>NW_026902237.1:0-646651 GCF_033783945.1 Neopsephotus bourkii
TATATGCAGGATGAAAAAAAAAACCTGCCTCTCTTTTAAGTACCAGAACTGATTCTCTAGGTGATTGTGCTGCTAATAGTTCACTTGAAAAAACTCCAAAGGCCTGATCATTTTTGTCAGGGGAGGTCTATACGATGCCACTTCATATCCCAAATGAAACTTTCAGTCCATAATTTAATATTTTGTGGTTTTATTTTTAATCTAAGTAATTTGAGTTATTTAAGCCTTAAATTACATCTGTAGTATGCAGTTTCTTGTGTAATTGCTTTAAACTGCAGATCCAATATACTTAACTTTGGTTGGCTGGTTTATTTCTATTACGAAACCTCCACCACCAAAATCTTGTAAGGAAGTCAGAGACAAGATAAAGCAGAATAAAACTTACACAGCAGTTGTTGGCACTATTTACAACATGGAGCTTATTCAGTATATGCAAGCATTACATTTTGTATTTGAAATATATGGGGGGAACCCTTGTGTAAAATAAAGTTGGAAATTGGTTAAAGAAAACAAGAGAATCTATCTTCCATCATGGCTTCTTCTTTTTATAACTGTAATGACTGAGGTTTTATAACATCTTTTGGGAGAACATTAGGTTTCTTCACTACTATCAAACACCTACCAGGAGATTACAGTATTGCCAGAGCAATTGCTTCATTTTTGTTCCTGAAGCAGCCCATTCCATTGAAACTATTAATTTGAACACTGTGATATAAGCGCTTTTCAGAATCCTTAGTAATCATCATCACTGACAGCCATCTGAAAGCTGGAACAACTGTCCATCTTAGAGACACAGCTTTTGGATATGAACTCTTAAAACAAAAATCAGCTGGAACAAAGGACACTTCCTGCTGGGGATACCACAAAAGCATGTATCACAGTATCACAGTATCACAGTAGGTTAGAGATTGGAAGGGACCTCAAAAGATCATCTAGTCCAATCCCCCTGCCGGAGCAGGAACACCTAGATAAGGTTACACAGGAACGTGTCCAGGCGGGTCTTGAATGTCTCCAAAGAAGGAGATTCCACAACCTCCCTGGGCAGCCTGTTCCAGTGTTCCGTCACCCTCACTGAGAAGAAGTTTCTTCTCAGGTTTAAGTGGAACCTCTTGTGCTCCAATTTGTATCCATTACCCCTTGTCCTTTCATTGTTTGCCACTGAGAAGAGCCTGGCTCCATCCTCGTGACACTCCCCCTTTATATATTTATATACACTAATAAGGTCACCCCTCAATCTCCTCTTCTCCAAACTGTAGAGACCCAGCTCCCTCAGTCTTTCCTCATAAGGGAGATGCTCCACTCTCTTAATCATCTTAGTTGCCCTGCGCTAGACTCTCTCCAGCAGGTCCCTGTCCTTTTTAAACTGAGGGCCCCAGAACTGGACACAATATTCCAGATGAGGTCTCACCAGGGCAGAGTAGAGGGGAAGGAGGACCTCTCTCGACCTACTAACCACCCCCCTTCTAATACACCCCAGGATGCCATTGGCCTTTTTGGCCACAAGGGCACAGTGTCGGCTCATGGTCACCCTGTCGTCCACCAGGACCCCCAGGTCCCTCTCCCCTACACTGCTCTCTAACAGGTCGTTCCCCAGCCTATACTGGAACCTGGGGTTGTTCCTGCCCAGATGCAGGACTCTACACTTTCCCTTGTTATATTTCATCAAGTTATTCCCCGCCCAGCTCTCCAGCCTGTCCAGGTCCCTCTGGATGGCAGCACAGCCTTCTGGCGTGTCGGCCACCCCTCCCAGCTTAGTGTCATCAGCAAACTTGCTGATAGTACACTCAATTCCCTCATCTAAATCGTTAATGAATATATTAAATAATACTGGTCCCAGTACCGACCCTTGAGGCACTCCACTAGATACAGGCCTCCAACTAGACTCCGCCCCATAGACTACAACTCTCTGGCTTCTCTCCTTCAGCCAGTTCACAGTCCACCTCACTACCCGATCATCCAGACCACACTTCCTCAATTTAGCTGCAAGGATGCTGTGGGAGACCGTGTCAAACACTTCGCTGAAGTCGAGGTAGACCACATCCACCGCTCTGCCATCATCCATCCACCGTGTTATTTCCTCATAAAAGGCTACGAGATTGGTCAAGCACGACTTCCCCTTGGTGAAGCCATGTTGACTGCCCCTCATAACCCTCTTATCCTTGATATGCCTTAAGATGGCACCAAGGACAAGGTGTTCCATCACTTTCCCAGGAACGGAGGTGAGGCTAACCGGTCTATAGTTACCCGGGTCCTCCTTCTTGCCCTTTTTGAAGACAGGAGTGACATTTGCTTTCCTCCAGTCCTCAGGCACCTCTCCCGTTTCCCAAGACTTGGTAAAGATGATGGAGAGCGGTCTAGCAATGACCTCAGCCAGTTCCCTCAGCACCCGCGGGTGCATCCCATCTGGACCCATGGATTTATGGATATCCAGATTGCTCAACTGGTCTTTAACCCATTCCTCATCGACTAAGGCAGACCGCTCCGTTGACCTATCTTCATCCGGGGTCTCAGCGGTACAGGGCTCTTCAGGACTGCCTCCAGCAGAGTAGACAGAGACAAAGAAGTCATTCAGTAACTCTGCCATCTCTGTATCTTCTGTCACCAGGGCACCCGTCCCGTTCATCAGCGGGCCTACATTGCCTCTGGTGTTAGTTTTACCTGCCATGTATTTGAAAATGCTCTTTCTGCTGTCCTTGACCCCTCTCGCCAGCTTTAATTCCAAGGAGGCCTTAGCCATCCTAGCAGCTTTCCTACATCCTCTAGCAGCAGCCTTATATTCTTCCCAAGTGGCCAGCCCTTCTTTCCATGACCTGTAAACTCTCCTCTTCCACTTGAGCATACCGAGCAATTCCCTATTTAACCACGCAGGTCTCCTGACCCTCTTCCTCGACTTCCTACGTGTCGGGATGCTCCGATCTTGAGCTCAGAAAAAGCAGTCCTTGAACGTCAACCAACTATCTTGGGCCCCTTTCCCTTCAAGCAGCCTAGCCCACTGGATTTCCCCTAGCAATCGCTTGAAGAGGCCAAAGTTTGCCCTGCTAAAGTCCAGGGTTGCGATTCTACTTGCTATTCTACTGACCCTACCACACAAGATCCTGAATTCTACCATCTCGTGGTCGCTGCAACCAAGGCAGCCCTCAACCTTCACTCCTTCAACCAGACCCTCCTTGTTAGTGAGGATGAGATCCAGCAGCGCACCTCTCCTGGTTGGCTCATCCACCATTTGCATGAGGAAGTTATCATCCATACACTGGAGGAACCTCCTGGACTGCGGCTGGGTTGCCGAGTAGTCCTTCCAGCAAACATCAGGGAAGTTAAAATCCCCCACGACGACCACGGCCTGTGACCGTGAGGCCGCTGTCAGCTGCCTGTAGAAGGCAGTAAAACCAGGAAGGTTTTGATAGTAGCCTTTAGTATCACGACATACCCTCCTGAACATTGTATTACACATTTTAACACACACACAGGCATTTTAGGGCAAAACTGAAGTCACAAAATAAGCATTTGGACCTGTTCCATAAATTTCCTCTTGAGAGCCAAGAGACTAAATGCAGTATGTTTCTGTCTTCTACAGTATAGATTCAAAATCATGTTACCTATAAAATACAGCACTTTAAATTAATGAAATAGCTGCAGCCCAGTTATGATTCTGTTGCTCAGATCTATCCTATCTGATGTTTGAGATTAGGTTCTAGCCTCAGAAAACTGCATAAATACTTTACGTATTTTTACCTTGTCTGGCTTGTAAGCTTAAAGCCAACTATAGATTCCTTATTCAGGCCAACTGCTTCAATGTTGATGATATCATCCACTTCTGGCTCCAAAGCAATGAACAGAACTGGAAACTTCCAAATACCTCCTGCAGTGTACTGTACTACAAGAGTTGCTTCATTCCTTAAAATTTCAGATAGAATAATACATGGAAAAACATTATAAAACATAAACTGAGTAAATGTCCAAAATAAACTTTGCGTGTGTAAAACTATACTACAGTAAAATGAAAATACAGATAGCTTTAGCTGGAATACATTCTTAATTTTTCATGGTATAGTATGTACCAGTTGCACTTAGACTGGAACATAGACTAAATAGTACTCAATATTTGCAGCAAAATACAAGAAAGAACATAACAGTAAAGCAAAATAATTGGCACACCCATGACATTTGTTTCTTCTGCTTACTCTCTATTGAGTTAAACAAATTTAACTCAATATTTTTACTTATTATTCTTTATGTACTGTGTCGGAGAATTTTGTCCAGAATATTTCAACAGTTCATACTGGAATCAAATATATCTGACAAAGGTTCATGTCCTTTAGAAAAATTTCAGACTCTAATCTCCTCAGACCCTCTAAGAAGAAAGCTGGTGCTGTAGATTTTGAGATAAAGAACCTAATTAATTGTAGTTATTGAGTCCTCTACATGAAGCCTGATAAGTCTCAAGCACAAAATGATAAAAAAAACCAAAATAATAAAATAAGGAAGGAAAGTGTAGAGATAAAACAGTTTTCTAAATTGACAGTACATGGGCTGAGTGGATAGTCATTCCTAAAGGTTTGCTTCTTGTTCGGTTGTCTTTTGGACTAGTGGAAATAAGCGCTCCCTCCTGCATCCTAAAAATGCTCTCTTTGCTTGCAACCTATAATATTCGGCAGTGACTGCTCCCTAATCTTCCTCATAATGTTGAGCATCTGAAATTATCATGTGCCTGCAAGTTACTGAATCTTCATTCCAACTTCCCATACACATCTGACTGCTTCAACAGGAATGTGCAACTTCTTTCTCTCTGAAAGGATCCCCCTTTCACAGCTTCTTTTCAAAGAGGTGGGAAAATAATGTAAATCAAAGCAAATCTGTAATTTTTCACATCACAGCTATAAAAGAGGATAATATTTTCCTGTGGACTGTTGTTACTGGGGATGTAGAGACTAATTTCAAATTCAACAATCCCATTCAGCCAAAGAATATGCACACATGCTTTCTAGGAAAACTTTTTCAAGACTGATAGACCATCTTGTCTGCGTAATTTCTATGAATTTTAAGAACAACTACATTTTATTGAAAGTCTTTCAATACTCCAATGTTTAGAAATAAATTGATGCACACACAGACTAATGCAGTAACTCAACAGAGCCATCTCACAGACAGCAAAAAGAAACACTGTCAGTTTTAATACCAAAGATACCATACTGAGAAGCAGCAAGTGAGAAAACTTACAATAATAGATCTTTGAGGTGAAAACAAAATGAAGAAAAAAATGCAGGGTGATGCCTACATAGCTAAGAGTGACCATGCAGTATTTTATTACATATTCACTTGGTAATAAGGAACAACAGCTTACCTCATTGGTTTGTTAGGTGCAAACACTATATTAAACACCAGCGTTGCAATTCTGGATTCTGTATCCCATTCTCTTTCAACAAGATGCATACCAACCAAAGATTCGAGCTGAGATTTAATTTCATTTGATTGATATTGCAATTCATACAGAAATTCCTCTGTTGTAGAGAAATCTAAATGATACAAGAGAAAAAAATATCAGTCTGTGCACACCCTAGCATCACACAGTTGGCTGGCTAGTAGCTACAATTCTTTAATTACTAAAAATGACAAGTAAACCCACTAGATATCCAAAGCTCAGTGATTTGCTCCTGATGGCATAACAAAAACTTCCAGTTTCATATGGCAGACTATATTGTTTCCAGCAAAATGAAAGCTGAAAAACTTACTTAGGAGATGTGACCAGTAGTCGCAATATTGTTCTGGCAACCACTTCTGCATTATGGTGACCTATTTCTAGTGCATCAGTCAAATGAAAATTGCATGAATGTAAGCCATTTGACTAATGCTGCTGGGGAAAATCTCAAAAACAAAACAAACAAAAAAAAAACAACAACCCCAAAACCAAACAAAACCCCCTAAAACAAACTGCGGAGACAGTGTTCTCACAGGAGAATGGATACTTGGTACAGAAAGTCTGAATAATCCTGAAAGATACAGCAAGGCCATGAGAGGCCTGAGGAAGCCTAAACAAGAAAGATAAGAAGAAGCTGGAATTCACCAAGTTAATGAGAACTGTGGACTGTTGGCAAGTTTTCGAGGTCAAGTTCTCACACCTGTGCTTAACCAATTATATGTTAGCCACTAAAGGTCTTCCAGATATGTATCCAATCGTAATATGCCAAATCACTGTAAGTGCATGTAAGAAATAGTATATAAGGGGTTAAGGCTTTGTAATAAATGGCTTCTGTCTGATCATATTTATCTCTGACTGGGTCCATATATTTTCTGTGGCAACAAACAATATTAATGACATCAGTGCCATTGGTGGCTGCGTGCCTGAGAAACAGAATACAGAAAACTAGTGAGGATGTCACTAGGAGCCTCTTTTTATTTCCTGTAGAAGCTATGAAAAGGCCAAGTAGCAATGACATAAGAATAAACATCTGAGTTTCTTGAAGCAAGTGTCTCCTCCTGTGATATTCAGCATACAATAGTAATTTGTGCACAGAAGGGAACATTTGTATGAGGAAAACAATCTCAAGTGGCTAATTTATTTAAAAGTTTTACACATTTTTATGGACAAAAAATCTTTTAACACATTCACAAAATCATACAGGAGATTCCATTTTATTATGACCATGTATCTCAGGGCACATTTTTAATTTGCACAGCTTAATAGAATGTGTGCTGTGCATAACTCCCATGTATGCTTCCCTGTATACGTTTGCTGGGTATAGGGTGGTAGAGATAATTCCCAAGCCCTTCCAACTTGGAATTCTAAAGTACAGACTACATATGTAAAAATTCCAAAAGACAATGAAGTTTTAGATAGTTGAACAAAGATTACTTTGATTTTGCCAAACTGTAATGCTACCCAAGTTTTAGTATGGAGCTGTCTTCTTACGCTTGTGGTCCTTTATCCTTTTCTGAAATGTACATATACCTTCTTTCTACTTCATTACTAACAAGCAGCTTGAACTTTTGTTGCCAATATTATTGTTACACAGATTAACCATATTAAATTTTGCAGTTTATATTGAAACATTTCCAACTTTAAAATGGATCCTTCACAGACACATGTACAATTTATGCTTTATTATAATAAATGTACTTTGTAATAATGAAATGAAATGTGAACTTTTTTACATTTAATAAAATTCCTGAGATCATCCTATATTATTCCATGCTTTGTTGTTTCTCTATTTGAAAAATACAACATTTATGCCATGCATTCAGATTCCAACACAGACCAAAGCTTGAAGTAGTCACCCTAGACAAATACCAAAGCATGGAGATTCAGACATAAAAATTAACTTATCATGGGAGAGAAAAGATGACATAATTTGGGACTTTCCACAGTGACAAAATCACAACTGTTCAGGAGATGTGCCTTTTAGCAGTTATATCGCACAATGCTACTCAGGACAAACTTATATTCGGATGTGCTAGGAAGAAAATATTGTGAATTCCATGCTGCTTGTAGTATTCAAAGACATTTGGTTTTGGTTTGATATATGCATATACCATGTTTTAGTCAAAAGCAATTAAATATTTATTTTTTTTCAGCTTCAGGCTGTTTTGTAACTTGTTCCATGCACATATTAAGTATTTAGTTAAAATATTTTAACATTTACAACAGCTAAGGAAAGATGATGCATTTATAAGTGTCCATATTTGAAAGCCTCATTATGCTGCTCACTTAGCTGGTTTTGATCTGCACTGCTGATTTCATTTAGGACTGTTCAAGAAAGAAAAATGTAATGAGATTTTTACCACAGCTGCCCTGAGGACTACTATATTACCATACTATGGGAAGCCTCTATGAATATGTTAATATTTGATTCTAGAGAATTCCACAGTATACATTCTGCCTAAACAAATTGGAAGAAACTAGAGCACTGGAGACAGAATTAATATTTTCTTTAAAGTAATGTCAAACACAATATGGCATATGGTTCAAATATGCCTTGATGCTTTGCCATGGTTTAAGCCCAGCCGGCAACCCAGAACCACGCAGCTGTTAGCTCACACCCCCCCCCCCCTTCCTCCCCTCCATTCCCAGAGGGATGGGGAGGAAAATCAAAAGAATGTAACTCCCATGGGTTAAGATAAGAACAGTCCAGTAACTAAGGTATAACACAGATCACTGCTGCTACCACCAATAATAATAATGATAAGGGAAATAACAAGGGAAGAGAATACAACTGCTCACCACCTGCCAACTGATACCCAGCCCAACCTCGGCAGTGATCTGACCCTTCTGGATAACTGCCCCCAGTTTATATACCAGGCATGACGTGCTGTGGTATGGAATACCTCTTTGGTCCATTTGGATCAGGTGCCCTGTCTCTGCTTCCTCTCGGCTTCCCCTCCTCCCTGGCAGAGCATGGGACTCACAAAGTCCTTGGTCAGAGTAAACATTAGTGAGCAGCAACTAAAAACATCAGTGTTATCAGCGCTGTTCCCAGGCTGAAAGTCAAAACCACAGCACTGCACCAGCTACTAAGAAGGAGAAAAATGACTGCTACTGCTGAACCCAGGACACCTTTTTAGCCCAGCAATTTGCATGTCTTCATTCACCAGTTTTCTTTTAAAAATCCTCCGGTTTAGTCCAGGTAAAATTTTTATTTTCTCTCATGCAAACTGAAAAATACACATGCAGATATAAAGTATACCCCAATTAATCCACCTCTGTTCTCTAAACAGAGAGCAGCAGGAAGAGTTTTAGCCACATCTGACACAACATAGATATGTTTATCAATCCGAACACTGGGAAATTATAAGCAAACTATTTAAACACATCTTGGTACATCTAGGGAATGGAAATTGCTATTATAAATATATTACTTTTTCATATTTCCTGAATAATATTATGCATTATTTAAGCGAGAAAAATGCAAAGAATATGGGAGGTTTTTTTCAGGTAATTGTTCCAAGACAATTTTTTTTTAAATCATTAAATATTTTTTTTTTGTTTTGCAAGGCAATGCATCTCAGTCTTTAAGTGTTTTCCTTTCTGTAAATAAAAACTTCCAAAGGGTAGCATGCTTTTACACAACATTTATGTATGCAGGATTACTGAAGCAGCTATGTTTAAAAGACAAACTATTTCTTCATAGCTCCATTCAGCACTCATTTGACACTTGGCCTTTTCCTGCTTTTGCACTGTCTTCCATGAGTCTTCACACACACTGCTGGAACTCAGCAGGCAGAAGGGAATGAACATTAAGTATGCAGTTATGCATTACCACCAAAAGCAGCATCAGATAGAATACATTACTGTGGAGTAGATTAGATCATTTTAATACAGTTTTCAAGTAAATATTCAAGTGAGTAGCAAAAGTGAATCACAAGAGTAATAAAGGAAAAAAATAAAAGGAAGCTTAGTGGTCAAGAACATCTTAACATTTAAGTAGATGGTATCATCTGGGTGGTAAGAAATGAATCTTGTATGAGAAGCAAATACCTACTTTTTGCTATAAAATGTCATAATACCACAATATCATCAGCAAAATAAAGAAGTTGCACAAGAACCTCAAAAGACCTGGCTGTATTAAAAAATGCCTTTCACTACATTTCTTCCAACAGGTACAAAAATGCCCTCTTTTGATCGGG
This sequence comes from Neopsephotus bourkii, assembly GCF_033783945.1. Lineage (NCBI taxonomy): Eukaryota > Metazoa > Chordata > Aves > Psittaciformes > Psittacidae > Neopsephotus > Neopsephotus bourkii. Next base: position 9,619 of record NW_026902237.1, read on the forward strand.
CATTCTACATAGATTTGTACGCTAATCTATAAATTAATGCTTTAAAGGAGCTGATTAAAATGTTTTGGTTTTGTTTTATATTTCAAATCCATTCTATTACTTTTTCAACACTCTCCTATTTAGCATTATCTTCATTTATCTAGCCATTCTAGCAAATAAAGATCACATCTGTAGCTGAGCACAGTCGGTGTCAAACCAGCTTCTTCAACAACATATGTTATGATGTAGTCTTAATTCACACAGACATTATTTTTTCAATAGTATACTGACTCATTTGCCTCACTTTGAATGTTGCCCACTAAAACCAGTGACAACTCAAAATATCTTTTAATTTAACCATTGAATTTGTAATGGCCCACACAAATGCTAAACTGAAAACGATATTATTTCTGATTTCACATATTTTTCCACTGCATTTACTATGATGATATCTATATGCTTTAACGCTTAAGGTAGATACATTAATGACTAAAAAAAATTATGCTTGTCATTTGGAAGACCAACTTCCAACACAAGCAGATTTCTTCAGATTTCTTTGCAGGGGCAGTGTGTTTACAAATAAGTCACCAGATAATCAGTAGATCACGAAGCAATAGATCTTTTCTCCAGTCTTTTTATATGTCAGCATTATGGCTATGCTTTTCTCTCTCCCAGGCACACTCTCACCCCAGAAGTATCCTAGTTTTTAGTTTTCTTTTTTATTGTTTGGTGATTTACTTGAGATAAGTAATTCATAGGGCATGGTTTATGTTTTGGGTTGTTGTATTTTTTAAATGCATCAATGGCTCTAAGTGCCAATATTCTATAGGTAGTTAAAAGGATACCAGTCATTTTGTTCTACTTCCTTTATCACACTCTTGTGTTCAAATAATTTTCTAGCTTTGTGTATATTAAATTGTATACACTTAATCACTTTCTCTTTTCAAAAGTCATTCTTATACTCACTTGCTTTAGAAAAGTTTCTTACCATTTGTATTCCAACACTGTCACTATGTACAGTCTCTAGTTTTTTTCTCTGAGGCAGAAAACACCTTTTTCCATATTTTGAAATGTAACATTTCCATTCATGGGACTGTATCACTTACCAGTTAAAATATAATTTTAACACTGCATGAAATTGACCTTCCAAATGAGAACTGCTAATAGATTTAGCCTATCAGTCACTAGCTATTTCAGTTCCTTCAGTTCCTTGTCAGTTATATGCAAAATACAAATAAAATTTGTCCTGCTGAATAAGAGCAATTACCCATTTAGAAATTAAAACTCCTTCATAGTTACTTACAAAATTCTTCATGTTCAGGAATACAATCTTAAAATATTGTGGATCTGAGCATCACTTTGTAAATCAGCTGCGTGTCTACACAATGTATGGTGGTTTTTCTTAACTAATGGTGATACAATTAATAAGTTTAAAATACCTATTCTGAGATAAGTGTTTTATGACTACTTTAAACTTCTGTCTTGTAACTTCAGTGTAAAATTAGATCCATTTTGCTTTTATAAAAATAGATTATTTTAATAAGCCTTGATCAGTCTGGAACAATTTTAAGTGACAAGGAACACCTTAGATGTTTGCTGCTAATAATCCAAATATATTAAATTGCACTGAAGTGGGGCTCTTACTCAGCAAGACCAGCTTCAGGTTTTTTGCTGTTAAAATATTCCTGTATCCAGTATTATCTATTTGCCCGTTGAAATTCTGCAGGGCTGACCCAAAGCAATCCAAGACTCTTCACCTGAAAGCTCTGAAATTCGTAATGCTTGAAATAACATCCCTCATAGGTAGCAAAGATCTTTGCCTTGATTTTAAAGGCACTTTTACACGTTTGCCAGCTACAGGATGTAGTACTTCCAGAAGTCCTCCATCTTTTTTATAGGAGGTTTCAGAAAAGGAAGGGCAGCATGGGAATGTGTCTATTGCATGGTTCTGGATGTGGTTTTTTGTGGGTTTTGTCTATATAGAGAAGAACATATGCTAACTATAGTAATTTGCAGTGTATCTGTTGATTCACAGTCATCATACGAAACTGGGACCTAGGAACCAGGAATTGTTTCTGTTCTGTTTCTTTTTTAATACCGTCATTTATTAGAAGTTTGGGTGACAAAAATGTCAACTTAGGTTATGATATTTCCCAGTATCTTATTCTAAGTCACTAGGCAAATAAGTCTGTGTGACTATAGACTAAAGAACTTCAGTCTAAAGATTTTCTCATACAAAAAGAGATTTTTGTGCTTTGAAACACATAGAAAGCTCCCACTCAGTAGCTCTGCAAATTAAAAAAGCACACTACACAACAAAGTAAACACAGGTAAAAGGCTAATATAAACTTGCAGTCTCAGATGGAGTGATTTTCTGTGTTTCCTTTCTAACTTGAAAGGCGATATTGAAAAAAGTTTCTTAATAAGCATTGTACATCTATTCATCTCTTCAAATACTATTCTTATAAACGAGATAGAATCTGTGTCTCATATCACATCACAAGGAAAGTTGTTTATAGGTTTCCTGACATAATTCCAACACCTGTGCTACAATATAATTTTGATTCAATTGTCATATATTCATTTTTCATTGAAAATTAACAAAAAATGAAAGTTTACACACATGGAATATATGTTCATGTGCATAAAATTAAAAAAATAAAAATATCAAAAAAAATTAAAAAAGTTTAAAAAATGAAAATTTATGCACATTTATCTGAGGCAGAGAAATTGTTTCTAGTACTGTCACTAGAATTTGTAAGTGTGTCTTCGATATTTTTACACTATACTATGATGTAGCAAAAAAGGATACATTATCTATCTGACTTTTTTAATATACAAAACAGACTGAGCCACAGAGACTGGAACACGTAATCACTAGGGTCACATTGATTTGTTTTGTTTCCCTTATACAATTAATTGCATTCAGTTATACATAAGATGGAACATCTATACCAGGGTATTGTAAATTGTTCTACTCTAAAATAGATGTAATCTCATGGGAGTTATCCACTTGTGTTATTTTTGGATATTAATCATGTTACAAAACTAATACAAATTTTGTGCAGTAAATTTCTGGGGTTTCACTCTGTCTTCTCCACTGGTTTAAAGAGTAATGGTTCAAGGTTACAGTTTCATTCATTGTTCCATGGTGATTCTATGTAACTTCTAACTACTTGTCTTATACATTTAAAATCCATCTGTATCTTCAAAGCTTCAGATCAACTTGTTTTTAAACTGTCAAAACTTCAGGCCCAATGCATTAATTTATAAAATCATAATGTTTTATACATATTGTCCATAACAAGTGAGGAAGTTTTGTTTTTTCTTTCTTGCTTCAAGTTGTGATTGGAAATGTGCAATGTGGGAGGGATAAAGATCTAAAGTAGATAACTTTATTTTCTCTAACAACAACACTTGAACAGTGCAGCTTCAGAAACAGAAGACAAGTACAGACAATTTTAGCGCAAAAATGACAGGTTATAATAACCTGGAAATGTAACAGCATTTGGAATAGACTAGTATGTGTGCAAGTGTTTGGTAGTACAGCGACTGTCAGATACATGGTCTGAGGCAAACTTAGGTGTATAAACCCTCTGCTTTCTTTTCTATAATAAAAGTTTGCAAATTAATGCAGCCAGATTATTGTGAGGTGTTGGGATGTTGCAGAAGCACAGCTAAGACCTTGGAGATCTGTGCTGACTATGGTTTCAATTTACAGAAGCTTTCCCAAAATATCTTTACAAAACGATATAGTGGTTCCACTTCTATGGAAGTAATTACAGGAAATTCTGTGAACAAGAACTGGGAGAAATAGAACTTTGGCAAGCACAATCATATAACAAAGTAATTCATAGACGCTTGCAGCGAATTATATTGCCTAGGTTTCCCTTAACTGCTAAGTCAAAATACATTTTTAAGAGATATCTATTATTTGTGTGTTCTTGTTTCAGGGATATGTTATTTTGTGGTAACCAATCGATTCTTTTGGATTTCTCATTTTTCCTGGACATACATCATACTGAAAAGTAACGGTAGAAAGAATTTCATAATTTCTGGGTTTGTATTAATTTCTGGTTTTGTACTTTGTTAAGTTAAATTACTAACATCAGATTAGTTTATAATGGTTTATATGGTTCCCTGCAAGTGTTGAATATTTTAACTGAGCACGATTTTGCATAGGTGTTAGAAAGCAATTTTTAATTTATGTAATGATGACTGTTGTTCTTAAGGCTTGTAGATTTCAATTTATGAAATGGCAAAGAAACAGAAATGAGTGACTTTTCTGTAAACAGAAATATGAGCAGTTCCAAATCATTCTTCCTCACAACTGACAAGTTGGGGTTTTTTTCCAGTATTTCTAGTGATTATTCTAATTATATTAAGAAATGGGAGTAGGAGGGATGACTTGTGAGAGAAAAAAAAGCTGAATTGTTTCTTTTTTTAGTGGACTAAGTGGTAACCTTGTATATCAATAGGTAAATAAAGTCCTATTTGAAGTTGTTCATGAAAATACCTACATATATTGCAGTTCATTAAAGGAAACAAACAATACATCAAATCTCTCCCATGTTTCTCTCAAAATAAAAATCAAATTACCAGATGTTAACAAAAATTATATAGTTGACAAAATAACTTATATAGGCTTCCATCTCTACTCTGATGTTCTGTTCTTTGCTTCTACTAGTTCTCTGTTTTTAGCTGGAGTTTTCAACTTTAAAAACAAGGTAGTAATCCATAATAGAGTGACCCAGTTGGCTGTTCACCACAATGTCAACATTTTCATTTTGCCATTGCTCACAGCTTTCAGCAACTGTTAATCCGAAAGAAACACTTTCTTGTTCTTTTTTATATTGCAGGAATTTTTGAATGTTAGATAACTGCTAAAAATTTACAGAATACATTTGCTGTTTTTGCAAATGGTGGAACAAACTGAAGCAATTGCAAGAGAGAGGTTACAAACGACCATTTCAAACAAAAAAGACAGAACAGGACTGATAAGCATACTTCCTCAACCAGAAGATACTCTCTCTGTGTACCCCACATGCTCTCAACATAGTCAAATCTGGTTGCTTAGAAAGTTGTGAATTTCAGTCAAATATCTATAACTGATAATTTGTGAGTGTTGGAATGTTGTTCTTAGAAGATCACAGAAAATGAAACGTGTATTTCACAATGAATATTTAAAGTAAAGTAAAAATGCTGGTTTATTCAAATAAAAAGTAACAATCTCCATACTTGTTTGGGTGAATCTTGGCTCTTAAATTACATTCACTGAAAATACCAGTAGGGACATATGGAAGAAGATAGATTTAAAATACATAGAGGGTAGAAATATGTATTTAATACATTTGGAAATTATTCTTTAAAAAGGGCATATCATAATTGTTATGTCTAAACCAATAAGCTTTAATTATTTGATCTCTGGAGCTCTGCTGACTTCTGAACAAGTGTCATTTTAGCTAGACAGTATTTAGACTGTCCCCTCTCTTTTAAGAAATTATAACAATTTACTGTTTGAAATTGTGTCTTCTGGATTGGATGAAATTTAGTTCTTTACACAAAAGACCTGCTTGCAGATTTTTCTTCAATTCATGCTTGTCCAAATAATTTAAATACTGAAGCCCAGTAGTAACTTTTTAAATCTGATCTGCCAGTAATTATAATAATTTATCTTTGGATGTAAAAGCTTCTAACTACACATCACATATAAACTCTGATGAATCACTCTTTCAAAACAGAAAAAAGGAGAAACGGCTTGCCAGGCTGTTATCTTAGGTTTACACTTCTATTTATTACTGGTAGACTGCAGGAAACTTAGATAGTACCATTAAATTTGATTCCTAATGGGCATCAAATTCATCTATCAAGAATGACATATAATGTCATTGAAAACCATGAAAAGCACAGTTATAAATGATCATACTACTCATGGTACAAAGCATTTCATTACCAGACTTCATTTGAAAAGATGCAATGTCCCAGATCAGTCTTGCAGTATGTGCAGAAGCCAATGGTAATGAATATGAAATATTATTTGTATTAATAAAACACACAATACATATCATAAATCTGTAAGTAAGTCTTTCAAAATGCTGCCTCAACTTGCTCAATGAATGTTATTCTTGGCAATTCAGATACCACCATGTTGGAGGGAAACAGCCCAGATATGTTTAAGGTAGCTTACTCATATGTAACAAGTCAATAATGTTACAACCCATTAATGTAGTCTCTGCAGGACTAGCAATGGGAAGCAGTGAATCATTAAGGGGTAATGGGTTTAAATTTAAACAGGGCAAGTTCAGGTTAGATATAAGGAAGAAGATCTTTACTGTGAGGGTGGTGAGGCTCTGGAACAGGTTGCCCAAAGTGGTGAATGCTCTATCCCCTGCAGTGTTCAAGGCCAGGCTGGACAGGGCTTTGATCAAGCTGGTCTAGTGTGAGGTGTTCCTGCCCATGGCAGGGGGATTGGGATTAGATCTTAAGGTCCTTTCCAACCCAGACCATTCTATGATTTTTTGATAATGATCAGCTAAGCCTGCTACTCCATAGTAAAAAAACACAACCATGTACCCTGTATATTAATACACAGCTGTTCTCACAAGGCTGAATAAAATTCTGTAACAGTATTTACAGTTCTCCAAAGAAGCAAGAATCTACATTGAGAACTTCACATCTTTTTATTTTACTAGATTGATCAATATCACTTTGTAACATGGGAATATATAATAATGTGCCCAGACAAAATCTTTGACACCAAAATATGAATAAATACAGTTTATAAATAAAGTTTAAGCTATTATAAGTATTAACTAATTAGGAAGCATATGCTGTGAAAGCTCTTGTTAACTGCTCAATTTCAGATCCCTTCCTGTTTTAAAATCATTCAGAAATAAAATTTGTTTAAAGATCTGGACAGTGATTGTTAATATGAGATCACATTGGTCAGTGGGCAGGGCAGGGGCATGTTTACATGAAAATCATCCTTAAAGGAAGTATCTAATTCATCTTGATTTACCTTTTACAGCTTTTCAGTTTTTCACAGTTCTTTGGCAGGAGAGTTTCTGTAATATGGTATTCCTGTAAAGCCTGTAGTGGACCAGACTTTAAATAGCAGAAATGAGGCACAAAAGCCAAGCTTGCCTACCTGTCAAACTGATTGCCTAATAGACTGCAGTCATAGCAACTTCTACAGACTCATCTTTTATCATTTTACAATGCAGCACACTCTTAAAGTAGGAGCATGGGTGAAGTCCTTTTCTTCATTTATAGATATGTGAAACACACAGTAAGGCATCTCATTTCACGGGCCATAATTTTTAAATAATATTTTTCTTGAAAAGTAGGATGACTGATCTCCAAAAAAAATAAGGTTAAGTTTCAAAAGTGCAATAATTGATGAAGGTAAAATGTAACAATTCATAGTTTGTTGTATTAAGTATGACTGTTAACACACAAATATTAACAGAGATCCTGGGCATGTAACAGTAACAGGCATTCTTTTCTCACTACTTATATGTTGTATCGTTCTATTTCAAAGAGACATATGACAAGCTGCTGTATCTGTGAAGAAATTGATTTTCACTGTGTCCTCTGCTGTTTAACAGTAAGTGGAAGCTATATTTTTATAATGCTTTATTGCTTCTTCTGAACAAAGCCTCCTTCTATCCATTTTGTTGCAGATACTGGCCTGCTAGTGAGAATGCATCTTACAAATAGGGACAATCTGCAGATAAATACTTCCTTGAAGTGCTTACACAGCATACTTTTGCTAACGTCAGACTTTGTGCAAGCTATTCTCTTTTAAAGGAGAGATGGCATGTTTGCAAGCCTCACATTCAAGACAGATACATAAAGATCATTTCAGGCTCAAAGGTGCCTATAACTGCAGACATATGATCATACAAACGTCCCATATTTGCAACAGGGTAGAACAGGACTGAGAGAAGGAACTTCTAAAACTCATCTGTTGTCATGACAGAGCTTCACAATTGGTGAAGTGCTAACCTTATTTGCAATGTTCTTAAAACAGTGTGGTATCCAAACTACACATTCTTACCATCAGTGACTTGAACATTTTCTTGGGTGTTGGCTGGCTTGTTTGTATGAACCATAGCAGAATTTCTTGCAGCAGGCATAGCAGTTGCAGCAGGAAGTCCACCAGTCAGCAGCACTTCTACTCGTCTTTCTACTCTCTGCCTGGCTCGACAGTGTACCACAGCTACAGGGAAGCAAGAACCCAAGCAAACATTGTCATCTTGATTTTAACAAAAAAAAAACAAAATTGAACACAGATGTTAAATGTTATATGAGAATTTCAATAAGGACCAAGACAACTGAAAGCTTAAGCCCAACACACAGTTTCTATTGTTCTGTTTAGTTGAAGTAGTAGAAAATATTGCTAAGCAAACGAAAGTCTGTTCCTACAGTTAGCTCACAATAGCACTTGCAATCCTCTTTTTTTTTTTCTTAATCATGAAATATATCTTTGCTTTAGTTCATTTTTTTCAAATAGAAATTATGGCATAGTATGACATGTAAGAAAGAAAGACTGAAAAGAAATTAAAGAATTTAAATTCAAAAGTTAAATGAAAGAATATTGTTACTCTTTGGGTTTTTAATTTAAAAGTACTGTTTTTTAAACTTCAGCTTTTATAGAACTATGACAGAATAAAAAGTATTCTGACATGAGTTTCTCTTTGAAGCATGACAGATCTTTTTTCAGTTCAGTAAGTGATTCTCAAATATTACTTTTTTCATTACAAGGTAGTTTGGTTTTTAGCTTATACACCAGATTTTATAAAGCTTACTACAATAGATATTGTTTATCATTCTTTCTGTGCCAATAATTATAGGTGGCAGAAAAGAGGTATAAAATAGATGCAAGAACTGAAAGAAAAATATATTTTCCTAAAGAAAAGTCTTCAAATGTTCTAGTTACAGAAATCAACATGAAAAAGAAGAGCTGATTACACACTTCTCAGTTTTAAGGTCTACATATTATTTTCATCAGATTTATACCAACAATTCTTTAAAAATAAAGTCTGAGCTTACCATAAAGATTTAAGGATTAATAATTTAGAATCACATCTTGGTAAATAATCATATAAAATATTTTTAAAAAGAGCAATGAAACTCATACTTTGATACCATATTTATTTATCTTCAACTTTGAGTTCTGAAGCTTGATTAACTACACATTTTTTTTAACAGATCATTGCATACCAAGTTCAAGTAATTTTCTTTCTCTAAAAAATAAAATTAAAAAAAAAAAAATTCCCTTGGCCTTTTCCTGTTCAACAGGGTTTAAATTATTTCTATAGCTCTCTTCTAGCTCTCTTCTAAGCATTTCCATGAGGGAGAGTTACTGAAATAGTTGATAGTTAAAAACACATCTTTTTCTTCTGAGATGCATGGCCTTGTATTTAAGAATAAATTACACTGTCTGTATTACAGCAGCTTATCAGGTATTTCAGATTACTGTGTGCACATGTTGTGTCACATCATTTTCTATTCCACCGCTCCTCTTACTATGAGAAATGATTTTACATTTTCTTTTTCTTATATGGCTAAGTAATATTTATGGCTAAAAATCTTTACTCAAAAGTCCCTGAGCAACCTGGTGTAGTCAGACCTGGCTTTGAGCAAGGAGCTGGATTAAATGACCTCTGGTTGTCTCTTCCAACCTAAATTATTCTATCCCACTTTCAGTCTACAAGAATTGGAAAAAAAAATCTGGATGATTCTCCATTGTATAAAACAGCCAAGTTGTAATCTCCTTAACATGTACTACATGGATTGTGACCACAGATCATTTTAATTGGTCTCATGAGATACTAAGCCAAGTAACTTATTGAAGTTTAAATATATTAAGATGCAAATAAGAATGATATGAAAGATGAGCTGTCTAATACCGTAGCAAGGCAGATTTTGTTTTTGACATAACAGTTTGTAGCCTTCAGGCAATTTTAAAAAATGTCTGCATTAAAAGAAATGGAAATACTATTTTGATCATTTTTAAAACAATGATTTAAAACCAAAGAAGGTTTCCCGTAAATGGCCTGCTTTGGATTCATATCTTATAACAGAGATTTTTAAAAAGTCCATTTATAACTGAAAACCATAGGCTTTCAGAATTATAGCAGGAATGGATTCTGCTTCATAGACACACTTATAAACAGGATTCCAGGTCATTTTTCAATGTAGGATCTAGTACTTCCTTATAAAAAAATAAATAAATGGCCCAATGTAACACAGTGATGACCAAAGAGAGATACATATCCAAAATTAATTGCATTAATTCAAATATTGCACAGTTTAGTTCTGCTGTTTTAAAAAAACATTTAAGAATTTAAAATTATGTAAGATTTACTTAAGTTCCTAATCATATATAAAAGTGATGTTACTTAAGCAGTTTATGAATGCTAACAGTTTTAATTAATAACTTCTACACCCACAGATTTTGTGATTCTGTAACGAAAAGAACAGCCCAATAAAAGGGAGATTTATCACAAAGTCTGCCAATGAACAACACAACAGCTTTAAATAACACAACAAACATTCACATCAATATACATAGTTTTAATGCTAATGAGACTCGTTAAAACTGTCATTATGGGCAACAGCTGATAGCATGATAATATTCTGCTTCATCCCTTAAGGTATGAAAGTAGAAATTAAAGAGATGAAAGTTCTAATTAATATTATATCATTGGCATTTGCCTGCAACCAAATGGTCCTTAAGCAAACTAAATTGATAGCAAAAATGTCTATTTCTATAGCTTTCCAGAAGTTATTCCTGTACCTTAGTCTATTTAGTGTAGAAAGGTACTATATTCACTCATCAGAAGACAAGATGAAAAGACAAGTTGGTGTAAAATTGTCCCTCATCTAAACCTTGAGCTGTAGTTTCATCAAGGTTATAGATTTAAAATACTATCCACAATTTCTATTTCACAGTTCTGGAAATATATCACACCTTTAAAAAATTGGTGTATCAAATCTATAAACAATTACTATCCCAAAAATAAGTAACAACAAAAATCCTATGAATGTCAGTTATCTTTTAATGTAAGTTAACTTCTCAGTAGCAAGTGGAAAACTTACTGCTATTCACACTAATGTATATTCTGGGATTTAAGGAATCAAATTCAAGGCTGAGAGAAACAGTAGATACATACTCCAATATTTTGTACCCTGTAAACTCTCCAGCAGGTTGTTCTGGGTATGCTAGAAGAAAATTTACCCTTTTGTCAGTCTTTTGTTTGATTTACCTTCACTTCTCTAACTTAGCATTAACTGGGACACTGAATGGCACAAGTCTTCAGATATTCAACTGCTCATGACTCCTTTTATCCACAATGAAAACAAAATAATAGGTTTAGCTTCGTTTTGTAGGTTGGGAAAGGAGATTTTATTTTCAGTACATGCTTTTATCTTTTTTAAGATATAGCAAAGCGCTACTGCAAATTCTCATGATCAAGCAGGTGAGAACACAAATGACTTTCATTTTCTTAAATTAATTAATTTTCTTTAATTCGAGTTTTTTGTCATTACTTACTTGGAACTAATTTTTGCTGCGGTGCTTCTGGTAATCCATGAACTGGATAGATCCAGAGTATTCCTTTAATTCCCCCATTCTCTGCTACAGTAACACTGTTTGGAAAATAATTGAGAAGTATCATTATGATAGACTGATGAGACTTTCTTCAAAAGAAATCTAGTCTTAAGAGCTATTGGAGAGTTGAGACTCCATGTTTAGCATTTCAGCATATAAGAAAAATCCAACCAAATCAGAACAGCAATTATCACTTAGTTTAGTGTCTCTGAATATTATTTGAAGGCTATGAGAACATTTGTCCTTATCTGCTATCTCTTATGTCATGTCTGCAATGAAAAAAAATTATACCGTTTTTATGCATTAAATAAAAATATCCATAGAATAATTATTATTAGTCAAATATGTTAAAAGAATTAAAGGCATCTAAGAGCTTTCATTTGCTTAATATTCATAACTGCACTGGCAGCTAGTACTTTACATTTTCTTTATTTAAAGTTAGAAAAAATATTTGATATTGAAATAGATAAAAGCGTTACCCTAAATCTGTATATCTTGCAGGATACCTTTAAAGCTTATGGTGGATACCTAGTGCCTTCAAAATTAGACACTTTATTGCTCTTGGGAGATACACACAAACAGACAAAGGGGAAAATAATAACAGGATTGAGTACCCTCAACTACTTTTCCTATTAAAATAAATTACCTCTGTAAGTCTTTATTTAATTTAGCAGAATCCTCATAAGGCCAGTTTTCACCATTTTCCCTCATTACATGAATTACCACTACCGCCTCATAAGTTTTCATTGTATCTGGCATGAATAACACTGGGATGTTCAGTTTTTGTTTTGGAGCTAATCGGATTCCTGTAAGATAGAACAGAACATTATGGTATTTCAAAAGTTTTGAAAATGATTTGCATCATTTTACTCATATATTTCCTTTTCTCCTTTTTGACTGATACACTATGTAACATTTTATCATAGCATACCATTCTCCCAGTGATAGCAGATTTCATTTTACCCTGCTCTTGCTACAGCCAAATCTCAAAATCTTTTGTATAGTAGCACTCATAAAACTTTGAAATGAAACCCAGGGAGACCCTGAAGGCTGAAAACAAAACTATCATGATTAAGTGAATGTCCCACACTTAATATTCAAGAATCATGTATAATATAAGACAATCCCATTATCTTCTAGGGCCTAAATCATGTTTTTTGAGCATCTGAGGGCTGCCATATAAGAGAGTAACACTGCATAAAAAAAGACTAATCCAAAAGTAATTGTTCATGTTGAAGACATAATTGATATACATTTGAAAGAATCTACAGTATTATACAAGCCATATATTTTCTGTACAATTTTTCATCTGATTGAATTTGCTGTTAAAAAAAAACAACAAACAAACCTATGTTGCCTATAATGAAGGTGGTGTGATAAACTGCATTTTTAAGGGCCTTTTTCCAATGACTTGCCAGTCTGCCAAGTGTCAGAACATCTATCTCAGGGTATTACATATATTTCAGAAATAAGGTTATAGAAAAATTACACAGAATAGAGCTAGTAAACCATATGGTCTTTTTACTATGAAGCTCTTTGCTTTGAAAAGAAATCTTGACATTTGATGGAACTGACAGCTAGGGGTTAGGGTTCCAGCTTTAATTCTATAAGCAGAAAAACCTCTTAAGTTATGAATAACTACTTCTATATTAGCTTTGAATTGATTTTTGTGATAATTTGTCACTCCTGCTACAATGCATACATGTTAATACAGGTCTATGAGGATTACTCAGTGAATCTGCTCAAATTTATCTGAGACTGAATCTGCTCAAATTAGTGTGCATGGGACAAGCAGCACTCTCCCTGTAATTGCTTCCTCTGATAACCACAGGTTACTGTGTGCTCAGAAAATGTCAGCAGGGAAACTATCTTGTGAACCAAATGTTCAACTTCCTGCAGCCTAAATGTCTTGAACGAGAAGACTTCAGTGGTGAGACATGTATCAGAATGGGTGATAAGGAAACTGTAGTGACATCTTGGATATAAAAAAGAGGTGGTTTTATGGAAGGTGGACGTGTAGAGAGAGTAAAATGATGACAAGAAAGGACAGAAGCAAAAGAGGTCAAGTAAGTCATAGGAGGGTGGCAGAGATGGGCTTGAAATATAGCTCTCCAAAACACAGAACAGAAGTTAGGACTCCTCATCTGCACTAACTCTCTGCTACCATTTAATTATAAAGTCTACCGGACAAAGCAAGTTCTATTGCTACCTCACAATCTCTTCTTACTGTCATTTATTCCTTCAACACAAACAGCAACCTTGAATAAAGATACCCAGAGTATCTTGAGTAGATTAACAGCATGTTTAAATTAATGAATAGCCCTGCCCATACTGATTACCTTCATGAAGAATTATCATGTACTGTGCTGTGTAGGTATCTCTACAGTATATAACCCCACTGAAGTTGATATGCTTCAGTAGCTGTACATCTCTTCGCTAGAAACAATATTAAATTAAAATAAACTAACCAAATTAAGAATGGAAAATTAATCTTAAATTATGAAAGTTGGGATTACTTAAAGACAAACCACTCCACAGGATTTCTGCCTTTCAGTAATGATGCCTAAAAACCTTAAACATAGACCCTCCCCCACATTATTAATGGGTGCTACAAACACTAGGGATTTCTTACCCAACTATATCTGGATTTCTGCATGTAAAAGTTTTATCATGTAGTACTTATGGAAATTAAGCAACTGTTTTGCTTTTATAATTGCTTAAATTTTGTGTATTTTTTTAAGACTATCATAGCATGAGCAATTTGTCTTTGAAATAATTATTTCAGAAGTCTTTTACCTCAAAATAGCTTGAAAATATCATTAAAAAGTAATTAAAAATTAAAAAATTAAAATTTAAAATAGATAAAAATTAGATTATATTTCTTTTGTTTTCTATAAATAAACATTAATCTCCCTATTTGATGTGTTCAGTACACCCAATACACATCCAATATTTAAAAGAGATGTAACATATATTCATATTTTGTGCAATATTTTGGTCAATTAAAAAAAAAAAGAAACTTTAAAAATTAGCAACTAATTTTTTAATACAGTATCCAAAATAGTTAAGATGACCACACACATTATTCCCATTTGTCTGAAAATATCTCAGATAGGATCCATCTCTCTGGAACAGAAGTTAGCTCCTGCACAGGTGCATTATTTTCCTTCTGTGAGAGAAAAGGCAGCTCTCTAATGTGATCTGCCCACTTTGGGCTTCTCTAGTGTAGACAAGCAGAGGCCTTTAAGTTCTTTAAATTAGAAGTGCATTCTTCAGGATACAGTTGCAATTAATTGCCTTATACAATATTGACACAAGAACATGCATATCAAAATAGTGTAATCAACAACAGTATGCAAGCACTTTGTAACACCATCATGATAACATCTGTAAGTTTCATTTGCAACTCTTTTATCAAACGACAAATAGAACAGAATGTAAATTAATACTTATTTTTACTACATATGCACTGCATATACTGTTTGAGCTATAGCTCAGTTATGCCTACTACAGGACATAGTGCATTGGATTTTTTTAATCAATTTAAATACAGAACACATAAGATAGCATTCTGGGTCATTCTGGCAGAAAATTGGTTATTAAAGATCATGAAAAGATAAATTTTACAATATTGCTGTTGAAACAGATGGGATTCACAATTTTAATAAATATCTTCTTAGTGGAAGCTTTTCATAACGACAGTAATTTCTGTACCACTGGGCTTGCCTGCAGCTGTCAACTAACCAACTGAACATTAACTGCTAGTACAGATTTATTTCCTTATGAATTTGCCTGGTTTATAAAACAGATGAAATAGATCTAACTGCAAAAACCACACATTGCTTCATGCTTTTCTTTTCTTCTCATTTAGAGAAAGTCAGCCAGCGCAAAAGACAGTATCTATGTGAACATCTTTAATACAAATTTGCATTACCAGCCAAGTTGCTCCTATTTGCCTGTGGATCTCAAGTAACCTGCCAGGTATACCAAGAACTGATACCAGCAGTAGAACCCCTATCTTCATGTATTTATATTGTGATGACTCAACATGAGCAGGACATGGAGCTGTTGGAGCAAGTCCAGAGTGGAACCACAAGGATGATCAGGAGTCTGGAGCACCTCCCATATGAAGATAGGCTGAGAAAGTTGGGGCTGTTCAGCCTGGAGAAGAGAAGGCTGCATGGAGATCTCATAGCAGCCTTCCAGTATCTGAAGGGGGCCTACAAGAGTGCTGAAGAGGGACTGTTCATTAGGAACTGTAAGAGATAGGACAAGCTGTAATGGGTTTAAACTTAAATAGAGGAAGTTCGGGTTGGATATAAGGAAGAAATTCTTTACTGTGAGGGTGATGAGGCACTGGAACAGGTTGCCCAAAGAAGCGGTAAGTGCTCCATCCCTGGCAGTGTTCAAGGCCAGGATGGACAGAGCCTTGGGAGACATGGTCTAGTGTGAGGAGAGCTGGAGCTAATTGATCCTAAGGGCCTTTCCAAACCTAACCATTCTATGTTTCTATAACTATCCACAAATTCTTAATAAGAAATCCACAGAAATACATAGTGAGGTTTGTGTGGGGTTGTTGTTTGTTTGTTTGGGTTGTTTGTTTGTTTGTTTTAATAGAGCTGCATCATATTTAGTAAAATGCTTTGAGCCACATTTTGTTAATAATTGACTTTCACTGTCCTAGAGGCCATTAGGAAACAGTGATAGCAGAGTAAACTCAGCTGACCCTTTAAAAAACTGAAGCCATCTGATTCAAGCCAAGGGCTGCAATTAGAGTCAGCTGTCTTACAGAGAAGAGATCTATCTCCTCCCTCATTTCTTTTTTAGGTAACCTGTTTTCAAGCCTTGCCTCAAGCCTCTCCAAAGGCTGATTAAAAGATTTCTTGGGCACTGCATCCTTTGACACTTGAGTCTAGAAATCAGAACTGCATTAGGTAATTAAATCAAAATGAGTGTATTTCAGATTCCCTGCTTCACTTCTGTAGGGCACTGCACTGTGGTCAAGTTCTATGTAATTTCTCTGTCAGCCCTAGAAAGCACATAAATGCGAGAGCTAAAATTAATTAAAGTAATGAAGCAGAGGATCCCCATCGTTGGGATGCTATTTGGAAGGAATACAGATGGGTAAAAATGCAGTTGTTGCCTCTGCAGTACCTTAGGGAAATGTTTAAAAGCAAGCATCACAGGCAGGGCCACATTGGTAAAATTGTGATGGCAATGAGCAAAGTATCTTGCAATATCTTTGAAAAGAATCATCATCCTCTCATCTAACCTTATCTTAAAGCCATGTATTTTTCATATTAGTAAGGTGCTTTGATGGCAGATTTTCTAGAGGCTGAAAGGACTATCTCCTTGATGTATTGCACTTCATTTTGTAGTGTCTCAGATTGCCTTCCATTGATTGTACTCCAAAGAATGGCACTCAGTTCAGATTCCTCTAATTGAAAAAAGAGAGATGAGGCAGAGGTCACTATGTCTTCTTGAAGTCTGATGGAGAATCATTTAAGACTTGACACTTTTGTTTGTTTGGGTGTTTTTTGACTGGATAGTTTCTCCATTAAAATTATTAGTATAGAGTCACTCCACTTAAAACCACAGGCAGCCCTGCTAAAATTAGCACTGGCCATGTAAACATCAGCCTAACATAATCAGGTCTGGTTTCTACCAGTATCCTCAGAATCTGGAAAGGACAACCTCCAAAATATTCACAGACAGCAGCAGCTGCTGCTGGAGAAGGATTGCTAATTATTTCTCAATGAACTCATGCAGAAAAGGGGCCTGATATCAGGCAGTAAAGAGTGGGATATTGCCAGCACTCCACTAAGTATCTGAAATACACAATAAAAGTCAGGCCCAGGTTTTCTTCATTTATTTTGCCCTGCTAGCAGAGATAAAAGAATGGGTCAGAAATGAAGACTAAGATTTTTTTATAGCAGCTCTTCCAAAAATGGTTCAGTGCAAAATTCCAAGAGTTTAATAATGAATTAGACAGCATTTTTGCCTCAGCTGTTATTAAGGGTAGATTAATTTTTGTTTGCATCTTCCTTTGTTGTGGTTTTTAATTAATAAACTGTGAGAATGTAAAAGTCTGCATTAGTTTTGCTACATCAGTATTATAATTAGGCAGAGTCAATGGGTAAATATAAATAAAATTTTCTCAACTGACAGCCATCACACAACAACCAACAGCCTCCATCTGTAGAAATACTGACAGGACATGGTCCTGGACAACCTTGCTTGAGATGATCCTGCTTGAGGAAGGGAGGGGTTGGATGGACAAGATGATCTCTAGAGTTTCCTTATCACTTAAATGGTTCTGTGATTCCTCAATTCTGTGATCAGGATAAGATAACTATTCTTTGTCTTATTTCTGATTTTAAGAACACATAAAAAATACATTCTTGTTTGCTAAGCTAGATGCAG
Organism: Neopsephotus bourkii; assembly: GCF_033783945.1. Taxonomy (NCBI): domain Eukaryota; kingdom Metazoa; phylum Chordata; class Aves; order Psittaciformes; family Psittacidae; genus Neopsephotus; species Neopsephotus bourkii. The sequence continues at coordinate 27,638 of NW_026902237.1, forward strand.
CTGGTTCATCTCAGTGAATTGCAGGTAATATGAAGAAAAGTCCACCTCCTACGAAGGGAAAAGAAGAAGGTAGAACAAGAGATCACCCCAGCTTAACAATTAGCTTTTCAGTGCACCTAAAGGCAAGGAAAGCAGCATACCAGCTATGGAAAGGTGGACAGGTATCCATCGAGGACTACAGGAGCTTATACAGAAATTCAGCCAGGAAGGCAAAGGCTTAGCTAGAACTGAAATAGACAAAGATATCAAAACAGCAAGGAAAAAAAAATTCAGATATGTGAGTAGTAAGCAGAAGCACAAGGAAGAAAGTCCCATTGTTAAATGGGTCAGGGAAGCTAGTTACATGTAATGCTGACAAGAAAGCGGTTCTCTCCAAGTTTGCTGTTGATACTGAATCACTGAGGTGGACAGAAGGGAAAGCCAAATTACAGACACTTGGACAGGCTGGAAAAGTGGGCCAGGAGGACTGTATGAAGTTCAGCAAAGTACAAGGTCCTGCAGATGGGTCGACATGACCAAATGTCCAGCACAGGCATGGAATGTAATGCAGTTCAAGTTACTTCGTTATATACAATAAAGTAAGCAAAAGCTAATACAATAAGGATGCAAAATGCTAAAGGTTAAATTCATCTCATCCTGATTTTTAATGTTTACATTACCAATTTTCTGTCATCAGTACAGTGTATTAGGTACGTAGGATGCAAGAGAGATTTCTTTCACAGATGGCTCACAATGATTGCATTTCTAGGAGCCTGCTTCCTGAATTATGGTTTCTTCTAGGAAAAGTTAGAGTTGTCCTCTCCCCTACCTCTGAAGGCTTCACAAAATGACAAAATAGTTGAAGCTGGAAGGGGCCTCAGGCAGACATGGTAGAATCTCCCTGCTCAAGCATGGTCACCTAGTTGCCAAAGAACATGTTCAAGAAGGCTTTTGAATAGCTGCAAGGATAGAGAAGAGACTCCACCACCTCTCTGTGTGTAAGTTTCACTGTTCCTGTGCTCAGTCACCTTCACAGTAAAAAAGTTTCTTTTATGCTCAGATGGAAGTTCCTGCTTTTCCTGTCACTGGGCACCCCTGAAAGAACCTGATCCTATCCTTCTTGTACCTTCCCTTCAGGTATCTATTATATACATCAGCAAGATCTGCTCCTGAGTTGCTGAGTTCCTTGGTTGAAAAAATTAATTCATGAATATACAGCTCAGATGTTAATAAACAATTTTACAAATGACTGGTTAAAACTTGAGAAGTTGCTTTAAAAAATAATGGCACAAATAAAGGAATGAATATTTGAGTCTTCAACTGAAAGGTTTCACATCATCACCATCATAGGAAAACAATAAAATGCATTTGTTTGCAATTTTACAAATCTCGCATTAATACAATTTTGGCTTATTTCATTGAGAGATTTCATTCAGAGGAATTTCTTTCTGGTACAAAAAATGGATACAAATTAAATGCTTGCTATTCAGGTTAAAATAAATTGAAAACAGGGCTCAGTAACTAAATATGTTGTTTCATTTAATGCAATTTATTTTGTTTTTAAATGAAGCACGTCTAAAAAGCCAAGCATAAAGTTTCCTTTCCAGTTATAAAATTATCCTCTATTAGCCTATTGTGCAGTTGCAGCCAAAATCAAAAACATTATTTTGACATGAAAGCAGAAGCAGTGGAGGAGGCCACCCTGCATTAGATGAAAGACATCTGGCAGAAGGAATGCCAAATAGATAAGAGTAGGGAGTGAAGAAGAATAATCAGGCATGAAAGTAACAAAAGTTTTCTAATTATTCTATGGTCCAACACTTTTTCTAAAACTTTGTGGTGGACTGACAGTTCCTCTTGTTTTCCCTTCCAAATCTATTTTTTCCCTCTGATAATCTGATAGAAAGTAGATGTATCCTATTTTCCTTTGACCATTTTATACATATGAAAATTGTTTATTGATCATCCTAATTTCCCTGATGACAGCTTTATGTTGATAAAATTTTGTGAGATCCAGGCATCCAAAATATAAAGGTCTGCAGCACAGTAATGCCCTAGATCCAAACTCAGAGAAAGTAGGAGACATACTGCAGAAGTGAAGGAAAACAATGCAAAATCTCTTCTACATCAGCACGGTTAGAGATGTACCAGTACACCTTTTCTCTGAATGATTCTATTTGTGGCACACTAAAAAATGGAAAAGTAAAACTCAGTTACATTAGGTCAATTGGTTCTTCCTTAACTAAATTTTAATTTTATTTTTTAACACATTTAAACATAATTCTGATATTCACAAGACAGATTAGTTCGTAAATAATGATCTAGAAGAAATACCAGAAACAGTGTGGATGAAAAAGGATTGCTGAGGTGAGTGGAGAGTTAGATAGTGATATTTTTTTAGAAACAGGATCTTAGATTTTCTGCCCTACTGTGCTAACAGGAAAACTATGGGCCATTCAAACTCTATCCCACCTTAATATAGTGAATTAAATGTGTTCTGTATGTAACTAGTCTACTAGCACTTAATAACCTGCCTAAAATCTTAAAAAAAAATAATTTGAAAATAACCACAAAAATATACATAAAAATGAAAGAAGCACACAAGAAATATCATATGCTTTGTAAACAAGTGTGACTTTCTTTTTAGTACCCAGCCACAAAAAACCCACCAAACTTTAACCTTTCTCTCTTGAAGAAAGTTCATGTTACCCTAGGATAAAGTACTAGCAAATAAGACTATGACAGCTTCCCCTTTTCTTAATCTTTTTCTAGACTTAAACACACACAAAAATGTCTTGAGTCCATGGCTGAAAGGAAACTGTAATTGCTTCGGTTCACACATAATTGAATTTCTTGACATATTTCAAATATCTGATTATTTTTGACAGATGTATTTTTACTTTCATTTTAAACTTTTACTGGATATACATATCGCTTAGTCCAATCTCTGAAAGCACAGTAAAGTTCTGAGGCTGTAGCAGATTTTAATCAAAATCTGCAGTGTTGTGAAGTCAGTAATGACACTGGTGCTGTTACATCCTTCTACTTTTTATATACAACCAAAAATTGTACTGCTTGTTTCCAGGAGAAATATCACACTTCATACAGCAGACAGCAACTGGAAACATCTACATATATATATTATATATATACACACTCTTACTGTCTCTTTTAAGTGAATGGGAAAGATTACTCAGCACTTTTGCCTTTTCCAAAGTTGTTTCCTTGACATAGTTCATTAACTTTTGAAACAGCCAGTTTAGCTATTATTCTTTGCTGTGAGTCACATATATATATATTTTCCAAGTTATGCATTTTCATAGTCTTAATGTTTACACTCTTCAATTTTTTAAGTTGAAAGGTTTCTGTAGTAAGGTAGAATTGAGCTCCACTCTATATTTTTGGTTACTTGGTACTGAAGAAAACAGGCAAAATTGGTAAGAAGAATTGTGTGCAACATCCTAAAATGAAATATGTGGCAATGTGAGCCTCAATGTGAAACCCTGAAACTTGTCAGCAAATAATCTCTGGATTCAAACATTCTCATGGAATTAGCTACACCTATTACTCAAACTGAAAATAAAGGAAATCAGGCTTAAATGAAAATACATGGTCATGCTCTTACCTACAAAGCAGAAAAGCAAATAAAATACAAAAGACTATTCTAGATTTACTTGCATTTCACTCAAAATCCTTAGACAGAACAAAGGTTTTTAGAGCTGGGGGTTCAGTCTTTACATGAACTGTTTTAAAAGTTGTCCCCTTAACTGAAATTTTTCTCCTACTCATAGCTTTGCAGATAACTTTCCTTTGTTCTTGTCCCCATAGGTAAAATATTCAGAAGTTAGCCAGAATATTGCTGCAATGTAACTGAAGTATTTTGGATTTGGCTAGGAGCTGATATCTTTGAAGAATGTCATCAAGGCTTGAGACCTCTCTTGCCTCAAGTTACTTCTCTCAATAGAAGTTTTGTTTCACAATTTTGAGTAGTTTCTTTTGCTCAGACAGCAAAATAAACATTTCAAAACCTTTGTTCTATTATGTTTTATATGCTACACATATAAAGTAATATGAGCCTGAAATCAATTCTGTTTGCTTATTTGGTTTTAGAAGTACTGAAGGCTTTCCACAGAAATAGCTATGACACATTAAGAACAGCAGCAGTAGAAAACTTGGCACTTAAACCAAGCAGTCATATCTTCCTAGTGCTAGATATGAGTTGAAGATGTTTATTTGGCATAATGCAAGTGAAAAAAAAAATACACTCTGAAAACAAAGTTTCAGGACTGAATTTATAAATTACAATAATTATATTTCTATTCTATTACAAAATAAAAGCCCTCAGAAAATATAGCCTTCATTTCTTTTAAATTTATTATCAAGTCATTTTGATTATTTCCTCAGTCCAGAATAGGAAGTTAAGTCAAATAATGGCCTGGGTGTCATTGCTGATGGATTTTATTACAGTTTTGGGAGTGAGCCCTGATGTAACTGCAGTCACCAACTTGTTCTTTTTTTAACACTAATACTTTCTGACAGAACCCACACATACTGTACTTGTTTTAGGTCTATAGGTCTCAAACTACAAAATAATTTATTTTTCAGACTCTGAAGATCCTCATGTCTACACATATCATCTTTTATTGTCAGTGTTGTCTCACATGGTATTTATGTACGCCTCTGCTCCTCAGTCATTATACCATGTAAGGACACATCAGTTTATGTTCAGAAATATTTAAACCCTACTGCAAAGATCAGGGATACACTGGGCACATAGATACTCACTGGTTGTACTCAGATCATATTTAAATTTTATTAAGATTTCATTCAAGTCTCATAATATTTTACTCCCTAAATTCCTGTGGCTAAGATGACATTTATTATGATTCTCCTGGTTTCCTGAGGGGTCACTGAAATATAGCATAAAGAGATAAAGACAATTAGCAGTTCTTGGTTGAGGATTGTGCATTGCTTCCTCTTGTGTGAAGGTTACAACCTACTCAGGAGTGCTAATTTAGAGCAAAATATAGTCAGTATTCAAAAAAATCCAATAAATATATGAGTTGGTGGCCTCTCAAATTCAGAAAGGAATATCAAGGGATATGTTTGGGCCCTTGAGAAACAGAAGAAAAGGACAAAATGCTTAGAAGCAGACATGTAGGAAATTAACTGGACTGAAGAGTCTTGCTATAGTATGAGATTAAAAAAAAAAAAATCAATAAAGTCCCCAGTGAAGACAGAAAGCAGAAGCCACTATAAGATATTCTGGAAGGGATCGAGGACCCAAATTACTCAACAGTGTCAGAATCGCTCTGAATCGTACTGACATGGAAGACAGGCTTTGGATGACTCAACGTTAAATGTGAGCTGCAGTGTTTCTTAATAGTTGCTGCAGACCCTGTACACCTGTATGAAGCCAGAAATGGGAATCACAAGTAATCCATAAGTCAGGAGGTAAGATGATTACCAACAGCAACGTTTTCATGTGAAATATAACAAAATTCTACAATTTAGATTTTACTTATTTTTGTTGTGGCTCCTCCGTTATAGTTCTTAGTAAGAGACATGTTGATTTTCTTTGATTCAGGAAGAAAGCAAACACATCATCATTGCTGATTCTTTTTTACACTTAAAGTACAGTAGTGGATAAAATCACACTAAAAAAATACCTTTCTGGAACAGGAGGACACATTTAAGGTCAGTAACTAACTTTCACTGACAATATCTTGCCATGAGATAACTGGGAATGAAAATTGTCATGGAAGTGACTTAATCAATTAGGATTTTCCATTTTAAACCTGTCAAAACAAGAAGCAGCAGCCTTCAAATCTACGGTGTTTTCATTTTCCATGTTTGACGACAGTCTCTAAAGAAGCTCAAGGCATAACTGATTTGCAGTCAAAAATTGAACAAAGGTAGGGACAAAAGTTTTTCCCAATAGCTGTTTGCCATTGGTGTCAACTGAAGTAAAGGTAGAGCAAAAAATCCTTGTGCATAAAGATGACAGTAAACAGATTTTCTCAAACTGTCATTTGTTATCAACTTAAAGAAAAAAAATGAAAAGGTTTATTTTCTGATATATGGCAGCACTAAATTGGAGTAAAAGTTAGAAAAGGGTTAAAAAACTTATTAGTTCATTTTTCTTAAAACCTAAGGGAATACATTGGATCTCCAAATTTAATTTCATTATTAGATATCTTCCTTTTATGTAAAGACTAATGACCACAAAACTTAAAAGAAAATGGTGATTCATTAGAGCCAACAGAATGCAGTGGTTATGCGTAAAGAAAAGAAAGCTTGTGTAGTCTGTATCTAATCATAGAATCATAGAATAGTTAGGGCTGGAAAGGACCGTAAAATCATCAAGTTCCAAACCCCTGCCATGGGCACAGACACCTCACACTTAACCATGCCACCCAAGGCTCTGTCCAACCTGGCCTTGAACACTGCCAGGGATGGAGCATTCACAACTTCCTTGGACGACCCATACCAGTGCCTCACCACCCTCACGGCAAAGAACCTCTTCCTTATACTCAATCTAAACTTGTCATGTTCAAGTTTTAACCCGTTACCCCCTGTCCTGTCACTACAGTCCCTAATGAAGAATCCCTCCCCAGCATCCTTATAGGCCCCCTTCAGATACTGGAAGGCTGCTACGAGGTCTCCACACACGAGCCTTCTCTTCTCCAGGCTGAACAGCCTCAACTTTCTCAGCCTGTCTTCATATGGGAGGTGCTCCAGTCCCCTGATTATCCTCACGGCCCTCCTTTGGACTTGTTCCAACAGTTCCATGTCCTTTTGATGTTGAGGACACCAGAACTGTACACAATACTCCTGGTGAGGTCTCACAAGAGCAGAATAAAGGGGCAGGATCACCTCCTTCGACCTGCTGGTCACGCTCCTTTTGATGCAGCCCAGGATATTGTTGGCTTTCTGGGCTGCAAGCGCACACTGCTGGCTAATGTTCATTTTCTCATCGACCAACACCCCCAAGTCCTTCTACACTGGGCTGCTCTGAATCTCTTCTCTGCCCAACCTGTAGCTGAAATTGATGGTACTTGATTTCTTGCCCCAGTTTTCATCCATCATTAGCAAAAGAATAAGCAAAATAATATAACGGAAATTCTAAAAATGCCAATTCAGAAACTTAAAGCACTGTTTGCCATTTTTGATTGAACCAATACAAGCATGTTTAAAAAATGTTTACTTATCCAGAACTCAGCAGAGCTTTTTTTTTTTTTTCATTTCTTCACTGCAAAACATTTCACTCATTGCAATCATTTAATTTAACATTAATAAACAGGATTTCTTAGAACTCGTTTGAAAAACTCAAGGCTCAGTGTGAGCTACTTTTCTTGAACAAGTTAATTTAATTAGAAAATAACCCTGTCTGCTTGATGTAATATTTTCCAGTGATGATTACTTCGCCTTTCGGGACCTGCTGGAGAGAGTCCAGCGCAGGGCAACTAAGATGATTAAGGGAGTGGAGCATCTCCCTTATGAGGAAAGACTGAGGGAGCTGGGTCTCTATAGTTTGGAGAAGAGGAGATTGAGGGGTGACCTTATTAGTGTATATAAATATATAAAGGGGGAGTGTCACGAGGATGGAGCCAGGCTCTTCTCAGTGGCAAACAATGAAAGGACAAGGGGTAATGGATACAAATTGGAGCACAAGAGGTTCCACTTAAACCTGAGAAGAAACTTCTTCTCAGTGAGGGTGACGGAACACTGGAACAGGCTGCCCAGGGAGGTTGTGGAATCTCCTTCTTTGGAGACATTCAAGACCCGCCTGGACACGTTCCTGTGTAACCTTATCTAGGTGTTCCTGCTCCGGCAGGGGGATTGGACTAGATGATCTTTTGAGGTCCCTTCCAATCTCTAACCTACTGTGATACTGTGATACTGTGATACAAAAATTCATTTTTATTTGGAAAAGGGAAGAATCAATAAGAAGAAAAGACTAATATGATACAGTTGGTGATTTTGCACTTGAAAAGATGTAGAGCAAGCTGGAATGGCAAAGGTTCCTCAATACGTAGTGACATGCTACTATATTGTGTATTGTGGTCTTGCACTCTTTTGTGTGATAAAACTGAATTGCTTGTTTGTGCATGTTGAAATCTTAATGTGTTATTCATACAGGTCTGAATAACAGTTCTTTTCAACAATCAAATTCTTATGTTCCTATTTAATAGAAAAGATAAAACCACATAAAATGGCTAGAAAAAAAGGAACTGTAACAGCTTCTGACAGGACTGCCTACAATTCAGCTTGTGGTTTCTGCTGGTTGTATGTAGCAGAGGTAATAAAAATTGCAGCAGACCTCAGGAATGAGCTTAAATTACTGGTCTCCATTGTGAAAAAGGCAGTGGTATGTGTAATTTAAAGACAGCAACTTTTATGGCCTATTAACATTTCTTTTATCTTAATATCTACATGAAGAAGAAAATTATTTCATTTATAAGGGAGTTTCATGGACTCCTTGATGGTTATATGCAATAGTTTGCATTCTAATTCTCTGTCCTTTAGACTATGAAAATTGTTTTCCAAATGCTTCACCGTATAGTTGTGAGAAAAAAGTATTTGCTTACTTTTCAAGACTCTAAGTTTTATTTTAGTATGGGAAAATTTTAGTACGCCTATGTCTCTGTTTCTCTGGGTTAAAATGAATACAGTGTTAAATACCTTCCCTCAAGTAGAGTGGAGATTTGTGAAAATAAAATTATCAAGTGCCTTACCAACATGCAAGGGTGGGAAGTACTTTAGTATCGGTGCACTTTCATTACCTACTTAAATTATAAAGGTTATATCTATTTTTGCAAATACATGTTTTACCTTACATAGCATATTAACAGTAATAACAGAAGTGTCAAATGCTTAGGCTTAAACTACTGCATGGCAAAATTAATGTAATAGCAAGCAGAGTCCCAGAAAATCAAATACTCTTTCAGCTTTGTTTTCATGGGCCTATAAACCTGTTGTCACCTCAAAAAATATTACTGTGCAAAGAAAAAAGTTCAATTTCCCTCTACTGAGCAGATGATACTGGACCAACTGACTATGAATGCAATAAAGCATATTATGTGTGTTGTTAACATAAACCCTGATGTTCAATGAAGAATTTTGTATTGCGTGCTTCAGTGGTTGTGAGATATTATTCCTTATAACAGTAAAGGTTATGATTTAAACTTATGATTTCATATATTTGTAACATAAATCTTTATTCTGCATTACCCAAAGAATACCCAAATTATGTCCTATACTTAATATCAACCTTCCCTCTGTATGCTTGTATACTATGACTTATGAGCAGGATAAGCATTACATTAAAACAGAGACAAAGACTAATTTACAGTAAAGCACGTCCTCCCTTTACACACAGCAAACACAGCAGTAGTGCACAAGTTCCTTTTTTCCTGGGCGGTTTGGGTCTCAGGTAGGTTTTTGTAGCTTGGAATCCATGACGTATTTAAAGAAAAAAAATACTGCTTAAACCTAAATATTATTGTAAAATGTGAGATCATTACTGATGCTGGTGATTGAAGGCATCAGCCTTGTCTTCATGTAAACAGGAAGGGTTCCAGCATAAATATTGTGAAAGATGAAAATATGATCCTGTACGCATCACAAAAGGTAGAAGAGAAAGACAAATCAAGTTTTACTGAGTCTTGTGAAGAGGAAAGAGTTACTAGTGATATGAATTTTTTGCAAGTACACTCAAGCAGGTATAATCCCAGTGGCTTTATCAAACTGAAATAGGCCCTGCCTAATCATTTAGGCTTTGTGACAGAAAAATAAATCAGGGAATCCAACTCCTCCTTTGTAACTGAAAGATATCAATTCTTAATGAGAATGTGAATAATTTATTATCTCCTCCATAAAAAATATTTTGAATAATTTGTTAATCTTAGTAATAGCATGACAAAATATCTAGGGAAGAGAAATAAAGCAGCAGAGTACGAGGGATATTATGTTGATGTTAATTAAATTATTTCTTTCCTACAGAGAACGGTTTTAAAGACCCCATGTTTCAAGAACTGCAGCTACAGTATTATTGATCCAGGTTTTACTTCTGAACAAGAAGAAATAAGTAATTTTGAGGTGAACGTAGAGATATTGGCATACCAAAGTATTGATCAAAAGAATTAAGGATACAAATAATCCTATCTTAATTCATACTACAGCAATTAGAATACATGCCTAACATAAACATTTACATTTCCCATAATTTCAGTGCAACTAAAGCAGATGGTTGAATTTAAATCCTTTGTTATTTAGGGATTGTTTTGCATACCTGAAATTAAACATACTCAAATGTTCTTCTGAATCAAGAACTTTAGCCATCAGTCAGAACTGAATAACTAAATGCATCTTCCGCTATAATGAATAATTTGACTGACTTTTTAGCAGCTGTTATTTCAGTTAATCACATACCCCACCACAGAACCAAACACACTATTTAAGTTATACAAAATCTATTATGGGATGCTCAGAGGAGGAAACACAGGAGGGAAAAGAGAAAGACCAAAGTGGATGAGGGAGTTACAAACATAGGAGAATAAAGGTAAAAGAGGATAAATTATGCCAGTCATGTAATCAGGTGCTAGCCAGTAATACTGACAATGCCTCAGAACTGATTACTACTCTATACTTTTATCAAATCCTATGCCTATCTTCTGTGCAAGCTCATTCCATATCTTGAGCCTCTATGCGAGCTGGCCACTCTAACAAAGTTCTAACTGGACTGGCAGCAAGTAGGATGATGCCTGAGTACCAGCTACTGGGGGGGACTGAGACAAGTCACTGGAGAGAACAGTGTTTTTCATGGGTGTTGGGTGTCAGCTGCTACCTAATATCAAGTCAGACCAGCCAGCAAGCAGCAAGAGGGCAGCATCTGGAATGATCCATGGTCAGGACCAGAAACCTGGTAAAGGGACTACAGACTGAGCACGCATACAGGACAACCTTAAATCCATGTTAATATTCAAGAGAAAAGCAGACATACATGCATTTGTGAGCTGAGTGAATGTATCTGTATGTTCTGACAGTGAAGTTTGAGCTGGACTAGCCAACAAGTAGGAGCAGACCAACATCCAGAAAGACCCAAGATATCAGCCAGTGACCACATAAGAAGCTAGAAGCCAAACTCATACTGGACAAACTTTAAAGTCTATGCTGATATTTAAAAGATAAGGGAAAGGGGTGTTAGTGCATCAGTAGGTTGAAGGTGAGTGCATGTACCTCCATCACAGTTCAGTCCTAAGAGTCAAATAGCACCGCCCTCACCAGGCTGCTCATGCTATTCATATTTACATGACTGCTGACTGTGCTTATGGGTGTGCTGGTAAAAGCACTGATCTCTGTGTCAATCTCTGCAGTTGGCTGTGTTTGCACTCTGTGTGTGTGGGTGTGATGGTCTGTCTGCAGAAATAGCTAATCAGCCTGGCTACTGGGGGGGCAGGAGAAGCCCCTGCCTCAAATCTGGCTCCAGCAGAAGATTAAAGAATCCTTTGTGGTCCAAAAGTCCAGCGGATTCTTACCTCTCAGTCTGAGGCTCACATTTTAAGCATACTAAGCCTTTGCTACATCATAGACACTCTTAAATGTTAAACCTCCTTATTCAGCAAGATTTTTTCTGCTATTGCCGACAATTCTGGAACTATCTATCATGCATACTGCTAAACTAAAGCCCAGCCAACACTAACTACCAAGAAGTAGAAAATACGTATCTGCATGCCCAGCACACGGACAGCTTCCCTACCCAATTCAAATAACTACCTCTGAGGACTTAGTGACTAAACTCACACACACAAAAAAAATACAACCAAACAAAACAAACCGAATTTCCTTTCTATTCCTTGCTGGCTGCAATTCAGATTGAGATTTCACGTCATTGCATCTGAGTTTGTAGTGTAAGAACACTTTCAGAAAGCAACAGAAATATGTTTCTATTGAAGGTAAATGTGTAAATTCAAGGTTGTTTGGCAGGATAATGATGGAATTATTTAATTCTATACGTTTGACTTGTGTGATTGGGTTTTACACAAATACAAGATAAAAAAGAGATGCTCCTGTGTAACATACCAGGATCTGTGCTACATTACAGTGAATTCCAGAAGAAATTACAGGTCCATCCCTGTTGTTCACAGACCCCCAATATAGCACCAAGAGTACCAACGCTTTGCAAAAAATGTCTTACAGTTGCCTTCTAAATACCTGTGCCCAGTAACTCCTCACTCTGGCACCTGAGCCTAAATGTCTAAGAACATTTGATGCTACTTTGGATGAGAAAGTAAGAGTCAGAGCAGGGATCATCACACTTAAATAGGTATAAAAAGCTCAACACTGGGAAATATGACGCAGAAGTACACAATGAACCTGCAGGTCAGTTAAGAAAAATCTTCACTGGCTTTAACATGTAAGCTGCTATATTGAGCCATATTACAAAACAGCTAAGGCAAAGTCGAATTCTTTACATAGTATGCATTCAGTATTTCCAAATTTTACCCACAGCAGTAACAAAAGAGTTCTGTTACTGTTAGAGTGGTCTAACTTAGAATTCTGTTAAGACTGCATCACTCATGTTGCTATGTCGTGTCCCGGTATGGACAACCTCTTTAAAAAAGCTTCTCTGTCAGTTAAAACATTACAACAGTGCTCATTTAATAATGGTTTCACTTGGTTAAGAAAGGCAAGCCAGGGTGATTCAGTGGTCAGGAGACTGCCATGTACATGGAGTAGAAAGGAATCCCAAGCCTTCCCTTTTGCTGGAAATTTCACAAAGCAAATCTGCCTCTGTACAATCTTTGAAGTGCCTTGATGGCATTTCAGAGGTAACAGGAAAAGGAAAAATGCTAGCTGAAAACAGAAAAAAAATTCTATTACTGCCTTGGTTAAAAATTGTTGCTACTGGATGCATGCTATGTAAAGATTTAGACTTTGCCTTAGCTTGTTTCTTATATTGGAGATTCGTTCTCTATTGACCAAAAGGGAAAAAAAAAATAAAAAAAAAATCAATGAAAACATTTTGCAAAAAGTCTAGGAAAATCTAAGTTCAGGAAAAAAAAAAAAAAGAACATTAATTCTACAGTATAATTACCAAGTACATTTACAGCATAAGCCTTCAAGGTTGAAAGCTGTTTTAATACTGCCTTCTAGAATTAGTGCTTTAAAATAAAATCTGTGCCCCAGACAATTACTTAATAAGATAAGTTTAAATTGTTTTTTTCTCTCCTGGACAGAATACAGTAATTGAAACAAAAAGGTCATTAAAGTTCAAACAAGCTAGCTCTTCTTCCCCTCAACCCATCTTGTGAAAAACATCAAATTTTATCATGATCTTCCAAGTCCAGAAGTTCTGAAATAAAAGATTCATTTTCTTTCCTATACATACCTCCTCATTTAAAAATATAGTCTGTTAAGGTAATTTTTTTCAAGAACTCTGTAACTGTTTTCAGCCTTTTCTTTATTAAAAAATCTATGTAATTGTACCATCTCTCCATACATTTTGTTATTAATATCAATACAGTAGGGTGTGTTTGTAGGGGATGTTTGTTTCTTCTTTAGTCTTCTGTCCACTTTCAGCAAAATCAGACACAGATCAACACTCCAGTGTTGTGCAAAGCAACAGCTGGCTAGACTTGAAAGTCACCATGGAAACACAAATGAAGAACAGCCATAGCAGTCTCAACAGTTGTACTTTTCAGACGCAAAATTACTAGCGAGTTTAGGGAAGGGGATAAACTTAGTCTCTAGTATATATTTGGGGTGGAGCATGGATATGGAAGGGTCTTGTACAGATGAATTAATAGCAGAGAGAGGTATGCTGTGATTATTCAAAGAGCAGAGGACGGGCGAAATGGAATATAGGAGTCTAGAAAATCAAGCTTCTTTAGTTCTGCTGCTTGAGAAACTTTTTAATACTGCTGGTAATTTTCCTACGGTGCATGTGTGTCTAGAAACGAAAGATTAATGCAGAAAATTTTTATAGCCAATTTAGAGCCAGACATAGATGTATTGATTAATTTATAGAACGAAACAAATCTGTGTCTCTGGAGTATTTACTGGGTTTACTACCTAAAAAGGTGAAGCCTAGAAGCAAAAACAAAAAGAAAAGGGGAGAAAGGAAGTAGTTGTGTCTTGTTCAAGGACACACTCTGGCTTCATCTGATCCATCCAGACTTCCCATCAAATAGATTAGCAGCAATACACTATTCTAAGTTAGAATTAATCACCTTTTCATTTTCTAACTCTATTGAAATTGAAGGAGACAGTTTCATATCAAGTTATAAAACACAGCAGGTATTTTTAAATAGAAAAATAAGATAATGCAAAATAACAGCCTCCCCTAAGGCAAATTTTCATAGTTTAAATGCTCTAAAGTGCTACACTCTGGATGTTCAGGAACAAATCATGAGATTCTAATGAAACTTACTGCATGGCCTAGCTTAAATCTGGGAGGCAATTATGGTTTGAAAATCTGTTTCCCAAGATAAATCCACATGGGAAGTCTTACGTGGATTTTCATGAGACTATGCAAAAGATGAGTATCTATCTGATGTCTTCCCTTAATTTATTTGTAACCTGAATACCTTTTTCCTTTTTTGCAACATCAGGAGAGGGTGCTGAAGTAGATAAATCATTTTGCTATATATTCAAGGGAGTGTAGTGTTCTACTTCAATTCCAGAGACTGCTTTTTTAAAAGAACAGTAATAGAGAATTTCTGCATGTTCTTACAGTGCTGCCTTTCCCTTCATTAGTTATTTCACTAAAACAGTTTTCTGGAGTTGCAAAAACACATAAGGATATACCTGCACCATGTAATTTGCAAAGAAAATAAAATTTAAATGTAAAAAAATTGCCTATAACAGGACCTATAAATATATGTAATGACCTGAAGAAATTCCAGAAAAGTACAGAGAATATTTTTTAAGTTTTATTGTTCACTGCAATAGAATATTTCATATTTTTATGTACCAATATACCAAGCACAGCTTTTTCAGTGCTGAAAAGCATATAACTCACTAGCAGTACAATTCCTACTGTGTGTCAGAATATTTTTGAGCACAGATTCCCCAATTATTCATAAAGTCAATTTGCAGGAATGCCTTAAAACATGACACAAAATTGGCCCTACTGATTCCATGTGAAGAATGTGTCAAATGTGCTGTGGCTTCAGAGAGGTTCCCTTGGAGCTGTGGCTGCGAGGTTTCCCATGCTGACAGTGGGAAAAACCTACACTCAGGAATGCCAACAGCTGGAATGCACTGACTTTGTTAACATATCTCTCTGAAAAGAGAGAGTTTAGGCTGCATCACTCATGTTGCTATGTCATGTCCCGGTATGGACAACCTCTAAAAAAGCTTCTCTGTCAGTTAAAACATTACAACAGTGCTCATTTATAATGGTTTCACTTGGTTAAGAAAGGCAAGCCAGGGTGATTCAGTGATCAGGAGACTGCCATGTACATGGAGTAGAAAGGGATCCCAAGCCTCCCCTTTTGCTGGAAATTTCACAAAGCAAATCTGCCTCTGTACAAGCTTTGGAGTGCCTTGATGGCATTTCAGAGATAACAGGAAAAGGAAAAATACTAGCTGAAGGTTTAAACAAGGCAAGAGTCATACATATAGGCCAAAGATGGCCAACAAGGAAACTAATTCTTTGCATACACAGGGTCAAGAAGGCTGCTTTTTCATGGTGAACATAATAATTTTGTCAAAAACATATGTAATCTTTAGAGTAGCAGTTTGCCTGCTTATGATGCAAAGCCTAATTAGGTGCAGCATAGCACTACAACTTTGGATTGATTTTACGGAGAAAATTGGTAAGTGTGAGAAAATACCTAAGTTTTGCAAAATAAGAACGGTAAAAACATAGATAGGAGTAGTAGCACCTCAGAGACTCAGTAAGAAACTACTGAAAGAAAAACATATAAAAAAAAAAAAAGAGTCTTCCTAGGAAGACAATCTGTATGATCAAGTATTTTAGTTTCATTGGTTTTCAGTCCTGGAAATTAATCAAAAGAAAACACAGATTGCGCATACAGAATTGATGAAAGAAAAAAATCAGATGCAAATAAACATAGAAATGAAGAACGAAGTCTTAAAATCTAGCATTTTGAGGCCTGAGTACCTGAATAAAATTTATGCCATTTCTTAGATGAAATTAGTTTAAAAGCCAAGTTAATCATAATCATCATGGACTGTACATGACATCAGAAGAAAGCTAAAATGCTTTCTCAAACATTGTTGAATAAAATATGAAACTATAATAGCAACATGTTTCCAAAGTGCAAACATAGAATTTTTACATATCAAATTTGATTGCCATCAAAGTGGTTTAACACTGCAGGCAGCTTTTTGGAAAATGTCTCCTAATAGCATATATATTTATGGAATATATTTTATCTTTTCTTCCTAAGTGCTTCGGAGAGTTAATACATGTATTTGACATTAAAACAAAGTTAGAAGGCAAAATTAAACAGCTAAGCTTAGAGATCAAGTAAAAACAGAAAAGAGATGAACATGCAAAAGGTGACATAACAGCTATAAAATACAAAAGTTTCTATATATAGAACTCGTGATGAAATATGAAGAGAGATACCTAAAAGACTAGGTTCAGCTAATTGCCCAGTGTACTGTTGCTGCTTGACGCTACACCAGGTCGTTCACAACAGACAGGCTATTGACTACCTGAAACATAATCCATAAAATGCAACGACTGAAGGTTGAATGCAAAATGAGATCACAGCTTCAGATTAGGACTGGTAGTAATGCAATTTGGTGCTACTGGAAAACAGTATCGGGCAGTCAGAAGACTTGTGTGGCTACTGTGAAGCCAAGGCAGGAAAAAAGGATAGTCTACTGTGAGTAGCAATTTCAAAGCATGGCTAGTATTTTGGCTTTTTTGTAAAAGTATGAAGAAAAAAATATTCCAAGATTCTCAGCCTCACTATTTCAGAATTTCTTCCTTTTTTTAGAGTCAGTGATGGAAAAAAACAGAGTAATTAAATAGCAGCAATCACACTTTCTCCACCAGCATCAATGTTGCTTATAAAATGATCTAGCAAATATATTCCAGCAAGTCTCCTAAGAAGAATATTTGGTTCCAACACATTTTCAAAGAATCCCTTCTTCATTACAGGGAATAGTGATAAAGCAGCAACACCTGCATTAATCCACACTTCATCTACTGTCATGTGTAAGGAAGAAGAGCTACAAAGTCTATCCATAAAAAAGATTTTTAATGTGACTAAAAAAAAAAAATCTTATGAGAACAGTTACAATTTTTATATATTGCAGTATAAAATATACATACAGAAAATAGTATGATATTCAGATCAATTCTTACATCATCTTTTTCTCCTAAATTCTTCTTTCTATATCACCCAAAAATATTGTTCAGGCATAGTAAACTTCAAGGAGAGAAAGCAGAAACAGTTCCTTGCTGGGAACAGCAAGGCCTGCAACATTCTTCACAAAATAAAGTTTTGGCAAGTACATCTTCAGGAAAATCACAGTGAATGACAAATTTTCAAATGAAATTGAAAACAAGTAACCCTCATTTTCCTAATTCAGGTCTTTCATTTGGGCAGATACTATTTCTTCAAGGAAAATGATACAGCTTATTCTAATACCTGTATTAACATGAAATTGATGACCACACATACTTTTAAGAAGCTTCCCAATTTAAATATAATTAAGAATTTTATGTTAGTAAACAGTTAATGCTTTTCTACCTAGTATTTCATAAGATTCTTTATAGTGGTGTTGCTTATCTTGACAGTCCTAAAATACAACTATATATATTTGGATTTAATCTCTTAATTCAAAGACTTTCCTAGGAATCCATCAAGACTGAATCACTCATTCACCCTTTAATTTTACTGCATGTATCTCTAACTATTATTTACTTTATTCTTTAAGTGAGACAAAAAAAACATCACTGACATGGATTCTTGTTTTCACAAGCAGCCAGATTCAGCTGATGAGTTGCACTCATCAAAACACTGAATTTCACAAACTTTGGATATCAGGACCATAAAAAATAATACCATGTGAAAACTTCAAAAGAGAACTCAAGAAATTACATACCTTGTGGTTGTTTAAACAGAAGACAGAAAGCAGATTCCTTACTGGGGGACTTCAACAGGGCAGATGAACTGAGTTGACAACTGGACTGCTCTTGATCTAGAAAAGAAATAAAAGTCAGTGAAATACATTTTGAAGTAAAAACCCGATTGAACAATTTCCCTAATAAAACAGCTTCTTAGACAGACATTTTACCAAACACATTCTCAAATGGGAGCAAATGGGACTTTCCAAAGTTTAAAATATCTGTTATTCATCTTTTCTTTGTGTCCACCTACATATTCAGCTAAATAAAATTTTCACAGAACTAGCTAACTAATCTCTGAAAAACAATGTCACTTCATAAAATGAAAAACACTAGGTTATGCTTTGTGCTAACACTGACTTAAATATATGAAATAATGCTTATGTCCAGTGTATTTTGCCTGAGAGAAAAAAATTGTTAGTAGCAGATTTGCCTTTGATAATTTAGTTCTGTTACATAAAAAAGTCAGAGAAAGCAGTCTGAAAAGATTTTGCAGTGCACATTTAACAAGGGGCATTCCTACTTTGGAAATCTTTTTATGGAAAAAGGCATGGCCAAGCTACAGTGCATGCAGTCTTATCTGAGAAATAAGGTGAGTTTTAACAATCAACAATATAAGCCAGCTATTTCAGTATAACTGTGCATATAACCTTACCAAAAGCAATCTTATACATTGCCACAGATACCAGTTTTGATAAACCAGATAACACTGGATTTAAGACAGAAACCAATTTACCTCCCTTATCCAATTTCTAACCACTACTGTAGCTTTAATCTTTTATTTGACCATTTCCCTCCAAACTTTGAAGTGAATATCCTCTAAAAAAAATTACACATTTTTCCAGAAACATCAAAATACATTTGGCCATTGAAAACTTGAAATCAAATTATCCACATAAACTGAAATAAAGCATGACAGTTATTAACAAACCACTAATAGTTAGGGTCAATTCTTATACATGTAAAATTATACAGGTAAATTCTCTGGGGTCTGGTTTATGGTGGAGATTTCAGTAGTACCAATGATCTATATTGGTTTAGTTGTTCCATAAAGTCTTAGTAACAATATTATATAGTGTTATTTACAGAAGAGCAGTAACTTTCAGCTTGAAACAGCCGAAATAGTACAAGTGCTTTTTAAATGATCTGTAACGAGTGTTCGTGTACTCTGTAGTTCTGATCATTGGCTCATATTGGGGAAAATGAACTACTGTTAAATGAACATTACTCTCAAGAATATTCTTAGTATAGCTATGAAGGCTTACGTGAATAAGAGCTGCAGATTTAAGCCACAGATGTGTATCTAAGTCCTGGGAAGAAAATTTATTGCTATTAAAATCAGCCAGAAAACATCAAGTTTTAAGAGGTCCAAGATTTCATCTGTGCATCACAAAGTAACAGATGGTGGGTAGTTTTACTTGCTCTATAATTATTCAAAACAAAGGACTGTTTGTGCTACAGTATCAGTCAAAATTCACAGAAAGAAACATTTCTGAGGAATAATGGGTTTGACAAAGTTTCAGAAATGCAAATGGCAGCTTCAGAAATGGTCCAGATATGACAATTCCCAACTAATTTCTATTTTAATTCCTAAACTATGCAATTCTAAACATAATTTCACAACTGTCTAGGGCAGAAACTGCCTATCAAAACGTTACTTGAAAACAAGATACAGAAAACTTCTGTAATCTTCTTTAACGCATTAGGTGAATCTATAAATGTTGATGTTTATTACTTGTACACTTTAATCAAGATGTCCTATTTTCATTGTTGCAACTTCTAATTCTCTTAAGAGACACATGGTCTGAAACACAATTTGTAAAGACCAAGATCAATCTAACATTTCATTCTCTCTCCTGACTTGCTACTTTCTGTCAATTTCCCCAATCCGCCTTCTCGATGGCCTCCAATAACACCAGCAATGATCGTGATGAGTCCAGTGCAATACTAAGTAAAGGAAGGCATTCCGCTAACTTGCTTTAATGTTAAAATATCAGCTAAGAGGTTTCAAAATGGTAGTAGCTTTGGGTTTATATTACTAAAACTACAAGTTTAAGAACTATTCTCGGAGATAGATTCAAAAATTTCTGTGAAGTTGAGTTACCTGCTGACAGGAACAATTCTACTTTTTGGATTAATATTTTTCAGGAAAAAAACAGGTTTTAAGAATGACTAGGCTGTCACTCTTTAAGGAATAAATTAAGAGTATGATGATGATAAAGGGGCTTAAGCACCGCCTGCATAAAAACAGGCTGAGAAAATTGAGGCTATTCAGCCTGGAGAAGGCTGTGTGGAGACCTCCTAGCAGCCTTCCAGTATCTGAAGGGGGCCTACAAAGGTGCAGTAGAAGGACTTTTCATCAGGGGCTGTAGCGACAGGACAAGGAGCAATAGGTTTAAACTTAAACAGGGGAAGTTCCGGTTAGATATAAGGAAGAAGTTCTTTACTGTGAGGGTGGTGAGACATTGGAAGAGGTTGCCCAAAGAAGTAATAAATGCTCCATCCCTGGCCATGTTCAAGGCCAGGTTGGATAGAGTGTTGGGCAATATAGTCTAGGGTGAGGTGTCCCTGCTCATGGCAGGGGGGTTGGAACTAGATGATCTTAAGATACTTTCCAACCATAACCATTCTGTCATTCTGTGATTTCAGACTAAAATATTTGTGTTTAACTAATTCAGATAGAAGGTTCCTACTGTTATGTCAAGTAATATTACAGTCATTGCTAATTAGCTTTTTCTTTTCTGAGTGTGTTCTTGCACTGCCGTGAGAGAAACTAGAACAAAAGTAGGTTCTTCATGTCAAAACACATTAAACTAACACATAGCTCATCATAACATGGATAAAAGATCCAGTCTTCTCCATAATATAGGACTGTAAATGGCCTTGAAATAACGTTCTGGTTTGAACAGCTCAAACTGATACAAGCAAAATAGACCGGGGAAAGCAAACAAACAGTAGTTAACAAAAAAAAAAAACAAAAAAAAAAAACAAAACAAACCAACAACAACAACAAAAGGAGTTTGTAAAAAAGCAAGTTCACAACTCACGACTACCAACAGTTCAGTTCTTGATAGGACAGGAAGGGTACTATGAATAATATATTCACAGTTGGATAACTTTCTGACCAGCCTGATTAGTCTCATGGGATGGCAAATTCATTCCTAATGTTGCAAAACCCCAAATTGATTAGCTTTTACTGTACACTGGGCTAACATATGTGCATTGCTGTGGTATATACAATATAAAAGTTAGTATACTAAAATACTATCTGCTTCCATCTGAGGTAAACTATGTCTTGATAACAATCAGCTAAATATATAGGTCTTTATGGAAATTATTTCCCATCATATATAAGGGCCAGAAATACTAAGCTGAAGTTGTGCATCCTTGACTTTGCTTATAATACTAGATTTCCTCTGGGAAGAAGGAAATAGGAATTACAGTAAATATTAGAACAGAGAGCAAATCATAGCATGTATGAACATGTCTAAAGACAGTCTGAATGCATAACTAAACTATCTTATTGTGATTAAAACCAAGCAAACATAATATACAGGTCACCAGCAGCAACTGGATGAGAAAAGTAACATTAAATATTAAACTGATTAACAAATTCAAGACAGCTTTTAAAGGACAGTATGGTATTACTTCCATAAAGATCACAGTACAAAATTAATTTATCTCAAAGAAAACTTTCCATAATCCCATAGACAGCAAAAACATTAGGTCATCATCATATCAGGTCTACTGATGTGTACAGAAAAATGAAAGCTGGCAACTTCTGATGCATAAAACCCAACATCAGTCTTTCACTAAGCCAGTTGCCTCTTCACTGTCCCTTTTCCAATATGAATGTCACTTTTGAGCATTCTGTATGTGCTGGACATGACTGTTCTGCACTCTGCCAGGTCCCCTACTCAGCACGTAAAAGCTGGCACTGTCCCTGAGAACTTAGCCATGATTCACTTAGTGTGTAAACACTGGATCCACTGCAAACTGTTTCTTCCTTCACTGTTGTCCACATGAGAACATCAACAGAAACTCAGAAGTGGTCTTATCATTTACAAATAGAATTCTATTTTGTGATAACCGAGAATGAAAATATATCAGCAGTTACACATGGGAAACTGTAGTGAAGTACTTAGGTCAGCAAAAGCATAGAGAATTCAGTCATGAGAATAAAATGCTCTTGACCAGACACTATTCAGGTAAAAGAATCAGCAAAATCCCCCGCATATTAACTCCATATGCAGCTAAAGCTGTATTTCTGTATTTCCGATTTATATCTCTGAAGCTGTAATTAAAAAGCATGAGTTCCATTCAACAAATAAACATGAATCTCAATTTTTTAAAGTCACCTTTCTTCACTTATGTGCCACAAACCCCAAATCACATCATGAGTGTGTAAACCTGACTTAAAACTTACCTTTGCGCAGGCTTGAATTTGCTATTCTCTTATGTTACTCCATCTACTGACTTGGTGTCAGGGGCCACTGGAATGTTTATCTTCAATTTTTGCTATATGAAGGTGCCAGAAAATGGTTTGGCACCTGTTTTTTAATTCTACATGTTAGGCTGAACTAGGTGGAGATTCACAGACCTTCTAGAGCTCTCTGCTTCTCTCAGAGTGAAATTTATTCTTTCACTGAGTAAATCTCAGTCATCAAGGAGAACCTGGGACTTCAGACTTGAGTTCTACAGCGTTTGTGAAATCTCAGTATGATTTGGCGATCTTTGATAATTCTAGATTTTATTTTTTAAAGTATGCTTGAAAATATTGCCGAAACATACTTCCCTGGAAGGTCAATCGGAAAAAAAGCCTCAAATGTTTTGCCCTTAGGAACTCCTTTAGCTGATAAAATAAAATATTTTGGAAAATAACTGACCAAACAACACATTACAACAAATTGTTTGGAACAACAAGTTGTTTGGAAAACAACTGACCAAAACAACACATTAGCTATTTGGCTTAGACATACAGCTCCCAAAACAGACCCAGGAGACCCCTACTGCCTGAATGCTACAGTGCAGTACATGGGCAATAACCAGCTTCATGTAGACATGAGACTGTTTGACCTAAGAGTTCTACTGTGAACAGTTTTTAAAGGGTTGTGTTATTTCTTAGCTGACACAGCACTGTCTAACAGAGCTTTCCAGGGTAGATGTGAATGATACACAATATCTCCATTGCCAGGAAATGAAACGAGGCAAATGTAACCACATCCCACTCACACTTCTAATGCAACTCAAGGAGTTTAAGTTCCTTTCCTCACCCCCAAAAAAATCCAAACCTCTGTACCTGTCAGCGTGACATCTACCACCACGTTTTCAGGAGTTGGATTTTTGAAGGATATCATGACAGAAGAACGCTGGCCAATACATGCACTTATGCTGGTTGGTTCCATCAGCTGAGGAGGAAGACCAGTCCCCGAAAGGTTAAATATCCACTCTGTAAGCTGTAGATGAAACGTCCTTATTTACTATTTGACAAGTTAGATCTGTACATTTTAAGGCATTTTGCCTACTTCTTCCTTCAAGTGTTCTATGTCTCTCTTCTGTTGTAAGTGAACTGCTGTTAAATGCTTGCTTTGCTTGCTTGCTTGCTTGCTTCTTCCAGCAAGCTGCTATGTTACTCTTAAGTATTGCTACCCCATACTGGGAGATGTTCCCATCTTCTCTTTGCATTATCTTTTGGGCTACACCGAGTACAGAGTATTTAACTTCTAAGCTACTCAGAGCTTCCAGTCAAGTGAATGAAATATGTAGGTGGTTGCAAGAGGGCAATTCAAAGCACATATATTAGAACCTGAAAGCAGACGAATTGAGAAGTTCTTTTCAGAAGATAAGTGAATAAGAAAAATAGTTCTTTGATTGGACAGCAGAGAATCATACAGAAAGCTAAAATTGTTACTCCAAAGATAATAAAGAACATTAACCACTATGCACAGAAGAATCTATAATATTGAAAAGAGCTAGCAGAAATAGAGTACCACCACAAAGCATAAAAAAAAGAAAATATAATCTTTATGTGTTTATTTTGATCATTTTTTTTTTCAGCACAAGAGTAAGGAGTTGCCTGCACTACACTTACTTACTCCTTTAAGATTATAAAGAGTGATGTTAATAATGCCACTCACTGTGGAACCTTTAAAGCTGAATGAGCAGCAAAGTTGAATGGTAAATACAAAGGTAATATTATTTTAAGAAAAACGTTTAATTTGTACATTCATGTTGCTGCCTTTAAATAAGAACTGACTAAAATGTTATGCTTATTACAAACTGCTCAAAAAGTGGCCCTTTGGTCTGTTTTGTTCATTATAACTCAAAAAGGTATACATCATAAGCAGAATAGAAATTCAAACCACTACTTCCATTATCTGAAATACTGCATTTACTTCTGCACAGCCTGTCTGAAATAATTAGGGAAAATCCGTGATAGACAGGGTTCAAAAATCTAACAACAAATATGGAAATATTTAAAATAAAAAGTGACTAATATATTAAGACTTCTCAGCATAAACAGGGATAAATAAAATGTCACATCATACGTCTTCAGAAAATAGCTTTGGACAGCAAAATTGAATGCCTTTATTATCATATTATAGAGGAACATTCAATCCAACAAGAAAAAAGACATTTTAGTCTTACTGAAGAAAATTATTTGGTAGAAGTCATCCAAGGCTACAAGGTTACAAAAAAATAAAAATAAAAAGAGGAAAACCTGTTTATATACTGATGTAGAGAAAAGACTATATAATACTAAAATTCAGAATATAAAAATAGGGCCTATGTTTTGTTTAGGATTTAGACTAGACAGTGATTTATATTACCTGATTTGCAGGGAGTTCTGCATTTCTCAGTCTAGTAAAAATTGAAAACTACCTCCCTTTAAAATTACATTTTATTTCATTGTTGACTTAAACATGGCCTATAGCCTGTTTATTGTTACAAACTCATGAGCAGGAAGCTAACACCACTCACTATTCAGATTCTGTCAGGAAGGTGAATGCTGCCACTGTACAAACTTTGAAGCAACAGAGGGACTAACTCCTTGGTGAAACCCCTTTGCTGGTAGTAACCGACAAGAAACTGCCCAGCAGTTGCCAAGCCAGCATACCATAGCATTTGTGTTCCTGACTTGTTCTTCCTTCCCACATTGGCTTCAAAAAGTTAAATATAAACAATAGGCTGAGCACACTTTGCAGGCTTATTTTGAAGGACTGGAACACAGGCATGAGCATGCCAGAAGATCATGTTTTCAGAAAGCTGCACGTGTCAAGCAGTTAGTGGTTACACTGGCCAGTCATTGCTACTTTGTGCTTGCTTACACACGCGGCAACAATATATACATATATGTATTTCTGCAAATCTCTTAATACATAAGTTATGAGGCAATATTAGTATAACAGTGCTTTCCAAACCCTCTGTAAATCTGTGTGAACCACCTTGTTCATAGCAAGTAGTTTTACACGGATGTGCAGTGTAGAGGTGGGAAGAGTGAGCCTGCTTTATTTTCTACAGGTGAGCTGTAAAGATCAAAGGGCTATGAAGAGCTTTATTGCTGAAGGCCCAGGCTCATGGTCTACAAAAACTAGAGACTGCAGTTTCCACTGATTTTTTGGTGGTTAGCAAGCAGAGCGATTTTGATCCCCATTGTTTCAAGTGTTGAGCACCTTTAAAACTTAAAACAGCACACAGAAACTGTCAAACTGAACAGCTAAAGGAGCCAAACAAAATTAGTCGTTGGCCTGGAATACAAAACAAGACAACCAAAAAATTATACTGATTATAGAACAGGCCTGCCTTGCCTGATCTGCAGTTACTGTTCCTCATTGACCCACTCTGTGATGGAGCTCAAGACCATGTATGATCAGTGCAAGAAATCAAGAGGATATTTAAAAACCAGAATTGTTAGGAAAATAATACAGGATAGGATCTAACATCAGGTTCATTTTCTCTCTAATATTACTTACTTCTGTTAAATGCTTTACATTATACCTGGATGCTAGCAATGTGGTAAAAGAAGAGGATAATACAGGTAAATTAGAACTCTGGGTGCAGATTACATTAAGACTGACCTTTCAGTTGTGCTGTCCCAACAAACTTAATTTCAGATTTTCACAATGGTTAGAGCTAAACTCAGACTCACTTTGTGAAGAGCTCTTCATACAGCTTCAAACCAGAAACAAATGAAGCAGGTAATAGAACAGAACAGTTTCTCTCAGTTCAGCGAAGAAGCACAATCAGAAGTAGTTAAGGCTTATCCTGTAAGTACTCTCATTAACTGATTTGAGATTAGTCAGCTATTCAGCTATCAGATGGCTTAAGTGTCCATTCAGATATATTTAATCAGAGAAATCAAGGGAGGAAAACCAGTGTCAGGGAAGGGGGGTTACATTCAAAGTTGTCTGAGGCATCGACCACTGATGAGAAGCATTCTTCAAGTCTTAATTAAAAAGGGCAGTTGTATCTCTGTAAATATTTATTGCCAGCTACCAGTATAACAATTAGCAAACTAAAATAGTCTGATATTAATTTACTAAAGACTAGCAGTGAAAATGAATACAAATCTACAGAATCCTCTAGATTCAAGCATGCCCTGGGTTCAGCCTCTTCCCCCTTCTCAGTAGCTGGTGCAGTGCTGTGTTTTTGAATTTCAGCCTGGGAACAGCGCTGATGACACTGATGTTTTTAGCTACTGCTCAAATGTTTAGTCTGACCAAGGACTTTCTGAGTCTCATGTTCTGCCAGAGAGGAGAGGAAGCCGGGAGGAAGCAGAGACAGGACACCTGACCCAAACGAGCCAAAGAGGTATTCCATACCACAGCATATCATGCCCAGGATGAGAGTTACCTGGAAAGGCTAGTGCACTGTTCGGTCAGGCTAGGTATTGACAGGTGGTATTGTACTCTCTTCGTTATTTCCCTTATCATTATAATTATTGGTGGTAGCAGCAGTGGTTTGTGTTATACCTTAGTTACTGGGCTGTTCTTATCTCACCCCGTGGGACTTACATTCTTTGGATTCTCCTCCCCATCCCTCTGGGAGCGAGGGGAGATGAAATATGGGGAGCGAGCGAGAGGGCTGCATGGCTGATGTGCAGCCTGGGCTTAAACCACGACAAGGCACAAAAAGAGCACTAAGAAATTACAACAAATATAAACCAATATATTGATATGGTTAAAGAGATCTGGAAAAAGCATTTGGAAGGATGGCATATTGACTAAAGTTCACTGCAGATAAAAATTTGGAGATTTGACAATTCTTGACAGGATGTTGCACTGTATGACAAGATTCAGGTGGCAGGGCTCACTTTGCTAAAATGAATTGTTGTATTGTTTTATTACTTCTGTATTTGGTGAATAATTAATTTTTTTTTTTCATTAAATTTCTATGTGCCATTAGAATCCAGAAAAGATAAGGACATTCTGCCCTCTTGAACTGGCCTTGGATATATACTATTCCTATGATAATTGCTTTCTCCTTGGTTTTGTCCTTAATAAATATTTTGAAACAGAGATCCTGAAAATAAATGTTGTGCTAACACCACCTATAAGTAATCTGTCCAACATATTTTATCAGGAAAAAAAAGGCCACATCGCTTCTTTCACTATTCGTTTTCTTCATATAAAATAGGTTTTTTTGCAGTATTACTTATAACACTACTGAAAACTCTTGGTAGCATGTAACTGGAGTAATTTACAGGTCAGCAATCTATTAGGATATCTGACAATCCAAAAATAATACAGAGAGGAAACTACACAGAAAGTAAATACTTCTTTCAACCAGAGCTCATGTGATAAAATATTATAATTTACATCACACTATCAGGTTTCATTTTTGTTTCCAGTTGCAATTTTTAACCAGCCAGTAGGTCATGTTGATCACTCATATTTATTTATTTATTTGTTTCTCATTTAAAAGAAAGAAAACTCAGAGATTAAATTGTCAACAATTCTAAAATGCTTACAGCAAAAAAACATTTTCAGATAAACTGAAAGGAATAATTCACTTTTTCAAGTGAATTACCTTTGCATTACCTTCCAAAGTTCAGATGAAATAAAAAATGAATCGATTTAATTTCATTAGGGAGTGGGAAAAATAAAAAGAAATTTAATTTGAGAGGTGTCAATGCTAAGAAGTGACACTCTTCTGCTGTCAAAAACAGCAGAACTAATTACCAAAAAAGCTAAAATTATTCATCACTTATTCTTGCTTCCACATCATTGCCTCACATTTTAATATTGTAAATAGAAAATTTTCTGTGTAACAAAAAAAAAAACAGACGGTTAAAACAAATTATAACTTTCAAATACCTTTGTATTTGCTCTTCCATTATGTATCCATCCACTGAATTTCAACTTCACCTACAGATTGAAACCCTTACTTACTTTCCTATTAAAATATTATCTAATTTGAATTCCCAGTGTTGTGGACAGCAAACACAGTATCATACCTGTGAACAGATGAAGGTTACTGATGCTTTGTGATTGCCTCTTCCAAGGGCAGACGGACAGAATTGCACAGGTACTTCAGTGGTGGAATGAGGAGCAACAATCACCTGTACAAGCACAAGAAAGAAGCAAAGGAAAGAATGGGCAAATAAATCAATGTTTTGTTTGGTTTTTTTTTCATCTGTTTCTCTTTTGTGCTTTGTATCAACACTGCTGATGCTTATGTGATTAATGTGTTCCACCAGATGAATTCTCTCCTCACAGCAAGCACAGGCTGCTACGGCAGCAAATGCACTGCAGTAAACAATCCTAGTGGCAGTCACTGCACGTTCATTCCCCAGAAACTACAGAGCTGGTGTTACAGATTGCTCCAAGGACATGGACAGTGGCTCACACCAATTCTGTTCAAACATGACTTTGGTGTCTGATCATATTGATGATACTGAAAGGTTATCACATTGACCTCCAGAGACAGAAATTGGCTTATAAGGGAAATACATGGCAGGTTTTAATAAAGTAGTGTTTTGTCTCTCTTCTGCTTACCTTTATCTAAAATAACATTATAAATGATGTTGTTAGGTTTCTCTTCATGTGAAGTATACTGCTTGAATCTCAATTGCACAGGGAAAGGTACGGTATCTGATTACAATGGGGTCATAAAAGTTTTTAAGAACTAGATAAGCAATGAAAGAATAGAATTAAAAATATTAAAAATGCCAATGCATCAGGAGAATTATTCAGTACAATCACTGAATACGCAATCACATGTCTGTTTCAATTAAAGAAAAATGTACTAGGTTTTTAATATCATACATGTCTAAATAATGTTTGCATGTAAGAAGATTTATTGGAATTATGGACGCTTGAGCTGTATTTTATAAAATTAATCTAATTTGCAGTTAATAAAGGTCAAAACAACACCCTACAACAGCTGGCACTGACAAGCCCTTCTATAAAGGAAATGTCAGCACTGGAAGAACAGGCTGCTAACAGGCACCAAACACAAGTTATTAAAACATTAATTTTTGTTTACTATGTTTAATAGTTGCAAGATGCTTGACTGCACCAATAAGCCCTATGACCTCTTTCTACCCTGGGGTTTTAATTGCCTTTGCTCTGATACAGTACTTGCCTTGCAGCTAAGGAAGGCTTGAGCTTATGGCACACCGAGGCAGAGACCTCCACCTGTAGCCCTTTCCTATCCCACCCAGAAACAGCAAGCAGAGCCATGACAATGATAGGTATGAGGCCCCAGTGCAGCACCAGGACCACTGGTGATGGCCACAGTGCTGAGAACATACTGCAGGCCCCAGAGAGTGAATCAGCGACAGAGGTGGCCGCTCCCATCTCAGGGCAGAGGCCCCTGGTGAGGCTTATGTTGCTTTTCTTCTCTGCCATTTCAGAGCTGGGCCTGGGCAAAGGCCACAGGTGTCCTGGTCCTTACAGTCATCTTTAGGGTGTGTCTATAGGATATTAGCATGATTACAGACTGAGATGCTAATGTGCCTTGAACAACAGATATTCCTACTGATGGCATCAGGAGCTACACTGAGCAGTAGAGAGGACAGAGCTCAGGTGTGGTCAACCAATGCACAAAACTTGAAAAGTTATTTTTCTCTCTTGAGGGGGAAGGTTTTAAAACAATTTATCAAAATATTGCCATAACAGTTTATTGCAGACATTAGGTGCCTTGTCTATTACAGGGGGGTGGAACTGTATTTTTTTAACCTTTAAAAATTTCATTTTACAGTTTCCACTGCATGATAAAAACATTTCTGGAAGGGAAAGTAGGTGGGTCTCACACACAGCATGTAGCTCACTGCTTAGGGCCCACTCCCACTTGGCTGTTAGAGCACTTGCACCTCCCACACGGGGAGCACAGCACTGCTGTGTCACCCACACTTCACAATCTCATATGTTCTGTAGGTGAGTGATACCTTGAAGGCGTATTTGCCACCAGCAGTCAGCTGCCACCATCCGACACTCACCACCTTTGCACGGCTTCTGTATTAATCAGAATAACATACCTGAGGGAGAGTCACCTCCCACAAACCACCTCCACCCCCATCTGCCCCACTGCCCAGAGTTCATTTAGCTGTTCACCATCTAAAATGAGCCTGAACAGCTCATTTCTCTTTGAGTTCCTGGGCATGCTCAGTATCCAGAGACCTTTTTTTGAGATTCTGTACTTCATCTGCAGCTTAGTTTCTGCTTACTGTGTCCAAACAGATCAGCCCATTTATCAAATGAAGGCTTACAAATGGAGAAATAACCTTAATAAATGCCCCCTCCCAAATACTTTTGAAGGAAATGAAAAAGCAGTTGTCACAGCATAAGAATATATGATTAAAGTAAAACTACAGTTTTTAAACTTTTAGTAATTTCACTAGGAGATCTACATTCTTTGGAAAAATAACTCTCCAATAAAGACAAAAACTGACTGGAAATCCATTTTCAATAAGCATTACTTGGCATATTATCATTGCACAGAAAATGCACTGCCATAATGAATCTAAATAATCAATATGGAGTTATGATAATCCAGCAGACTGCCCAGTCTGAAAGCAGAAAAGAGTTTTATTTTTTACATTATAGACCTGTTTTAAACATTTTATATTACACAGTATGCTCTTTTACCATGTCCAGAAAATGATTTGGTTTAAATAAAAAGATGGGTAAAAAATATAACTTATTTTCTACTGAAAAGCAAAGAATAAATTGCTTTTTAAAATAGACTTGAGAAATAACACTAATAACATATTTAAAGAAGGTCATACTTTGCTGCAGTCATTCAATAACATAATCTGGACGTAACCCATCCCCTTCCTTTCTTTTTACTTTATGTAAACAAGTGTCTTCTAAGATACTCATGTGTAAGGAAGCTGGTATCATTGCTTTTTATAAGGTATCAGAGATAACTGTTCAAATACGGAAACTGAGTCTGGAGAAGGCTGAGCAACTACACATGTCTTATTCCTGTTACAAATCCAATAAAGGCAGAAAGCTTTTAATGAAATTTAGAAGTTTATTCTCTACTCTGTACAAAAAATAATTACTCATGGTCATTATAAAAATAAAGTTTCTACACAGAGACTTTGAGATTGCGCTCCTCTCTGCCAGCCCTTCTTTCTTAATCTAGTTTTCTTTAATAAAAATTGTGGTTTGTAATAATTGGGATGGAATACAGCTTCATGAAAAAGGTTTAGGCTAGTTTATAGCCTGCCTTATAGCCAGGAGAATAGCAAGCTGAAGACTTACAGTGAAAGCATGTTTTTTTGGCAATATAGATGATCCCATTTGCAATAAGTTTTTGTACATTTAAGTTACATCATAAATATATATTCATATAATACACATACATGTGAAATCTGCCCATGTATTTATATAGTGGGAAAGAAATAAGTTGGGGAACATAGCATTACTGATGATTTGACAATTTTCATCTTTTAAATGCTGAACACAAATCACTCCTTTCAAGAGATAAAGCAAGCTGTGGTTAGGAAAACACCACAAAATTCAACACTCTGATGACTGTTCTCCCAGAAACTCACGCTTCTTACTATAATAATGAAAGGCAAGGGAGGAATTTTTAAGTAAATTTATGGGAGTTCACTTCTACTCCAACTTCTAGAGATTTTGGCAGAATTTACAAGGATGTTAAGTTAACCCATACAGCATAAGACCGACAAGAAGGGGAAAAAAATTAGGCATAGCCTGCTAATAAACACGTAAATAAATAAATGTTACGGAAATCCAACTCACATTAAATGAAATCCTTGAAAACTTCAAATTCTTGAAAGAAAACCAAAATGTTATATTCCATTTAAAGCTTGTTTAAGCTACAACTACAAAGCCACTTATAAGAAACCTATACTTTTCTCATTTTCATCAATTTACAAATAAGTTAATGGAGCTGCTTCTAATATAGATAAAACTGACAAGAGATCTTTAAAAACTTTGAATATAATTTAGATTTCATTAAGCAACCAGAAGTTCAGGAATACTTGAGCATAATTCAACTGGACCTCAGGAAAGCTTATTATTAATGATGTCAGTACTTGAAGTTGAATCAGATCTATAGAAATACCTTGTGGTATTTCAGTAATGCCTTCTGTTGCAAACTCAAACTGCAACAAACTTTCACACACATGGAATAAATACAATATTAAATTTGTTTACATTCTAAAATATTAGACAAAATTTTAGTTAATATTTAGGCAACTAATTTGTAGGAAACAAACTGCGTAACATTTTCTCTTCTATCTGGTGAATCTGGTTTATCTAACAGAACTTAGTAACAGATGAAATCATTTGAGATAATTTCTGACTGACAGCCCAATATCTTCATCAGTTTTACATCTTAGATGACATAAACCCAAATATGGATAATTATATGACATAGTAAAAATACTGATTTAGAATACGCAGAATTCTAGAATCATTCATTCTCTTCAAACATTACTTATCTTAACCGGACAAATTCATCATCAACCTGTTGTTCTAATAATTTGCTCTTTATTGCTGTATTTCAACCAAGCATCACTAAAATCAGAAATTTTCTGCTAAGAAGAAAGAATTATTTGCTATAAAGAGAGCAGAAACTTGAATAATTAAGATGGGAAAATGCTTCCACACAACACAAAGACACTGAACCAGGCAATATAAACTAATATATTTAGTTTATATTAGTCAACACATTACAGTTTATAAAAACAAGCAGTAATCTCTGGAAGATGAACGCAGTGCTGTATGGAAGGACTAAACCTAGGATGCAACATATTCAGGAGAAGCAGCAAGTATTTAAATGGCATCTCCTGCCTTTGTGATCAAAACTATGAAGGAAATGATGCTACCTCTTCAAACATGGGTCTGCAATGGAAGAAACAAGTTCAAAAAGGAACAGAGAGATTAAATAAATATTAGGTAGTTGCTTATAGAAAATTCACCAAAACTATCCTTTCACTGGAAGAACTACTGTAATTCACAGTGAAATTTCAGAATTCAATGCATGATTAACATAGATTGCATCCATTATGTTTCTTTTCTCCTATTCAAATGCCATTATTAGTAATAGCACTTGGTGAGTTTTAATATAAAAAGTGTTAATATGCATGACATAAAAGACAGACTAAACCACTTCACAGTTTATAGTGAATTTGGTATACCATGTATGCAAAATACAGGGCAGTTTAATTCAGTTGTTATCTTTAGAGTGCCTGTTAAGAAAATTTGGTTTTGTTGTAATGCTATGTTTGAGGCTGAAAGCTGTTTAGTTTGAGAAAGCAAAAAATACACATATTATAGCTTTGTATCATTCCTCTATTTTCCCAATACAATCTATTTTCTACCTTCTCAACTTTATTTTAGGATCTGATTACAATATACCTGTCCTCTCCCTCTGACCCTTATGCTAGTTTGCTCAAATAGAATCATAGATCCATCAAGTAGTTTGGGTTGGAAGGGACACACCAGCCCCAGTGTATGTCTTTCCTGTATTATCTTCCTAATGTCTAGAAAGGTGCAATTGCCATTTATTTCCTGTCTGCAACAGGTTTCTTCATTTTCTTTTTTCACATTAAAGGTTCTATATTCACATTCTAGTAAGAGGTCCCTCGATCCCTTGCACCACATTTTCCATGCATCTGTCCCCTTTTTTCTCATCTCCCCACCATAAAAAGGACACATTTAAGGGCATTAATTGTTAATAACATCCAAAGAGTTCTTCATAGGACCTGTACTATGAACTAGTAATCAATTGTCAATAAAAGATATTTTTCAGAATCTTGACCATCTAGAACTCTAGCCAATCTCAATAAAAACCTGAAAGCTGAGCCTATCTATATTATTCTCAGTCCTTGAAAGGACAAGAACTTTAGGCAGGAAGATGGAAGGGCTTCTGTGATGGAGAAGGAAAACATTGTGTAATAATAATAATAGGATGATGATTTTCTCAGTAAAATTCAATCCTAGGGTAAATATGAGTTTGGGGAATAACATTATTCCAGGTATTTGCTTGAAGCTTGTGGCTAAACTAATAAAATTCTTATGAAGTTCTGCAAGTTTGTTATAACTGCCATGACTTAAATTCTTACTAAAATTTTATCTACTTATCCTTAATATTTACGGGCTTATCCTGTTGATTCTTAGAAACTTGTGAAACTTCTAGTACAGCTGATTTGTTTGCAACTTCTAATATCGCCTGAATATGATTTGCAACCAATGCTGCAGTCCTTCTCAAAACCATTCCACAAAGCATTTGAGGAAAATACATCCATACTTCAGCTTGCATTGTTTTTTCAAATTTAACTGTTTTCATCCTTAAGCTAGAAAAATCTTTAGAATACACACTTATAATGCCTCCAATCCTTGAGACTATGTTGTGTATTCTGAACCCACAGTATGACACACAATTCAATGTGTTTTGGAAAGAAGGCTCTCTTCTATCACTTAGGTGAAAGCACAGAAATCTTACTTACAGGGTGTTTTGGATCAGCCTCAATTGAAAAATTGCTAGGATTGCTGTTAACAAATTCTAGCTCCAGAGTTTCTTCAGTAGGATTAAAGAGAGGTATGTATAGACGAGAACATCTGGAAAAAATACATATATGCAATGACCATTAATTACAAAGCTTCTTCCATCACATTTTATTATTCATCACATTTTCTTTCTTGAAAAATGAGTACTTTTTTTAAAAAAAGTTATGCTTCATTATATAAATAATAATTTATGTATCAGTATTTTTCTACTAGTATGGATGCATATTTAATAGCATTAATTAATATTATTAATTGTTACTAAAAACAATATAAATGATAGCAATAACTATTCTAAATACTTGAGTCAGTTGTAAGGGCAGAATTTTTTTGGTGGACTTCAGTTGCCTGGAAGTTAAATCTGGCTAAAAGGACTGCCTAGCTCCCTCAGTACTCAAGAAGAAGAAAAACAATTTCAGGGAGAACTGATCCTAATGTAGGTCACCAAGATGTGGAATCACTTTTCACAGTCTGCAGAAGGAGCCTAGTCTGAATGCCTTAAACTTGATGCCTAACTTCTATATGGTAGAAATGAATCCTAGTGTAATCAGCACCACAGCTTCACATTTATTCCTAGGCTCCAATCTGCAGATCCATGTTTTGCCTTTTTTCCTTACTTTCTGTAGATCAGGAAAAGCACTGGAGAGAAATTATAAGGTAATCAGATAAATGATATCTGCAACTCCTTTTTGTCTAAGCAACGGTTTACAGGAAAATCTTGTAATTAAGTGGTGGTGCAAATAGCTTCTCATTTAGTGCCACTAGGCATGCATTCTTCTCGATAACTTTGTAACCTTGAGATCTCAAATCAAACTTAGTGTTTCACACCAGTCATTTCAATGGAGGCTCCTCCTGTTTCCCTCTTTCTTCCTCTGAATGGACTCAAAATCTGTTTCATTTTGTACAGTTGTTACATTATTCATTACAGCATAATGGAAAATCATTATGTTGAACGTGTAGATTATGTATTTTACTCTGTCTGTCCCAGGACAAAGATTAGAGTATGCTTATTGTCTAACTGTCATGCTTTACATCTGTTGGCACTCTGACAGACTGCCCTTCTTTATTTTCTAATTAAAGAATAAACAAACCCAAGATACCTTCAATAGGGAGCACAGTTTTTAAGAGAATTTGTAGGACTCCCCCAAATTCCTCTATTCTGATCAAAATGATATATTATTTGTCCTTAAAAGAAGATTTATGACTGTAAATCACATTCTCATTATAACAGTAAGAGACACAGAAAAGATATTAAAGGTGAATCAGCGAAAACAGCAAATAAGAAAAGTTTGAAAAATACAACACATATATTGGGTTTGCAGTAAGTTATCTATCTAATGGATATTCCCTCTAGGGAAAGGTGTGGCAGGCCAACTGCCAGATTTCTCCACATATTTATCCTCCGGAAAACGTTACTCAGTTAATCATAGCTAAATCAGTAAGAAAAAAGAACACATAAAAAGCAACATTCAGAAGAGAAGTTTTTCCACTCAGGCTTTATGATCATAACTTCAGGCACTAAAACTTGCATGAAGGGGGCTCCTTCCAGAATATAAATCCCCAGGAGCTGAGTGACAGACTTGTTTCTGCCTAATGCTATGAAAGCATTGTATCAGTGAAGTATCTAAAGTAGAGAGTATAGAAATACTAGTTCAGTATTAGTTCAGAAAGAGAAAAGAAACAAAAAATTATAACAAACCTACAGAACTCTATTATGTTCTGCAGTATTTTCATAGTGGTTTCTATATAAAGACTTCAGATGATATCTATGTATACACTACTATTCTATTTATGCAGCTCTATCTATACATATATCCATAAAAATCATCTGCAAACTACTACAGTAAACATACAACACTATTCTGGCTAGTTGATGTAAACTCTTCATATGTTTTCGATGACACTTTAAAACACTAAGTCCAGCATTATGAACTACATACTTACTTTCCAAGTTCACATTGTATTTCAGGTATATTAGTTGGCAACGGTTTCTCTACAGTCAACTTCAGCGCATACCAGAACTCTTCAATCATGTCTGACAGGAATATGACACTAAAACCAGATACATAAGCTTAATATAATACAACCTTTGTGCAGACAATTAAAAATGTATGGGTTAAAAATCAGTTTAACACATGTTCTTTAATTAGTGACCAGCTTTCCCATAACACTTCTCACTGCTATCTGAATTCAGTTACCAAAACTAATACTATTTACAATTATTGATGCAGCAAAATCTCATCATCTTTCTTAACTTTTTAGCATTAAAAGTTGTGTGTTGTTTGTTTTGGAAACTTTTTTTGTATTTTAGGGACAGTAAAAACTACAACTCAAAAGCATTTCAACTGCTGACTTACAAGAGTAAGATGTAATTTCGTTTCAGTGTCACAGTATGTTCTTTCTATCTATTTTGAGCTCATAGCACACAGGAACAGAAATAGCATTCACTGATTTTTATAAGGAAAATCTTTTAAAATCTACTGATGAAACTGGGATAGACATAGACACATTTATATGAGCATGGCAAAGAGGTATGCTTTAAAAAAATATTCAATATACTGTTTTTATTCAATCAAATGTTGTCATGACTGAAAACTGCTTGCTACTAGGTGAGATATGTACAGCAGTATATTTCTGTGATGAACATTCTAACACAGTCCTTTGCTATTGTGGATTTGCAGTGTGCAAACCCATGACCCACTAAGGACCAGTTCTTGTTCTAAATGATAGATAACTACGTCTGTTCCATGACTTTATGGGTCCAGACTAACAGAGTCTTTAAAGTGAGCATAAAAACAGCTTTGGAAAGAATGATCCATTTGAAAAGATACACCTGCCACAAACATTTTTATAACACTTTTTCCCATCTGCTACCATAGAAAAGGAAACAGAGCATGGCTTCAAAAAAAAAAGATGATAGCCTGGATGTAATGTGGAAGTACCTCTGCCCAGCTGTAATTGTAGTACAGTATTGCATAATTGTATTCACATGTACAGGTGTGCTTTATGTCATCTTTGCATATATTCCTCTATGTCCCGGCCCACCAATCAGCCCAAAAGTTTGCCAGTTATTTTATTATTTGAAAATTCTGCACTTGAAAGATACCAGAAATATTATCAGGTATAAAAAAAATTTAGGTCTCTCTTCATTTGCAGAATGTATAGTCCCTACAAATTCCCACAGAAAAAAAATATTTACTGCAGTGGTAACAGTACTCATTTTTAGAAAACAGTATCACTTGAAAGCTGTATTGTACAATGACACCTGGAATTATTCTGGTCTTTGTAAAAATCAGTACAAGCAAATTGAACAGAACTTTGAAACACATGGATCTTGGCTTTGTAAATATTGTGTCTTTGAACACAAGTCATCTGTTTCTGCCCTTCATACCACCCTGCCCTCTTCCCCATCCCCACACTTTTGCCATTGAATTGATACCACTGAAAGACAGGGAATCGTTTTCCTCAATTAAGTAATGCTCTGCTAACCAAATTCCAGGAAAATAAGCTTTGCACTTTTTCACTCTTCACTAACTTGCTGAACTGGTTTAGATGAAACTAAGACCAAGATGTCATCTGTATATATACTGCTAATTACCATA
This sequence comes from Neopsephotus bourkii, assembly GCF_033783945.1. NCBI lineage: Eukaryota > Metazoa > Chordata > Aves > Psittaciformes > Psittacidae > Neopsephotus > Neopsephotus bourkii. The sequence continues at coordinate 66,322 of NW_026902237.1, forward strand.
CCTGCACAGTTCTGTTGGCATTCCTAATGTAATTAAAATATTGTTAATTAAAAACTTCTCCATATTCATTTCCTAGATCATTGTCATTTAATGGAAGATTCTGAAGCTAAATGGATTTATGTGAAGATTGTTAAAGGGCTCTTCACCTGGCTTTAGTTAAGTTGTTATAGTTTTGCTTATACAAAGAACTAAAAATAAAATCGTGTTATTTCCTTGACAGGACTTTGAAATTTAGAAAACAAACAATTCATCTGAATTTTTCAGAGGGGCCAGCCTTCTAATTGTAAATAAATTTCTAAAACACTGTTCACAGAATCAATGCAAACTAGAAGAACTAGGGGTTATTCTACTGTCTGCCAGTTGAGTTTTTGCCCTCAGAGGAAAGATGCTGTATGGGATATAATGTATTTAAAGTTGAATTTTTTATATAAAATCCATTTATAACCTTTTTCTTTTTGGGTTTTGGGAGTTATTTTAGGACAGTATCCACGTCCAGTAACTGATGTTTCAACGAAAGTAGTTCACTTATATTAGTACAAGAGCCACAACCACAAGCATGAAAGCTCTACAACCTACCTTTCATCTGAAGTGCCAACAGTGACTGGGGAAAACTGCAGCTCATACAAAAATGCTTGTCTGGGACTAAGAATGAAAGATTTTTGTCCACAAAGTAACTGATTCTCCAGCACCACATCCAGCTTAAGAATTTTATCTGAGGGATTAGTGATGGGAATATGAATTCCAACAGTATCCTAGAGCAAAAAAAAAAATAAAATATGAACACATAAAAGATCTTTCTCAAAGAAGTGTAAGATGCTTACTTATGAATTACACCTATGTGAACACACAAGGCTGCATCTTTGATGTGTAACTCAAAAGAGAGAAGCTGCAGCAAGAGACATTTCAGACAATCTTCAAATTGAAAAGTAGGTAATTCATAGAATCATAGAACAGTTAGGGTTGGAAAAGACCTTAAGATCATCTAGTTCCAACCCTCCCACCATGATCAGGGACACCTCACACTAAACCATGTCACCCAAGGCTCTGTCCAACCTGGCCTTGAACACCACCAGGGATGGAGCATTCACAACTTCCCTGGGCAACCCATTCTAGTGCTTCACCACCAGTACAGTAAAGAACTTCTTCCTTATACCCAACCTAAACTTCCCCCTTCAAGTTTTAACCCATTACCCCTTGACTACAGTCCCTAATGAATACTCCATCCCCAGCATCCTTGTAGGCCCCCTTTCAGATACTGGAAGGCTGCTATGAGGTCTCTACACAGCCTTCTCTTCTCTAGGCTGAACAGCCTCAACTTTCTCAGCCTATCTTCATACAGGAGGTGCTCCAGTCCCCTGACCATCCTTGTGGCATGCCTCTGGACTTGTTCCAACAGTTCCATGTCCTTTTTATGTTGAGGACACCAGAACTGCACACAATACTCCAAGTGAGGTCTCATGAGAGCAGAGGGGCAGGATCACCTCCTTCGACCTGCTGGTCATGCTCCTTTTGGCACAGCCCAGGATACAAATTCCATATATAAGGAAACAGAATTCCATAAGCAAGGAAACACTCAAGTCTTCCTGGGCAGTCTACATTCTAATAAGCTAGTTCACCTGCCAAGATATGGCTGAGGCTTGACATAAAACACCTTACCTACAGATCTGCTATAGTCCCAGCCAGGTAAACCCTCCCAAGGCATCTCTCAGCGGCCAAACACAGACTGCTGAAAAATTCCACTTTGCAAGCTGTCAGACGATTCAGGCCAAGTTCTACAGGTTCTGTTCATCTTCATTTTTAAGTTACATCATACTATTTGACATTAAAACAACACCACCACAACAAACATTCCTTCTCTCATGCCTTTATGCCATTTCTCTTACTACTGGTCTCCATAACTTTTTTGTTTAAAGTCTAGAACATTTCAGACAAGGACAACCTTTTCTTGACCACTAGAAAACATGGCTACTACTAAAGACACATATTAAATTTCAGCTACTATAATAAAAAGAAGCCAAACGATGGCTTAATTAGATAAATATGTATACTTTACACATGGAACACCTTTAAGATGAGCAGGAGCTGGGCAGAGGTGGCTCACTCTGAACAGCTCCTATAGTGCATTCTTGAGCAGCCCTCAAAACGCAGTTATTTTCCAGCAGGGTTACATCAACCATCAAAGTAACCTTTGCAAACTTGTACACAAAGGAGATTTTATATTGCCAACATTAGCTTAATATTTTTCCCCTGCCAGTATAAAATAAATGCCTAGGATTACATATTTCCCTGGAATTTCTCAAGAAATTTCCCAGGAATTGCTATAGTTTTCAAAGACCTGCTACTTCACAGATGGCAGTAAGAGTACATACATATTTATCAACACAATGTAGATATATTGTACATTTCTTACATCCTTAATGGATTGTTAGCACAGTACTAGGACAAATAACAAAATGCCCATGCAATGATTAAAAGCATTATTTTTCCTGAAGCCACCATTTTACCATAAAGAATGCATAGGTTTCACACCATAGCCAAGTTCCACACAAATTTATACTCATTAATTTTGATTTACATCTCAGCATTGTGATTTTTACAAACATTTTTACAAAGGAAAAATATAAAAGCTGGAAAAAGAAGAGAATTAATCTCATTCCTCAAACTTCTTATGTAAAGAGTGCCAGTGCCCAAGAAAGAGCCATTCTGGTGCAGTATGTCATGGTTTTATTTCTTTAGAATTTGCTGTGATCCGCTTGTCCACTGCAGATGTTTCTTTTAAAATAAACTTACATAAGGTAAAATAAAATGAAATAATAAAATAAATATAAATCTGAAGGAATAGTCTCTGTAGGATTTATCTGGTTCTGTGCCTCACTGTGATTTAAAAGGTCAGATGAACTGTAAAAAGAAAACATCCTCATTTTGTTGTTCCAAGAAAAGTTAACTTTTAAGTCAATGAAATTTGCCCACAAATTACTGTCTCACATAAAACAGCTGTTGCATTATTAATTTTTCTTCCTGTGTCATACTAGAGGTATCTGTATTAGAAATCTGTCCCACACATTCCTTCAGTATTTTCTCTGAAAAAGTAATGCAAGTTAACTATATCACAAGCAATGTTTATTAATAATATTAGCATAATGTATATATTATTGACTGATATGTGTTACTAGAACCTCTGAAAGAGCTAAAATCAGAGCAGACTGAACCAAGGCCACACTTGCACTTCTCTGGTTTCTCTATGCAATCCAACTAGTTCTGCTGTTACCCAGAAAGCAGCCTCTCCCAGTGTATGAGAAAGATGCAGAAGTCTTTATTAGAGAACCATGGACTTATGAATAAGAATATAAAGCTCTTTAAATACTGATCTCTCCATATTCCTGTGGGCTCAGTTTTGAGTACCTGGCAGATCTTCTTCTGAGGGAAAGGACTTTTATCACAGCCACCTGAAATACACTTTTTTTGGCGTATCCATTTGTCTGGACACGAGACATTATTTCACCCTATATTTTTTATAAAGGGTATCCTACTGAGATTTAGATTTTAAAACTTGTGTAAATATCAGTGAAGTGTTTCTCAGTTGTTACATTCATCCTACAGTCACCATCTGCTGTGTATGGGTCACATAAAACAGACTGTTGCATTAATTTTTCTGGAGACTGCCAAAAACTGGGAGTTTCAAAGTCTGGAAAGAGCCAGAAGCAGTAATGGAAACACCCTGCCTATTCTTAGATCTGCATGTAAACATCTTGCTAAGCATGAAGACTCTGACAGTGATCTTTTGAAATTACCACTGAAGAGCACAGCAGCAGTTCATTAGTGGTACAGATCTGTGAACCATTACAAATGACAACAGTGACACAAGTTTCAGCTCAGCAAGAACAACTCTCGTGGAAGTGGGGGTGGGCAGCATATGTTTCAGAGTTACATTACCAACTTCTGAGTATGCAATGTGGTTCTCAGGGACTTGAGAGAGAGAAAAAGATTTGGCAGAGAATAGACAAAACCATTGTCTCCTCACTTGTGTGGAAACCAAAATAAATCCCTTCAAGGCATTTGACTTTATTAAAGCAGAAACTAATAATTCACTGTTCAAAATAGACCTTCCCCTCTGGCTTATCTTCTGCTGTACAGATCCTGCTTGGAACTCACATATTAGTTACTTCCTCTCAAAACAGCCAATACTATTTTTCAAATATATGGATGGATTAGAAAGTCTCTTGACTCAGTGAACCAGCAATATACACTTAGATGATATTTTTTTCCATGAAAGAGACAACTGCTAAAGAGTAAGTGTGCTCAAAGCAGTAAATGACAGCCTTTAAACATTTTACATAAAAACTTAAAAATTGGCTTGCTTCTTGACCTCTACATACAACCTGAAGGCAAAGTAACTGTTACTGTCCATTTTTCTAAACAATCTAAGATAATGAACCTGAATTTAGCAGCTTAAGTTCACCTTCTGTACTACTGTTGCCCACTGAAAAATCCACAGTACACACCAAAGTAAAATTCAGTAACCAAACCCTATTTTTTTTAAGTGTAAATTGTTACAATGTTGTCAATGTCTGAAGTTACTTAATAATTATCTATTGGTAACATTAAAAAATATGGGGTTTTACTCTGCATTTAGAACTAAAAATACCTGCAAACATACAAATGACTTGTAATAACCAAATGTTACTTAGCTAATGGATAATGAATATTCATGAACAAAATTTTCTTTGGCTTTTGAAGATTCCTGTTTTCTCAGGTGGTTCCTTTGAACTGCGAAAATTCTTTGTAATGTATCCTTTCTAAATTCCAGATAAATATATCAATGAATAACTACTGAATTTTCTAATATTTCAGCTACAATGATTTTGATATACCTTTATACCAGGTATGGAACTCAAGCAGAAAATTCATCTAAAAAATGCTGAGAAACAACCTTCAGAGAGTAACAGACACTGGTAACTCCTTTCTAGTGAGGATGATGACTAACCCAGTGCCAGAGATATGTTCATATTGTCACAATTAAATAGTCATTCCTTACTCCAGTTCACATAGATGAGGAAAGATCTGGATTCCTTTTTCAATTGCTCAAACTATCTAAAATTGGTAGGGTTTTATCCTAAAGTAAAAATTTCAACTAAAATTGTATAACTTAAAGCAAGCTTTTCCTGAGTTAATGGCATTTTACAAACTTCAACACAGCATCTGCTTTCAAAACAAATTCATAATAACTAATTTTATGCATTTGAAGTTCCTAATTCAGATACTGTTCAAGAATTTTTGTGGATAAACTTGATCACTGGAATAATGGCATTTAATTATTATTTGCTGTTTCAGAAGCTGTGCATACTATCCATAGAAATCTGGTCGAAAAGACCAGGTAACTGCTTCGACACACGTTCTAGAGATGCACAACTATAAATTAGTATTTTAATTGCACCCCAGCATTTTTAAACAGCATTCTGATCTTGGCAACACAGCAATATTCTTTTGGACAAACAGGGAAACATTTTGAGAGCAGTAGTACCCCTGTCAAATTAGTCTTAAGTAAAGGATACAACTTCCTGTTATATAGATGGACAAACTTCATAAGAATGGGATGAATAATAAAGATCCCTTCTTCCTTCTTATTCATATTACACAAGGAAAACACTGAGTTCTCACTACTCACTAATTCACATTAATCAGTGAAGGGAAAAGGAGTGATAGTGCCACCAACTCAGAAAAATGCCAGGATAGATTTAAGGTTATACTTCTGCAGAAAAACTCACAGATCATCACTTGGAAGAGCCTCCAAACGTAGTTTGAAAACTTAAGATAACTAATTTTTTTTTTTTGAGAATACTCTGTTCTGTTTCTGGTTCCTCTCATTGTTATTAAAAAAAAAAAAAAAAGCAAAAAAAAATAAACAAAACAACAAAACAAATCCCACAACTCTATACAGAGTATATATAACAAGTTTTGTCTTGAGCTAAAATTCTAGCACAAGTTCCACTGATTAGAAAGACAACTGCTACAGAGGTATATCCAGGGAATAGAGTGCAAACATTAAGTTTTCCTTTCAGTGACATTACTTTAGTGCCTAACTCACTAAGCTATGCAATCTGTACTTCAGATTTTGTCAGTGAGCAAATTTTTTTAAAAAGAAGTTTTTCTGTGGACTTGCTGTATTTAATGGTTGAGCAAAAAGCCACCTTGTTTTGATTCATAAGCCACAGGAGTAGCAACAGTAGTTATGGAACAAATGACATAGTAGTTTAATTATAAAAGCTATTCTCTTTCTTCATTTGACAGTTATTTTTCATGTATACGACCACACATCTAGCATAGACGAAACAGCCCTCTAATTACTTGGTTTAAATCTAACCTTATATTTTTGCTCAATAGCTCAACAGCAGTTAGTAACAGCTCAGCTGTCATTTTATGATCTATGTTAGCTTCCTGATACTATATCACAGAACTGACTCATGTATCTCTAAGGAAGAGAGGAGGAGGTTAGCAGTTGCTGTATGTTTATCAAAAATTCTCACTCATATTCTAATATTTCCACTAATTCAGCTTCCTTTTGATAACTTTTTTTTAATGGGATATATAAATATGGACTGGTCTGAATTATTTTCCAACTGCTTTTTAAATTGATTAATAATTACCACCTTCACAAATTTGTATTTCTTCCATAAACAATGTTGCTATGGTTCTTTTACAGAATGTTACTTTTTATGCTACCAATTGTTATGGAAGCATATTCCAAAAACTGGTCCTAGGGCATGATTCGAAATTTCAGGTTTCTCAGTTTCTGAAAGCATGATCCAAGCATCAGCCATATATAAAAATATTTAGACTGAAGTTCATTTTAGGATTTGCAAAGAACTAATGTACAGCTATGAAAACAGTGTGTGACTCTTTGTCGTGATTTAAGACCAGCTGGCAACCCAGAACCACGCAGCCATTAGCTCATTCTCACCCCCTTTCTCCCCCCACTCCCAGATGGATGGGGAGGAGAATCAAAAGAATGTAACTCCCATGGGTTAAGATAAGAACAGCCCAGTAACTAAGGCATAACGCAAATCACTAGTGTTGCCACCAATAATAATAATGATAAGGGAAATAACAAGGGAAGAGAATACAACTGCTCACCACCTGCTGACCAATACCCAGCCCGACCTGAGCAGTGACCAAGCCCTCCAGGCTAACTGCCCTCAGTATATATACTTGGCATGATGTGCTGTGGTATGGAATACCCCTTTGGTTAGTTTGGATCAGGTGCCCTGTCTCTGCTTCCTCACAGCTTCCCCTCCTCCATGGAAGAGCAGCAGACTCACAAAGTCCTTGGTCAGAGCAAACATTACTGAGCAGCAACTAAAAACATTGGTGTGATCAGTACTGTTCCCAGGCTGAAAGTCAAAACCACAGCACTGCACCAGCTACTAAGAAGGAGAAAAATGATTGCTACTGATGAACCTAGGGCATTCTTCAATTTCCAATTTACATAATTACAAACTATTCTTAAGTATATGCTTTTTACATTTAATTAAATAAATAATGAAATAAATAATAGAGGAGATGCGGACACATGATTGAAATTCTAAGTTGGATCTTCTTTAACAGTGGTTATATTTGTAACAAGCTGTCTACATTATACTTTTTTATTGACATAATGCAGTTCCCACAAAATGCAAACCTCTGCTAGAATAAACATGATGTAGTTTGGGGTTTTTTGACAGGAAAAGTCACACAGACTTAGGTGCTACAATTTATCTATATTAGCATGTAGCAAAACACAAAGAAGTAGACACATTAGAGTGAAATAGTGGTTTGTAGTCAGTGTCTATACAGAAGACATAGTCAAAGTGATCTGAACACACAAAAGATGGAGACTACATACAGGAAAATTAAAGAACCATTATTACACAAAACAAAAATTGGCAAGACCAAACCCTTCTATGACTTCAGGATCTCACTGCTTAATCTCCTTTCAATAGTTGGAATAAAGCCAGGAACAGGACTGGAATCTACCTACAGAAACTAAAACCTTCTCACACTCTACTTCACGCTACCAGCCCTTTCACTAGAAGCTACACTTACATCTTGGCCATTCTCCTGCTGGGAAATATGTAAATTATTCCTGCATGTTGAGCAAATCAACACTACTTTTAACTCTATGAATGTTTGCTTATGGGGCATGAAAAGACCAGGAATTGAGGGAAGCTCACATCAGAGTTGCACTCCTTTCTTCAAAGTAAAAGTATTCTTACTTGACAAATTATTTAATTATTCTACAAGAATAAAAAAAAAAAATAAAAACCTAAAATCTCCTTTTTTAAGTGTTTTACAATCAGAGAATCACAGTTCAATATTCATTGCAATATTTCCTAACAGTGATTACAGGTTATGAGTAATATCAAGAATCAAGCTTGATTCTTGAGAGTGGGACAGATGAGTTCTTCTTAACACCACTTTTATATTACATTTAAATGGCTGTTATGGTCAAGCACTAACATCAAGGAAGTTTGTCATAGTTTGACTTTTGATATAAAGACCTGGTGTGCTATGAATCACTTTAAAATGTCAATAGGACTAAGCAACTCTTGTAACTTTTCACCTAATATTTTTAAATATTATTGATGGAAATATATATTTTGGTTTTTATGTTTCATTGGATTTTTTAAAGCAGGAAAATTTCTAATTTAAAATATTGCTTAATTATGTCATCATTGCTTTGACTTTTTTTTTTTTTTACTCTTCATCCTGAAAAAGTGGTAATTCAGTGTCCTGGGTTCAGCAGTGGCAGTCATTTTTCTTGGTAGCTGGTGCAGTGCTGTGTTTTGACTTTCATCTGTGAACAGAGCTGAAAAACAATGATGTTTTGGTTTGGCCAAGGACTTTGTGAGCCTCATGCTCTGCCAGGGAGGAGGGAAGCCGGGAGGAAGCAGGGACAGGACACCTGACCCAAACTGACCAAAGAGGTATTCCATACCACAGCACGTCATGCCCAGGAGGTAACTGGGGAGAGTGACCCGGAAGGGGGCTAGAGTGGACTGCAGGGTTGGAGGAGGTATCGGTCGGTGCTTGGTCGGGCTGGGGGGCGAGTTATCGGTCAGCTGGTGATGAGGTGTTGTATTCTCTTCCCTTGTTATTTCCTTTATCATTACTATTATTGGTGGCAAGAGTAGTGATTTGTGTTATACCTTAGTTACTAAACTGTTCTTATCTCAACCCATGGGAGTTGCATTTCTTTCTGATTCTCCTCTCCGTCCCTCCGAGAGTAGGGGGAGGGCAAGAAGTGGGGGGGGGACTGAGTGAAAGCTGTCTGGCATTGGTTAAACCATTACATTCAGAATGAATATATAGAAGTCTACAAAGTCACGAGTAACATGGAAAGAACTCCTATAATTTAGGAGCCAGGGTACATCAAATTAAAATAAAGAGCACAGCTAAAGAAAACGGTAATGCTTCAACAAAAACTTAAAAGATGTAAAAGTATCATACTATGTGTACCTACTCTTTTTTTTCTTGACATTTTCAACAACCGCTGGAGAGGTCCAGGTTTCCTATCATACCACTTTGTTTAACTTTTTATAGACTGTGTTCAGTGAGTCTAGTACTTTCAGAGTATCGAAGAGTGCAATGAGTTTCAGAGAGCCCAGCAAAAATTTTAGAGAAAGGAGAACAGAACACTTATCCTTTTATGGCCTAAAAGACAATTATTGAGACTGCGACTGTTCAGACTATTCAGTGTCATGCAGAAATTATATGAAGGTCTGCAACTAGAACATTACTTGTCAACTGTTTGCTAGACTTCCAAGTGATGTGCCTGCCTCACCAGAAAGTAAAAGTGTATTTTTTCATAATATCCCCATTCATTTTAAAAGTATTTTAAATGCAATCTGAAATAATGTACCAAACTGCATAGGTTGGAAAAAAAACAAAACAAAACAAGCAAACAAAACCCCTAACCCTCCCTGTTCCCACCAAAACAAAACAAAACAAAACAAAATGAAACAAAAACCAACCAAACAAAAAAACCCAACCAAGCCCAACCATATAAAGAAAAACCCAAACCTGGTGAAAAAAAAAAAAAAGAGAAGATGATCACCTGAATACTGTCGAACCAGTCATCAATCCATTGCTTGGAAATACAGGCATGTATTACAATAACAAATCTTAAAATCAATATTTGATTCTGCCATTTGCAAAATAGTGGCACCATGCATTTATCAAACACAGGAGGTAACCTGAGTACTAATGATCTGGGAGAAAAGCTAAGTGGTAGTAGATCACAGTAGATAAAACAGTATTAGCACTACTAAGGGCCAAATTTGGGGCAATTTATTCTTTTCACTATCCTTTTCTTCATAGAAAAATTGAGTGCACACATACAAAAGGAGATTAAAATATTTTTACTATTGAAACACTATACTGAGCTTTAAAACGTATCATAATATGTAGTCTGTGGAGGACACTATGTTAACAACAAAAAAATTAACCCTATTTCAATTTACAGACAGATAAATTAGAGGAATTACTGGGTTACTATGTTAAAAACACTTAGGAAATAAATATCTTTTAAAATTAAAAAGTAATTTTCTTGAATTCATGGGTCAGATTCTGAGTTCTTTACACATCCATTTCACAGAAACCCATACTATCTATTGTACAGGAAGGACTATATTTGGATTTGAATTTAAATTCTGGGTTAGACTGAAGTTCTCATTTTAATGGAGGTACATCTAGGACAAAATGGAACTCAAACTTACTGTTTACAGCTGGATGAAACAGTCTAAAAGTTAATTTCTTATCTTGATTTATAGTGATTCTGCTGCCAGTAAGCATGTGCAACAGATCAAAAGATAAATTATGAGGAATCATGACATTTTATTTATTAGAATTACTATTCTACTACTTGATTTCTAAATGCATTTAGGAGACATTCTGCTTGATTGAGAAAATGTATCCTTAGCACAGCTCATTGCCTTTGTATATTTTAATATAAATTAATACATATATTTGTGTGTGTTTATATATATATTATGTATATATGAAGTTGAGAAAGGCCAAAAGAAGATCATAATTTCCCATATTCATATTTTTCCTATTTTTTTGGCTGCTATTGGAGGAAGGAAAACGAAATTAGTTTTCCCTTGAAGAGCTGGCAAATTTCTGCCTACTGAAAATGATATTTTCATCCAGCCAGAGAACTCCTTTCAAGCATTCTAGACAAACAAGGACATTTCTTTTACTAATATACAGTGATTGAGGTAACTGAAATTAGGTTAGAGTTTAAAAATAATGACTTTTTTTCAATGTCACACACTTATTCAGAAAAATACAAGCTTAAATATTTTCAGTCATGACAAGCCAAAAAGTTTTTAACAAAATCTGAGTAGCATAAAACTGGGTTTTAACTACTTTAATTGTTCAACCTCCACTTTGAATTTTAGGTTGAGAAAAAGAACACATCTAAAAGTGATAAGTAGTGGGATGAGTCTCATCAATGTACAAATGCAAATTCATTACATTATATTAAAAACACAAGTTAAACTAAATCATCTCTGTTCCAGACACTTTTTCATACCTGCAGATCTCTTATGAGACAGAAATTTTGCACTTTATGGATGGTAAGACACAGAATTTACAGTGCAAACCAAATACAAATGGAACTGGAATTTAGTCAGAATTATAGGAAAATTATAGGATATGATAGCATGAGCCAGTATTATAGAAAAGACAGATGAAAAAGAATACAACACTACTTAGCACAGAAAATCCTGAGCAAATTAAAAAAGGATGGTGACAGTTGTAAAAGTTCTAAGGGATGGGGAGGGCAGTACAGACAACTGTGGTATTTCCTCTTAGCTGATTTTTACACACTAAAAACTGAAGAGAGCAACTCTGTCCTGTATCCATGCATGCATCATGCATGCACCATGCATTGTGCTGCCAGGTAGACTCGTTTCTTCAAAATTCTCTGCTCTCTCCGAAAAAGGACTCTTTTGCAACATCAGCTGATGGCCACCGCCTCAGGCCAACACTAATGGTCAGAGTATCTACAGCTATGAACTCAGTTTCAACCTTGACACACACATTTTGCCACCTCTTTTCGTATGGTATATGATATATATATATTACATTTCAAACAGACACTCATTTATGAAGTTCAAAACGCTGAGTTAGGGAAAAGCATTTCCAAAGCTCAAACATAAAACTGGAATCTGCAAGTGTATTCATCAAAGTCTTGTTAACATCTATAGCACTCATGGCACCCAGGTGACATATATCAGGATGATTCCATACTGCCCATTCTTCCTGGGAAGCCCACCAGCCCTCACCTCTCTGGAGACAACTTCACAGTCTGTAGGCTGTCACCACAGCCACACGTCTACCATTAAGAAGAGCAAGATGTTGATATACACCTTACTCATTTCAAAACTCTGTCCTGCCAATTTTACCTCTGCTGTAGGCAATTTCTGATGTTTCAGAAATCTGATACATTACATAAGGTAGGAAAAGTACTTTGACATGCAGAAGATAAGTTTGTATTGCACTTGACTACAACACACAACTATAGCTACTGCCCAAAAGTAGTGTTATTAATATTTGAAATTAAATGTTGCTAATCCTTTAATTTCCAAGGGCCAGGAAGTAAAGACAGACTTTGAGGTCAAACAGAGATCTATGTATTAATTCAATATGACTCAGTAATGCAGCAGATGTCCCAGATGTCTACGCTTTTTAAAAATTTATCATCTTTTGAAACAATTTCAAGTTCTCAGCTTCACAAGATTCTCTCTATTGTTTCCACCAGTAAGATCTTCCTATGTTTTATTGGAAGTTTTATTTACTAGGGCATTGACCGCAACATTAAATGTTATCAAATGAAACTTTTGACCACTAGCTCTTGATTCATGTCGGTCAGCAAAACTGAGAAGCCATCACTATCTTTTCTATATTCTTTAGTGAATGATCACATTCCTTCTCCATTTTTCTCCTTGGCAAACTAAGCTCATAGAAGTACTTAGCATTAACAAGACAAGGCCTGCTTTTACAGTTCCCCGTGCTTTTAGTGGGTTTCTTCAATTTTTTTCCAGTATTTCAGTACAATTCTTAACCTCCAAGAACCAGATCTGTGAACAACATTCTAATAGCAGCACCACCAGCATTATTTGCTTTCTGCTTTTATCTGACCATTCTTAAGCAGTTAGGGCTTGTATTAGTTCTTTTACCAATGTCACACTGACAGTCATCCTCAAAATTCACCAATAAAAATGGAATTTATGAGATTTTCCATGGAGATCTGAAGAAGACATAGAGCTAATTCTTTACCTCCTTAACCTTCATAGAAAGGAATTATTCCTATTCAGGTCAACAATTTCAGTGCCACATACATTGTAAAATTATATTGGGTTTTAGTGTTTTTTAACAAGTTTTCATAGTGAATTAGATTAAAAATTAAAGGTAGTTAAAACGCACCTTGGGAATTTATTATAGAATAGGGGTCAATTATACCTTAAACATAGTTTTACCATTTAACAGTATTTTCAGATCAGAAAATTATACAAGAATATTCTTTCCATGGTCTCAAATCACAAACAAATTCTTGTAGTCTAGACACCACCCTACATCGTGCTCATCCAACACCAAGATTTTGAACACATCATTCTCTGTTTCTCAGCCCTATAGAAGTTCACAATCAGGATACTACAAGGAAAGAAGAGCAAACCAAAAGTGATATACAAACAACGATATTTTAAATTGTAGTGATAGGACAAGGGGTAATGGGCTAAAACTTAAAAAGGAGAAGTTTAGATTGGATATAAGGAGGAAATTCTTTCCTGTTAGGGTGGTGAGGCACTGGAATAGATTGCCCAGGGAGGCTGTGAATGCTCCATCCCTGGCAGTGTACAAGACCAGGTTGGACAGAGCCTTGGGTGACATGGTTTAGTGTGAGGTGTCCCTGCCCACAGCAGGGGGGTTGGAACTTGATGATCTTAAGGTCCTTTCCAACCCTAACTATTCTATGGTTCTAAATATTTTTAGAAATGCTTACAGGTTTGGACTTTTTCCTCCACATAAACCCATGCTTACATGTAAAATTAACTGAGGATAGTCTTCCTTCCCAGCATCTGTTAGCGGAAGAGGTCGTAACCTAGTTCTTATATCATATATTTTTATTTGGAAAACTGTTCCTGCAGACAAATACTATAGCAGCCACTTCTATTCACAGAACCTGTTATACGCATCCATTATTAAAGTCAGTATTTCCTAGCTGCTTAGAATTCATGCAGAAAGCAGAATGTCTAGATGATGGAGCAAATATCCATTTACAGAACAAGAAAAATATTAGCTCTGAAAATAAAAACCTCACAAAGTATAATTCAAAGCTAAATACAATTACAAATCTTTGGCAAATAAAACCAATGTCAATTAAACAAACATATTAAAAAGTTATTTTATCTTTAAATATGTGATTTAAATCATATGTATTCTATAATATGATGTAATTGTTCCTCTAAAATGACTAATATATTTTAATTCATTTTTGAGAGTGAAAGTATGTATTTATCTTGTAATAAAAATATGATTGAATACACTCCAATAATTAAGGAAATCTAACTGACTATAATAACTTGTCATACATAAGGAATGAGGGTACCAGAAGAGACTTATTCTGTTGTGAACTGTACAGGAACTGCTTGAAGTTTTTCTAGATTTCAGCCTTATCTGAGATCCAAAATTAGGAGCAGATGTCAGAAGAATAAAAATGTAACTCTTTAAATAGGATATAAAAGACACTTTTCCAAGCATTCATGTTAGTTCATACCACTGAGCTTAAATGAAGTCTCCATAAGTTTTGAGTTTTATTATTCAAAAAGTGATCATTTGTGATTACTTAATAAAATTGAATAATCCTCCATGATTATATACAGACCAACAGTAAAAATTACATTTTTCTTCTAAGGCAGCAGAACAAAATTAAATGTATAAAGTAATCTTACCAAAACTTTGCACTGCACATGTATCTTTCTTTCTGGTGGTGCAGGTATGCTGTTAATCTTTAAGGAGAACCACACTTTGCAATGTAAAGATCTTCCTCCTATGTTAAAAAGAATAAAATGTCTTTACAAATGCTCTTATGAGATGACCAATTCTAGCAGCATTCAAATCAGTGAGAAATTTGGACTTTTAGCAGGAATGCCAGCCATTGTTCACATTGAGACAAAGCAAATCTTGAACTGATTTAATAGCTGTCAACCAGCTGCATTATTTAATTCTTTCTTGTCTGGATTCAAAATAGTGACAAAATCAATATGCACACAAACCGAATGGAAATCACACTTTGGCAAAGTAGTTTTCCAGACTATCGCATTGTTTGAGAATTTCAAATATCATTGATTTGTAACTTTTTTTTCTTTAACAAAGACAATGCTAGAAAACTTATAAAATTGTGGGTTTTTTTATTAAAAGCTCATCCACCACAGATTCAAAGCTGCAAGTTATTCATTTAACAGATCCGACTATTCAGTTACACAGAATACATCCTCAAATACCTATTTGAAGAAACAGTAATTTGTACACCATCAGGTGTTGAGACAGGATGTCCTGAGTTATTGTAGTAACAAACAAGTTGGCAAGAAAGAGACCAAGAATGCTCAAAGATGCTAAACACATGCATCAAAACATTGATGCATCAGCATTGTCCTATTAAATCAGATTCATTATCAACCTTATCCTAAGCTCTGTTATCAGTAACTAGTAAAAATCTGTCCATAAAAAATGTTCAATAAAATCTTGTAAACTCACATTTAATTACACAATAAACTATCAAGAAATTAAAAATATTCCTTTTAGTATTTTGTATTACGTAGTCCAATAAGAAGAGATGGGAAATTCTAACATTATACACAAAAGCTGAATTGCATCAGACACTCCTTTTGAATTTTGGAGATCATTTATGAAGTCACAGAAGACTATTTACCTCACACCTGTATGCTCATGAAATTCTACTGATAGATTTTAAATTCTGATGATTCCGATGATTATGAAACCCTCAAATGGAACTCGAAGGTATGTTACTACTAAGGCCAGAAACAGGGAAGCATTAACTACCAGTAGCCATGGGAAGCATAGGCAAACAGACCTTTGATGTAGAGGAAGTCTGACAGTATTTTTGACTGCCAGATTGACAGTATTTTTTAAATTTTATATTATATCTACCAAATTAAATCAAAATTAGTTTACCTAATATGACCTTTGGTATATCACAGAACTTAAATTCTGTTCAGTTACAATGAATTGTTGTGCAGCTCCACACAAATGATCTGTGTTTTGATAAAGCATATTTTCCAGATAGACTTTGAGTCTTGATTTGAAGATATCCACCAGCAGTTTATTCTGGTGGCTAATTGCTGGCATTGGAGAACATTTAAATATGAGTTTCATTTCTGATTTCTATTAGATTTGCTTCAATAACCAGCCAAAAGGTCTTGCAATGACTTTAACAGATTTAAGAGATCTAGCATTATGTATCTAGCATTTTCCTGTATTTAGAATAGTCATGAAAATTAATAACATCAGCTCTTCAGTCCTGGTCAGACAGGCAAAAGAGACTGAGCCCAAAGTCTCTCATCATTAGGCCTGATCTCCACAACACATATTTCATGTGGAATTTTCTTTGCAAGTTGTTGAACGGTTGTTCAGCACCCTTTAATAATGCATACACAAGAACTGCTTGCAGTATTCTTGTTTGTCAGTATATTGTATGAGATGAAAATCACCTTAATCCTCATACTCGCACTTCCTTGAATTATACACTAGAGAGCTATATAACCAGTTCTGTTTTACCACAGCATTAGTCTTGGGAGCTCCTACTGTTTTTGTTTTATGCTGTGACCACAGCTCTTCTCAGAGGCACTGATTCCCTTATCGCAGTTCCTCACTCTGCATATATGACTTTGCTTCTAAACTGTATTTCCAATAAAACTGTGTCTGGTTGGTTTTGATTATATTAATTTCTTTAACTATTCATTGAATACTTTCTGTATTAGCTTACCCATTCTTTCATTCAGGCTAATTTGATATGCATACAATTTACTCTTTTTTTTAATACCAGCAGAGAATTACAGTCTTCCAGTTTCTGAAACAGCCTCAGTATCTTAGGATCTATAAAAATTAACATCATTGAGTTCATCTCAGTGAATGAGATCTCAGAATTCATCTTCTGAATGTCCGTTGAAGGATTCTGACATGCATGCGACCTTGAGTTTAATCAATTACAAATGAAAAAAATAGTATAGATTTGTATATTATCCTTACACAAAAACAGAACACATGATCTGAGACCTGACATAAAAATTCTCCATTAAAGACTGAAAGAAAATCAAAGGGTGCCCATTGCTTGGGACATCACATCCTTCCAGAATGCAGTCAGACTGTAGGAAAGGGTACAACACAAGTCTAAAAAATGCAGGTAGGAAACAACAAAGGGAAATGTCAATGGTAAAGTTCCATTTACACAGGATACCTGATTAAACAGCAGAACAAATGCATTTATTAAAGTAAAGAGACATGTTTTCAAATTTTCAGGTCAAAATGTTCAGTTTTGACTTCAAGTATTTAGAGCTATTGAAACATTTTTCATTTTAGAAAGGAACTCTACATTTCTTTTTGTACTTTATATGCATTTGAATTTAGATTGATATCTCTTTAAATTTTCCTCATTGCAACTTATATGATATACCAAAACCATTAGTTTTTCGCCCAGAGAGTCGAACAACCTTTTGTCATCCAGTCAGTCTGGTGTATTTAGTGATGCAAATAAGCTGTTCCCCCTGTGCACGATCTCTCTCTTTTTTTTTTTTTTTTTTGCAATGGTTTAAATGTTATGAAATTCTGCTAAACAAATCAGTGTTGTAAAACATAAACTTTTAATCCTATACTTCGCATCATGTCCTGAAGAGGTAGCAGTTTTGAAATTCCCTCCCTTATACTCACAGCATGCTTTGCTCTACTCACCCGGATGAGAATACATTACTACCACATCAGCCACAAAATGAAAAATCTGTTCTCTCTTTCCCCTTTCCTTGTCCTTTCCTTAAAATTGCTTTCCATCCTCTGTCTGCTACACCAGTCATTAAATGTGATGTCAAGCATCAGTGGTTATATATCAGCTTAAAAATAGAAAAGATTCTTTCCTCCTGATTGGGACACAGCTGCCCATCATTCAGCTACACTACACATCACTGAGGATGAAGGAAGACTCTGCCTGGTCTGCTGAAAACTGTAGATTTCTAGGGTGTTTTGGGGGTAGAGGAGGTAGGGACACAATGGGGAAATTGGAATTATGCTGCTAAATACTAAAATATCTATTTGAAATATTTTATCCTGATTTTGCACACTTCTCATATTGACATCAGAAGTATGCTTATTTAAACAAAAAGCTTAATTAAAATGGTATTCTCAAATTCAATGTGTGTTCTTTCCATAGTATTTTTACCTAACATTTGCAGAGCTAATATAGCAAATAAAAAAAAAAATATTACATTTGATTCCAGCTTTAAGTAAAACATCAACTACGCTCTTAGATGTGCCTTCAAGGGTATGTTTTTTAGCAATAACAGGCAAAGGATCTATTTTTAAGATCTATACAAAACTTTACATGCTGGTAGTTATTTAAATTCTTTTGAAGTGAAAGAATTTGAGAACTTTACATGCTGTTCCCACAGTATATGACTGTACAGAATTAAAAATATAAATTAAGACATTTTGTCTAGTTCCCTACAATATGTAAATATGTAATAGTTTCCAACATGTAAAGAGCTTACACTGCTAGCACAAGATAAATCAATATTTAGACTTCATTCTGCTCATGTGCAAACACAACATTCACAAGTAACCAACCCCACATACAGCCATCTCTTGAAGGACAAAAGCTGCTGTTCATGAGATCAATTAATATGTCATATTTATTCTGTTTTTCATTTTTGATTTAGAATATATCATCAGACTAGCTATTAAGCACATGTGATGATTTATGCTCATTTTTTAAATTTGACAGGCCTTAGCAATCTAAGAATCACAGTAAAAAGACCTAACATTTCTTCCGTAAACTTTCCTGACAATTTAAGTTTCTCTACCATGTTAAATCCACAGAAGTTTTTTGCATATTTTGTTTTTCACACCTCAAAGTTTATTTCAGATACAAAACTAGTTACACTAATCTTTCCAAAGGCACAGAAATCCTTTAAGGTTTTGGATAGCTCTTTTAACAGTGCCTCTGGATAAATCTGGTTGGTTCATATGTGTGAGGTACAAATTGTTATTTTGCTGTTTAAATAGAGCCATCACTCCACTGAAAACTATTTATAAATTGAATCCTGTTTTAACTGGCTCGAGTTATCTCGCTTCATTTAGTTTCCAAGTGTAGAAAAATTGCACCTAATTTTGCAGGGAAAGTTATAAACACTATACACATTAAGAAAATGTTGCAATCCTATTATGTTAAAAGGTCAAAATGATGTAAAAAGGCAGACACTAATATTCTTACGATGTAAGGAATAGACATCATTGGAAAGGGAATGCTTCTATAATTCTTTTTTTCAAGGAAATTATTAATTTAAGGTTATCACCTTTATCCTTGAGTTCATGAGTTTTCTCACCCAAGGGCTATAGTTTTTCAATAAATGTAATCAGTATGTATAGCTTTTAAAATTGTTTGCGATTTGTATGACAAAATAAGCTTTGCTCTCAGCTGCCATTTTATGTCCATGAACATATCTGAGCAACCCTAACATTTCAACGAATATCCATTTCATGTATCCCTTACAACATCTCTTGAAAAAATATTTTAATATCTTTCAAATATTAATCCTGTTCTTAAAGGATATGACGTTATAATTTGCTTTGAGCAACTCTCAGAAATTTAGTGTGCCTTACATTGTGTATCGAACCTAGGTAATAGAGTGGACAGTACTAAAGTGATGTTGAGGTTGAAAGACTGCATCAGTTTGTCCACCTTAATCAGAATTAATGTATGCAAGTGCTGCAATTTAAAATTAAATTATGATATTTTCATATCATAGTAATTTTAAGTAAAAAAATACTTAATATTGAATTAATTCAAAATTTTTGAGTTAATATAATACATATAGGTGGGATTGGTGAATAAGAGCATTCTACAAGAGGGACATCTCCAAGCTGGGGTAGGGCTCCTTTTCTTCAGGACTTGCCCCAAACTAGGTAATGACCATATCTCCAAAAACTTTTGTCACTTGGGAAAATTTGGAAATAGAAATTAAAACAATTTTCTAAAATGTAAAATCAAACCCACATTTTGGCCTTTTGGAATTAGGCGTGATCACCAGGAAACGAAACTTTAAAGAAGTGTCTGTTCTCTTCAAGGCAGAACCCCAGAATCTCTCTTTTTTCTTTTCTGCCTTCAATGCCGTCTTTCCAAATGAAGATCTCCACCTTATGGTAAAAACTCAGATACCACTAGCCCATAAATCATTTCGCTTTTCCCTAAACTTTCTCCAGAACTGTAAGGAGAAGAAAGAATTTAGACACCATAGAGACCTTATTTCAAAGAAATGGATGACTAGAGCTGTTGACATCTTCCATTTCTGAAGCTCAGTCTTCCATGTTATTAATATAATCACAGTATGATGTCATAACACCATTTCTCAGTTAGATACCTTTACTCCACAAAGACACTTTCTCACCTCCATCTCCCAGGTAACAGCTTCAAAAAATCATTCAGCAAATCTGCTATATCCATAGGATTGGGGGGGGAATTCTCTATAATACAAAATAATCTTGGTGCCCTTCATGAATTTTTAATGTCTTAATATGAGGATGTCACAGCTCTCCATTCTCTGTTGCAGTTGGGTGATAAAATGTAAATAAGGCAAATATGGTTATTCACCTTCTATAGGTTTGTAGGGGGTTTCTTTTTAGTCTCCATTTGTATTGTGTTCTGCACTTACCCAAGGCATGTACCTTTCATGAAATTTAGTCTAGTCTGCTATCATCCATCTACTGGTGACACACAGACATTCATCTGCTGGTACACACTGGGGCAGAATTTAGTGTCTGATCTCATTCACATGTTAACCTTTTCCTGAGGAAATCAAGGGGAGTAAACTCAGAGCACATGCCAGTATGCCATCCAGATACAAAGCACTGCTGACACTAAGTAAATATAGATGTAACCAAGAGATCAAAATCAACAATAACACAGGCAATATATTTTCAATATATTTGGCAATAGAATCCATCTCCCCTCATTTTTTTAAGGCTCTGCAGGAAGCATGACATAGGTGAACATGAAGTATTCAAAGCTAAAGAAAATTCCAAATGCTGAACAGAAATTCAGCTCTTATTAGCAACACAAGTCAAAAACTCACTGAATTTCTGGAATGGGCAAGGGGAATATTCTATCATATTAACAGTTGTAGGAATAAATTTGAAGTACTGTCACAAAACCTATCAAAGTAGGTTCACAGTGTCAATTATATTTCTTGACCCTAACTTCTTTAGTAAGAGTATAAAGCCACACACTTAAAAGAACCTCAGACTTGCAACCTAAGCCACCCAAATACTCTCTGAACAAGTGGGATGGACACTTGGGAGATGAAACAATCTACTACATAAGGAATCTGTCATGAATGAGCCACTGAAAATAAACAGAGCACCTCTGGGTAGCAGTAGTAGGTTTCAAGTAGGATAGTCTGTATGTTTGGGAGCAGCCTGCACCTCAAACACTTGGTTTTCTCAAAAGCCTGCCCTTACAGTATTATTTAATCTTTTACTGCCTGGCTTTTTATTCTTAGTCTAGAAGATTAATGTATCTCAATTGGATATCTCAAAATCAGACCATTATCACAAGCATAATCTTTGTGGTAATTTATGGGAAGATGATATGCTCTTAGCTAATACATCATGGTTTTAGAAGTTTGGATAGCAAGCAAGAGAGAGGCAAGAAAAGCTCCAGAAGAGAATAAAAATCACAAAGTAGCTAATTGCTATGCAGTGGTGAAAAGACTCATTAACCAGAATGATCTTGAAGCTCAGAAAATGACTACTGCTAAATAATTTTTTACTTATTATTTTTCTTCAGAAAGATTTTTAAGGAAAATCAATGGTTACAATCATCACATGCACAAAAACATTGCTACTAAAAGTGAACTCCCTGTCTGTGATGGAAAGAGTAACAAACTTTGAAAAGTATCAGGAAAACTATTGTAATAAGGGTTGAGAGGACAGGTTTCCTGAGTCATGCAGTCTTCATTAGTAAATAGCTCTAAAGAACATCCTAGCAGAATGGTGGTCAAAATCCACAAAATAACAAGTTTTACTACCAGGCTACACGTAACTAACACACTCTCATGTTCCACCAAAGGCTCATTCAGTCATAATTTCTAGCCCACATGAAATTTGAATTCTTGGCACAAATCTAGTAAATGCAACCATGACCATGTTCATGTCAATTCCTTAACCCAATGAACACAAACAAGTTAGGCTCTAACCTTTCCTGCTCCCACTTACTTCATACAACTTTTAAAATTACTCAAATTCTTAAGAGGTTTTTTTCCAAAGGTCTATTGATTTTTCTCCATTTGCCATATCTGGCTTTATTTCTATTGACAAATTTTGGTGATGATGGCGATACTAGATATTTAAAAAAAAAAAAAAAAATTGTCATTCTATGTCTTAACTTTGGAAAAATCCAAAGGTAACTGTCTCTGGTTTTTGGCTCATAAAGACTCAGATAATGAACAGAAAGATTACTGCTCACTTCTATTATGATGGAATATAAAGCTGCTAAGGGCGACTACGAAAAAAGGGGTCCTTGAATTTCTCAGTGGGGTTTCTGGAGGGTTGGAAAATAATCAGTAATATTTAAAAATGCACATAAAGACAATACAAACAATGTAACAAGGAACAGGATGGGAAAGGGAACAAAAGGAAAAAGTGTCTCACGCCAGCGTAGCAGAAAAGCCACCAATACTAAGTGCTTGAATAAGTTCCAAAAAAGAATGGAGTAAAATAACCCAGGCTTTGGGGATGTGGGGGCGGTCTGCATCTTGGCAGAAATAATATTCACTGGCTAGGCCTAGAAGAGCATTGCACATTTTAAGATGGTATAAACTGTGACTTATGTTAGGAAATCACTTGCCAGCTGAACAGCTTGGGTAAGCTGTGTGCCTCAGACATTTAGACATGTCTGAAAAAGTGAAATCCAGCCCAGAAGTTGTGTACACATAGTCACAGTTGACATACCCTTGGCACAATAGGATAAGTTGTACACAGATGACTTCCAGTCATGAAGTTCCTTAAGATGATACTCAGGTATTTTTCTGTTCCACATCATAAAATACAGACGTTTATACACATAATAAATATACTGTGCCAAAGAGAGAAACCTAACTGGTCATAGGTTGGCCTTTTTTGGGTGGGCATTTTCCTTTTATTTTCTTTTTAATAAATGCCATTGTTATGCTACCTAATATGCCTTCATAAATTAAACTTGTTAGCTATTAAGAGCTCTTTGATATATAATATAAAACATCAACACACTGTGGCCAGAAAATTAAATTAATATGATTTTAGAACTGGTAAAAGTCTTCATAGTACTGAAACAACATAACAATGTGTAGTTAGTGTTTTTTTCAACTTTTTCAGTCAAACAGAAGTTATTGGATGAAATATAAAATTCATCAGAAACAATGTCCTGTTACAGGCAGAAAATCAAACTAGCAGTCAAAAAAAAAAAGGGGGGGGGGCAACAGAAAAGAAACATTTATTCTTAAATCTCAGAAGTCTGCTTATAAATCTAGCACTTATTTATTGTAAAGGCTTAGGAAACCTTTTGTTTTTAAGTAAGTCTTGGCAGCTAAGGCTTGCTAGAATGTCTTTAACAATCCTCCAGGTGGTGCGGTCTCTTCTGATGTGGAGGAATATACTTCCAACAGTTAAATGTTCTTTACTATGATATTCAAAGTCATATCCTATTATTGTCAACACAATAAATACAAAATAACATTACTGGAGACAAAGCCCAGCTTTATGTCACACAAGCAAATAACTGCTTTTGTGAGTTGATGCACATACAAGCTTTTTCAAAGCTATACTCCATTAAGCAGCACAAGCCTCATTTGAGAGGCAAATGTCATTGAATCAATTGAATTATAGAAATTCGAAGTTTAGAAGGTGCTATAAAATCAATTGCTTCAATTGCTATTTTTCCCTAAACGTTTTATATTTCTTAGCTTGGAATTCAGCATTTTTTAAAAATATCAAAAAGACACAAGAAACACTGAGAACTACATACCTTTATTTTTAATATTCATTAATATTCAAAGATTTTACCCCTTCTAGTTACCACAAAAGTAAGTTAACATTTCCTGAAATACACATGAATTTCTAGCTGAACATTTAACTATGAGTTTGTTTTTAATATATGAATCTACATGAGACTTCAGTGAGAAGACAGCTCATTTCCAAACAGGGCTCACTTTTAAATTCTCTACCATACACTAACAGGCTCACCGTATGCAGTTTCCTTTGAGAAATGTGTTAAATCTTAAGGCTAAGGATGCCTGTTTTCTAAGTGAAGATATGTGAGAATTACCAAAATTATTTTATGCATCCTACAGAGTGATTCCTGACCACTATTAGATTTTTTTTTATCCAGTATTTGCCAATTCTTTTCCATAATAAAGGTGGTAAGCTAAAAACCTTAAACAAAAGCATTCCATCAAGCCTAATAGAGTTTCATGGCAATGCAGCTAGGTAAATGCAAAGGCATTAAATCTGACAAGTGTCCATTTATGTTATTTTTCAGCATAACTTTTTTCAGGAACCTTTTAATCACATTCATTGGGATTTGGACCAGTTTCCATTCTAAGCTTTGCTATAAGGTAGTCATTTTATTTCATTCTCCTAAGACAAAAAGGCAACTCCACATACACAAAAAAGCAATGTTATTCTTGGATAAAAGCTGTCTTCCCTGAAAAAAATATTATTTATGAATATAATTTTATGGCCTGTTTAACATGTTTCTGCTGAGCACTTCAGGTCATTTTAGAAAAACTATGTTTATTTCTCTATGTATAAAATACAAAACTAGTTATATGAAATAGAATCCTGATCACAATGATGAAGTGGGCAGATTTTCATTAGATTTCAGCAAAACTTATTGTAGAGATATGCAAACAATTTATGTTTTCAATAAAATAAGAAATTATGAAGTAAAATTCCATTAAATTTCAAGCAGAAGAGCTTTATGTTCATGCATTTCCATGCTAAATAAAACCAGCCCTTCATTCATTTAATGGATATTCTCTGCCTTATTTACAGATGCTGAACTTTATCAGGCTGCTCTTATTAACTTCTTGATGTATTGGTGGACAAATAAGGTGCAGATAACTCATAAATCCAGAGAGTTTAGTGAAAGCAATCCTCTAATTCAACCATAATTCATGTACATATATATCGCACTGTGAAAGAAATATTACTCATAAATAACACAAGTTTACTTGAAGTGTTCTCAGGAACACTAATCATGCTTTTATAATCCAATCTAATTGTCAAAACTACAAAAGCCTTTGTAACCCCCTCTCCCAGAAACCCCAGGAATTATTTTACTTAACTTTTTTATGAGGTTTGTCACGATTAGAGGCTATATTTTTAAATGTGCATGAAGTCTGGGTATGAAATAATATGGACATAAGGAACCATGATACATTGCCAAAAACATTACTGGAAAGCAATTTATATATGCACATTTCCCATATTTCATGCACATTTAAAAGAAATAGTCAGAAATTGCTAGGTTCTGCATTTTACACGTTATTTAGTACTGCACAGATCCACAGTAGTTACATACAAATATTTATGCTAAATGCTTTTTTCTTTAGCTGCACCTGTAAAACACCTGCTATGTAAAAAACACAGTTTACTGCAATTACAGCTACGTGGCTACTATGTGAAGCCTAAAGCAAAAAGTATGATGTTTTAAAGTACGCATTTTACACTTCAAAAAAAATGCAATACTAATTGTCATATTGTACAGCAAGTAACACTGATTTGAATGCAATATCGTATCACTTTTAAAAAGTGATAACAATGCGTATGTATATTCTAGAAGAGGTACCCTGAATGCAGCCTACATCTTCATATTTAGAAAGTAAAAGTGTATGTTCTTTTAAAAAGAAGCAAACACCTTTCAGTATTATTTGATATGAAAACAAAAAAATAAAACTCAAAATGGTAAAAATAATGCTTTTCAAAGTTTGTTTTCAAGGATAATTTCCACTATAAATGAAAACATTAATTCTGAAAAATGAACATTAATTCAAAACCAATAAACTTTGATCTAAAGATTATAAACATGAAAGACATGGGAATCCCTGTAGTACTTGTAGACATTTTTGCCTGTTCACCTTTTCACCTACCTATAAAAAATGAGGGTCGTTTGAAAGATCTTTGAGATCAGATCTACAACATAGCTCTTACAAATCATGCATCCAATAAACCCCAGTATGACGCACAAGGCAACATAAGGAATAATAAAGAATAAATGCTACATGATGTCTACATAAATTTATTGGTAGGAAATTAGACAAACCAGTTGAAAGAGAAGCATGAAAGTGAGATTTCTTTAGTTATCATGGAAAAATATGAGTCAAAAGTTCAGCAGAACAAAATAAGTACACCTTAGGGTAAAACATGAAAAAGCAAGGACCTTTCAGTGCAGATAAACAAGCATGTGCTCAGGAATCAAAATATCTCTCAACAAATCTCGCCTGAAAAAAATGCCCACTATGTTTGTCTAGAGAAAAAATATTTGTGGATATGTAAGGTTACTATTGACAGTCAAACTAATATTCAGTAATCAGTAATATGAAGTCTGACAGATACTTCAAGGTAAAGGGAAAAGATGTGCCAGCTCATTGCAAATCAGTTCATGTTTTGGATGTGAAGTGTGATATTTAGGAGACAGAAAGACACCATAAAATATCTTCTATAGTATTTCCTCAGCTCACAGAAAAGCACGACGACTACTAGCCAGATACAGTCTAGTATTTGACTTCTGATTTATCTATACATTTATTGTTGCTGCATAAATAGCACCTGACCATTTAGCTGAATTTAATCTGCAATTGTTTCAGAGAAAGAGCAAGACTCTGTGTCAACCTACAGTGAACAGCAAGGAGATACTGGCAGAGAATGCAGTACAAATGAAGAAATTCATAGGTTCTTATGGAAATCAAGTGATGCTAAAGGCCAAAGGCTTTAGTAGGATACCCCTCAAAAGGTCACAAGGGCTTCTGAACTCAGGTTAACTCTCACTGTAATAATGCTAATACCACACAGCAACTGTATGCGCTCCAGCCCATGACCGCAGTGGTTGAGACTTTCCTGACAACTGCTCTTTCCTGGTATCAGTGGTAGAATATGCAGCACTACTAATCAACAAAACCAGTAACATAATTGCTTTGAACCTTTTCTCATTTCTGAAATGTGTATCTGAGGGAGAAAAGAATGACTTGTGAATATTTGAATTTTCTGCAGGAATGTTTAACGAATTATATTACAGAAAAACACAGAAAAGGCATACCAAAAGAACAAGGTTACTTGGTGAGCTTCTTTCTACTTAGTCAAAAAAATCCCTTTCACACAATTCTACTACAAAATCAGTGCCAAATGCCATAAACAGAAATGAATAATGCCTTGAACATGCATCCAAATCTTTGAATTACACTTCTTTCACACACATATTCTCTGATGACAATGTATAAAATGCCATGTCTTTTGCCACAGTGGGAAACAGTAGTTCCCTAATATTTATAATTTCATAAGTATGTCAAGAACAATTAGGAGTCTACTGTGCCCACAGAGAAAGCAAAGGAAATATTTTCAGGAAGACAGTAGACACCATAATAAAAAAAAATCACTGCAATGAACAAGAAACACCTATTACCTACTCAGTAAAAATGTCAGAGTAGTTCTTTGATGGTTGGTTAGGTAAATCTACCTTGTAATTGAATGCATGAGAATGAAGGAATGTCCAAGTGTCTTGGGTAAATTAAAAGGCAGAATTCTATGCGAACTGTTTATTTTGCAGCTGCTAAATGAATAAAAGTCCTTTGCAAGTTCCAGCAGCAAACTACTGAGTGGACAAGACAATCTAGGATACAAGATAAATTCATCCATGAAAAAACAATAAAGTGAACTTTAGAACTACCTAATTACAAATAGTCTTCAGGAATAACTTAGTTATAGCTTCAAAGGCAGACAACAGCAGTGGTGTGAAATTGTCTGGTTATGAAAGTATAACACTACTTGTAATTGAATGATAATGCTGGAGGGGGAGCCTGATAGCAAAATGAAAAATTAAATTAGATTGGGTGGAGAAATGTATTTTATTTTCAACTGTTGAAAATTAAAAACATAATTTTTACTCAACCTAATGTTTAAATTGGTATTTCTGAAACACTAATTTTTCAGAAATGCAACAAATAAATAAATACATAAACCCTTTGCTCTGGATTTGTGTATCTATTTATACTATATCTTAACTGTTGGATTGCCCTACCAGGCTCTGAGAATGTATATGCAATTCTTTTCTCTGCTTGAGGGACTGAACATACACCTTGAAGGAAATTGTTCTTACCCCTAAGCAATAGGATATTCTAAGTAATTGCTCTTAAACAATCTAGTTGATGTTACTGTAATCTGAGTCTGTCATCATAATAATTATATTCATGTAATAGATTGAAGTAACTATTCAGACAGAAAAAGAACACCACACTGTAGAAGACATTTAAAAAACCCAATGTATTTAATTAAATTCCACTTCTTATGAAGTGTCCCAAATATTAAAGTTTTACTTTTTTTCTGGTTCAGTGCATACTCTCAGAGGTCATAGCAATTGAAACAGCATGAATAGAAGAGACTTTCCTCTAGGGACCTTCCCCTCTGTCCTCTCTTCATTACCTTCCACCCTAGATGTGCTTATATGACTGTTAGGGACTGATAAATGTTGTGTTCTTTTTCATGACATTATATGCTCTCTGTGCATTTATAATTCAGTACTTGCTAAGGGGAAAAAAAAAGAATTGTTTGCAAGCATGACAGTAAAAAAGGCGAAATGATGACCTAGATAAAGAGCAAGGGCACTGGCTGGTAAAGAAAATTACTGCTCTGTTAACAGCTCTTTTACTATTTTGTTTCAAAAATGTTATTTTTTATAAGGTATCATGTTAGCCCTATCGCTGAAGAGAGGATTAGACGATGAAGAAATTTTAGTGTGATTCTGCTGTACAGATTCTGCTGTGTTTCAATGCACACCTGTCATTTCACAGATGAACTTAAAAGGGATGGGCAGAAGTCCAGAATGCATGAAGCCATTTAACCATGGCAAATATACCCATTACTTTGGCTCAAGATTTTTTCTCACCAGAGTATTTTTTTATTAAATGGGCTACTAATTGACAAAATTCCATATATATGCAAATATTTGAGGTCTGCCAGACATAATAGAATGAATGTGTTTCTTAGTAATATAGTTTATATAGACTATTAGAATAAGTAAAATTCATTTCACAGATATTTTTAATTAGGTAAGAAAATTTAATCTATTTATAAGTTAATGCAATCCTACATGCTACAACCAAAAACATATTGATGTACAGGTTTACAAATGGAGTGACTTATTTGTAGGTAGGTCAGATGCACCATTACTAGCCTTCCCAGCATAGCAATCTTAAAACACCTGCTGCATGGAGAATGACATAACCTGAAGTTCACCGGCAGCATTACATTGTGAGCAATTACAGACTGCTTTTGTTATTAATTTTAAATGGGCTACCACACTTTGCACAGACTTTTAATTGCACACATACCATGCCTCACAAAATTCCATGTGGGCCATAGGTCCTTGAAGCATTGCTGCATCTGAATTGTTTCAGAATAACAGGTTACTTTATTAGGGGAATCAAGCTGTTCCAAGTCTCAAAAGAGCACAGGAAAATACGTTAACACTTAGCAGACTGCAGTAGGACACCTACTGAGAAAGCTAACAATTGAACATTCTTTTTGACAGAGGAAAAAAACATAAACCCTTCAAATCCTTAATGTTCTGCATATGCCAAACTGTCCCCAAAAGCTTGTATGCACCAGCATAAGCATAGCTGCAAATGCTAAAATGGTATGTAAAAAAGCAAGCCTTCTTTGGTATTTTACATTTTCAAATATGCATGCTGTTTACATAGAGATAATTTTCTTTGGATATTTTTTCTGTATCTTTTTTTTTCTGAAGAGAGGGACTCAATTAGAACAAACTAATCTGATGGTGGAGTACAGTATGTTTGAATATACAGTGTCCAGATTAGAGTGAAAAATAGCTTAATGACACAATCAAAATTTATGAGGTAGATAACTTTTAAGGATATTCCTGTTAAATAGTAATTCCAGAAATAAATATGCATGGCAGATATATCAATTATACCTTTAATATGTTAAAAGTATATTAATCATGTTAGTGCATTAATACTTAATAAATCCTAATATTTACCATTGTATACTCAGTTCTTACAATCTTTTAAAAAAGTTATCATGAATAAATACAAAGTCTTATTTTAAAGTGTTTCCATCCTGAGTACTGTTTTCCTCTTAATCACCTTTAACAGTTACTATCACAAAGAAATTATTTCAATATCCTCCATATGTGAATACCCCAGTGTGTTACCAAAATGTTCAGCTTTCAGGGATAGATTTCGGGTCTGAACGTCTGGAAGGACCACATATGCAAGAATCATTACTTTTCAAAGGTGTCAGTTCCTCAATGAACGCACTTCAAAACAGGTTT
This sequence comes from Neopsephotus bourkii, assembly GCF_033783945.1. NCBI lineage: Eukaryota > Metazoa > Chordata > Aves > Psittaciformes > Psittacidae > Neopsephotus > Neopsephotus bourkii. The sequence continues at coordinate 97,187 of NW_026902237.1, forward strand.
CTCTAAAGAACACAAGAAAGACACTTAACTGCCAGAAACATACTATGAGAACTACAGAGACAGCGTAGACTAGGAAATGCCACCAGTCATTGAAGGCCTGGTTGAATCACAAATTAGCTTTAAAAAGACAATTAAAACAGGCTTTGCCAGAATAAGTGTCTTGCCTAACCCTTGGGACTGTGCTTTTTTATTATGGCTTATTCACAAGTAGTGTCTCTTTTTGATGTTACTCTTTTCAAGTACAAAGAAATCAAAAAACTTGGCAATGGTATAAAAATGTAAATGCATACCGTAAGACAAACACAATGGGAAGTATAATCTTTTGATAAAGGCAATGCTCAGGGCAGCAAGAATAAGACAGTAGCATGTGCAAAATTCCCCTGTGTTCTACAAACAAATATTCTGCATCTGTAGTGCTCAGCTCTGTGAGACACCACCACTGGCAGGAACATTAAAAGCTCTTGCTTAAATGCCAGCTCTGTGTTAAGGCTTGCTGGTGGAGAAAGGGATTCTGGAAGAAGAGAGGGGGATTTGCGGTTGCAGTGCAAATCTCAGCCACTGCAGCAACTGCACCAGCTACTCACTCTTGACTCCTCTTTACAGGGGAGATGTTGGAACAGATACCTGAGGAGGGCTGAGCTGGTCTAGCAGAAGCCGAGCCAAACATCCTTATTGCACACATGCTGTACAGCAAAGAGTGCAAAACAGGGGCAATTGTGCAAGGATAGTTCAGTTTAAGAAGTTACCACAGGCTCCATAGTAGAGTGGAAAAATTTCCTCTACTTTGAAAGGGAATTTTGACAGTTCAGCAGACTATGAAGCAAGTATCTATTAATGACTAATATCAATTTATGATTCTAGCACTTTGCATATAGAAATATCTAAAAATAAATCTTACATGGAAGATCAGCTGCGTCCTACTTTTAGTCTTAGAAACCACTTAGTCTTGTTTCACTTCTGGCTACCTTGAGAAAAAAAACCTAGGACCTCTTCTCACAAAAGACAGAAACATGCTTTGGAAAGACCTAAAAACCCACGTCAGTTTAAAAAGGGGCAAGCCCCTGTCACTACATCTGCACTGCAGATGTAGTTTTGGTTTGTTTTCTTTTTCTGTCCCTAGTATGAGGCAGCATAAACAGGATTTGTCATAAGGATTGCTGTATCAGTGGTTTTCACTGAAAGGACTAAACATGTTTTTTCTTACCTATATCTGAAGGAGAAAGAGATCATAAACAAATTATGCATTTTGGAAGAGCATAATAAGTGATTTTGGTAGGAGTTACTAAAATAATATATGAAAACTATTCTAGAAATTATCATCTTTTACACTAATACCTACAATGTCATTTGGAGGAAAAAAATAAAAAGTTGAATACATGTATAATTAAGATGTATATTAAATGTGTGTACCTTAAGAAGAACTGGCCTCACTCTTTACACCTGGGGTTTATCTGCCATGGCTTAGCTAGCTAGGACGGTGACAGCAAAGTCCTCAGGTTGTAGGTTTTGTAAGAGTGTCCTTCTCTTAGATGGAAGACCTTACAAGGCTAGATGAGCTCCATCTGCCTGTTAGGAGTTTTCCTTCTCCTATGAGGATGGCTTGTCTTCGCTAACGAAGATTCAGGAAGGGCTTTACCAATGCATCCTGAACAAGACTCACCTAAAAAATCCACTGTGCAGGCTGGAAGGATTTCCTCCCACTTGTCTGTAGCGATAGGCAAGGGTCAAAACGGCAGGTGCCAAGGTGCACTGGAAGCTGCAGATCCAACCTTGCATGTGGGCAGATCAGGACACTGGTCACTTGAGATTGCCCCAGGAGATGACAGTCCTGGTCAGAAACTTCCTGATTGCCTAAGCAGCCTTTTTTCCAACCAGATTTGCCTATCCCACATGCCCTTGGTCATTGTTCTTGTAGTAAGTGTGGGTAAAGCCCTTCCCAAATCTTCACTTGCGAAGCCAAGCCATCAATCTTAAGATGATATTGAATGTTAAGGTGTGTATAACAAGGTAATTGCTTCTAGTATGTTTAAAAGGAATAATTTTCACTGAGTGACAGCAAGACAAAAATGTTTGGTGGACATATGTTTATCATTAGAAATATTTTTCTAACTTTATTCAGCTATGGACAACCTCACACTTGTTTTGGCTGCTACCAAATAAAGTTTGTATATTAATTTCCACTACATCAGAAATTTACTATTTTCTGTTAGCCCAGGTTGGTAAAAGGTATCCTTGGGGATATCTTCAGTGTGTGATCTTTGGTTTAATGCAACTGGTTTGCATTCTACTAGTGGTGTGAACCTTGCAATTAAGAAAAAACACAGAAATATCCATCAGCCATTCTACTCTGAAAAGCCACAGAATAATTATCTTTTATTAAAAACTACAGTAACATTATAGATGTAAAAGAAAACTGTGTAGGATAAAAACTGTTAGTTCCCCTTTAAAGTAAGCTCCGAATAGACTAGTACTATTATACAAATTATATCACACCTTGTTACATTTCACTTCTATTTAGGTATTTTCAGCAGATACTTTCCTCAGCTGTAAAAGTTATAGCTGTTTAGTACAAATGAATGGCTATGACAGACAACAGTATTTTGTGAAATGACCAGAAACCATTGGTTGTTTTAAAGGTAAGATGGAAGCTTGCTGCTCCTAATCACCCAGCAACATATTTGAAAAACACATTCCAAATGTATAAGTAGATCTGTCAGTCTCACATTGTTAACGGGGAATCAAACTAAGCTAAAAGCTTATCAATAATAATAACAAACAGTGAACTTGGATTTTCTATCTAAGAACAATGTCTTCAATTCAAGTTGGGGCTGTTCAGCCTGGAGAAGAGAAGGCTGCATGAAGACCTAATAGCAGCCTTCCAGTATCTGAAGGGGGCCTATAAGGATGCTGGTGATGGACTCTTCATTAGGGACTATAGTGATAGGACAAGGGGTAATGGGTTAAAAATTAAACAGAGAAAGTTTAGATTGGGTATAAGGAAAAAGTTCTTTCCTGTTAGGGTGGGGAGGCACCGGAATGGGTTGCCCAGGGTGGTTGTGAATACTTCATCTCTGGCAGTGTTCAAGGCCAGGTTGACATGGTTTAGTGCAAGGTGTCCCTGCCCATGGCTGGAGGCTTGGAACTTTATGATCTTAAGGTCCTTTCCAACCCTAACTATTCTATGATTCTATGATTCAGTTTTTCAGTAGAGATTGAAGATTCAGTAGAGATATGTCTGAGTACTTGGCATCACCCTAGATTTTTTTTATATTAATTCCTCCTAACATCTTGAAATCTGATAACTCTTATATCTACTCCTTTGCCTGCATCTATCACCTTAATTTAATCTTTGTTAAAACCCTTAAAATTCCTTTTAAAACTAGATAAATTCTGTTAAAACGAAAATATAGTTACAAAGAAAACGAAAAGATCTCGAGTTGCAAGCTCTTCTCCATTTCCTAAAAACTAAATATTGATTAAAACAACTTCTTTTTCAGGTTAAAAATAACTTTCCTTGATAGCTTTTCATGCAAGAAATATGCTTTAGCCATGTAACATAATAATGATAGATAATTTAAATACATTCCAAATTAGGTATTAAAAGCATAAAAAGCACAGTTAAATCCATAGTCAAAACTTTACTTGCAAATGTACAGAAAAAAAAAAAAAAAAAGAAGGCTAAATTAATGTAAAAAAACCCCAACAAATAAACCCAAACAAAATCCTTACCTTTGTGGTGCACATTTGTAATTACAAAAATATTCCGCAGGAACACTTAAAAACTCAAAAATTATGCAGAAACTAGGAGGTGAAAATCTGAATCTAAGTGGGTATTCTGGAATTTTCTCCTAGATATAACTGTAATTGACCAAAGGACTATCTATGACTGACAGTTAAAAGACAGTTTTTTCTACAGTGCAATGAAGTGAAGCAATATGAATGTCAGAAACAGCCTGCTTTGACATCAGCACTATTAATATTATTGGATACTTTTAAAAGAAAGCATTTCATAAATGCTGCCCCTCTCCAACAAGAAGTGAAATTCAGTGATGTGACTGTAAAAAAAAAAATAAATTAAAAAAAAAACTGAGCTTAAAATTTCATTAAAAATCTTCAGAAATCATAAAAGGAGAAGTTTCACATATGCCTGAAAGAAGCATTTGACTTAATACTGTTTGCAGGCATGTGACCTGGCATACTAAAGACACATTAAGTTTAAAAAGAGATTATGATATGAATTTATACAGACAATGAACTTACTTAACCATACTAACAAACATACCCATGTTTGCTGCATCAACAGTTTGTGGTGTCTCTGCTGACAATTTCTGAAGGGCCTGTTCCCCATCTGTCTTCTCTGGTGAGCTGTTATGTCGAGACTGCTGTTGGTCTTCAACTTCAGCAATAAATGAAATTACACCTAAAACAAATAGATAGCAGGTGTTATATTAGGCAGGGCATTAGCTTCATAAAACACACTGCCAGACAAGTATGAGTATTTCCTCACTTCAAAACTAATAAAAAATGAAATAAAACTTGCACTCCAGGTGTTAGCCATGCAAATATGATTTATGGCAATAAAAAAATACATCTTGAGTCCAAGGAAATTAACCATTTTTTTCTCCAAAAGCGTTGTGCAACTACAATAAAAAAATATAACTGTTATGGTATTATTACAGCTCATGGGAATAAAGTCTGAGGAAAATGTTCAAGGTATATAAATATTAATGTAAGAGGACATGCTTGATGGCTAGTGGATTTTAGGATTATTAATTAATCTGATTTTATGTCTCAATATATAATCCTATAATCTTGGTCTATTGCAGCACAATATTAGAGAGAAGCAAAGTGCAAGAGAAAGACTTCATTAATTTTAAAACTACCCTAACTACCAATATACTTGAAAGATGCCAACAATTATATGAAAAATTTTGCTATGCTTCTTTTTAAATGTAAGTAATTTTTCCTTATAGTTCTTGCTTCCAGTGACAATTTCAAAATACTGCGCTGTGTATATATGCATGTGAGAGAAAGGAACAGGACATAAGTGTTCACAGTTTTAAAATTTTTATTTCATCAGTCAGTAGAAGGATGGTAAAACAAAACTTTTTTGGCTCTGCACAAAACATGCTCTCAAAAGCACCAAAGTAATTGGCTGAAGAACTCTGAATAATGAATTTCTATGTGCAGCAAATCTTGGAATGCTTAAAAAGTTCCAAATCTGTAAATTATTAATCCTCAAGAATATTTCAAGAGCTAGTGGAAGAAATATGGTAACTAAAATACTACTTGAATTGCTAAACCACTTTGCTGATAATCCAACAATAGCACCATCAAGAAATCAGTGAAGAATTGACCTACAATTGCTGACACTCAATTTTCCTACTTTGTGGAAAACATATCTCAAACAAACAGAATTGATAAAAACGAGGCTAAAATCTTGATCAATAAAGGTAAGTGGATTGATGTAATGTATTCAGATCTCCACAAGGCACCCAATTAAATCTGTCATGCTTCAATAAAAAATGAGATTACTACAGATGGCATACATTTTTAAACTAAGTTTATCTGCGCAGTCTTAAAATATTCATAACTTGTCTTTCATAAATAACAACAACAACAAAAAAAGTGTATTAATATTATTAATGTAGGAAGTATTCCTAAGTAGACTGATCCCATGGTTCAGGAGTGAATGGTGCAATCCAATGACCGCTACTGGAGATTAAGATAGCTGATGACACATAAGTATATTTATTCAAATTATGGACTACAAAAAATTCCAATAAAAAGGTGCTTAGCATGATGGGAAAAAGAGTTTTATACAATGAAGAGTAACAAAGAGTCCCTAGCACCATATGAGACAATTAAAAATAAATTGGACAGGTGCAACACCACTATATCAAATGACAGATTTAAAATAACAAATAAGCATGTTTACATTTTTTTCATAAGGTTCTGCTGAACTGGCTCCTATGTTGTGAAAAGGCTTTGACACAGGAAATTTTAGGTTTTCTGCTGTGTACGCACTGCCATCCTGTAGAATCCACTGTTGCTTACACTGTTGTCAGTAATGCCAGCAGCAATTTATGTTACCTTATTGATATTGAAAACCAACTGATAAATTATAATTTGTTCATGCACAGCAGTCCCCAATGTTCGGGGATCTTTTTCTTACATCTAGTTGCTTTTGTGTGTCATATGTTATACAACATAACTTGTCAAATTATCATGGCTGACAACATCACAAAGATATAATTCCCACTGATTCAATTGGCCACACTATTATGCCACCATTAAGTACGTCAGAAAACACCACTCCTCAGCTGTCCTTTGGCATATATATAAAATATATAAAACATTAAACTTGTCAAAGCAACAATGCAAGTATTCCTAGAATGATATTGAAAAAAATAAAAATTACATAACTGTGCAGGTTTTCTTTTTGCTGATACAACATTGCTTTAAATGTTTCTTGGTCAAAAACCAAACTCTGAAGATTTACTGTCCACTCTTTAAACATTTTATACAACTTCAGTCCACATATTAATACTGAAGCCTTGTTTTATATTGTTTCAGAGAAGATGCAACCCTTTAAAAGAAGGCAAGCTGTTCTATTTCCCAATAAAATTTTAAATGCAACACCACATGTTAGACTGACTCATTGGCTATACAGTACAATACCTCAACCCCAAACCCAGTTAAAAAAAAGGCAAGAAATAGTCAACTTTTTCTTTTCTGTATAATTTTAATGGATTGTTTCAAAGATCTGGTTTGTACCTGATTATTTTCTGGTGCAGAGAGATGATAAAAGCCCAAAATATCACAATATTTTAACTGAGAACAAGAACAGAAAGCTATGCAGCCATGGAATTCATCACACAATATGAAAAGATACAGAAATGTTGAGCTTGTGGTTTAAATATACCAATATGACCTGAATAAGTATAGGTCTTGGGAGCAGGAGGAGGGTTTCTATGTTTACCTCTTTTTTTCTGACCAATGAAAAAGATGCATAGTTGCTGCCTCAGAAAAGCTCTACCATTGAGTTCAGGTTCTTCAGGAACCTGCTTAGTAAGGTTCCATGGGATATAGCCCTAGAGGGCAGGAGGGTGCAAGACTGTTGGTTTATGTTCAAGGATCACCTGCAACAAGCTCAGGAGCGTTGCATCCCAACTAGAAGGAAAGGCAGCAGGAGGGCCAGGAGACCTCCTTGGATGGATAAGTAGCTGCTGAGGTAAATTTGAATGAAAAAAAAAAGAGGCTTATAGAAGGTGGAAGCAAGGACAGGCAGCCTGGGAAGAATACAGGGATGTTGTCCAGGAAGCTAGGGACCAGGTTAGGAAAGCCAAGGCCCAGATAAAATTAAACTTGGCTAGTAACAGGAAAGGATTCTATGGTTACATTGCAAATGAAAGACAGACTAGGGACAACATGGGCCCCCTCAGGAAGCTATCAGGAGAACTAGCTATACAGAATTTGGAGAAGGCTGAGGTTCTGAATGTTTGCTTTGCCTCAGTCTTTCCTGGCAAATGCTCTGACCACACCATCCAAGTCTTGGAAGGCAGACACAGGGACTGTGAGAATGAAGACCTTGGGCCCACTGCACGAGAGGATCTGTTTCAAGACCATCTTAAGAACCTGAACATACACAAGTCCATGGGACCTGATGAAATCCACTTGCAAGTCCTGAAGGAGCTGGCAAATGAAGTTGCTAATCCACTGCCCATCATATTTGAAAAATCAAGGGAGGCAGGTGAAGTTCCCGATGACTGGAAGAAGGGAAATATAACCCCCATTTTCAAGAAGGGGAAAATGGATGACCCAGGCTATTACAGACCAGTCAGTCCCACCTCTGTGCCTGGCATGAAGACCTCATAGCAGCCTTCCAGTATCTGAAGGGGGCCTATAGGGATGCTGGGGGGGGACTATTCATTAAGGACTGTATTAATAGGACAAGGGGTAATCGGTTAAAACTTAAACAGGGGAAGTTTAGAGTGGATATAAGGAAGAAGTTCTTTCCTGTTAGGGTGATGAGGCACTGGAATAGGATGCCCAGGGAAGCTGTGAATGCTCCATCCCTGGTGGTGTTCAAGGCCAGGTTGGACAACGCTTTGGGTGACATGGTTCAGTGTGAGGTGTCTGTGCCTGTGGCAGGAGGGTTGGAACTAGATGATCTTGAGGTCCTTTCCAACTCTTAACTCTTCTACAATTCTATGATCCTATAAATTAAAAATATGACTGCAATTCATGCTAGCTATTTTTCATCTGGCAATTTTTCTACTTACAAAAAATAGATTTACTTTATAATGTCTATTTTGAATGGGAAAACCTCTATGAAGATAAATGTAAATTCTAAAGTTTCTGCATATCCTAATTTTTGTTGCTATACTGCATTTAAATTAATTATTCCCTGCTTTAATGAAAAGGAATTAGAATAATTGCTAAGACTTACACATAGGAGAAATGAGCAAGTGGCAAATCCTGCTAGCAACTACTATTCATATATGGGTTTGTAGCATAGAATCATAGAATAGTTAGGGTTGGAAAGGACCTTAAGATCATCAAGTTCCAACTCCCCTGCCATGGGCAGGGACACCTCACACTAGACCATATCACCCAAGGCCTCGTCCAACCTGGCCTTGAACACTGCCAGGGATGAAGCATTCAAAACCTCCCTGGGCAACCTATTCCAGTGCCTCACCACCCTTACAGGAAATAATTTCCTCCTTATATTCAATCTAAACTTCCCCTGTTTAAGTTTTAACTTGTTACCCCTCATCCTATCACTACAGTCCCTAATGTATAGTCCCTCCCCAGCATCCCTATAGGCCCCCTTCAGATACTGGAAGGCTGCTAGGAGGTCTTCATGCAGCCTTCTCCAGGCTGAACAGCCCCAACTTTCTCAGCATTTAATCAAAAGGTGAATTTTTTATTTATTTATAATTCTCACTGTCTGTTCTTAATATGACAATGAAACCATGAGATGAAAGAATACAGAAGTATGCAACTGCACTATGATGCACTGGATGGAAAGGGTATGCTGTGGAATATCTTGCCAGGCAATGCCATGTATGAATAGACAAGCCCTCCTTCTGTGAACTCCAGTGGCCCAGCAGTGGAGGTATGCCATAGCCGTTCATGAAAAACAAGCAACCAGAAGATCCTTCTAGCTTTGTCTTCGCTACAGATGAATTAGATTAGATTTGTTATGGTGTTGCAGTTGAAAAATGCTTATAGCAAAGGTATGGACAGGTCCTGGAAATACAGCCATAGTTACAAGAAGCTACGTATTCCTCCCACATATGATTTTATGATCATATTGAAATTAGAGCAATAAGTAGAATTTGCAGAAATCTGCCAAAGAAAGAAATGGAACTTTTTGTTGGTATTTTTTGTGTCGCTTTTTTTTTTTTAAATCAGTTTTCACACAACTGTTGAACAGAAAAAACTGTTAAGCAAGCAAGTTTAATCATCATCTGCAGGCCAGAATGTATTGGCATAATCTTCACCATCTCAATAAAACTGGCCCACAGCTACAGCCTGACAGGCCATGGCATGCAATATACTGCCTTTTTTTCTCAATGTAAGGAAAAGTTCCAAGTAGCAAAAAATCCTGCTGCTTACTTCATACAGAAACAGTTAAAAATGTAATTGAAAGATGATATATAAAATTAGAAAGCTTATTTCCAAAATTCAGAAAAAAATTATGGATGAAAGAACACTGACTATAACAATTATGTATTTTTTGCACAGGAAATGTTCAAGCATTAAGAGCTTTTTTCTATTCTGGAAAAATTCTGGTCTATTGTGTGGAATGCAGAAGTGAGTTTGATAAAAGATAAAGTAATAAGTACAAGATGCTTTATCAAACCTAAGGAAAATTGCTCTATTATTTAGAAAATAGATTGCTAAGGAATTTTATCTAGTGCCAGAATCTTGTGTGAGATATTTATTAACTATTATTTCTACGTTATAGCTGTCATAAGCTACAAACCAGCTGAAGCATATAATATTAGCCCTCTGTTGGAATGCTTCCAAATAGACTTTTGAAAAGAACTGGACCCGTTTTCAGCTTAGCAATCATAAAATAGCAAGAAGGAAAGCAAAAAAAAAAAAAAATTTTTTTTGCAGCCATATAATTTTGCAACAAAAAGAACTCTGAATGTAAAGAAAAAATGGAGACCATTTACTCAGTACAGCAATTTATATGGTGAAAGTACTTTTATGAGTTTATTCTAATATAACAAAAATAGTACTAAAACACCAAGGCTACAAAGTTTTGTACTTACAAGTTAAGGAGTTTTAAATTTAAATCATCCAGTAGCACTATGACACAGACGTCCAATAGGTATCCAAATAGTTGTTCTTTTTTCCACACAGGATAAGATTTATTCACTCAGTGGACAGCTTTTGAACACTGCTTTCTGTTTTCAATTAGTCAACATCGTGTCCCCATGGGTCATTTACTTCCCTCTGAACAAATTCACCAAACTGAATAAAGAGTACCTTTCTTTTCAGGGGTTTAAATTATACCTTATCTCTAGTATCTTGACCTAGAAAGGACTATGAGTTCCGAGTTCTAATTAATTCCCATTTGAATCACCTACATCTAATCTGTGATCCTCAAGCTTCAGGCTGGCTGCTGAACAATCCTGAAAGTGCCAAAAATGCATATGTATCTCAGCTTTGACGTTAAAGTTTTCCAGAAGCTGAAAATTCTTTGGGGTACACATATTACTTCCCAGCCTTGCACATTATGAAGCAGACTTGAATCCACAAAGTAAGCAGTTCCTTAGCTATGACACCTTATAGTTAGGTTTGTATCAGTTAACATCAGACAGCGAAATCAGCTGTCCTTCAGACTGTGACAGTGGCTTTTCTTTCCTCCACCCCTCTTTCTAGTGCAGCAGCTGAATGATTAGAGAATATGCACAGATCTCTGTGATGCAACCAAAACTGTCCCTACTGCAGAGGAAGAAGGAACATAATTTCCTAAGGTAGTGATTAAAGCAAGCACTAGGCCAGGAAGTGGATGGTAGATAACTGAGCCCTGTCTCTTTTCAAAGGATAACTTCAGACTTCTATGAAGTTATTTTAAAGCACAAAATAAATGAACTGTTTTCTGGGAAAGGAAAAAAAAAGAGCATACATCGTTTCCCACCTTTTGAACCAATAACTTTTCTGTCAGGTTAGAGAGACTGTTCTCTCGTTTTCTCACTCAGTGAAGATGTAGTAATTTTAAACATAATGGAAACCATTATAATAGAATTTAGGTGAATGACAGAACATAGGAGATGTCAATCTGAAAATGCCATCTCCACCTGGTATTAATTTGCTGTATGATAGATCCCTTGGAACCTCTTCTACTGAAACTTTCAGCATATATAAAAGAACTGGGGATTTTCTAAACCAGGAGAATATTCCTAAATCTTTAAAGTCGGAAAAAAAAAAAGGCGTTAAGTTAAATTATAGTATATCTTCAGTACCTCCTGGTGAAGACTCTTGATGGTCACAAGTTTCATTGAAAGCTGACTCTTCTTATTCGTAGAAAGGGATTTTTTTTCTCAGGGATACAAATCTAGCGAGAAGGCATTGAAGTTTTCTTGTTGTACTAGGTGAAGCTTGCCTTGTGGCTAACGGGTTGAACTTTAGTCAAGGGGAAGAATCAAATTCTGTCTTTAAACCTTTGATTCTGGAAGCATTAAGGTAACTACAGCTATTCAACAGGGTTTGGAAAAATAAATTTAAAGCCAAGAACCTGGTGATAATTCAAAATCGTTATTAAATCAAATTTCATGGAACTAATTTAATGCATAAATTTGCACAGATGCCAGCATTTTTGAAGGACCTAACCACATATTTAGGAGTAATAGACCTTTAAAAAAAAAAAAAAAACCATATTAAAAGCTAGTTTTAACAGCAATTATAGCCTTATTCTAGAAGAAAGGTCATGTTGAACAGAAATGCAATCACTAAATATAAGCAGGTTTAATCTGCTAATTTACAGGGATATTTTATATATTTGCGTTCTATATTGTACCTTGAAAGACTCCTCGTTTCCATGGAGACACAGTCAAAGTATAAGCAACTTTGTCACCTGGCTGTACCGTAATAACAGATGCACCACTCACTATTGAAAGATCTGAAAATACCTGAAGAAGAAAATTCATAAAGAATCAAAAGTAATCAAAAGCAAGTTACATTTGCAAGAACACTATAGACACAATATCCACTCTACTTGTTTTGAGAAATAGAATATGAAATATGCTATTGTTAAGTTGTAACCTTTGTGCACATGAAAAGAATACATAGTGTAAGAGTAGTGCTGGTATATACAGATCATATCAAGTACAGCTTTTGAAGCCCTTGCTCCACATAAGTATCTTACATAGACCGTGAAACTACTTACATATGTATAGATTTGCACAGACAGGCTCTTAGTATTTTACATACATTTTCTGTAGAAGTATAAGAAAGAGGCTTAATGGTAATGATCTACCTAAGAAGAGCAAAGCAAAATCTGAAGTGTCATTTTAACATCAATTGCTATACCTCAAATTATAATAAACCATGCTTTTTGTTATATTTTTTAAATGACATGTATGCAATGGCATACATAGTAACTATATGATCAATGAAAAGACTGATACAATTTTCATATGTTGAGTTTTAGATTTTGTAAACTGTAAAGCTGATTGTAGGAATAGAGGCTGAGAGTATTTTTGAATTGCATCTTGTTTCTTCATCACCTGTATAAGTTTGCCGCAGACAGACTATGATCAGCTGCTCACATAAGAGACATTAAATTCTGAGGCAGTATCAACTAATGATTATCTGCTTGAGTCACCGGATGTGCAGAAAGCCACCAGGCAGACTGCATGAACAGCTCTGTTCACACCCTCTCTTCTGTTACCTCTGCCATTTCATGAAGCAAACAGCTGCTGAATGACAGCATTTTAAACTGACACTGCAGTTTCTGCAGAGGACATAAGGTGACAGGTGATGATTTTACACTGAGGCATGCAATCCTTATAAAAAATGTTTTCAGGATATCATGTAATACTGTAGCATGTGGGAATTTCTTATTACCTTAAATAATAAAATTGTATCTGTGTTGTTCAGGGAAATTTTGAAGTGAAATCACAAGTTGGAAAAGCTCCCTAATGACTTTTTTTTTTTTTCAGCTCATCTACTCATCTATTTTCCATCTCTTTTACAATAGTAAAAGAATTAGGTACACGCACCATTTTCTTCCTCTCAAAAGTTACCTTTATGTTTTTAGTAAATAAGTTATGTTTGTATTTTCTGGGGAAAACAAAAATAAAATTCTAAGATTATCTTGTCTTCAATTACACCAAATCATTGCCTATAATGTTTGTCCTGTCTTGGGTATTTGTGTTAATGTAATCATTTGTTCAAGTGCTAGTACAACCTGGAACTCCTATTCCAAGTAAAAGAATAAAAACCTATAAGGTAACAATCTTCCTCTTCCCCAGTAAATCTGCATTTTAAGACAAATATTAGAAGTCGAAAACTGAAAATAATAGGAAAATGGACTAATTGTCAAAGAAAAAAAATACACACAAAACCAAAATAAATAAAAAAAAATCCACACAAAAAAAAAAACCCACCCCAAAAAACAAACAACAACAACAACAAAAGAACAGGCCAATAAGAGAATCCTGGAAGGCCTTGTTGAAGGAAAAAAGAAAATAATTGGGGAAAAAAGTCTTTAACTATTAACAGCAAAGAGGAAGGTAGGGGCTGTTACACACTGAAGATGAGCAAATTTCATTTTATACAAGATAATCAGTAAATTACACTTGACCCTACATTTATGGACTACTCTATTTCAGTTTACAATAAAGTTAGTAAAGTCTACAAAAGCAAAGGCTATGTACCTAAAAGCAAGGATAGGATAACAGAACTGACAGCAAATTCTTAGGAATAGAAATAAGATCAATTAAAACAAGATTTTAGCAAAAAAGTAGCATAGAAGCAGAAGTAGGATAGGTGTGATTACTTTGAATAAAATGCAGAAAGTAGGGTAATACAGTTTCTGTCACAGGCTGGATATATCAGACTAGTTTCTACCAAAAAGGTCAAAGTGAAAGGAACGCTGCATTCAGCCAATCAAGAGAAGTTTTGGATACCTTTCCAAAGAGAGGATTGAATTAACAGAAGCTAAATTATTTTAAAATTCTTAATTTTAAGAAAGTGATTGTATAACCAAACAGGAAAAAACTGACTGTAAGCAAGGAAGTCATGTTACATACATATATGGACACTGCTTCAGTATCCAAGAGCATTCTTTTTACTCCCTTGTGTCTAAAATTTGGTCTTCCTGATAACGTTTTGTTTTAACAATGTTTCCACTAGTTCAGTTATAATCACACTTCTCTGTAAACACACATGCTTCTAATTTGCTACACAGCCCAATCCCGGAATTTTAAAATCCTAAATAGCCTTTTTCATGTCAGTCTGCCTTCTGACACATTTCCCACACTCTTCCTAAAGCTATTATTGTCCTCACCCACAAGGATATCCTACATACTGCTTCATGGCTGCATGCCAAAATGAAATCTGCGTGCACATGACCATTTCATGTAGTTGTCCCTTCAAGGGCAGAAAGACAGCTGTGGTATACTTCAAAATGCCCCAAGTGTAAATGACCAGAGAACTGGGACTGCAAGGTAAATTACTGTACACACTCCTTCTCCTATCCTCTCCAGCAAGGACACAAACTTTAGTTCTTTAAGTTTTTAGGAAGATTTTAAGAAGACTGTTTAAAGCTATGCAAGCCAAAGAGTTGGAATTCTGTTTTCACAATACATAAAATAGGAAATTAAAATACAAAAATGAGCACATCTGAAATTGAAAACTTCCTAGTGAATTCAGAAATAAAACATCTATCAGCAGTACTGTATTTAATATCTTTATTATACACATTTTCACAGATACTATTTATGCTGTAAAGCAATTAGTTCTAAGAAAAAAACAGATTATGAAACCTGGATATGAAACACAACTGAGTACTGAAGGCTTCCCTTATGAGCTCAAGTTTCAGCTGAAAACCTTAAATCTGAATGCCTATTTTTGTTTTAATTTAAACATTAATATAACTCAATGCTGAATCAACTAATCTATGTTACTATCTAAACATTTGTGCCAAGAGAAACCCATAGTCCTGTTCATGATTTTGCAAAATTTACAAACCCAAATATGAACAAACCCCCATGACTGCACATGCATTGCTTCTGTATCATTCTTCCTATTGACTTTCCCTGACTGAAAATCCTGAAACTCCAGCTTCTAATACACAACAAAGACTTGTGCCATCACTGACACTATGTCCTCACCCTTCTCTAGTTTAACTGAAATATATTTAATTGGGTTTTGTGAAACAGATCTTAATAAATACACATATTTAAGAAATAAGGTCAAAATAGTGAAAATAGCAATTTTTTCTGTTTTCTAGCTCTAGTGACATATACTTAAGCTTAAAAGGAAACAACTTTAACAAACAGATTTTCACTCTATTGTGTTCTGCTGTTAGACTCCAGTATAAATAAAAACTAATGGACAGACTAAAGTGTGTTTCTGAAGTGAAAATAGAAATAGGCTTAGGATCACAGTAAGAACTGCTGGGTATCAGAAATCCCATTGCTTTTGTGAGACAAGAAGGTTATTAATATTAGAGTAGGGTTCTAAAGTGTGTCAAAGAAATAGTAATTTCATTATTTTTCTGGCCACTATAAATCCATGTTAAAAATTATACGTAACTGCTGCTGCCTCAGTCTGCTATCACCTTTCCTACAGCAGTCATAAAACTTGAACTGTTTGTAATTTAGGAATGATCAAAGCAAACCTGAAAGACAAAAACCTTGTCTCAAAGGTATCCCGATAGATATGAGCAGGCTAGAGAAAAATAGTGAAACTGTAGCATTTAGCAATGGTTCTACACTAGAAGAGGGTAAGAACTCATATGCTACTGATGCATATGTTCTGGCAGTGTTCTGGGGACAGATGCTCACATGACAACCATGGCACAGGACAAAGGATATCTTGTGTTCTATACCCATCCAATACCAAAAAATTAAGCTCCTTTTTAGGATGGAATTGTACGAAGGTTGTTACATCCTTGCACTATCACTCAGAAAATAAGAACTGTAGAATAACACAACGAAACCAAATGTAAATTAATATTAAATTTATAAATTTGACCCTACAGAAAATTTTCTCAATTTAATCCATCTCCAATGATTTAATTTTTAAATTGTGGTATTCTCCATTGTCTTATACTTCAAGTCATTATACACACACAGCCAAAAAGTATAAATGGAGCAGTTTTATGAAATGTCACAGTTTTAAAATAATTTATCAGTCAGAGGATTGAAAACTCATTCTTCAGACTAGTGATATGGCTATTTAATATGAAAAGGAATGGAAAAGGGATTACTAAAAAATTATAGTAATTTTTTTTCCCTCAGAGTTGAATAACTAAATAAGCATAACTTCAAGAATGGCAACTGATACTTCACGCTAAAGTAGTGAACAGATGTACAGAACTTAATTAAATATATACACTGTCTCTTTGCATACAAAGTTAGTAATATGTTCAGTATTACCATTTGAAAATTGTTTCTCAAGTCTGTTTAAAAATATTGACAGACTCTGCTTACTACAGCGTAAATGTTCCTTGGCACTAGGCCAGAACAGGGTCTGTAAGAGTCACTGAACGATCCCACACTCAGATATTTTCAGTGCTGTCAACAATGACATATGTTTCTAGTGAAACTCCCATTACTTTCCCTCATCCTTCTTTCAGTACATACTTTGCAAGTTCCTGAGTTATTAGGAATTAATTTAATTCCTGCAATGTCACTCCACTGAAATAAAACATCTTTGCATTGCACTGAATATGACCCCCCCCCCCCCCCGATATTTCCTACCTGTTACTCGCAACCTGCATTTCTACGTAATGAAGAGTGCTACACAATCCAGAGTCATAAACCAGTCAGTCCACCTGACAAGACCACTAACCTATCTGGCAGACAATGTGGAAACAAAAAAGACTGAAACTGTGAGGACAGATAGGAAGATTATGGAATACACAGATTTACCTGTTGTTAAAGAATGCAATCTTGATAAGGTTATATGACCTTCAGCAATCAGGTTATTGAGTTGCATGGAATTTATTCCCAGGAAACCTCACAAATACTCAACCTTCATGTCATTCTTTCATTGACATTGTAAAAATATAAAATGGTTACATAGAGAACTGAGAGAGCACTGATACAGAAATGCATTGAGGAACAAGCGATTTTATATTTCTTGATTATATACTTATTCTACAATACTTTTGGAAATTACAAATAGCTTGTACAACCTAATACCCAAAAGGTAATTTAATTGAGCCTTGAGATTTCTCTGGAGAGTTTACTTTAATGATGTCTATTTTGAACAGCACTGAGAAAAACACTTATATTTTATATTTTTACTGCAAAACCAAGCCTTGCAAGAATTAGGCACATTTATAGCTAAAGTTACTATCAAAGGTGTCATTAGTAGCAACCATCAGCACACAAGACAATTATTTATCCATCTGACAAAGTTTTATATAAAATCCCAAAAGAAAATACTATAAAAAATTTTGTTATGAGACTGACAGACTGGATTTTCATAGAAATACTTTACGTGTCCTACTCTTGTAGGATGATTTGAATCTAATTTTACAGCCACTAAAATCCACTTATGTTGTAGTCACTAAGCTTATATAAATTCAGCACTAGAGAAGGATGTGTTCTCTGCCTGTGTTATATGTGCACAATTCGTTATGAATTCTGTTGTGATGTTTTCTCAGACCCAGGAGTAAGTTAATCACAAGAAAGACCATTTGTTGTAATATCCCCTAGAACAGCCATGAAGAGCACAGTGGCAGTATTTCCCTGAGGTTTACACATCAATCAGTAGAAAATAGTTCATAAAAACATTCACATTTTTCAAGGGAATTTATGGAAATTGTTTTTTTAATCATAGAAAGCTTTGTGGGCATGGAAAGTGTTTTGCTTGGCATTTTTAAAGGTAGACTGATGGAGTCATATGCATGACCTCCACTGAATTCCAAAGGCACTTTTCTCCCCAAGTCTTTTTGATAGATATTAATGGTTGCACATACAACCACACATACAAAAATTGATTCTCCAGACAAGAACACTCCGTATATGTTTGAAATGGGAAAAGAGAGCTTTTCAGAGGGAAGAGGGTTTTCTTAATGGAAGAAAGGAAAGATTTCCCTCTTTCTCCTCCCAGACTTAACTTCCATTATAAACAGTCAGTTTTTCAGTAGTACTCTTATTTTGGTTGAGGCTATTAGACAAATACAGTGAATACTGAGAAGCAGAGTAGCATATATACAATGCAATTATTTTTTTAATGAAATTAGGTTTTATTCATTTTATAGTTTAATATATTCAGTTATTAAATTGAACAGTGAAGCCAAATTTACACCTCAAAGGCAAAATTACCCAAGTATTAATGCAGCTAAATTACTTATTGCTAGGTAGTCATTGTGCAGTAAATTGTTTATGGACAAGCCTGTAAATTATTATGCTCATCAGCTACTGACACATCTTATATCATTCTAGATATAAGCTGAGCCTTATTACTTCAGTAAATTACACGCTCCTTTTTTTTCCAGAAAATATCATGTATGTTCCAGTGTGCCTATGAGAAGTTAACTTGCATAACAAATACACTCCATCAATGGAGAATGTACAGCACAAATCAACCAACCAATTCAACGGTGAAGACATTCATTAGCCAACAAAGTTACAAAAATTCCCACCAAAACCATTTCTCAAGCTATTACTTTTTTTATTATCTTTGTTCTGTTTCCACCAAAGCTAACAAGATTTCCTCTACCTAACCATCAGTTTAGCTAAAAGACAATATCGTAAAATTTCAAAGATGCTGGATTATAAAGGAGAAGGAGTTGGTCTGTAAGCCATGGCCCCCAAGAGAAACACCGACAAAGACAAAATCACCATGCAACAGGCAGCATGGAATGAACAAAATTAGTATCAATTATTTTTCCTGTTGCCCTTTCTACTATACACTTCTGAGTAAATAAAGTCTATTTTGCATTTCTAACAAGGTTGTTGGTTACAGTTCCCTCTTAGAAGAGGTTTTCCCCTTTCTCCAAATATCCAGACACCAGATATCATATACTGTATTTATTAAAACTTCATTTAATAACTAATCATTTGGGAACTAAAAGTGAGCAAATGGTCTTCACTTACTACAATAGCACAAGACTACAGGACATTGGACAGAGAGTGCTAGAAGGAATTAATATCGTTGAGGACACAGTTTTCAGACACTGGTAGGTTTTTTAGTAATGCTTTTTTTAAACAATTCCAGCCAACCTTGCTTCAATAACTGCTCTACAACAGCTTCCAGGTAAAATCCTAGCATAGAGAAAATACATTATTCACAATGATTATTATTATATGTGCACAAGCATGAAACAGCTGGCCCTACTACTTCTCTCACAAAAATCCCAGAGCAAAAAGAACACACACAGATAGACTGGCAAGCAGTACTTTACAGAGGAAAACATAAAATTAAAGGCAAAACAAACCACCAAAACACGAAGCAGAATAAATTAAAAACACCCAAACCCCAGGTTTTTGTATTCAGAGAACACCCTCAATGAGATCAAAGTTCAGCTACACCCAGCTCATTCTGGAATAGTTAAAACTGATGTAAGTTAACAATGTTTCTGAAAAAATATACAAATAATAATGTATTCTTTTTTAATTTTGCTATTTCAATGTCTTTCACTTTAATTGGTACAAATAATACTGAGTTTGCACTCAGTGGGAAAGCAGAGGGGATAGCTCTCGACAACTTTCAAAAACATTCACTTCTTTCAGAGCTAAAGCTATAAACATTAGAAACAAATGCATTCACATGTAAAAAGCTAAGAATGTTGAAAACAAAAATGTCAAAACTGGTGATGCCCAATCTCCTACTTTGGAATACATTTCCTACTTTCTTTGGCAGGCTTGATAACGAGTCAAAAACTAGGAACATGAAGCTGAACCTTTTTATAACAGACAAAGTTTATCAAATGTAAATCCTCCTGTAATAATGAAAAATTAGAGACTAGCAAGAGCTTAAGGAAGGATTTCACACTGCCATGAGTTCTCATTAACCAACAGAAGAGTGCTATTGGTACACACTGATCTCTCTTTATAAAATAAGGTGAGGCTACTCTCCATCAGTATCTGCCTTTTTTCAGTAAAGCAGCATTTCGCGCTACTGGCTCCAAGGCAGAAACAAAAGGTCACTCATTTCATGAGCACACTAGTTAGCTAGTCAGGTTTTACCTCCTAGCAAATGGTATTGCAGTCATAGTATCTAGAAGCTATCTACTCTATATTTAAGTGCCATAATAGAGTCACAAATATAGCTTTTGTTGAGTAAGGTCCAAGATGTTCTTACTCAGGAACCTTCTCTGCAGCTGAAAAAAAAGCAGAAGTCATCTTATTTGCCCCAATGTACATTCTTCATCTGTTGACATATGACATAAGATCCTACACATAGATAAGGAAGGTGAAGAATACTACTGAAATATTTTTACCACTTTCAAATTAAACATTGAGGCAAGATAAATGGTAGAAAAATCCTGCAGTTACAATAATCCAACAGTATTTCTAATAAGAGAATGTGTTTGTGTAAATACAGTTACAAACCAATGAAAAATAAAGATTACATTTAATAGGAAAAAATCTTCCTGAGCAGAGAAACCAAGAAAGTTGTATTTTCTAAGAATTTATCTTACATTCACTGAAGTCACAAATACCTCAGCACCTGATCCATTGCCTTTCAACAACTCCAGTTTGTTATTTCCTCTGAAATTTCTTTCCCATCAGGAAACAAACACAGTATTCCCAACTTCCTCCAACATCTGTGAAACAACAACTGGGCAAAAGACACTAACAGTAATTACTGCAATGACTGACTGTCCAGACCGTAAGACCATTAGAATCAGTAAGCTCATTCTGCAATCTTTCCCTTAGTAGGATATTTATTTTTTTTTGCTCTTTTCCTGTAATATACTAATGTTTTATGAAGATTTCAGAAACTCTGTAATTCTCAAGCCACTTCTGATTTCAAAACTGATGGATTTGGCCACTGTTTCAAACCAGTGGAGGAGGAAGGGAGGAAAGACTAGAGAATGAGCAAAGCTTTGTCTCCTTAGGAACCGTCCTAAAAATCCAAGAAAGCTTTTTCCATGGAACATACAGTAAAATCATACACTATTTCACAGATATCCTGACTGTAAACATATACATGTACTGTAAGCAATTGTTTTATATATCTCACAGATACATGAATTTTAATAGTATATCTGCATTTCCAATAATATTTGCTACTGTAATACATAATTCACTGGTTCTTGGATAGAAAAAATAGCAAAAATTTACCTTGTATATTAACTTGTGCTTGGTATAATTGGGTACCCATAAGATTTTTTGAATGACATTTCTCACTTGGCAATCCATCACAACACAACCCTGTGACAGAGGTTTCTTCCCTATTCCCTTAAGGTTAAAGATGGTTTCAGTGCCAGCTCTGCTATTTCGCAAAATAAGCCTTCCCTATGATAAAAAAAAGAAGAAAAAAAATCAGTATTATAAAATTCTGCTTTGGCTGGCAAATCAACTCCATTAGTTTGTTAATCTTAAATCCAGATAACAAAGCATGCTTACAAGAAAGTGTTCCTATTGACTTTTGTAGTTCTTAAGCAAACTCTGCTGTTGAACAGAGAAGAAAACTAAATAAACAAATGTGGCAGGGTTTTTTTAATTATGAAAATTAACAATACAAAGCCTTCATATTTCCATATTTTATACTTCTTGGCTTCTTCCTTGAAGACAATTATCCAAGAAAATATGTTCTCATGCGTACTTATCCCTCATATAAAATAGAACTTTGCTCAACCATTTCCATCTGTCCTTGAAATGAAATGTTCTTCATGATTATTTGTCATCAGAGGATTCAAGGCTTTGTGCTTTTAATAGTTTTATAACACTGGTTTCCTAAAGCACATTATATTTGGTTGGAAATGCATGCTAATATTCAGGCAAAAAAATTGTACACTGCTCCTTGCTAAAGCTGTCCTAGGTTTTGCTCCGTTCATTTTAGTATTTAGACTAGTGATTATTCTGATGGTAAAAGCAGCTGCTAAGCAGTGGCTTAACATAACAGAAAATATTTTATGAAACAAAATAGCCATCACATAAATTCACTTGTGATGTATACATGCAATGAGAAATATTCAAGATTATTACTTTATTACTTAGGTAAGTAAATATAATTTAACATATGCATTTACATTCAGATTAACACAATGTATATTTTTATGATCAAAGTACAGAGTAAATTCTTTCATTAAAATGGAGGGTTTGATAGAAAAACAGATAAAGGAAGAAATTATAAAGGGTGGCGGGGAAATCCATCATTCCTAATCTTAAGCTTTGCAAAGTTAGCTCTTTATTTTTTTTACTTCAGCTAGTAGCAATCTGTCAATTTCTGATTCTCAAATAGATGCTTAATAGTAGCAACTGCCTAAGCATTTTCATAAATTGGACACTGATGTAAATTTCATTGACAGAAGCATCCTTTCAAAAAATTGAAACTAATTTCCTTCTTACCATTATAACACACTCAACAATAGGCTTGAACGTGAGAGGATACAAAGCTGTTTCATGCAGACCCACATGTATTAGAGGAGGTCCATAAAATCCTTGTCCTTCCAAAACTGCTTCAAGTTTCCAGTCCTGACTGGACAAGTTACTCTGAAATCAAGTGAAGAAGTATATTATATTACGCATTTAAAGCTCTTACCATGCATTTCAGCTTTTACTTGCAGTTATCACCAAATCAGAGCACAGTACTCATTGCTCTTTACCTTCTCTGAAAGTCTTCCAAGCTCAGCTATCTTAATCTCAGAAACTAAAAAACACCACCTGAGGTCATCAGAGCTACCTCGTGGCACTTCATAGCAGTGCATGACACCTGCAGTATTGTATATCTAAGATTAATGCTTAATTCTTAGTTGATAAGAGGTAAACTTCCTAGAATTTGACCACAAATGCCTGTTTGGAATGTGCCCCAGTTTTTCAAAACAATTCCATCACTGTGGTCTTCAATTCTGTAATAACAATGACATCATTTCTTGTAGGGGAAAAAGTAATTAGCTGCTATCCTCATCCTGAAGAAAAAAAAAAAGAAAGATAAAGAAAGGCAACAAAAGATTATGTTTGTGGGGTTTTTTTTTTCTCTTTTTCTTCTTCACAATATCAGGAACAACCTTACCAATTTGAAAACCAGCCTGACCCATTTAAAAACTGACAGGTCATCAGCCTTTGCTAATCTACTGTTTTAAAAGGTGGGAGAGAGGAACCATAGTTCAAATCTCAGGAAATATTACATCATTTTTAACTGTGGAAGATTCTCTACCCTTTCATAGATTAAGGTTGTTTGGGGGTTTTTTTTCTTCCTTTTTTTTGTTTAAGTTGGAGAAGTTCTCTGAAATTTGAGCATCATTTTCTAAAGGGGGATGATATTCCAGACTACACTGTATCTTCACTACATGGTCTTACTTTTCATTTGTCAAGGGTTTCATATAAAAAATAGATATGATAAAGCTATATATGATATATAGCTTATACTTGTCATATTTTAAAAATTGCATGCAATCCAGTTCTTCTATTTTGGTTCTCAAACTCTCTTTTTTTTTTTTTTCCATAAAGAAGACATTTATTCCCTAGATTAAACTAATTTTTCACTTTCAATGTGATAACATTATTAGCAGATTAACAATTCTCAGGACAGAAGTGAAACATTAGAAATAAGCCCATAAAAATAACATAAAACTTTAACAATTGCCATAAACTATTTTTACCATCAAGCTTTATATAATGCCCAATATGAACATTAAGTAATAATACTCCAGTCAGCATTTACATGCATTTGTGCATTTTACAACTGTAAATCTTAACATTACTGATCCAGAGGCTAGTTTTTTAAAATCTTGAATCTTAGTTTAGTTTCCAGTAGTAAAGTGAACTTACAATTGGAATATCCTGATTCACTGCTTGGTAAGCTGGAGTTACAAATTCGAGCTCTGCTTCAGCATTGTCTGTATTCACTACACATTCAATCTCATAAACACGAACATCAGAGGAGGACTTCAGAAGAATCTGACAGTGGTAGCAACCAGCATACCGAGGACTGAATTTTATAGGAAGGTCGACTGCATCACTCCTATCTAAAAACAAAACCACAAAATCGGAATGTTGTAAAGCTTTTCAGAAAGACAGAATTCACAAGCAGCATCTAGAGAAAGTACTGCTCCTCAGCAGTACATGCAACAATTTAAAGCAAACAATAGAATTTTAGAACTGTTAGCATATAAGCAAATTGTTTATTTTTCTTTAAAAAAAGGTATATATAAGCATCTAAAAAATCTTTTCTATTGGTTTTAGTACAGCACAGACAGAAGTGCTTTTAAAAGACTACTGCATGTGAATTTTTGTAAAAAACAAAAAGCATACATGCTTCTGTAGAAAGTTCTGATGGTTTAGGTTGGAAATGACCTTAAGATCATCTAGTTCCAACCCCGTGCGTCCTGGGCAGAGACACTGCCAGAGGTGGAGCATTCACAGCTTCCTTGGGCAGCTTGTTCCAGCACATCTCCACTCTCACAGTAAATAATTTCTTCCTTATCCTAACCTAAGTCTCCCCTTTTTAAGTTACCCCTTGTCCTATCACTACATTCCCTGAGGAAGAGTCTCTCTTCAAGATCCCTGTAGGCCCCCTTACAGATATTGCAAGACTGCTATGAGTTCTCCATGTAACCTCTTCTCCAGGCTGAGCAGCCTCAATTTTCTCAGTCTGTCTTCATAGGGGAAGTGCTCCAGCCCCCTTGTCCTCATGGCCTTCCTCTGGACTTGCTCCAGTTTTCATACAGTAGTTAGTGTAATTTTGTCAGCAATTACCATGAAACGTATCAGAGACAATACAGTGTATTTGGCTAATAATAGCCCCAACAATGGCTGTAATTCTGTTTAGTAATACTCATGAGGCTACTCATTAGAATTATTCTATGCGCAAGTTTGCATTGAAAGTGTGAGCTTCTGAAAGTCCAAGTTGTAACAGAATTATCGGAAGTCCCATTTGGCCAATTCACAGCACATAGGAAAAACTTCCCACAGTAATCTCTAGAGTTAGGAAGAAGTAATACAAATTCTTTCTGTCCATCTTTAGACACAGCCAGGCCTAACAAGTCTGCGTCTGACTTCCTCCTCTGCTCTTGCTTACAGAAGGAAGCAGACTCTTCCACAGTATTTTCAGCACTTCACTAGTCCTGATGGGACACATTCTAAAGAAGAAGGAAAGTCACAAGAAACATGAGGAACTCCATTGACTGTACATTTATAAGTAACAAAGACTGTTTCTTGTCACTGTTTTCAAAGCTTAGAAACCAGCCCGTGAAGTTTGAAAAGATAATGAGGAAGGTGAGAGACAATGTAACAACACAAAAGAACCTTACACATTTAACTCCAAACAAATTGCTTCTCCCTGAGGGGAAAGAACCTGACAAATTCTTGCTGTAGCTTATTTAATGTAGCTTCTTTAATGTAACTTATTTTCTGATGATATTTAGGACACTTGGACACAAACTATTCTAGTATCTTCAATGATGACTACTGATTTTTGAAAGTGCAAGTTTTCACATGCAAGTGAAAGGTTTCACCTGCAATTTTCTTCATTCTGTTTCACAGAGGTGTTCCTCATGTATCAGTTCTCACCTCTATGAAAATGAACACCAAATAGAAGCCTTCTTGTTGCCTTAGGTCATCACTACTTCAGTTTTCTTCACAAAAATAGCTCAAGTGCAAGAGACAAATCATATAAATGAAATTATTAATCTGTCAACGCTACTAAGCTATCAAAAGTTATAAATTGCACCTCAGGTTTAACCCACTCTAAAATAAATTAGTTAATTTTCTTTTAAAGACAAGATTAACAGCCTGGTAATTTTTTTTTTTTTTTAACTTTTTTAATGTTGCCACTAAGTTATTATCCCCATGGGCTATTTTCCACAAAAGTGACTTCAGTTTGTCAGTTTTGCAAGGAATTAAACTGTTCTTTCTATTCTTCAGTTTATTAATACAGTCCCTAATTTCATCTTTCTAAAATAATAATATTAGGATGTTGAAACAAAATATTTACTTAAAATTTAAAGTACACATTTAAATACTTGCATTTCAATATAAAGTAGATGTTTTCAACATATTTTTAAAGACAGACAATACAATGTACTGGAAGCCCCAGATTATTTCTTCATGAGTTTTACTTTCTTACACTAAATGGAGATCGTAATTACTAATAAATAGGGTAATCTTTCACCAAATTGGACCCATGTTTGAAATGCACACTTTCAAACTGAAATGCCTCCTATAAAAAAAATATCTTAAAACCAAGAAGAGTCTTCCTACCCATCCCATTCCATATTCATATTATTGTTTGCCATTGCTTCAGTAATTTAAAAGACATTCATAAACCACTAAAGACCCATGTGGCACCACAATAAAGAGCAACAGATAATTTCTTTGGGGTTTGTTGTTTAATATGCATCACCTCTTAGTACTTGTAAGGAATACTCATAAGCACTTTGAAAGCAAGCAGGTTAAACAGTCACTATGCCAATTGGCAATTGGAATGCAAACAAGTAAAATTTTGCTTAATACTACTTAAGAAACAAAGCAAGCACCTTAGCTTTACTAAGGTCATCCAATGCATAGCCCCTACTGAAGAGTGTTTGACAAAATATAAATTATTGCAGTGAAAAAAACATAGTAGTGTAATAATTTAAAGTACCCTTATCTAAAATCACAGCAAACATAGAGCTAAGATCTCTCTAAAACATATGCCCCAATTTACAAACATCAAAAATTTCAAAGATGGTTCTTTATGACTGGGAGAAGGAAGTGGCTGAGACATGATCTTCAGAAATAAGTTATGGAGGATAAAGAAGGAAAACTAAGCAATATTTCCTAAAGAGAAGAGAGCAGAGAACTAATAAAAAGAGTGCACTGAATGCATAATACATATTAAGAAAATAAAACCCAAGTTTTTATACCACTTACTGCAAAATAGTAAGTTAATGCAAAATTAGTAATAAAGGCTTGATCCAAAAAAGATATTACAAGAGCTAGCTACAGATTTCTGTAGTACATGATAATACACATTCCTTTCTTTTACAATATAGAATTCTCTAAAGAAAGAAGTTTTTGTTCTTTGGTTTGTTTTTTTTTTTTTTTTTAAAGAAGAGAAAAAAAAACAAGTAGGGCTTATATAATATATAATAAGAAAAAAAAAAAAGTAGGGCTTTTTAACAAAAGCCAACAAACCACAACAGTCTGAATAAATTAACTGTTGGAACAACTACCAACAAAGTGTTAAATTGCTAACAATTCTTGACAGCTATGTACAGAAACCTTTTTCAACCATTCATGGAGGAGACTCTTTTTTGGAGGCTCTTTTCAGGTATTTTTTACAAGTTTAAGAGCAGACAGCAAGCACTGTCAAATCGTGTAGTAAAAGGCAGCAGAATTCTGATAATAGCTTTTGATTCTGAATCTAAATTAGATAGCAAGGTGGAACATTTTTTCATTGAAAGTGCATTTCGGACTGGTTTTTTTTTCTACCTAGTTTCTTTATGTCTATCTTTATAAACTAGGAAAGAAACTAAACCATATGGCATGACTAAAAGCATTCTAGGTACATGCTTGCTTTAGGAAATTTTAACAATGTATATGCTTATAATATACTGTAAGACATACTTAGGCTTTCATTACAATGCATAATATAAAGTATTTATAAGCTGGTACTGACATGCTAGTGCATTTTTTGCATATCAATTCCTATCAGTGATTTCTTCCCACGTATTTTCTTTTCTTTAAAATAATTCTAGCCCAAGGGTATTGCTATCAGGTTTCTATCAATAGTATGATCAGAAATGTAAAGCCTTTTTGAGTCAGAAAACTGCAAACAAAATAGCAGCCTGAAAAAAAACCCTAAGTAAACAGGATGCCCCTCATACAAAGGATTTACACCCTGTAGTATCCATGAACTGTCACACAGAACTATGCGAGGCTCTGTCTCAGGAATTTGTACACCAGAATATTGTAATTTTAGATATTGGCAGTGATAGATCTTGTATTATTTAGGCAATTGATCAAGTATATCCGTAGAATGTTTCCCTTTCTACAGCAGGGAAGATCCTACATATGCCTGAACTTTAGAGCAAATAATTTATGAGTAGTCTAGAAATCTGATAACTAACTCCCATCTTCCAAATTTTTCTCTTTTCCCTAATAATTAAAGTGATTTTTACTTTTGCTTTGATTTTTTAAGTGTTTATTTATTTCAACTTGATGTCTAACTAGCACAGCTCTATTTAATTTTGTGCAATTTTAGCTTGTACTTTATTCTTCTTCCTCTCTTTGTATAATTTGATTGCATCAAATGTTTATTTCACTTTTAATAACAAGTGACATACTACTGGACATTCAACTTAACATTAGAATTTCAGAAAAAAAATATTTTAAGCCATAGCCTGACAGTTGGAACAAAAGTACATATCTTAGCTTTCTTTTTTATAAGACTAAGTGGTAGAAAGATTGTTGTTGCTCCTGAGTTTCTGTCAGCATTTAATAAACCTGTCACTTTATAGGTATCAAATTATTTCATTATAAATCCCTATGCTATGTAGAAAGTGCTATGCTTTCTGCACAATGCCCTTTAATAGTCAGAAATATTCTTCCATTTGAAGCACTCACTGGTAACCTGAACAGGACCACTTTCCCTCAGAGATCACAGAGAGATAGGATATTTCAGCATTCGAGACCTTGAAATAATTACCATAGCACTTTCCTGAACCCTTCCTAATTTGTAACCTCCTTTCTGAAGAAAGGAAACCAGAACCAGATGTGCTGTTCCAGTAATACTCTCCCTTCCATATAACAGGAATAGCATTTTTCAATACCTACACTGAATTTTTCCAGATACGCATTTAAGGATTCTCATTTTTCAAAATAAAAAAAAAAAAAATCCTTAATGAAAGAGGGAGAGGGAACTGAAGTCAGAAAAACACAGAGCGGGGTTGGAAGGCTGAAAGCTTTAGTTCACACTGTGAGATAAGTACTCTGCTACTTTTCAGATTTCTCAAACATTTTCAGAAACATCACTTTGCAAAACAAAACCTTTCCTCCCCATTCAACCTAGGTTACTCCATCTTTGATACACAACATAATTTAGTATAAAACCCATGTTGTTCAAATAAACCCTACTGCTGAGCAAGTTGTTCTGCTTAGCTAGAACTTACTAATCTTTCATTAATGGGCGAATAGGATAGATTTTTGTTTTGGTTTTCCCATTTTTATTCCAAAATCCATAGCCATTTCCTTCCATCCCCACCATAATCAGTGTTGTGCAGACATGCATGCGCAGCAAATATACAGCAGATAAACTGACTTGTCAAGCATGCTCCTTACTTGCAGGAAGAGCATGTTCTTTTATACAGATGCAGTTCTATCAAACAAGACTGCACAGCAGGAAATGTTTAGACAAAACAAAAAAAAAATTATCAAGATTATAAATTACACATATGCATTACAAAGCCAGCGACACTGGCAACTAAAAAAGTTTTAAAGCATGTGTCTTTACAAAACAACAGCAGAAAATAGGGGAAGTTCAGATTCATATAAGGAAGATGTTCATTACTGTGAGGACGGTGAGGCACTGCAACAGGTTGCTCAAAGAAGTGGCAAATGCTCAGTCCCTGGTAGTGTTCAAGGCCAGGTTGGACAGATCCGTGGGCGACATGGTCTAGTGTGAGGCATCCCTGCCTATGGCAGTGGTGTTGGAACTAGATGATCTTAAGGTCCTTCCCAACTCACCATTCTATGATTACGTGTACTTATTTTTAAATTACACAGAATGTTAGAGTTTACTGATTAAAATCTAAATTACAGATGAGCACCCTAACCCCTAAAGCTTCACTTGTGAAGTAAACTTAAAGTCTTTGCTGTCTATCCACATGTCCTTCTTTTAGGCAGACTCCAAGTTTCAGGGAATTTTCTGAATCTCAATTCTGACGAGAGTATGAAGTAAAGGATACTCTGATGTATTTACTGATTAATACCCTTTTTCAGCACAGCAATAAGCCTATTAATCAACAGCACAAGACAGAGGCCTTCAAAAAGTTTTTCACTATACAAAAAACACATAGCAAATACAATTACTCTCTACTGAAATTACTGCGGCAGGCATTAAACACAAAAGAAACATATTCAGTCTGATATTTAAATCCCTCTCACTTTTACAAGACCAAAACAACTTTCTACTAATACATACACGTAGAAATAGTCATTTGATAGATATAGCTGGAATGAAAACTATTAAGACCCATACCATCATTTCTCAGAGCCACATATTGAAACAGGATCTTATTTTAAATATATCCTTTGCATGAGTAAGAGTAAAAGGAATGATAATCCCATTTGTGCCTAACTATCCTGGATGAATAAGACCATCAAATGAAATTAAATTTTTATTACTATACTATTCATAGAACTGAACTCTGAAAGTTGACATGATAAGGAGTTAGAATAAAACCTCAAAATGTAAACAGTAAAATGAAAAGCTAACAAAATTTTTGTTACTGGACAGTGACCATGTAATTTTGCTTTAAAAGATTAACAATTTATTCAGAAAAAAAAAAAACAGGTGCAGGAAAATTTATACAGCATGTGGACAACGGAATACAAAGAAGAAACCACAAAATTACTGACAATGTTTTGTTCAAGAATAAGCTTAAAGCCACAGCAAATTGCTTTGGAGGCACTGATAAATAAATAAAAGATAAAAAGAAAAAAAAAAAGATTGCCCTGATTAAACCCAATGCTGAGCAAGTAGCAAGTATATGAGATAAAATTTAAAAGTCATACAAAGAAGGAGATAAGGTTGGCCACAGGTCATGAAAAAAAAATATTAATATAAATTTTAAAATGGAGCATATAATTACCAAGAAAATATACACAGTAATTAGAAAATATTACTAACATGAATATGTACATATACAGATGATACAGTGTAGGTAAACATTTTTAATTAGCTGTCTGATCACAGTATCACACAGTATCACAGTAGGTTAGAGATTGGAAGGGACCTCAAAAGATCATCTAGTCCAATCCCCCTGCCGGAGCAGGAACACCTAGATAAGGTTACACAGGAACGTGTCCAGGCGGGTCTTGAATGTCTCCAAAGAAGGAGATTCCACAACCTCCCTGGGCAGCCTGTTCCAGTGTTCCGTCACCCTCACTGAGAAGAAGTTTCTTCTCAGGTTTAAGTGGAACCTCTTGTGCTCCAATTTGTATCCATTACCCCTTGTCCTTTCATTGTTTGCCACTGAGAAGAGCCTGGCTCCATCCTCGTGACACTCCCCCTTTATATATTTATATACACTAATAAGGTCACCCCTCAATCTCCTCTTCTCCAAACTGTAGAGACCCAGCTCCCTCAGTCTTTCCTCATAAGGGAGATGCTCCACTCCCTTAATCATCTTAGTTGCCCTGCGCTGGACTCTCTCCAGCAGGTCCCTGTCCTTTTTAAACTGAGGGCCCCAGAACTGGACACAATATTCCACAATATTCCTGATGTGGCTATATAAAACATAAAAGAAAACACTGAAAAATATTTTTCACCTCCAACAGCAAGAGTGATATATGTCAAACAATGATTTCAAATTTAATTCTTGTTAGCTGTTCTGCACTTTATTTACTGGAAAGCATAGCAATGAAAACAATGCATCACATATTTCTAACTATAGACTATAACTTAGTCTACATAAGAAAAATACTGAGATTAGATCAACGTTATAGAGTTATTCATAGGTAACTTTTTCATAAATTAACACAGAATCAAAAACTTTCAAGTTTGGGGGTGCCATGCTGCTGCTGAAGATGTAGATTTTGGCACAGTGTAAAAAACTTAGACCCTCTCTGCTAATGAATGAGAATAATAAATATCTTTAGGTATTATACTAGGGTCTGATATTTCTTTTTCTTTTTAAATTGCCAGTAAAGGTCAGATTAAATTCAATTGTCATGCCAATGCAGGTATTTAGTGGGCTCCTTTAAATGAAATTATGTTATATATAATACAGTGACCAAATAGAACGTATTTATATTGTACAATCTACATACTGTTCATTATTCCTGATAGAAACAAAATTTATATCCTGTTGTGTTAGACAGGACATAAATAGTAAAAGCAATAAAACCCCTCCTATCCTAGAAGCACAGAATATGAAAAAGTAACTTCCCATTCCAACATTAACAGGTATAATACATGCAAACATCTGATCGTACTAGATCTTTTTATTTCCACATTTAACCTAGCCCATACTCTTATAAATAGAAAACATAAAGGGATTCCAGAAAAAAAAATAAAAATATATGTATATATAGGTCAAGAGTACCTTAACCCACTTGATTACATCAAATTCTGTTCTATATCAAAGGGCATCCATGCACTGTGACAGTCACTTTATGTTGATTATATTGATGAAAAACTTATCACAATCCTTAATTTTCCCCGATTTCATTAGAAGTTGAAGCTTTCTTGAGAAAGAAAGGCTAGCAGAATAGAAAAGACAAGTTTTACAAGAACAAAACATAGGAGCAGGCATACCTTATTATAGCTGTATAGTAATAAGTAAAACTTTTACCCTAGGTTATAGGGCTGCATCAAAAGAAGTGTGGCCAGAAGGTTGAAGGAGGTGATTCTCCCCCTCTACTCAGGTCTCCTGAGGCCCCATCTGGAGTACTGTGTTCAGCTCTGGGGTCCTCAACATAAGGGGGACACGGACCAGAGTCCAGAGGAGAACCAGAAAGATGATCAGAGAGCTGGAGCACCTCTTCTGTAAAGACAGGCTGAGAGAGTTGGGCTTGTTCACCCTGGACAAAAGAAGGCTCAGAGGGGACCTTAGAGCAGGCTTCCAGTACCTAAAACGGGCCTAAAGGAAATCTGGAGAGGGACTTTTTACAAGGGCAGGTAGTGACAGGACAGAGGGGAATGGTTTTAAAGTGAAAGAGAACAGATTTAGATATTAGGAACAAATCCTGTATTGTGAGGGTGGTGAGGCACTGGAACAGGTTGTCCAGAGGAGTGGATGACTCATCCCTGGAAGTGTTCAAGGCCAGGTTAGATGGGGCTTTGAGCAACCTGATTTAATGGAAGGTATCCCTGCCAGCGCAGTTGGAACTAGGTGATCTTTAAGGTTCCTTCCAACCCAAACCATTCTATGATCTGTGATTTTACAGTTTAATATTGACAGGTTTATGGCCCTTTTAATTTGCACTGGCAACCACTCCTTGTGTTTGTAGTTTCACTCAACACACCACAATATCTCCATTAACTTTAATGTTATATCTTACTTTTTTCATTAACCACAAAAGGATTCACTCTCTTACTAGTAAGAGCTTACAGAAAGGGGTGGGAGAAAGACAGGAAAAAAAAGGCTAGAATCCATTAGCTAAAACCAAGTGTGACTTGTACTGGTTTTGTTCTGGAAACACACACATTTAGAGACAGATGAGCCTAGACAGTCAAAGAATTTCTGGGGATGCTTTATCCAAGGAAAGCAGCCACTTGTTATTCTAGTGAAGCATGATCTGGTTTTGGAAGCTACTTCTCTGTTGCTTATTTTAATAAGCCATTATTTTAATACCGCTTCACATTTTAGCTTTTACAATCTTTAATACCACACCACTAAGAAAAGGGCAATTTATTTCAGTGTTAATTATACCTACCACAAGTTTCTAAATGCTCAATCCGCTATCCTTTGGTTTATAAAGTACTAAAGTTTTACTGGCAATTACCTTTCTCCAGAGCTACACAGAGGGACTGAATTATCTCCCAGGCTACTTCTTATGATTCAGACACCCTAAAGCTCTTAAGGATCCTATTTGAGTCAATGGTGAACAATCACTGTGTTACGTGACGTGGTGATCTTACATACCAAAATATTTATGTAGCAAGGAACTGCAGAATATATTCTGCTTATTATCAAGACCTTTAAGATGATGGGAGTATTTCAAGGTGTATTTCAAAGCACAGATGAGATCAAAGGGTCCCTAACAATCTCAGTATGAAAGAGAACTGGGCTGAGGATTAGACTGTGTCCTTAGGCATTCTGCTAAATGCAGACTTACTAGATGATCTCCTTCCACATGCAGCAATTGCAGAGATTGTGTCATATAACACTGACACACTATAAGGGTTGTCCTTGAACTGCTTGGCAGGCACACAGAATTCCATGACCACAGGGTTGTTCTTATCCTAAACTGTTTTTCTAGTACTGGAAAATTTCTGTGGTTTGTATTTCACGATTTTTTTCAGAATTTACATAAACTCCTTACAGACACCAGACCCTTCACTTCTTTCCAAGAAGAAGACCTCACCATAAGCAGCATAGTAGCAAATGCCAGTTGGTGTACTGATAAGGAATGGTGAGGAAATGCTGCATGCTCTCTACGTTTCTGTTACGTTTGTGCATAGGGAACCCAAAATCTTTCACCTTTGCGATCATCACAGTGAACTGACTCTACATGACATAAAAGCCTTTACAGATAGGGTCTGAACATACAGATTTATTTACAGGGACAGCCCACAGTGGTGCCCAGTGTGTGGCCATCATGGGCATAGACATTGCCTGGGCCTGCTGGGCACAGGCACTGCCTCAGGGCCAGCAGCCCAAAGGCTTTTCTCCAAGGGATGCTGGGTGAAGGGAGAGCAGCAGCAGGGCTGCCCTGGGCGGGGCTGCAGGGGCCCCGTCACCACCATGTCATAGTGCCAGCACCCTCCAACGCAGCATAACAATGCTCTGGGGCAGTATGAGTCCAGCGCCCTCCCCTGTCCCACTGCCAGAGTGCTGGGTGCTGCCAGCAGGACAGAGCTGGCAGCCTGAGGGCATCCGAGAGGAAGTCCTTGGGGCAGCGGGGGAATTCCTGGGAGGGGGTTGATGGAGGGAATCCTTGAAGCTGCAGGAAGCTGAGGGAGGTTCTGTGCTGCAGTTCCAGCTCCTGGAGGGTCCACACTCAAAGCTCATTGGATGAATGGAAATCCTGGTTCAGTCATCTGGGAGCTTCCCGTCCTCATCTGTTGGGCACCGGGGAATAGCTTGTGGGGCAGGCTGAGGGAGAGAACACTTGGAGTTGCACGAAGCTGCGCAAGGTTCTGTGCTGCAATTCCAGCTCCTGGAGGGGCCACACTCAAAGCTCGCCGGATGGATGGAAATCCTCCTTCAGTCATCAGGGAGCTCACCATTCTCATCTGCTGGGCACCGGGGAATTGCTTGCATGAGGGGGTTATGGGAGGGAACACTTGGAACTGCATGAAGTTGCGGGAGGTTCTGTGCTGCAGTTCCAGCTCCTGGAGGGGCCACGCTCAAAGCATCATCGAGGCATCCTGCTTCAGTTGGTGGGGAGCTCGCCGTCCTCACCTCCTGGGGAGAGAGTGGCAGTAGCCAGAAGAAAAAGGATGCACAGGTGGCTCAGTGCCCTCCCCCAGTGCTCTGGAGCTCCCACTGCCAAGCACAGGAAGGATTCATGCTCCCAGGATTCATCAGGCCAATGCATTTTGCTGTTGGTGGAAGCTCTGGGATTGCTCCGGACGGAAGCAGAAAAGGCAGTGCCAGTGTCCCCTTGTCCCCTTAGAGGCATAACCAGCGTGTGGAGCAGGAGCAGGTCTTGCTCACATGCTCAGGGAGTAGCCGATCGCCAGCACTGGGGTCAGGAAGGAATTTTCCCCCGGGGCACACTGGCACCGGTCCCCGGCGGTTTTTTGCCTTCCTCTGAGCACTGAGCATGACCGCTTGTCAGGGCTCCTCGGTCCATTCTGGCTGCGTTATGGCCTGGTGCTCATGCTCCACGAAGGTGGCCCCTGGTGTCCTGCAGCTAGGGGGGGAAGGGCTTTTTTCCCCCCAGGCTGCACTAGCAAGCATCCCTGGGGGTTTTTGCCTTCCTCCGCAGCCGAGCACAGCCCCTTCATGGGGCTCCTTTGGGTCATGGTGTCCCAAAGGCAGTGTCTTGTGCTCCACGCAGGTGGCCCTCGTGCCTTGCATCCAGGGGGAGGCAGCCTTCTGGACTCCCAGGGTGGCCCCAGCGTGGCCCCGGGACTTGCTGCTGTCCTCTGTAGCATTGAGCACCACCCCTTGGCAGGTCTTCCCTGGCCCTTTCTGGCCGGGTTCTTCTTGCACTGCTCTTATGTCACAGAATCCCAAGGGTTGGAAGGGACCTCAAGAGATCATCTGGTCCAACCCCCCTGCAAGAGCAGGGTAACCTAGAGTACATCACACAGGAACTTGTTCAGGTGGGCCTTGAGTATCTCCAATGTGGGAGACTCCACAACCCTCCTGGGCAACCTGTTCCAGTGCTCTGTCACTCTCACAGTAAAGAAGTTCTTCCTGATGTTAACGTGGAACCTTCTATGCTCCAGTTTACACCCATTGCCCCTTGTCCTATCACTGGATATCACTGAAAAAAGCCTAGCTCCATCATCCTGACACCCACCCGTTACATATTTGTAAACACTGATGAGGTCACCCCTCAGTCTCCTCCAAGCTGAAGAAACCCAGCTCCTTCAGCCTCTCCTCATAAGGGAGGTGTTCCACTCCCTTAATCATCTTTGTGGCTCTTGCACCACCACGGCACCACTCCTGCCCTGGCTTTCCTTTGTCAGGCTACAACAGAAGGTTTTTCCAGCTAAACTGAAGGTCTAAACTAAACCAGACTCAAATTAACTAAGCTAAACCAAACCAAATAACTTTATTAGGAATAAATAAAATACTCTTACTACCCTTAACCGTTCTGATTTGTGTCTTTGAAAGTCCTTTTGCTGCTGAAATTCCCTTAGCATTTCAGGTAAATAATGATCTCCTCATTGTACAACTCCTTGTGAGTGCAGGGAATGGAACACAATAAAATGGAATGGAGTAGAACAGAAGAGAATGGAATGGAACAGAACAGAATACAACAGAAAGGTATGCTAGGTTATGCATATAGAATCATAGAATACTTAGGGTTGCAAAGGACCTTAAGATCATCAAGTTCCAACTCCCCTGCCATGGGCAGGGACACCTCACACAAAAACATATCACCCAAGGCCTCGTCCAACCTGGCCTTGAACACCACCAAGGATGGAGCATTCACAACCTCCCTGGGAAACCCATTCCAGTGACTCACCACCCTTACAGTAAAGAACTTCTTCCTTATATCCAATCTAAACTTCCCCTGTTTAAATTCTAACCCATTCCCCCTTGTCCTGTCACTACTGTCCCTAATGAAAAGTCTACCCCCAGCATCCCTATAGGCCCCCTCCAGATACTGGAAGGCTGCTATGAGGTCTCCACACAGCCTTCTCTTCTCCAGGCTGAACAGCCCCAACATTCTCAGCCTATCTTCATACGGAAGGTATTTCAGCCCCCTGATCCTCCTCGTGGCCCTCCTCTGGATTTGTTCCAACAGTTCCATGTCCTTTTGATGTTGAGGACACCAGAACTGCACACAATACTCCAACTGAGGTCTCACGAGAGCAGAATAAAGGGGCAGGATCACCTCCTTTGACCTGCTGGTCACACTCCTTTTGATGCAGCCCAGGACACAGTTGGCTTTCTGGGCTGTAAGCACACACTGAAGCCACCTCATGTCACGTTTCTCATTGACCAGCACCCCCAAGTGCTTCTCCGCAGGGCTGCTCTGAATCTCTTCTCTGCCCAACCTGTAGCTGTGCCTGGGATTGCTCCCACCCACCTGTAGGACCTTGCATTTGGCATGGTTAAACTTTGTAAGATTGGCATCAGCCCACCTCACAAGCGTGTCAAGGTCCCTCTGGATGCCATTATTTCCTTCCAGTGTGTTGTGGTTTAACCAATGACAGACAGCTTGTTACCCACTCCCCCTCTCTTCCTGCCCTCCCCTTACTCCTGGAGGGACGGAGAGGAGAATCAAAAAGAAATGCAACTCCCACGGGTTGAGATAAGAACAGTTTAGTAACTCAGCTATAACACAAATCATTACTGCTGCCACCAATAATAGTAATGATAAAGGAAATAACAAGGGAAGAGAATACAACACCCCATCACCAGGCAACCGATAACTCGCCCCCACAGCCCGACCAAGCACCGACCGATACCTCCTCCGACCCTGCAGTCCACTCTAGCCCCCTTCCGGGTCACTCTCCCAGTTACCTCCTGGGCATGACGTGCTGTGGTATGGAATACCTCTTTGGTCAGTTTGGGTCAGGTGTCCTGTCCCTGCTTCCTCCCGGCTTCCCTCCTCCCTGGCAGAGCATGAGACTCACAAAGTCCTTGGCCAAACCAAAACATCATTGTTTTCCAGCTCTGTTCCCAGCTGAAAGTCAAAACACAGCACTGCACCAGCTACAAAGAAAGAGAAAAATGACTGCTACTGCTGAACCCAGGACACAGTGTATCAGCCAAACCACACAGCTTGGTGTCATCGGCAAACTTGCTGAGGGCGCACTCAATCCCGCTGTCCATGTCAGCGACAAAGATGTTGAACAAGACCGGTCCCAACACCGATCCCTGAGGGACACCACACATTACTGGTCTCCAGCTGGACATTGAGCCATTGACCACAACTCTTTGAGTGCGGCCATCCAGCCAGTTCTTTATCCACCCAGTGGTCCATCCATCAAATTGATGTCTCTCCAATTTAGAGACCAGAATGTCATGTGGGACAGTGTCGAACGCTTTACACAAGTCCAGGTAGATGACATCAACTGCTCTACCCCTGTCCATCAGTTCCATAGCCCTATCATAGAAGGCCAGCAAATTGGTCAGGCAGGATTTCCCCTTAGTGAAGCCATGCTGGCTGTCACCAAGCACCTTGTTGTTTTTCATGTGCCTTAGCATGCCTTCCAGGAGAATCTGCTCCAAGATTTTGCCAGGCACAGAGGTGAGAGTGACTGGTCTGTAATAGCCTGGGTCATCCATTTTCCCCTTCTTGAAAATGGGGGTTATATTTCCCTTCTTCCAGTCACTGGGAACTTCACCTGCCTGCCATGATTTTTCAAATCTGATGGGCAGTGGATTAGCAACTTCATTTGCCAGCTCCTTCAGGACTTGTAGATGGATTTCATCAGGTCCCATGGACTTGTGCATGTTCAGGTTCTTAAGATGGTCTTGAACCAGATCCTCTCCTAGCTCCATGTTCTTCTTACATGATACTTAAATGAGGGTTTTAAAACTACTCTACAGAACTGAAACACTTATTCATGTTTCATGAGCACTGCAGGGAAAACCTGCTCTGTCCAGACAGTTTAAACCAAATTCAGATCAAAACACTATGTTGAGCTTTCAAGAATGTGGAATTAGATAGTAGTCAGTGGAGGATTGCATTCAAGTAGTAATACAAGAGGTAAACCCCCAAACTAGACATGTGAATGTTATCGAACTATTCTACAGAACTGAGTCACTGTCCTGAGTACAGCAGTAGCAGTCATTTTTCTCCTTCTTAGTAGCTGGTGCAGTGCTGTGGTTTTGACTTTTGGCCTGGGAACAGCACTGATTACATTGATGTTTTTAGTTGTTGCTCAGTAATGTTTCGCCTGACCAAGGACTTCCTGAGTCTCCTGCTCTGCCAGAGAGGAGGGGAAGCCAGGAGGTAGCAGAGAGGACACCTGACCCAAACTAGTCAAAGAGGTTCCATACCACATTCCATAGCACAGCATACCATGCCCAGTATATAAACTAGGGGCAGTTACGTGGAAAGCCCAGATCACTGCTCAGGTCGGGCTGGGTATCGTTCACCGGATGGTGAGCATTTGCATTCTCTTCCCTTGTTATTTCCCTTATCATTATTATTATTGGCCGTAGCAGTAGTGGTTTGTGTTATACCTTAGTTGCTGGACTGTTCTTATCTCATCCCGTGGGAGTTACATTCTTTCTATTGTCCTCCACATGCCTCCGGGAGCTGGGGGAGGACATGAGGAAGGAGCAAGCAGCTGCATGGTTCTGGGTTGCCAGCTGGGCTTAAACCATGCGCAAAACAAGACTCTTAACTAGCATGCAAACTCTGTTCCACATATACTACTTTTGGTTATACTAAAATACATAGTTTATAACTATGTAGCATTTCCAAGCAACTATTCTTTCACAAAATCTGGGTCATTGCTACCTCTACATACACTTTATATAATCTTCCATATTACTAATGGAAAGTACTTGACACTGTCCAGCAAGTACTCATTTCTGAGGGCACACTTTCTGATGACTCTGCAATAACAAATTATCAAAATTTGCTAACTTTTCAATACAACCAGTACATTAGTTTATTTCTATAAGAGTATATAGTTTGGGTTTGAATCAAGATGTCACATCAGAAGTAAACATCTTGTGTTCTTTTTC
Source organism: Neopsephotus bourkii (assembly GCF_033783945.1). NCBI lineage: Eukaryota > Metazoa > Chordata > Aves > Psittaciformes > Psittacidae > Neopsephotus > Neopsephotus bourkii. Next base: position 137,760 of record NW_026902237.1, read on the forward strand.
TGTATTAAGATCTGAAATATTGCCAAAAATGTAGTAAGGTTATTTAACAAAAACTATTTTATAGGAAAATGTGTTGAATGGCATTGATTTTTATCTTCTAATTCCCTTTTGGCAGAGTTCTTAAAATATTGGCTAGACAATTTTCCTGCTATTGCAGACTAAAATTCTGATCCAGGGATTGATTTTAGTTAGCTTGGTTCCACCTTTGTTTTTCTTCATAAATCTAATCACTCTGTCATTTCTTCAGAGAAGCAGCTATTCCCACCCTAAGTAAAGCTACCACCGTGGTTAAAATACTGCTTTTTCTTCAGATAATAAAGTTAAAATTTTCAGATGAGACCAATGTTTTGCCTCCATCTACAGGAACACCACCTGGGGACTTCTGTCACAATATTAGATTTTCTAAGAGCCTTTAGAAAATCTAATATTTTCCTTTTTCCTCATTAGCACAATAAATACCCTGAATCAGCCGGGACTGTCTTTGTACTGAACACATCTTTGCTTTCATGCTTTCAGCTGCTTATCTCAGCTTTTCTTATTAGCTATTCTTTAACTCACCACCTCTCTGAATTCACTACCAAAGCCCCATTTAGGTTTTTTTGCATCATCTTGACTTTTCTGCTCCCTCATGTAACTATTTAAGTGCCTTAGTAAGAAAAAATAAGTATCAAAAAGATTGTGTTCACTGTAGAATGATTTCGTTTCTGAGTTTCCATTGGTTACTTCCCTCTTTCACTTTTATAATTTCCTTTGCTGGATAAAGAAGCAGCATGAACCAGCAGTAAATCCCTTACTATAATGTGGTTTCTTCACTACATTTTAGCAATTAATATTCTAAAAATTTCAGATAAGTTCATTCACATTTCAACTTTAAAGATAATTTTAGAAGTTGCTAAGCAACAGTGACCTGCCATATGGCCAGTTAACAATTTTTGTTCTGAGATCACGACAGAGATCTTATTATGTCCTTATCAGATTTACACCTACAGATTTTGCTCTCTCCCCTAGCTGGTATTCCCCTCTTCTACAGAGCAATCCAAAGAATCCCCTGTGCAATTATGACCAGTTTTAGTTCACTTCTAAATTAATTATTACAAACACAAGCAATTATTTTTTAACTTGACAACATAAGGATTTTAACTAGGATTTAAATATCTTGTAATTCAAGAAATGTTTCAGCTATCAACCTGTGTTACATCTATTCTTCAGCTTCTACTCACTGCTAGCCCTGTAGTCACTCATTAGGCTAGTCTTGCTTCTAATACTGCAGTAACTATTTTCATCTTTCTAAAAACATGCCTAGTGACACCTTAAAATGTTTTACAGCACAGATACTCTAATCAAGTAGAATGAATCTGTAGTAAAAAGACTTGCCAGAAATAATCAAGAGATTCCTCATTTTTATTGCAGAAAAGAAACAAAAACCACAAGGGATACACCAATTCTGAAGACAAACATGCACCATGAAAGCACATGATTGGTTCCAGTGACAGGTAGAGAAATGGATGGAGCTTTGAGCAACCTGGTCTAGTGAAAGGGAAGTTAGAGCTAAATGACCCCTTCTAACCCCTAACCATTCTATGATTCTATGAAGTGAACTGCAGAAAGATACAGAAGGACTTTACTGATCAAGAAGTGATGAAATGAAAGTACGGATGGACTGACTAGAATTCAAGACTATTAAATTTGCCAAGAAAACTGCTATTTATATTTTAAGTACAAGCCTCCAAATTGTTTGTGTCATCTAGTACCTGTGGAACGTTACGTTAGCTGTGACATAACCATGTACAGATACCTTAACAGGTAAATATTAACATAAATTTTACATAGAATCATCCAGGCTAGAAAAGAGCCTTCAGATCATTGAGCCCAACTGTCAACTGAGCACTGCCAAGAACACTACTAAATCATGTCCCTAAGCACCACATCTATATCTCTTTTAAATATGTCCAGGGATGCTGACTCCACGATTTCCCTGGGCAGCCTGTTCCAATGCTTGGCAATCCTGTTGGTGAATAATTTTTCTCCTGATATTCAATCTAAACTTCTCCTGATGCAACTTGAGACCATTTACTCATTCTACTGCTTGTTACTTGGCAGAAGAGAGCAACACACAGCTCACTACAACCTCCTTTCAGGTACCTGGGGAGACCAATAAAGTCCCCCCCAAGCCTCCTTTTCTCCAGGCTAAACCACCCCAGTTGCCTCAGCTGCTCATTTTTTTTTTTAAGAAATGCAACCTAGAGGGTTTGATAAGTTTAAATTAAGATTTTAAAAATATATATATAAAATCAACCGGCAAAGAAGGGATCAAATTGAAAGCCAAGAAAAAAAGAAAGCAATTAATATTTCAGAATCAAATTTAAGATACTAGAAAAATTTGAGGCAACAGAGACTGACTAAAGTTGACAAGATTGATCTGAAGGCTAGTGTACAACTTCTCATTGATGAGGGACAAAGAGAACACAGCATACAATCAGCTGACACCTCCCTCTGGCTGACTAAGGAGAAGCAAACAAGAAACAATATGTGGTATAAATGGTGCAGTTTGAGCACAATCACTGCTGGATGAGAAAAGGATGTGAGAAATAAGCACAAATTTAAGATCTCTCAGATAAACAAACCAAATTAATTGATCTTATAGAGCAAGTCTCCTGTGGTTATGTGCCTTTGAGAAAACCAGGAGCAAGTAAAAAGCACTATTTTGAGCTAATAAAAGAGAACTTCAGTAATGATGACAAAGACAAGGTTGACGATTTGATAAATAGTAGAATGGAGAGGAAGATAATTTTCTGATTCTATTCAGGAAAACCTTAATAACACAGATTATCTTAGTGAAAAGAAAACAAAAAAAAACCAACCCACAAATTCATCATATATAAGACTATTCTTACCTGTTTTCTGAGGTGAAAGGTCTTTTGCTGATAGAACTTTCAAATTAACTCTGCCTGATCCCAGTACTGGAATAGAGAGCTTCTTAGGAACCTCAAAGAATTCTTGCGTACTCACTTCTACACTGTAATCCACATACTTCAGCTCTGGCGGGAATTTACGAGGTTTCAGGAGTGCTTGTCTCTGAAGTGAAGGAATAATGTATACATATGAACAGTCATCTTGTAATAATTTCAGATTAGGATATCTAAAATTATACAGGTCTAAATATGTAATTCTAAAGCTAAATTGGTAATTTGGCAAGTTACATAGAAATTGTTGAAAGATCCTTCTAAATAAAGACTGTCTTGCATACTTTTGTTAGACATCATGTGTCTGAAACATTCGTTTAAGAAAAATGGAGTTTGAAATTTACAGTAAAATCATCTCCTATCCAGAAACCACTGTGCAGTCCCTTAAAGTATTCAGGAAAGGCAAGAAAAGGGGAGAATCAAGATGAAAAGAAAACATATTTTATATCAGATGTAGACAGATTTTTCATCTTTTACTTTATAAAGTTTCTGGATAATAAAAGGCATGAAAACAAAAAATTATTTTTCTGTTTTTGAAGGATAATTATATAGTTAGCTGAGCTAACTTTGATAGTTTGAAATTGACACTATATTTTAGAAAGCAAAGCATTTATAATTAATTTTAGGGCTAAATAAACTCCCCCTTTGGTAAAAAGCATTTCTAATCAACAGTAAAACACCTATTAGTAAAGGATTAGCACAGTATGTGAAGACAACCTGAAAATTATAGAATCATAGAACAGTTAGGGTTAGAAGGGACCTTAAGATCATCTAGTTCCAGCCCCTTGCCATGGGCAGGGACGTCTCACACTAAACCATGTCACACAAGTCATCTAAACATCCTAATGAACTATATTTGACTCCTGTAAGGCGACAGCATTACAGAAATAATGCAATGGTTTAATAGACTACTTGCTGAAAATTGCCATTTTCAATCCAATAACACAGTATAATTTTAATATTCAAGATTAACTGTAAATTGAACAAATTTAAAATCTGAAACTAGTCACATCTGTTTTTATAGGAAAGTCTTTGAATAAATTCTGTGAATTATCTTGAAGCAAATCTAGGGAGGAGATAATTACAGAAAAGTTTAGTTTGTGGTAAGAAAACTGGTTTATTCTATTTTTTTAAAATAGTGTCAGGACAACAGGTATCACAGTAGACATTAGAATGGGACAAGGAATGGAGATCTGTTCTGGGAATTTAAAAAGCCAATTTAAAATGAAAAGCGGATTGTTCTTAAGGATTACTACTAAGGGTAACATGGTCAAATTACTGCTGAAATCAACTGGGTTGGAGTTCTGTTTTGGATTGGTGGCTTGTCTATTGTTTGGTTGGTTTGGGTTTTTTTCTTTTTTAATACAAAACTCACATTTCCTTTCCAGTTTTATAAAGCAGACCCACACTCTGATTGCTCTGTTTTGACCATTAAACTATCCATCAAAAATGTCAACATGGCTTTAAATACAAAGTACATTTGGAATTTAGGAATCTGTAAAACCAAATAATTACGATTCTTGTTCTATAAAGAACTGGACACATACACGTGAATGAAAAAAGTACTAACTGAAACATTAAACAAGGTTTTTTTTACTGTATATACACCACTTGTGTACTGCAAATATAATCTACAGAAGGAACAAAAAGATTTGTTATGTGAATTGAAAACTTGGACTCTGTTGAATGATTTCTGTCCTGCAAGACTGGAAGTTCACTGATAGTACTTGCTAATACACACACATAAGGTTAATAAGTCAGTTGCTATATTAATAGCAAGTTCCATTTCTCTTTGATAGGACTGAAATGACAGAAAACTTTGCAGTGGGAAAAGGATATTTCATTTTCACTTGTGTTGGGAAGCTTCAAGCCAAAAGAATTATATGTATTTACCAGTTTAAATTTGATTTAGACCTTATGTATATTCAAATACAAATTTATACCTACACATGATTTCAATAATTAGATTATTTTCCAACACTGAAATAAAAATGATTTAAAAGTTTTGGTAAGTCTTAATTGACAAAATGATTGTAAGATGACCTTTGGTGGAGCACTGAACACTTCAATTATAATTATCTTGAAGATATATCTTATGATCTGAAAAATAACTGAAGTACTTACTTTAAGATCCTTGTTCATGCTATCTCATTTTTAAAGATACGTTAAGAGAAAAGATAGCTAGCTAGTATTACATAGCCTATGAACATATCAAATATCTCCTGGTACATTGTCAGAGAGTAAACAAGGAAAACATTTTTAATGAGAAACCTAGATCTTTTTGAAAGGGAAAAAAAATCCTACAAACACACACAAGACTAAAATATGTTGCCTCAAAGGGCAACATTTGCAAGAAAAATTTCCAACATAATTCAGATAAATGTTGCAGCTGCTATATTTTTTTAGTATTTTTCATGGCAGTAAGTTAGATTAAATTTAATATTTTTTAACTCATTATCAATTACAGGTCTAAGGCTGCTGTGCTACAATAAGACATATTCCAGCATGTACTTCATCACTATAATGGTTAATGGTATTCCATGTGTGGAAGTGTTACTACCAGTTAACAACAGTATTTGCATTCACTTCCCAGGGTTAATTTCTTTTTGGAATAATTTTTCAAAAATGGATTGGAGAGTATATAAAGCATCACAATTAAACTTGGTATTTTTCAAAGAACAATTGATTTTCCAAGGTATTTTCTTAGAACCACCACCTGCACTTTCTATGTGTAAAGTACGGCAGACTCTATTAGAGAATGCAGAAGAACCTTACTCTTTCCCTTCATATTACTCTTTTCCAGATCCTAATTTAGCCCCATTTCTTCCTTCCAGGAATTAACTTCTAAAACCGTTCCTCATGAATAAAATAATTTCATTATGTCAATCTCTCAGAATCCCTGTTATAAACCATATTTGACATTTCCCTTAATCCCATATCAAAAGATAAGTGATACAATATAAAAAACATTGGTCCGCTTAATAAATTGAAATCTGACCCCAGAACCTTTTGTGAAAAGTTCATTCCGATTCAAATATACCTTTTTCAATATTTTTAAATATAACTTTTTAAGTACAGTATCTTCTCTCTTCAAGGAAACTATGATTCTTTCTAAAAAAAAAAAAAAAAAAAGAAAAAAGAAACACCGACAAAAAAAGAAAAAAAACTTGTATTTATAAAAGCAAACTGTCCAAACTTAATTTACAATTTTTCCATAATCACATAGAAGACCACAAAATCCTTGAAACATGGATGTCTATGAAGAGCAGACTTTGAAGATCAGAGCTGGACAGATGTAGGATGAGATTCTGTCACATCAGCCAAGCAGCAGAAGCCATAGCTTTGAGTGCACAAGGTCTCTGCTCATCTTCCATTGATCAAAGACTATTAGCACCACCATGATGTACTAAGGTAAAATATTCAGTGCTGCTTAGCCCCATGGAAAGCAGGACAGAAAGAAAATGCACGGTGTCCTAACATCTAGAATATGGCTGTGGACACAGAGATCTGCTGTCCACGATAAGCCATGAATTTGAAGGAAGGCAAAATACAGCCTAAACACTTTTTACAGTTTAACTGAGGACACGTCTGGACACAGAGGCAAGTGCAAGCTTTAGTTTTGTGATTCTTGCAGAACAGGACTTCTCTTCCTTCCCTAATGCAATGTGCAATTATACAAGGAGGTTACTAGCATCTCTGACTATGAAGAAAGAGCCTTGTATCTAGAAACTGGGTTTAATTTAGTCATCAATTTATGATGAAGGAAAATGAGGCATGTTATTTTAAATTTCACTTCACTAACTGCAACTCCCCCTGCATACCCCTGTGAATTCTCATTCTGTTATTTCCTTCCTTCTTTTAATCACTTTCCTCTATTTACTACCATTAGCAACTTCAATCAAAACAAGTTATGTTCTTCTTCCACATTCTCTCCCCTTTCTTTCCATGTTTTTCTTTCCTTGTTATCTGTTCACCTAAACTTTCCACCTACAGCTTTCTCTTATTAATCATCTAAAAAGTATTTTGTAATTATTCACAATAATGCCAGTCCCAACCTTAACAGTGGCAGAGTTCCACCCTATATTCTTTTTACTACTACCTAAAAATGTTTTAGTTGGAATTAAATTAATGAAATGCTCAAGAGGTAAGAAATTCACACAACTGTATACTTAAAAATAAAACTCAGAACTATCTTAACATCTTCCATTAAAAACAATAAAAAAAAAAAATCACAGCTATAAATGGGCATGCACGCAGGATATTATTTAGTGTCTGGGGTTTTATGCCTTGTATATGTTTACTAATAGAATTAAGAAGCATGAGGTTACTGATTTTAATTTCTGATTTTCCTTTAAGTATCGAGATATGCATCTTTAGATTTCACTTGCTTAAGCATCCTTGCTTCCTATCTCTTCACCACTCAGCTTCTCTAACTGGTTTATTTTTTGATGCTATTTGTTTTCAGATATTTTTTTTAGATTATACCAAAGTTAAAACACACACAAAATAAAATCCTGTAACAAATTGTTTGGATTGTGTTGGTAGTACTGGTTACTTTGGGGAGACAGGGAAGGAGATGGCAGATTAAGTACTTAACGTTGCTGCTAGTGAGTCCTTCAGTGCCCAAGATTTTAAAATAAACTATTAAATTTCTCTTTGTAGCAGAACTGTTTAATGAGCTAATTTTAACCTAGCTAAATAAATAAAAGGGAGAAATAAAGATTTAGCTAATATTCCTGCACCTTTCCATTGAATGTCCATTTCCAAGTTCATCCGACTTAACTGCCACTTCTGTAATCTGACTGCACACAGTAGTAACACCTTTTAGCACAAAACATGAACAGGAGAAACAGGATGTGCACAGCAACTTTTACGGGAAAGAGATAAAAAACCCTTTTTTTTTTTTGAGTCTATTAAAAAGAATAATTAGAATATAAATATAATATTAGAATATTAAAAAGGATAATTTTATGGGAAATATATAAGAATTTTTTTTTTTTTAGTAACTCTACTTGTTAAAAAGAATCAAAGTAGATTTTTTTTTCTTACAGCAAGGAAAAGAAGCAGTAAAAACACACTACTAAAATAGCTAGGACTTTCAACCATACATATAAATGGGTCAAGTAAAACCATACAGCAAATGTTACTGAATATACGGTTTGACTAAAAAAATATAGCCTACCTTTATTTCTGTTTTCTATGTGATTGAAGTAAACATGAGTAAAATGTACAGTTTAATAGGAATGGAAAGCATGCAATTATTTAGTTAGTTATTCCACAGATTGACAGGCAAATAAATGGAGCAAGCTGAAGCAATTTTTCCTTCTGCCCATCCATTATATAACACAACTAGGTCTTCAGGAAGTGAGTAGAAAGGTGGAATAGAAATCAAAGAGAGTAACAAAGAGAGATACTGAGGTGCTGGAGAGGGTCCAGAAAAGGGCAACGAAGCTGGCATCAGAACAGGCTTCACTGGGCAGTGGTGGAATCACCATCCCTGGAAGTGTTCAAAAAATGCATAACTAGGTAATTAGGTAACTCTAGCATAAGTTCTAAAATTGCCTGTATCATAGAAGAGTGGAGGACAATTAGATAGATATAAAATACATAATGAGGGATACTAACACTGAATAAATTACCATGTGGGAAATTAAACTAGTATGCAGAAAAAAGTATTTTCCTCCATGTACAGAAAGTCTTGTAATTGCTTATGAAAAATAAAATGGAGAAGTTTTCTGTATACTGATTTAGAAATTTGGAGTAACACAGCTGCTCAGCAATCTAGCTGCAGCCAGGTAATATCACGTTCACAAGGGAAATTAAAGCCTAGTGTGTGGTTATTATCCATAGGTGGCACTTGAATTCTACATGAGAAAAAAAAGCTTTCTTATTTGGCAATATTGCTATTATAAATTTATTCACAAGTACTAATTGAATGTTTAACAGACCACCTTGGGAGGGTTTTTGTTTCTAAATATTGAAATCTTGGGAAAATATGTCTAGGTTGGAATGATGTCTAAGTAGGGAGCTATAGCTTATAAAGAAGATCTGTGGTTTTCCAAAACCATTTTGTATTGATCACAAGACATGAAAAAGTCTTTCGTGCTCCTCGATTTTTTCACAAAGCCTATTCTTTAAAGAAAAATCCTGTTTGAGAATTTTAATTTCTTACAAAAATGTGAATAAGGAAGGATAATAATACAGATACCTATTATATAGACTATGAGAGTAAAATGTTAAGGCTCTTTAACTGCAGCCAAGATTTCTCAAAGGAAGTACTTCTTAATAGCATGGAGAAAGCAGCTTCAGAATGAACATATAAAATATTGCACTGTCTGAGGGGAAACTGGGATTACAGTCAGAACGTGTGAAAAAAAACCCGTAACTTCGCAGTTTCCTGAAACTTAAAAAACACAGGCAAACAAACCAAGAGCCACTAAATAATTGCATTAACAGAGTACTGTGTTTCTCACCTCTACTCTGGACAGTCCTAACAATGCACTTGCAACTCTAACACTACTGCTCTGCAGAGTCCCTGTGATCTTTCTTCTTTCATATTCAATAGTTGACATCTGCTGTTGTGCAGCAATAGCCAGAGCCCTTTCTCTTGAGTCATTGATCACTGGAACCTTCAGATTTTCTTCAAGAATCTGATCAAGACGACATTTCAAATATAAAACTGGCTCTACCGAACTTGGACCTGTTAAATAAATTTAAAAAAATAAAGAAAGAAAGGAAAAAAAACAAAACCCCCACATTTGTCAACCAGTAGCATAACTGCATGGAGCATTTAAAATCTCAAATCTCCAAAGAAAAGCCAGAATACAAAATTGCCTTGATGTTTAGTGTTATTGCTCTAGTATGTGTGATTTACTCCAGTAACACTTTTTTTTTTAATTCTTAATCATAATGGGGAAATAAAAATTAACATAGACTGAAATACAACCCACAAGTTGCTTAGGTAACAAGAAAACCCAGGTTTTATTGTTACTACTATTAGACAACAATGAAGGTTTTAAAAGGTCTTTCTGACACCTACATAACACAGCCACTCTTTTACCCCACCAGAAGATGTTGCATCTCCTCTAAAGGAAGCCATAAGCAATTATTTCAAATAGTAGCTAATGTTCTTTCTGAAATAGGATTGGCAGCATTTTATCAGTGTCTATTTAAATACAAAAGTATTGGATTGCCTGTCAAACCACAACACTGCATATAAAACTCATGCAATTTAAAATTAGAAAAATTCTAAGTAAAGATGAGTTGTCCTAGTTCACCTGGCTACAACCTATATTCCGAAGTAGAAGAGAAATAATCAAAAGATATTCATGAAGACTATGTTGAACACAATACAAGAAAGCTAAAGAAGCTTACTAACAACCAGCTGCTGCTCTGAAGACAATAGACTGGACAAGATTAAAATAAACATCTGATAGTTACACTGTAATATCTTTCTTATAGTTCACTATAAACAATTGCTTTTACAAGATTTATTTAATTAATCTGGGCAAAAATGCATGGGAACTGAATAATATTTGCAGAAGATAATTGTTTGCTCTATTTTACTCTTCTCCCTTCTATTAGTTTTACCTTCTAATATACTGCTAACATGCAAAACATTTGGACTATCCATTGGAAGCAATCCTGAAGGCAAAGGTATATCACCTGTTCCCTCTATCAGATATATGAATTCTCCAACCTGAAATGCAAGAACATACAAATCCACAGAACTCAGAAAACAACTCATGCAGAAGATGAGGCAAGATATTAAAACTAAAACCAAACATAACCTAGTAATACTTAAAATCTGATTTGTGAAATAATTTACATATTTAGGAGACCCACTATTTTAAAAGTACGCTTAAATGAAAGAAAATTACAATTTCAAACCCTGCTATGATAATAAGGTACCTTTAACTGAGATTATTAAATGTGAAAAAGTCAAGAAATATCAATTATTGAATCCTTTCCAACTTCATATAATTTAACTAAGGATACCCTGACCCATAAATACAGCAATAAAATAAATTATAATTATATAGGTATATATAATTTAAGCAAATTCATTCATGACTTATTTCACAGTTAAGAACTTTTTTTGAAAAATGTTTACAGTAATTTTGAGCCAGTAACATTTGTCTAGAAACCAAAAAAGAGCAAAAGTCAGGACAGGAAGATGGTGCCCAAAAAAGTGGTAAATACTCCATCCCTGGCAGTGTTCAAGGCAGGATGGACATAGCCTTGGTCAACATGGTTTAGGGTGGGTTAGAACTAGATGGTCTTAAGGTACTTTCCAACACTAACCATTTTATGATTCTATGATTCTATGTACAAATTCTTCATAAAGAAGAAATAAAGTTAACGAATCTTATCTATTTCATTAAAATAACTGAAAAACTACAAAAGCTTTCATGTAAATAAAAACATGACCTAGAACAAAGGAACACAGTAATTTTTCAAGGAGGAAATGTTAGATTAATTAGCAGAGAAACAATGCTTTGAATCATGGACAAAAAAAAAAGTATGGTGCAGGAAAAGAGACACTGTTGGTTTTTTTTAAAGAAAATTCACTTAAAGTACTCCAAATTATAAAGGCCACAATCACGGCATCCCAAAACTAAGATACTTAATTTAGGTACCTAGCTGATTTAATTTAGGTACCTAGTTAATTTAGGTACCTATCTGAACTAGGCAGGTGATTTGATGATATACTACTATTGTTTTGGTAACATTTTTTTCTTTACCAAAGACTTTTTTTGGACAACATCACCTTCTACTGATTGCAAGGTAGAACCGATATAACAACTGATATAATTTGCACAGAAATCATCTCTTTATTTCTGTAAACCACATTCTGTAAAACTTGCCTTAAAAATGCTTATTCTATTATAAAGAATAATATATATTAGCCTTTATTCCAGATATGAAGGAAATAATTTATGGAACTTAGCCCATCTTCCAACCAATGCAATGTTTTCCCTTTAATATGGTTTAATATGGTTTAGAGTGAGGTGTCCCTGCCCATGGCAGGAGGGTTGGAACTCGATGATCTTAAGGTCCTTTCCAACCCCAATTATTCTATAATTCTATGATTATATAATAATGCTCAATAACATAAGGTAAGGCTGATTATTTTTTTAACTTTATTCATAGTTTCAAGACATTTATGTTAAGGCTGAAAGCATTGCAGTTATGGTTCTGACACAGCAGAAGGAAAGCCATTCAGCTGTGATGGCATTTTCTCCCCCTCCTTGATTCAGAAGTTCAGACAGTTCTTCCTTGGGAAGGATTAAAGAAACCTACAGCAAAAGTGAGCTCCCACACAGAAACTAACAGCCACTCTTGGGAACCAATTTAAACAGGAATTATTCCTGTTTGACACAGTTATTTGGCTCCATAAGGAATGCTAACAAGCTCACAGTATATACAAGTAATTTCATGAAGGTTCTGGTTGCTAGGATGCCATTTTACTATGAATTTCTTTTCCTGTCATTGCTGATATCAGTATGCTTATAGGTAGGAACAAACCCCATTTCCCTCTTTGCTTTGAAGAGCTCTTGCTTTTTGATCTCCATAGAATGAAAATCGTGTTTTCTTTCTGCTGAGTTTTTCCTAATGCTTCCTGATGGAATAGAATGGGTATTTTACTGCATGTTGAGAGTTTAGCTAGTATCTCCATGGTTTTAATGCTTTATATTTCTATTTTCTATAAGCTACAAATAGAATATCATCAACATTTTGTAGGGTTACTGATAATAAAAATAGTTAAGAAAATAGCTGTTGAACTACCATTAGCTATTTATCTAATCCCATTCCTAACCAATATTTCAGGAGAATATATAGCTACCAGGAATTTCCACCTCTCCACACAAGTCAGTAATTAAGAATAGTGTACAGTAAACTGTTCTCCTAATAAAACATTTAATTCTACATTAGATATTTAGCTGTGAAAGTCTGGACTGACATTCTCAAAGTATGACTTAGCAGATTATTGTCATTGCAATCCTGAGATGTTCACATTTAAATTAGCTCCCAGAAGCAAAGATTTAGAGAAAAAGCAACCCAGTTATGTTAACCAATATATAATTTCTTCTCTGAAAAGACCTATGCTAAAAATTTGAAGAACGTTTTTCTCACAAAAACAGAAATACTGAAACAAGTCCTTGGAAAATGCTATAAATAACTTGTGCTGTCATTTCGAACCTTAGAAAAGTTAACACCCAGATTATTTTGAAACGATTTAAGCAACATACTTAAGCAGGCCAACAAGCTTGAACCCCTGTATCTTCTTGCTTTTATTACAGACACATAGTTAATGCAATGACAGATAGGATTCCTAGTCAAATTGGGGTTTCGAACCTCAGTACCTTCTTTGTTGGTTGTAATGAAGAAGCAGTCTTTGATTACTATTTTGGTCCAAAAGGGTAGGAATGGTAAGTAGGAAGAATTTACAGAAATGCTAAATTTGGTTATTTTTTTAGATTATATAAATCACGAGTCCATACCTGAGCAATATGTCTCATCGTTGTATGAAGCTATCTGATTTTCATTCAGCATGGTAGCTACACTTGTTTGTCAATTAGACAGTGGTATGATTGAAATATTGCAGCCACATACACAATATTTAAGAAAGCAAATTTCTTCCTGTGTCATTACTGTACAGCTCTAAAATCACGCCAGCTATCTTGCAGTTTCCCTTTTCCCTAAAAGATTCACCATATTTTCTTACAAATGATATATTTGTTTGGATGAGACTTTTTCTAACCTGAACTGCTACATATAGAAAATTTTGTACTTTCAGCAGCCTTTAAATGCATCCTAGCTACTCAGCTAGGATGGAAAGACCAGGTGTTCCAGAAATACTTACCATACAGGACATAACAGTGGCTTCTCTGAGGTATTAATGCTTCCCACTATGATAAGGTGAACTTGTTCTTGGTTAAAAATTATGAGCACTAGTTAGGTGTCTAAATTTAAATGTTTCTACATCACCACTGGAGGCAACACTGGGGTTGTCAGAAATGTTCTTTTCCCTTTCCACATGAAATATAACCATCCCATATCTCTGACCACATCTCTTAGATTTATTTTCCTCCCATTAACATGTCTCTATTCACTAAATTATTTATTTTTCTGGCTCTATACCCAATATAGCATGAGCCTTTTCTTAGCCAGTGTATAGACTTCTGTGCTATGTACCTGTAATGCCCCTTAACAATCTCTTTTATTGATTATAGGATTTATATTTTTTAATTATCTGTCTCTGTAAAGAAACTGTTACATCCTTCTAGTCGGGGAGCACCCTGGTGATATCCCTGATCCAGGCTCCAGGCAGACTACACACTTCCCTATCCCTAATTATCCTTGTATCCTAACCCTAACCCTATTCCCTAACCCTAATTATCCTTGTTTCTCTCTCTCTTCCCACTATCCCTATCATTATATTATTTCCTGGGGTGACTAGAACTGCACACAATATTCAAGATCTGTACAGCATAGCTCTTCAGAAAGGTATACTAAGATTTCACATTTTATTCTTTTTCTTTCCTAATAATTTCTCTTTCTGAATGGTGCTGAGTGCTGGATTCTTTTTTTGTTGAACCATCCACAAAGATCACTATCTTCTGACATGTGGACATTTACACAGACTTTTTGTGGGTTATTTGCTGGTCTCAATGAGGCATGAGCTCACTGTCTCACTATAGGTTTTGCCAGACTATCTTCTCTCTCTCTGGTAACTTTCAAGAAACTTAAGTGAACTTCACACTCTTTAGACTTCCAGCCATATGGCTCGTTTTCTTAAAGAAATGGCCAGTGGTTTCAAATACTGAACAGGGTCAGACAGACAGGGTTGGGCATTATTTCATTAGTCTCATTTTCCTTCAAAAGCAAGGACAAGTATAAATTGGCCAAGCAGCATAACCAGTCCTGGTTAAAAAAATAAAAACAAACACTAAACACTAGCAGAAGTCTTTTGTAGTGTTCTATAGTAATGAAACATATGGAAGCTGAGAATGCACAGGGGGGAAAGAATAAGTCATTTAGTTTTGGATGTATTGTTACAAATCATGAAAACATGTCAGAGAGAATAGCAGATGCATGTAACTGCACAGAGGGAAAGCTGAAACACAGAGGTAGCATTATGAAAGTAAAAAGCAGAATATAAGCCTAGAGATCAACCACACATAAAAGAATATTAGAAAAACAGAGGGTGTTGAAAAACATTGATGGATAGAGACAAAACACAACAGCGAGCTTAAAGGGCTGTGAAAAGATGGAATAAAGACAAATAAGACTGGGACCACTGAGATGAAGGATTACAGGAACATCAAAGAATCTGGAGTACAAACTTTAAACTCTGAAAGTTGGTCAAAACCAGGTCTTGGTAATTTGATGAAATTAATTTTGATTAAATACATATGCAAAACCCAGGCTACATGAATCAAGAGAAATTGAAAGGTAATGGAGTCAGTACTGATGTACAATCTGTTCAAAAGTTTTTCCTGCATTAGTGCAAGGACTGCATAGAATCTGGATTGTCAGGCAAATTAAAAAACAGGCAGAGCAAGGAAAATAACTACTATTCTACTTTGACATCATATCCTAGATACAGTGAACAAGATGGAGAGAAGACTTTACCCTCTTCCTGCATATGTCTCATCCTAAAGCATTATTCTTGCTCCAACATCGAGATAAATTATTTAAATTATATATTTGTTTTTAAGATGAGTTGCCTGGAAAAGCCACCAAAATAACATTCCTTGCAGTATTATCTTTATTTGTAATCATTTTACAACGAAAAGTAACTTGCAGCATTTCATTTTTTTCTAATTATGTGATGATAAAAGGGCAGTAAACTTTAGTTTAAATTTCTTAACTGAAGCATCCAATCTTATGTTAGTCTCTGACCAACTTCTTGAGCAACATTTTCCTCCATGAATTATAAGAATATCATATATAGATCACATCCTTATAACTGCATAAGCATTCAAATACATTCCTTATAATATGTACATAACCCATTTGTATATTTACTTACCCTATTCACACACAGTTGGCAAGCATAGCCTAATTCTTAACTGATGGGACTACCACATGAAAACC
Organism: Neopsephotus bourkii; assembly: GCF_033783945.1. Classification (NCBI taxonomy): domain Eukaryota; kingdom Metazoa; phylum Chordata; class Aves; order Psittaciformes; family Psittacidae; genus Neopsephotus; species Neopsephotus bourkii. The sequence goes on from NW_026902237.1 coordinate 153,827, forward strand.
ACCTTCCATTCATACTTTCTGTTCTTACCAGTTCATTAGCCAGAATGACACTACAGTAACGTTTTTCCAGATTAAAGGGAAGGAAGTGAATATCTAAGCCTGAAGAACTTCTCCCTTCCAAGAACAGTTTTTCCACTGGACTGAAGAACTCATGCAGGAGGCTGGATTGGTCAGCTGTTAAAATAAGTTTAAATGGTTGTTTAGATACAGCAGCACAGGCTGTAAAATAATGTAGCTGCCTAAGGTTAAATATAAGGATCCTGTATACAGCCTCCTGTAGTAATCAGTATCTAAGGCACATTCGTAATTGGCAATCAGTATCTTCAGTTACACTTGTGTAGACGTGTTGCAGTATTGCATGCTGTATTATTTAAATACTTAATTTTGCTAGCTGCTCATGCTCTTATTCTGTGCTATGAAACAAGACCTAGAAAAACAGAAGCTCTTAAAGGATCTACACCCTATATGACTATGGGTAAATGACTACTGCCAGAAAGAGAGTACATTTTACTACTATTTAAACAAACAGTTTTGCTCTCAGTAGCAGCAACAATGTTATGTTATAGTCTGAAATCCTCTAGTGTAGACAAAAATACTGGCAAGCTTGCTTTCTTTGCATTGTTTTCACAAATTGAGAAAGTGCTTTCTTCATAGACGTTAAAAATCTTGGGGTTGAATCTGGCAAAGTGTGAGTACTTTCTCACTATGTGTTTTTCATCTGCTAAGCATATTTTGATGATACGGATTACTTTAGAACCAGATATTCATTCAAGCTTGGCTTGCAGATTTTAGAATAGATGTAAAAGTGAAAGCAACAGAAACGGGTGAACACTATGTAAAAAAAATATGCCAAACTCTAAATAGAACTGATTCACCCCTCAAAAACACCAAGAACCAAGCTGAAGAAAGGCATAGCCACCACCCATCTTTTCTCTGCATAGTCCAAATTTTTTGCCAAACAATAAAAATACAAATTTCCCAATATTCATGCTTTAACCAACAGTTAAATTTGATGCTAATTTGATGTTTCTAAAGCCTACATAAACAATGACACATACACAAATACCAAGAGGACTGAAGTCCTGTTTTAAACTTTCCATCAAATAGGGTAAGGCAGACCTAATAGCAACTGATTTTTTACTACTGAAGGCACTAACTCTCAAACTTGTCTCCGTTCAAGGTTTTCTCATTCAAAGTATGTAAAACTGTGGGGTAGACTGAATTAGTCTTGTGAGAGCCCTCTCTCCTCACTTTTTTTTTCTGGATTTTGTGAAATTAAAACAATTGCCAAAAAAGCAACATTTAATAAGCAGGGGGATTTGCGGGAGGTTTGGTTGGGTTTGGGTTTTTCTGGTTTGGTTTGGGGTTTTTTTGTTTGTTTTGTTGGTTTGGTTTTTTTTCCAGTTTCTTTCTTTTTATTATGGCTGCTCCAAAATAAAAAAAATATAAAATTCCTATAGTTTAAATAATACATGTTATCTCAGTTCAGGGTGTACAACACATAAAGAAGACTCTTATTTAGGTTTTGTTTGCCATGGTATTGAGAGAATAAAGAGGAATTATTCTTAAAGCAGGAATGTGCTTTTACAAGAAATGAAAGACTAATTTCATTTCCAAAGACCTGAGATGCCATTAAAAATGTCTGTAGTCTCAATCTGATTAAAGCCATAAAAACGTTTGTAATCTACTCACAAACTGGTACAATAGTTGTATTCCACTTTATTACTTGGGGTACATACATTTTATTTTTATGAACTGTATATTAGTTGGCTTTTAATCACATCTCAGAATACCATTTGAGCTAATCAATATATCTAGAAGGGCTAAATTATTTGGACTGCAAATCTGCTTTCCATATCACCTCACAGAAGCAAACCAATATTTTCTAAGGGGACAAAATTAATTTCATAAGCCATCCTAAAAATTTGCAACAGTCTCAGAAAATCCTGTAGCTCTACATTTGTATGTTTTAACAGAACTGTGGACTGATATTTCATAGGAAATAAGGCCAAGAAATGCCTGATCCCTAAAACAACCTTAGAAATCATTTAACTAAATTAAATGCATCAGAAGATAAGCTCTCTATAAATAATAATCACTGAACATACTTTATATGTCAAAATCTTGCCTAGGTAGACAATCTAATTTCTACGATTGTGACACAAGAGGTATTGTATACAGGTACTTACAGCAATTTAAGTTGATCTCTTCATTTGGATCTTCAGGCAGTGCACCATTTTTAAAATGTAATATGTTATTTTTAGAGCTAAAAGGAAAAAAAAAATGAAAGCATTATACTAAAGCTGGATATTTCTATTATTAATAGCTAGGTTTGTTCCCCTTTCTATGAATAAATACTTGAAAAGCAAATATTTCCAAGAAAAAAATCCACATTGTGGAATCATCTACCTACCAATAATATTGAATAGGACCTCTTCCACTTAAGTTACTAATCTTTTTTACAGCAGAGCCAGAACATGCTCCCTTCACTTACCCAGTATAATATCTCTGCAATATTCACATAAGCAAAATTCCATGTTAAGAAAGTACAATTATATTCTGACAGTCAAGATTACTCCTGCTCAATAACACCTTTGCAGACCTCTGTTCCAGTTCTTTTCTATCATTTCAATATCTTATGAAGATAGGAAAGAACTGTTCCCTGGTACATCATGAACTGGCAAGGCTCTGCATTCTTCTGATGCTCTCAGTTGTCTCTCATTCAGTCTTTCCAGTTTTTCAGAAAAAGTCTATAGAAATAAATCTAAATATCTGCAAATCAAATTCGCTTCAGATGCATTGTGCTCATACTAGGACTTATATTCTTAGACCTGTGGACATGTCTTGAGACCGCAGCTTCTTTCAGTAACTGATTTGCAAAAGTAAAAGTCTTACTTTGACCATTATCAGAACATATTCCAGAGACTAGACTTCCTCTTAACTAAACTTTTTTTAAGTCCCAATTTTTTTATGTAGCTCTCTCTACCTTCTTCCTAGCCTGACAGCCTCCACTTTTTAAAGATAAGTGTTCTTCTTTATTCATGTGAGCTCAATTACCTTATCCAGGTACCACCCTGAGAGCTACCTGAATCTTTTCACTTCTATCTGCCTAAGTAGGGGTTGAAGTACCTTAACACAACATTAACATTTAAAAAAAAAATAAAAATAAGACATTTAAAGTTAGAAATATTTAAAACATTAATTGTACTTCCAAGCTGCATAGCTGCATGTTACAGAATACTAGATTCTTTGTGTGTGTGAGGCACTTTCAGGGAAACATTTTACACTTATTATATTAATTAGAAAACATACCAGCAATTCATATATGCAAAAATTAGAACTATATAGTAAATGAAGAATCTAGCCTATGGCTTTGGCTTACTGGGAACCTTGGATATACCATTAGCTATTATTCCAAAGTCTGGTTTAAACTCTACTCTAAATCTAAACTTTGTTTCCAATACCATCTGGAAAAGAAACCTGTCCAGTGAAGGGGAAATTCAAATTTTAACTACTCAGCAATGATAATTCAGGACCAAGGAACAATCTGGAATGAAGGACAAGAAGGCCCAACTGGCTGCAAGCATGAATGCCAAAGGCAGAACAACTCCCTCTAAAGGAGTGAAATTTTCCCTCCTGAAGAGATAAGAAATGATACAACAGTTACAAAACTATGGATTGTGGAATGCAAGTGATCAGAAGCCACTTTTGCTAAACAAACAGCTCTGGTGCTGGGGGATGAACTAAACAGCTGGTTAAGGTACCTGATGCTGATGCTCACAGGATTGACATTTGGTGCAAGTGTACAAGGAAGTGGGTCATGTTGCAACTTTGAGGAGCTCCTGTGGAAGCGCTTATGGTGATAAATCTCTGCACAACATGTATGTTCATTAAATCTCTATATTTAAGCAGACCAGTGTGTTCAATTTGTTTCAAGGAGTACAATAAAAATTCCCTAACATCAGCTCAAAAAAATGTCAATTTGTTTTGTTTTCTTGCTTAGGCCTGGATAAATATGAGAAACTAAACTCCTGTGCAGAGCTCCACTGATTTCAACAGAAGACTGTGTTTCTGTGGTGGCAACATTACCAACTCTTAAAAAAAGGTTCAGGTCTTAATTGCTTTAATTTTATGAAATACAGCAAGTGTTGAAATGATGGCTCATTTTTCCAATTAACACATTAATGGTTTTAATTCTGTTGTTTTTATTTATTGCTCAGTGCAGCAGCAGATTTCTGGCCTCAGAGGGACTAGTATTTCACCATGTAAATTTGAAATTTTTAAATGCGGGGAATATATTTTTTTTTTAATATAACATAGTGTGATAGCAGGGATTTATTCCTCTTTCAACTTACAAATAAAGAGAATGTAGACTGTGGATCTTGGTTGGAAATGCACAAGAGGCTCGCCGCTTTATAAAGTCCTATATTTAACCCCTCCTAGACAGTAAAGTCAATAGAGCTTTAAGAAGATATATTTTTATCATCAATATTTCATTTATATATATTAAATGCAGAGACTTCAGGTACTGCATAGACTATTAACAATTATGTAGATTTAATTTTATAATCTGCAAATAAAACATTTGAAAAACTTATATATAGTAGGATGTATCATTGGTTTGAAAGATGTCTCTAAATTTCTATTTGGAATGTAAAACAGCAGTGTTTTGATTTTTGTACTACTATACCTCAACAGTAAAAAAATCCCTAATTAATTTAGAAAACCTTATCACTAAATACAACTTTTGAATTAAATTCTTATTCTTCAAGACACACTATTTCACTTCAAATTGCATGTATATTGGTAACTTCTCTAAGATACTTAAATAATCTCACTATGAACCAGGGTTTCAAATATATACTACATACAAGTATACACTGGATAATCCAGTGTATTGACTTGTCAACCTTCTCCCTCCTATTCATGACTGTTTATAACTCACAAGGGGCAGATGATTAATCTATATTTTTTGTAAATATATAACAAAGCTTCCTGCATGTTTTCCCTATTGATTTTTAAATAGAAATCTAATTTTGAAAATTCAATCTTGAAAATAAGATGTAAGATCATATTTATTATTTGCTTGTTTGTTTATTTAGATTTATTTTTAAGTTAGACAGCTACACTGTAATACTGAAAGAACACATCACAACACATCTTACTATAAAACTAGAGCGACTTTATACAATATCAGCTAGATTAACCAAGCCCCAGGACAGCAATATGTTTAAGAAGTTTAATAGGAAATACACTTTTGTTATTTAAGGTAAGATGGGCCATTTTTCAACAAATGAAATCAGTAAAGCTAAAACATGGACTTTACACTAATGTTAATAAAACACAATGCAGTATGTGCAAGATCCACATTTAATCCATCAGAAACATCCCACTGGAATCCCACAGTTCTGTATAACAAGAATGAACTACAACAAATCAATAGCATAAAAACTATTTAAGGTTTTTTAAGCCATGTTTTTTTCTTAGAAGAAACAGAGCTCAATTATTTAAGAAAAAGCACAAGACAGTGGAATATTTGAATATTTCATGGCTAAAAATAGGGGGCTGCTGTTACCATTGTCTCTGCCTGGTGTAAATAATTTCTCTTACTTATAGTGCTGATCCAAAAAGGTTGAATGTGGCATCTTTAGAGTAGAAATTAATTACATAAAAAAGTTCTTGCCTAAAATATTCCTTAGATTTTTTCTTTTTCTCCTCAATTATTATATGAGAAAAAAAAAAAAACAACACATTTGAGACTCACTTTTTACACATACCTTACAACATTTCTAGTCACAGAATAAACATAATTTTCCATGATTTTCTGTACAATCGCTATTTTTTCTCTTGGCTCAGAGTATTTGAGGAATTTATACCAAATAATAAGGTATTAGGGATGTAAAATCCCATGTTAATATGTAGTTCATGGTCTTTCTAGGAAGCATCAAATCTCATAAGAGAAGCTCTTCAAGCAAGTTCTAAAAATTTCTACTAAATTCTCCTCTTCACTTACTTTTGTTCACATACAAGTTTCATTTGCACAAGCTCATAGCCCTGAAAAGAGGGGACTGAAAAACCCAGCAACAACAAAGCCCCTCCCACTGTGCCTATTTTACATGAAAACTAGAGGAATTATCTATGTTTACTAACAGTGTAGTTAATCATTCGCAATGAACTTAATGCAATCAAAGATTTGTCTGAGAAAACAGTGAAGGGGATGAATCTTAACGTGAACACCTTAACTCTGTTAATTACAGGTTTGCTCTTCAAGCGTATTTGAAAAGAACTGATACCCTTCAAAAAACAGTTTACAACAGAATATTTGCTTATTTTTATCCAGTCAAAGTAAATTGTGCTCCTTACCATCTTATTTCCTCGATACAACTTTGTATCTTTTTTTTATCTTTCACAAATATTTCCTACCATTTTTAACAAGAGTTAAGACTGTGCACTTACATTTATGGAGAGATTTGTTTAATTTACAACAAGCACAGAGCTCAAATACACTGAAAACTATACTGCAATGTATATAAAAAAATACTGCGAGTTTCAGATCTAGGCTCAGGTTTAATATTATCTACACATAAAAGTCATTCTCCCATAGCAGTAAAATTTGATGAACCAGATTATAGCAAATAATTACATACAGCATTTGCTAGCTATTGGATCTCTCTTAAAATAAATAGTTAATCTTGCTAGGCTAACAAAAAAACACAGCCTTAAATAAATGGACTTGTAAAATTCTCAGAATATGTTACCCTGGGGATTCATTTTAATACCTATACTTTCAGAAAGGAAAATGATCTCTGAGGTATGCAAGTACAATTAAGTATTCTGTACTTACAAATGAGTATTTCACATAAAGATATACAAATTTTATATAAAACGTCATCTCTTTCAATGTCTTATCTTTGAATCAGAATGCCAAGTCATGACTGCAAAATCAGAGACTACAGCAGGTGGATTTGGCAAGTTAATAAATGGTTAGAACAGTGGTGCCACAGTCATGGGTTTGGTTATTTAGGACATGGAACTCGATTTGGGAAGCTAGGTCTACTGGAGGAGCTGATCTGACAGAGCTGCTTTTATAGGACTTGCCAGGCTGGTCAATAAACACAGCTACTCTGTTTAACATAACTGTTTTCTTGACACATGGAACCGCTTAGAACAAAAGTATAAGAACAATATTCAGAAAAATTAAAAGTATTTGGAATGCTAGGGTATTATCTCTGTTAAAAAAAAAAAAAAGCTGTATACAATATTCTGCAAAGTTAGCTTTGAAATTAATTTTTCTTTTTTTGTTATAGAGTAAGTTTTTCTTGATGTAAAAATATTTATCCGCATTCACAGCTTTTTTTGCAAGTCTCTGCAATCATGAGCCATCTTTATGACTCATGAACACTGTAATGCATACTCTAAATGGCTTGGTTGTGGTCTTAGAATAGGGTTATTAGTGAATCATTAGCATACCTTTACACTTGCTAGTTTTGCAGAAGGAAATCTATGAAGGAAACTTAGCTATTAAATGTGACCTTGAACTTTACTGTCATTCGATACTTTTTAATGGACATAATTCAAAATACCAACGTGCTTGAAAACTGCTTATAGACAGTTTTACATTAGAATTCCTGGGCCATGTGGTGTGCACTTCTCCACCTGGTTCTCCTCCCACAGGGAGCAGACCATACTGGTACACAGATGTAGACCAAGGGTAATAACTGAAGTGTCAAGGGCCTGGAAAAGTATAGAAAAGTTCATAACTTGGAAAAATCCAGGCACTTTTATCACAATACACTTAAAAGAAAAACTATGTCAGCTGGATGAAAGAAAAAAAATCTATCCTTCTCACCAAACATCATTCAGTTCCCCATGGACAAAAAGCTCTTGCCTACAACAATTGAATGACACCCTGCCTCAGACATGGGTCACTGTTAAAGTGGTTTTTTGGCTTAGACAGCACTATGTCCCAGTAAGGATATAGTTCACATGGGCCCTAGCTTCAGATTGGTATGCCTTTCCAGTCACAGTAGGATCAGCCCATGCCACAGTGACTGAAGGACTGGTCACCTCTTCGGTGTGAATAACACTATTTTGGGCATCTGTGATACTGCCAGAGGGGAAACGTGGTAGGTAAAAGGATTGCCTGCCAGGTAAAGCTTGTTACATTGTTTAAAGCAGTGCATCTAACACATCGGGAGGACACAGTAGGAACTGTGAGACTAGGAACCCCACTTGGACCTGCAGAGATTAAGTTCAAAGCATGCAAAGGAGATCAATCATGTAGACACCAAAAAAAAAGGTTTAGAATTAACATTTTCAGTCTATGACTGAAAAAAACTGAGCTATTAAACTGCCAATTATTAAAACAACAGTACAATTCCTAACACCCACCAAGTTCCAAACACTGTTTTAGGTATTTATGGTTGCTCTTTCTCTATGCTGGGCCGCTTCTAGAGAGTGACACAAATTTTATTTCTTAAACCTTTTTGATTCTCTTTTTCTCCTTTAAATTTGACTATCAGCGATTCTGATTTACATTTCACCTCTTTAAAGCCTGCCAAGATTTCTGCTTGTTCATCTAAGCTTACTGGTACTTATCTCACTGTCTAACAACTGAAGACTGAAGACTGAACTACCTGCTTTCAGACGTTAAGTCTTAAGCATGTATTTTTCTCTGTATGCCTCCTTGATTCTTATTCGAGTTGCTCTCTCTTTTCCATTCTTTGGCACTTTATTATCTTTACCACACTTAGTTTGAACTTCTCCTTCCAGATTTCATATGTTAGAAAATCTCTCCGTGGTCAGCTAGCAGTAATGTGTAGACATAAAATTATTTTAACATATCAATATATCTGCACTAATAACCTTTTGCCCTATTCTTGCATCTCCAGGAGCCTACTGAACCTGTAACATCTTATACTTCAGCACAATTAGAATTCTATATGCTGCATATTTATAATTAAAAACCTGACCTTACTCTTGCACCTTCAAATATCTCTACCTTCTTCATGCCAAGAATTGGAATTAATCCTGTTGCACTGAACTGGAACTAGTTTTCAGAGTTTCAGTCACCTAAGTCACCACAGTTGCCCCTAACCCAACATCTTTATCTTTTCTCTACAGTTATCTGTAGTGTGTTATTAAAATGTTACATAATTCATTATATTATAATTAGCAATTGCCATATAGCTTACCTGAAAATTTGCTCTTGCTTTGCTTGCTTCGCTTTATATACTTCCTCTGGCTGCATTAAGTAACTTGTGGATTCCAGCAAAGTGACCCTGGGGTATGGTTAGTACACATTTTTTAACTTGCAGAATGAAGACAACATTAATCTTATTTTTTAAATGAAGGCTTGGTAAGTAAGTTTATTATTCTCAATTAGAGATACATTAAAAGTACTGACAAAAAAATTTCCAGATTTAAAAAAACCAGAATTTATTGATGTTTTAATTCTTCCTTATTTAATAACTTAGAACATTTTGCACAATTTAGGCCAAGACAGTTATCCATATCATAGAGCTGATTTAAGACAACCTTGTTGACCACCTCAAGAACTTAAAAAACCAAACAGATGCTAAATAAACTCCTAAGATTCCCACATACAAGGCTTATAGCAGGGCACATGATTGGGACAGTGAAAACAATCCTGTCACAGGTGTGTACATCAAACCCATTCTATGGGGGCAAAAGAAATTTAATTTGCAGCTTATGCAACACATATATTACTCAGATCAGTAAAATAAGCTAAAAATATTACTGGATATTGCTCTTGTAAAGAAATCAATTACATGAACCAATCCTTAACTCTATAGACTAAAGACAAAATATGGAGTCATATCACATGCATAGATTAAAAGGGGCACAGCTGTCTATCTCTTTTATATTAAGTGAAGCAATATTTATAACTCCGCAGTTGTTACATCTATGATGAATATAAATGAAAAATTAGGTTAACTGATAGTGTTGTAAGCCCCAAGGCGAAAACATGTTTGTTTTTTTTTTCGCATGCTTAGTAATTTAAAACAGCAGGATAAAGCATATTGGGGAAAAATAACCAACTATTAATTAACATGGTTTGTTTCTCTTTGGAATTCTGCTGGACCTCAGTCAAACACAAAAATACAAGCAAAGTTCATGAACTCCATTTGATTAAAGCTCTAGCTTTATTGCTTACACTGAGATTAATTTCAATTAAGGCTTATTTATCTTTTTTTGTTCATTACAATAGCTTCCACTTCACAGTGCTTGTAACAATTTTGGTAATATAAATCCCCATAATTTAACCTTAAGGTTTTGCATTTTTAAGAAGAAGAAGAAAATTATGGAAAAGATTTGATAAAACAAAATAATCATTAAACATCTGAATTTACAGCACCATCTACCTGAATATGCCACCAGTACTGAAGGGGTTGGTAACATTTAGGGTAACTTTCTTCAGCTCATAACATGGGGATTTGCATTTCAATATATCCTAAAAGAGAATAAAAAATGGTATCAATATGAAAAAGTTACAAACCTATATTCATGAATAATACATACACAGGAAAACATTACAAAGAATAGAACCATGTGTTTGACTACTGGTGACTACAAAATTAACACAATTTAAGTGCTAGGCTTTGTTGCCCACAAAGAACAGTTGAAGCCTGTTTCTTCTTAAACATGCATTAAATTTCACCACATTTTAAATACTCCTCCAAATGATAGCACAAGGCCAAGAATTGAGCTATCATCCTTTTTCTTTCTTATCATTACATTCTCTCTGATTTTTTCTCTTGCCCCAATCCTTCATTCTAACATCAGTGTCTTTTGCTATGGGATAAAGTCTTGTGAAAAAAAAAGAAATAAAAAAGAGAGAGATAATTGTTATAAACACCATCTAAGTTCAGAAGAGGATCTATCCACACCTACTCAAGAAATGTTTGATAATAAATGCTGGAACACATGCCTATCTCTGCTCTTACCATTTCTGGGATACATCTTAAATCTACAGAATGTTTAAAGTCACAAATAAACCTAGCAACACCTAACAAAATTTTGCTGTCCATCTACATCTGACAGCTGAAATAACTAAGTTGAAGCATATCACCACCTTCACAATGGAATTTCCACAAGCATTCATATTCCAAAAGGGCTGCAGATCTAGTTTCAGAGCAATCAGAACAAAATTTTAAAATTTATTCAGGATCTAAGTGTGATTTATATCCTTAGGATTCTTAGGTATTCCTCTAGGCTTTTCTACACTGTACATAAGCTAATATTGGGAACCTGAAAATTTATGAATTTCAGGTTTCACCTCGGTTCACTTTTGTTTGATATAAGGTACAGAAGAACAATATTTTTGTGGCATTGTTAAGCATACACACATAAACTTACAGCAGGCTCAATATGGTTGACTTCAGATTTCAGAGAGAATGTCAGTGTGGCCCCATGTATTCCACCCACATTCTTCGAGACCAGTAGCAACATTGCTTCAGCAGGGTGTAGAAAGCGACTGGTGAATTCCACATTTATAGCTGCCTGTCTCCTACCAAAATAATAACAATAATAATTGTTTAAAGTTTGGCACAACATTTTGACTCACAAATTACTCAGAAATACCAATTCAGAAGCACATTTTAGACTCTTTGTAAGAGAAAGAGGCTAGAAAATAAGTAATTTGTTTCTTCTGGAAACAATTTCCTACCTAAAAAGACCTGAAAACATTCTAGTAAAAGAACTATACAGATAGAAAAAGAAAAATTTTGAATCCTTAATGCTTGTTATGACCTCAGCATGTAGCTTAATTTTTCTTCCCACATGCCCTAGCACAGGAAGTTCTCTTTCCTTATAGTATTACCCTAAGTTAACAACTGATTTACTTTATTCTCCTGCTTGAACAGGTTTTTTGTAAGTTAAACAGGCAGGTATCCTGTTACAGAATCATAGAATAGTTAGGGTTGGAAAGGACCTTAAGATCATCTAGTTCCAACCCCCCTGCCATGGGCAGGGAAAATTAGGGAAAAAATCCTCAAAGAAGGATATAGCAGAACTCAAAAAAGCTCACCCAACTGCAGAAAGGATTATTGTAGGCAATAGAATTAATCCAGTATGATTTCTAGGCTCAACCTGTAGGATAAAGGAGTATGATAGTGGGCAAAGTTCTTCCTAAGGCCAAAAGTCTCAGGATGTCAGTTCTGAGAATCAGTTATGAAATCCTGGAAGTTCTTACAGCATTCATGTTCCTCTTACAGAGCCCCCAGACATCATTTCTGACAGTGAAGAGTTACTAAGCCCTCCAGAGTCTGAGGGTACTAAGTCACCCTGACATTGAAAACATCCTGGAAAATGCATCCTGGGACTGCAGGCTCCCAGACAAGTATACTGCCTGAGACATCCATTTCGAAAACCACTTTAAGGATCCAGTTTTAAGGAGTCTGCTCTTGTCACAAGAATAGCAGGGAAATGGAGTGTATGGAGCATTCTGCCTGATCTTTGCTGTCTGGCTTATGCAACACCAGAGAAACCTGATTTGAATTGTCGACTGTTGCTTTCTGTGGCAAAGCCAACACCAGGGAAAACACAAAGTTGCTTAGTTTTTATTATTTATTCATCTGTGCTGTAGACAATGTAAAGTGAGAAAAATTCGGCTCATGGAATTGTTCTATAATCTTGCTCATTCTCATGTTATTATAACTAGCTACATCCACACCCACTTCAGATGATATACTGTAGGTGTCAAAGAACCTTAATTTCTTTATCAGCTCAGCATATGCCACCTTTCAAAAAAACAATGAACCAAATTCTCTCTATTTGTTGTACTCCAGTGTAGGAAAAAAAATAAATATGAAAAGGTGCTAAGAGGAATCAGATTTACAGCTTAAAGCCAACAGAAATCAGTAGATAAAACAATCCAAAGTAGTTCTACATTGCAGGCTACTATGTGCAACCCAACCATCCTTCCATTGCTTCTGATAACTAGTATTTGGAAGAAGCATTTTTCTGAGAAAGCACCCATATTATCTGAGGCACAAGGCTGGATTAAATTACTTTCTGAGGTAATTTCCTGCACTGTTTTACATGTCCTGTGATTCGCAAAACCCCAACAGTTAAAGAATTTGTCATTCAGATAGAGGTTTTTTTTCCCCTCAAGAGAAAATCTCTTTTGCTACTTCCAGGTTGAATCTGTACAACTCAGCTTCAAGCTGTTGTTCATATAAAAAGTTTTGCTCTGTACTGTTTGCAGTTAAACAGGTCCCTTTCCCAGAAAGGCACTTTTAAATACTGATCAAGTAATTTTTATCACTTCTCTTGTTAAGATACCCAGACTGAGTAACTTATATGCATGTCTACACATAAGACAGATTAGACACCTTTATGCTATTACTGTTGTGATCTGCAAGTTGACACGTCACAGTGCGGTGTCCTGCAGAGTGGGAAACTCAGATGAAAGATTAATTACATCGCATGCAAGGTATGACACTCAGCTACACTGAGAATGTTCTGATGCATCCCAAAAGCCAGAGCAGAATGACAGTATAGTCTCTGGAAGTCCCTGATGTTCAGCTGCTTAGGATTAAAGCCAGTTTCATCTTAACCAATTGATATAAAATATTCATTCTTGACAGATATGGAGCATAGGTGGCAAGGTTTTGCTAGTAGGGGGCTGTAGAGGCAGCCTCAGTGAGAAGAGATGGGGAGCTGCTCTGTGCAGGGCACAAATGGCTCTGGCTGGTGCCATAATGGATCCAGATGAGCCCATCAGCCAAGCTGGTAGCACCTCTGTGAAAGCGTATTTAAGGGCAAAAACATCAGAAGGGCAGAAGAGTGAGGAAAAACAGTAAGAAACAGCAGTGGGAGCATCAAGGTCAGATAAGTAGAGGGAGAGTGCTCCAGCTGCCAGAGCAGATAATTCCCTGTAGCATGAGGAGGGGGCTACACTGGAGCAGACATCCACACTGCAATCCACAGAGGGCCCCATGCCAGAGCAGTTAAACATTTCCTGAAGTAACTGTGATTCATGGATACTCATGCTAGAGTAAATTTTTTCCTGAAAGACTACAGTCCATGGCAGGACCCACAGAGCAGGAGAAAAGTATGAGGAGGACAGAGAAGCAGAGAGGAACTGCTACAAAGTGGCTGAAGCCATTTACTCATCCTTACACCCTCTGCCATTCAGGATGGCAGGGAGAGAAGGTAGGGGACTCAAGAATGAAAGAGTGAAGTTCAGTTTGGTAGAAAAGGGTGGAGAAGACATGAGGTGATGTGTTAATTTTTATCTTTGTTTCCTACTACAAAAGTCCATTTTAATTGAAAATTAACTAAAACAATTTCACCTAAGTCGAGCCTGATTTTCCCATGATGGTAACTGGTAAGCAGTGTCCCCATCTTTCTCAACTCAAAACCCTTTTTAGCACTTTTTTTATCTCCCATTCTGTGAAAGAGATGGAGTAAGAGAGTGTCTAGATATGCATCTGGTAGCCAGCCATGTTTAACCCACGACAGCCATTTATGAGTTTCTCCAGCTAGTAGTGGACCACGGAATGCATTGTCATGGTTCTTTGAAAATACAGATAGAAACATAGTACATATTTCTATCACTTTGTTACTGTTACTTTAAAATCTCTATCTAATGCTTCACACTGCTTCCTAATATATTTAAGTAACCCCTTTTCATTACCCTTTGCCTTTCTTCTCATTTTTTTTCCTGATCTGTTTAGCTTATCAATTTCTTGCAATTCATCTCTCCTAGAAAGTAAATGCAGTGTTTTTCAGAATGGGCCTTCATCTACAGAATCGTCCAGGCCAAACATTCTTACACAGCAGGTCCAACAGGATTAGTCCGTCATACTTATTCCTCATTAGTGATTACAATGACCCACAGTCATCACAAATTCAATTATAATTACTTCTAAATATAGGAATTTGGCAGATAATTACAGGCACATCTCTATGCATAATGTCTTTCTAAAAGTCTTCCAGCTCTCCAATCGGAAGACTGACAAGTTTAAGTTTCTTTAGTCTCCCTATCAATACTATAGTTCTTTTCAGCTGTAATTGCCTGAACTCTCATGAGTGAATGTTCTCTGAACTGCTAATATTTCCCTTGACCTTTTACCCTAGCACTTTCGTAAAGCAAGCTTTACAAATAGACTGAAGCTCTACAGCAGGCCTTCACCAGGCAATAGCTGCTATTTTTAACTGCTTTGTCTTTATTAGTTTATCTAAAGGACCTGTTATTTCAGAGATAAAAAGGCTGGCTAGGATCAAGCTAGCTTGCAGTAAAGGACAAACCAGTGATGAAGGCATATCCATATTTAAACATAATATTCATAAATTCATAAGGAACTGTTTCAATTCAGGGGAATAAGAATGTAGAGTTATCTGACCTTATGTTTTTTGAACCATTACAGATACTCAGAAAGTTTTAACATACACCTCCAGCTTTCAATGTAGAAATGTTCTTTGATACAGCAAGTAGGTTTTCCTACATTTTAGTGATTCTTAACACATTGATTAATCTGCCTTCAATCCCATATTTATGGATTATTTACTTCAAAAAGTAGAACAAAGAACTTTAATGTGAAGTGCTTGTTTCTAGCTATCTCTTATTCCTAAACAGATCATAGTCATTATCATTTAAAAAAAAAAAAAATACTTCTGTTAGGCTTCACTAATACACTCACATCAAATGTTTTACTAAATATACTGAAAATTCTCCCTTTTTATTTAGGCCACAGGATTTTTTTTTTTTTCTAGAAGTCTGTTACAAGCCTACCTGCTGTCTCTGAGTTTCTCTGAAAGCATTCTTTCCAAAGAAAGCAGAACATTCTCCTCTAATGATCTGAAAGTTTGTATTCTGCTCTTAAAGCCACCTACTGAGCTAAAATGCAAATGTCCCACTGAAAAAATATTCTAGACTTGTTCTAGGTTTAGGAAAAAAAGCCTTATCTTTATATCGACTAATTTTGCCATTTGTATTTGAACACATTTCTAGTGTTACACCACTATTAAATTAGGAGTTCATATTTCCATAATGCTAGACTCGTTAATGACAAAAAAAGCCCAAAACATTACTTACTTAGGGGCAACGGTGACAGTGTTCCCTTTAGGTAATGAGAAATCATTGGCATCTCTTCCAACGAGAATAGCATTGTACATCAAAGTTTTACGGCTTGGGTTTTTCAGACGCACCTATCACAACAACAACATCAGCCTATTTTTACTCAATTTTTCAAGTATAAAATGTGTGTTCTGCAGCTAAGTTCCAAAATACAGACTAAGGGTTTCACAAAATAAGAAAGTACTTCAAATATTTAGGTAGGTAATTTTTCTTCCAAAGAAGCATGGACTTCCCACAGACTATCCAATCTCAGTTTTTCTGGGTACTCTTTTTGCAGTATACACTACCCTCCTATGCCTGTTAATCTCTTATTCCTCTCTGACTTTTACCTTAGATTTGTTAGATTTGTAGATTTTTATTGTGTTTACAAGCAAAGATAAAAAAAAAAGCAACAGAATTCAGTATCCCAAGCCTGAAGAAGTTAAAAAAGAAGATGCATACTTCCATCTTCTATATTTAGTAGTCAAATGACATGAAATCCATTGATTCATTGTTGTAGTATATACATAATATAAACACAGATATACATACAATGCTTTGGCCTTGTACTGCTACAAATTTAAATTCAGTGGTATTAGTACCTGTTTAATAACAGTTGCATGGAGAGCACCTGTAAATTCTATAGTATTCTTGGGTAAGTAGTGAGGGAGACTTTCATATAGGTGGACACATAGAATAAGCATCATGACTGGGTTTGGATCACAGATGTCACTGGCCTAATATTGGAAAGAAAAAAGGAAAAATAAACAGACATACTGTTAAAATTTTACCTGTTCAGTTTAGAGATATGAAGGTGAAACCCAAAAAGTTATGGCAATTATTACACAAATATTTTCAATCTAACTTTTAATAACTGGATTAGGCATATAGCTAAGATGAATATAAAACTTGACAGTGCACAAAAAAGCTAATTCTTGAAGACCACTGTCATGCTCTGGTAATAAACCTAGGATAAAAATTAAACCACATTTTTTTCCCCCACAGTTCAGCAGAAACAGAGGTTCCTTTTACATGAAGCATAATGAAAAAGCAAGTAAAATTCACTGACTGGAAAACATTTGTATTTATTATCTTTATAAAAAAACAAATCAAACAAAAAAACCTCTTTTAAAATCTTTTGGTTTACTCTGCAAAATACCATCCCAAGTACATCTACATATATTTTTGCAACTGTTTATGAAGACATTATCACTATCACTAACAATTATATAGTTATTTTTATTGAGATAACAAATTGATTTACAAAAGGTATCAAGTATTACTGCATCTTAAATATTTGATTTACAGAAACAAATTTAAATGCAACTGTGAAACTTGTCAAAGCTTTAGCACTCAGCGATTCTTATAAGTCATTGAAAAGCGAGAGGTAGAAACTTCTCCATCAAATACATGAACTTTTCAGAAAGCTAATCAAACAGTAAAGAGACTTAATGATGTAAGTGGTTTCCCAAAAATACAGGCAGGAAAGATCTAGCTACAGATTTAAATAAACAAGACTCTGTACTTCCTAAATCAGAAAAATTAAAGTAAGTTTTTTAAAACTTATTGATTAGCAACTTTATAATATATAATAAAGAGTATTATAATGAAGTTGTCTATAATATACTAAATAAAATTTACAACTGCAGTTAATTTCTCTCCTGAATTAAATATGAAGTCATACTGAAAAGTACACACACTTGGGAGCAGATTTAAGCAGCAAACCACTTCATTAAACTGCCACATGTCATCCCATTAAAAGGTGCTTTTTTTCATTGAAGACATTTTATTTGATCCCTTACATAACTAACAGTCATTCACTATGGCAGTATTTGAAAAAGACCCTCCTTTGCCTAATGCCTAGAAAGTGATTACCCTTCTAAATCCTCTCACCTTACAGGGAAATTTTTGCCTAGTTCTCAAGCAAAAAAAAACCCAGACCTATTGGGTTGCTGCTGATTGTTACTCTCACCCTCTCTAAGAAGCTTGGATGAGTTGTACATAACTACAGGCAGTCTCATACCACCACTCTAGAATAAAGTTTCCTTCTGAATGGTTTCATCATATCATGATTTTGCAACTACAAAGCATTCAAAGAGTAGACTGAGCACATTTTTAATTTTAATATTGACCTGTACATTACTTAGAAGCATTGCATATATATAAAGTTAATGTCTTTCAGATCTCCAGGGTCATTTAAGACAGCAAGAAAATAAGTACAAGACACTTTTAAATCCCAAGACTTTATCTTATGAAAAGTAGCTTACTACTTGTTTCTTTAAATCACTAGGAACTCAGCAACTGCTATGAGATATTTCATATACAAATACTTTATCAATAAAGGAAAAGCTTTCTCTAGCCAGCAACTATTGAAGTTTTGCATCTATTTCTAAGGACATGAACAAACAAGTCTCAAATGATATTACATTATTTTGTAGTACAAGCATACGAGGGCAGACAACATTATTTTTGCACTGTCCTAACAAACGGGAAAAAAGGCAAAATTAAACAAAACTATCTTAAATGGCATGCCTTTTTGTTTATCTGAAAGAGCTTTATTTGCACCAGGTTTTATTTACACCACCAGTTGAATTTAGAAACATGCATACTATATGGATCTGAATCTCTCTCATAAGCATGTACATGGCAGGCATATCAATGGAAAAAGATCTAGAAATACATTTGTAGCTTTTAGGCAAAAAGGGAAATCAAGAGTTGCATGGAATTAACAATGTGCTCTCAATGTTCACCCTCATCCATCCTCCAAAAACTACTCCAAGTAATAACATCTCCCAGCCACATTAGCCCACACTGTGCATCAGAAAATCACGTGAGTTGGTAACAGCCCACAGATCTCTTCAGATGAGCAACAGTCACATCAATGACAGCTTCATAAATATATCTTCTATGTGTACAAAAAACTCTTGTGTGCACTGTAAGCGCAAACATATTTGATGATTCAAGACTAGCAAGCTATCGATAAACCCAGTATACAATTTCCCTGCTTTTCTGCTTACACATACTTCCCTCAAGCAGACCTTTATAGAGAAGGTCTTGTAACATAACCCAAGAAACCTGCAAGCCTTGAACTTATTAGATATGAAGCAAAAACTCACAGTAGAAGAGTGTACAGTGATTCTGTGAGATCCCTCACGAGAATAGAGCAATTCTAACTGAAATTTGCTAGATGGCTCCAGCTGTGGTAGCATGGAGAGAGAATGTGATACTCCAGGGGAAGCCTTGGTTATCTTTTCTGGGTAAGGTAAAAATGCAATAAAAATGGTAATGTGATACTTTTGATTAAGTCAGGTTTAAAAAAAAAAATTAAAGTAAATAAATGCAGTCCATCTAATTAATTATGACATTAATTGAAGTATCTTGAATAAGGAGCCCAGGTTTTTGTCACAACCACTCTTATAAAAAGAACAAAGTTTTAAAAATATTTCACAAAAAAGTTCTCTCTCTAGATAAAAATACATTGTGTTCATGGGTAAATTTTCTTACTGCTGTACCTTTTCAGGACCAAAACCTCTTAAAACTATGAGGATAACGTTGTATCAGCTTAATTTTTTCTTACTTTGTCAGTAAAGACTCATTTTAATATTTATTATGAATTCTACAAAAATTTCCAGGGATCTCTGAGAACAACAGATATTCCTATACATTAATATTTCTTCTATGAACTACATTATACCAAGTTTTCACAGGACAACACTTCCAGACCCACAATATTTTATTGTTATGACCAACATGAGATGATTTTTATTGCCTAAATGGAGGCAATAAATTTATTTTTAAGAATAGGAGGAAATAGAGGAAAAAACTGCTTCAAATCTTTTTTTAACTGAGTCTTATGAGGCAATTTTCATAATGAACCACCTATTACAGAACCTCAATACTCTCTAGCAGATTAATCAAGGGAATGTTTATTATTTCTAAAACAGTAGGATAAAGAAAACAGAGCAGCTATTTAAGTCAGTTACCTGCTCACTGATGTGAGTCTATGTAGAAATATTATTTGCATTAGTTAATATTTCACCTTTGTATATGTCTGCTTCTACATGAGCCAATTCTGCATTTTACTGAATGGAAAAAAATGCTACATACTTAGATTATAACCAGAAAATGTAGTAATTTTCTTAATCCAGTAAAATTTTTGTACAGATTATATTTTCCTCTTCAGTATTAAGAAGATAAAATAAAGAATAAATATCCAGATTCCTGAAACATCTGCAAAAATATGACTTAATTAAGAGTGTTCCTAAACTATGGTTAACTATACAAATATGACTTAAAGTTATGTTTTTCTTTCTTTTCCATGTATATCTCTCAAGGACTATAAAAAAACTAAATCATAATTACTTAGCAGTTCCTTTTTTTTTTTTGTCATTTTGAAGAACAAAAAATTCTAGCAATAAAAAAATATAAAATAAAATCAGTGGGAGATCGTAAGGGTAAAACAGTCAGCTCCATAAAGCAACTCCATGGGAAGAACTAGTCCTATGTGGATTCTCACTAGGAACCTTGAAGCAAAAGTGAAAATTTCAATCTCATTACCAGAAGTTTTTTGATAACTGCAGTTACTCTGTGACACAAATATTAATAAGAGCTTGCTTGGGAAAAGACATCACATTTCTTAGCCACATGGTCTGAAAAGAAGAGAAAACTTTCTGGCCTCCTCTGGGCTGCCTTTTAGTGCAGACTTATCTACCATCTTAACTGAGTTAATTTTTATTTCCAAGTTAAAAATTTATACTAGAGCATACATGCAGCGCTTCTACAAACAAGCCAACTTCCTAATTAGTAAATGCTCAAGATGCAATAAAACACCTTGTGAAAAAGTAAACATACATCCCAAAGGAGATCTCAACAGCCAGTCTACAGATTCTGCAGAAAGGCCCTTGTTCCTCTAGTTAGTTCCTTCTGCAGCTATAGCTAAAAAAAAGCTTAATCAATGTCCCTTGTTAGAATAAAAAAAGCAGCTGTAATGATATTGAACAAGTATCCACAAGGTCTAAATGCTACTGATCTCCACGGAATATCAGAGGCTCAGTATCCCACCATTTTACCTCTGCCAACAGAGCAACTGCTTGAGAAATGAATAAAGGAAATTGGGTCTTTACATTGTCAATGTACCGCATAAAGTGGTCTTTACATTGACATAATTTGTCAGCTTCTGGAAATTAGTGGCTTAAGGATTTATTTATTATTGTTGAACACCTCTCTGTCATCATTTTAAATTCTTCCCTATTTCATTCTTTATATACAGAAATAAGCCTGCCATTAACAGTTTATTAATTTGTTTTAATTAGAAATTGTTTGTCGCACTTTCTTCCTCTTTTAAGGTTATTAAAATGCAGTATTAGCTGCAATCTGTTGCCTGAAACATAGGACCATAAAAAGTAGCTGAAAGTTAAGTCTTAAGACTCTAAGAAAGAAAAATGATGCATCACAGGCCACAAGTACAAATAGCTCCACCCTCAAACAGCTACTTCTTGATGACTGATGGATTGGCAACTGACAAAGGTTTTCTTCAGTAACAAAAGCTGCATTCTGACATAATTTTGGGAGGAAAAAGGGCATGAAGGGCAAAAAATTTGAAAATCTAGTGAAGCCACCTTCTTCCATGACAAAATTTTTCCAAATATGAAAAGGCCTCTCCCATTTTTTTAAGAGTTGGGTGCTTGCTTGGTAGCTTTTCATTTGTGCTTTAATGTTGCTTAGTTAAAGAAAATGCTGAAGCCAAAAACTGGATAAATTATTGTACTTCAAATGCTAAGCATTTCAAGACTATATAAAAATGGATAAAAAAATCAATGGCTGGTAAATTAGTTCTATTACAAAAAGAAAGTTATTTGACTTTTATAAAACCACCAGCTCTGTGATTTTAATTCCATAACCAAATCTCCATGGTTTTAATCACTTGTATATTATTAAAATCTGGTCGTTAGTATTGCTGGTACTACTCCTCAGAAAACAGTTTGCAACTGCTTACAAGTAATGGTTCTTAATTTTATGAAAATAAGTTTATAACTTAATGCAAAAAAATAAATGGCATTAGTCACAGCTACATCATTCCATGATATTTAGGGAATGCTGGCAGTTCTGTTTTATTAGCATAGCCGTGTAGTGGATTGATATTAGAATAGAATATATTATAAACAAATATTAATCTATCTAGCTGGAGAAAGAAAAAAAGGGTGATTTCAATCTGAAATAATCACAGTAACTATAAGCCAAAGTTCTGACAGACAGAAGAGAGAAAATCTTCATTAAAAGATATCAGGAAGAAATAGATCACTGAACCACTTCTTGTGGCAATAACACTGTTTTTCTGAACATGTAATTATTACTTGAATAATGTAACAAAGCAAACTATTCAACAGATGCAAAAATCATGCAAGAGGGCTTTCCCCACTGCAAATCAATGATGAAAATAGACATCCTATGCCAAAGAAAAGCTACTAACAGGCCACAAATGACTGGAAAATAGAAAATGCTTGGAATCAGTGGCCATGTTACCTAGGTAACTAATTTAAAGCAACAATTGCAAATGACCACTGAAAATTATGGCAAAACTATTAAACAGAAGGTAATAAAAATACTATATTAAATTTCAGAAACAGAAAACCATACCTCTAATCTTCATTAGTTATTTCCAGATTGGTCAGGCTTAAACATTGAACTTAAAAGGTAAACATATAGGAAACAATGTTGTGTGTGAAAAAAGATGGTTCTTAAGTTTATATAGGCTTTGCTTACACAAGTGCAGTAGCCAAGTTTTCAATAAGCTGGAAGTCAATGTGAGGAAAGAACACTCAGCAAGTCTGGATAAAAGATCAAGTAGTCATTTTGGTGTCTAAATAAAGCTTAAAAGTCTGTATTTTAATATGTTTCTAATGAATACACATATGAATATCCTTTTTAAAGGACTTCGTCTATGCCATGCATATCCAGTTTCTCTTTAGATATACCCCAGGTGAGACCCTTATCTGGTTCAAGTACTTTTCAGCCACTCTGATGGAAATAAAAAGCATACATTTCCTTTCCTTCTATTTCCATAACAGGTTTATGGGGTGCCTACAAGTATAACCTAGGTCAATCTAAAAATAGACATTGCTAAACAGATCATTTGCCTGTTGCAATTCATGTTTTCATAGATCTCATGCCAGTGAAAATGCTATCACAAAATAAAGTCACAGAATGGCTTGGGTTGGAAGGGACCATGAAGTGCATTCAGTTCCAACACCCCTGCCATGGGCAGGGACACCTCCCACTAGACCAGGTTGCCCAAAGCTCCATCCAACCTGGCCTTGAACACTTCCAGTGATGGGGCAGCCACAGCTTCTCTGGGCAACCTGTGCCAGTGTCTCACCACCCTCATAGTGAAGAATTTCTTACAAATATCTCATTTAAATCGACCCTCTTTCAGTTTGTACTCTGTGATAAAGAGTCCATTTTTCCTGTGGGACCCTTTAATTACTGAAAGGCAGCTATAACATCTCCATAGAGCCTTCTTTTCTTCAAGCTGAACAACCTCAACTTTTAGTCTGTCTTCAAAGGAGAGGTATTCAAGCCCCCTGATTATCTATGTAGCCTGCTCTGGACTCACTTGAGCAGGTCCATATCCTTCTTGTGCTGGGGGCCCTCAAGCTGGACAGAGTACTCCAGGTAGGGTCTCTAAAGATCAGAGTAGAGGAGGAAAAATCACCTTTCTCCACCTGCTGGTCATACTTCTTTTGATGCAGCACAGTATGCAGTTGACTTTCTGAGCTGTGAGTCCACGCTGCCAGTTCATGTTCAGTTTTTCATCCATCAGTACCCAAAATTCTTTCTCCACAGGGTAGAAGACGTCTTTGAATCCATGTTTGTGATTGCCCTGACCCAGGTGCAGGACCTTGCACTCAATCTTGTTGAACTACATGAAGTTTGCATTGGTCCACCTCTCAAGCCTGTTTGGGTCCCTCTGGATGGCATCACTTCCTTCTAGAGGATCAACCACACCACTCAACCTGGTGTCACTGCCAACTTGCTGAGGGTGCACTCAATCCCACTGTCCATGACCCCAACAAAGACAACACTGGACCCTAAATGGACCCCTGAGGGCCACCATTCATAACTGGTATCCACCTGGTCACTGAGCAATTGACTACAACTCTGAATGTGACCATCCAGCCAGTTCTTTATCCCTTTAGTGGTCCACCTGTGAAATTAATGTCTCTCCATTTTAGAGACAAGAATGTTGTGTGGGGCAATATCAGATAGTTTGCACAATATTATCAATTGAGCTGAATTCCACACAAATGTGCTTTATCTAATGCCCTTATTTATCAAGCTTAGAGATCAAAGCAAATATTTGTTGCATTCACTTTTATAAGAATGCTTAGGAAGATTCAGTCCTTTACAACTCTCTCAAGTGTTTTTTTCAGGATAACCTAGGAAGATATGCATGAGAAGACAACTGCTATTCTAACAAATAAGAGTGATTTTTTTTCCCTCTTCTATTTTCTGAATTTAAGAACACAACAATATTAAATTTGTATCTCAGGCAAACCAAGGTATTTGCATTTAGTTTATAGATTGGTGGATAGACAGATGTAGAGTTCTATCTGTGTATTTGCAGTATCATATAAATTTTATTCAAGTAACTAAGAATTAAGAAAGAAATCCTTTTCCTTAGTCTTATCAAGAAGACGCCATATTTACCAAACTAATAGCTCCTTATTAACATGAAAGAAACTGAAGACATAAAAGTGTTAATCATCTTCACAGATGACTACAATGAAAATACGACTAAAGCACCAAGTGACAGCCAGGAAATTAGCTTTCTAAAGGCATACAACAATCTGTAGACTTCCTCAAGGTAAAATTCTTCCATATACCGGAAATTAAAAAATTTCTGTGTTGCTGCATTTCTTTCTTCTCTATTGGCTGCTGACAGCATCTTCTTTCTCTCCATTTCAGACTCAAGTCTTGGGGTTGCCATCTAACCCTCTTTCTTACTCATGTGGCTGTGTTATTGCCTAGTTTCACTGCTTCCTATTCCACAACAATGCTGAATTCCTCCCTCTATTTCAACAAAACAGCCACATTCAGTTTTAGTTTATTGACACACTCTGACTTTACTCACAAGATTTTCTATAGCCTGCTTGAAAATATCCTCCCTTTTAGTTTATCCCAAATATAAATGTCAGTATTGTTGGCCCCTATTTTAAATCAGTAGCAAATTGAGTTCCTTTATGCTCTATACCCAATCACTGAATCTTCTCTCCCAATCTATCCTTGTCACATACATTCCCTCCATATCACTGTTACTAACCATCTCATCTTGTGATATTTTTCAGGGGGCTTTCAGTCAGATCTTCTTCAAATCAAAGCATTTCAAACTTAAAAATATCAAACACAAAAAAATACATAGAAAGTCATCATTAACACCCCAGGGTTGAACAGTCAATCATTATTAGAAAGTGGAAACGAATTTGTTGCCTAAAGTACTCCATCTTAAGCATATACATGGATCCTTAAAAGAATTTAAAAGCCCTGAACTCTGTTAGAAGTATAATTTAAAACTTGCAGCTGAAGTCTTACAGACAGTTAAACTTCTTTATTATTGTAGAAGCTTAGATTTTTTAAGGGATTCAAAGTGCCATCTATTCCAGACTTAACATGTGTCTCAGCCTGGGCTGTCACCACCATCCTTGTATTAGTTACTGCAAAGCTGTCTTGAAAGTTCAGAAGCAGTGATTGCCTCATAATCAGAAACTTTGCCAATACTGTTGAACTATTTTTGCTTGCTAAATTTAAGAGACAAGACTATCAGAAAAATCCTAAATTAGCAACAGAATTCATGTATTTTGCTGGGTTTATTGCTGAAGAAGCTTATGAAATTTCTACAGTAGTCTTTGAAAAGCATATATGAATTACAATAAATCTATGTAAAAAGTACCCTCTACCTTCTCTTTTTTGACTTTCCCCAGTATTTTGTTGTAGAACATGTCTTAGCTAGAACTAAAATACAGACCTAAAAGACCCAAGATATCTTCCTTTTTTCGGTGTTAATAGATTGTATAGATTTAAATTCCTATTCTGTATGGAGATGAACTTTCCCATCTATAAAACCACCAATACCTCAAATATGTGCTAACTAATAACATTGTAGTATTTTAGATGCTGTAGTCTTAAAACATACGAACTGCATTAAACAGAATACCCTGGAGTTCTGCTTCTACCTTTAATGTGGTTAACTACCTGTGCGTATCTGACATCCAGCCTTTGATGCAAAATATGCCTTCATTCTGATGGTTTTACCTAGATTATCTTTTTATGCTTCCTGTCAGTCACAAGTATGCAAAACAGTGGATTGTCTTGGTTTAGCCTGCCATAGTAAAGCCATTATAACTGCATATCTGTATCACAATGTGGTAGCAATACAGTAATCAATACAACTGGAAATAGGAGGGTTAATTTTCCCTATAATCATATCACAGTCAAATGGAAATGGAGAAAAAAAATAAAAAGGTGTAATTGAGCTTCCTTTCATACTACTTTACTCACACTATACCTCTACCTCTGATTCCTAATACTATTAATTCCTTTGGAAAGTTTTCTCACATACCAACAAATACTATGTCTATTCTACTGTATCCTCTTCTGATCTTCTAGACAGTCCTTATATCCTACACCAACACTAGCCTGTCACAGTCCCTGACATTCACTTTGCTTGTGATGGAAGATGCATCACTCTGCAAGTTCTTCAGGGAACAATGTATCTTAAAGAGCTTTTACTAATTTTGGTAAGGACAGGATTTTTCATGACACAGCAATCAAAACAGAAAAGAAAAATAAGAGGGAATCTATTTTGAAAAGGTAATAGCCCACTAACTAACACATGCAACCAGTAAACGGAATATGAAAGCATGAATTCCTGTGAGAATATAACTTTGTAATATAGCCCTGCCATTACTATTATCTGGCCATAACCATTGTACTGAACTTATAGGGTCTCAGAACTGGGGTTTGATAAGCTTTCCTCTATCTGAAGGCATGTTGACCAGCTTGTAGAGTTTTGCTTTATTTGGTTCAGCTGTGACAGCAACTTTTTAACTGATCAGGCCTCTACGACTATTTTGTTTTATCTTTGTAGAGTAATTCCAAAACCCACAGCTATAAATAACTCACAAACGGTCAGTTAAAGAGGGGCAGACAGGAAGCAGGAGAAAAGTGGGTTTAGGAGCAACAAAAATGACAAAGAAATAATATCTAACATATGTAAAAGGCACCACATATAGAAAATTTGGAGCTCTAGGCTAATGAAAAAAAGAGATGTAAAGCATGCTATTAAACATATAAAAAATTATTCAAATTGGATCCTAGATTGAACAAGAAGCTAATATTAACAACATGATAACATTCCCAAAATGGGATGTCAGAAGCTGACAGCTTACAGTGTTACTCTCACCAGCAGCCTAAAGCTACAGACCTGTGTGCATCAAACCTTCATGGATCTTCATCATTAGATAGATGCACCAGACAGTCATGGGGTTTTTTACCACTCATTTTCAAGCTTAAGTGCATGATGTTTGTTCTTAAATTTATTTTGTCTAAATTGCCCTAGAATGTTAACAATAAATAACAAAAAAACTCAGGTTTTCATTGTGTGATTGGTGATGCTAGAATCTGAACTGAATTAATCATAATGTTCAGCTAGTTGTATATATGTATATATGATTCTACAAAGCAAGGAATTCTGGAAATTGCTTATAATTAAACGTATTTATATGAAGTAGTATTTTCATTTTCATCATACAGTAGCACATCATGAAACAAAAATGCTTTGCTAAAACCTCACCTTAATTTCATGTACAATATTACTATTATAAAAGTGAAGAAAAAAAGTATATAAGAACTGCTAGTACAAAATCATTTACCTTTATGTCTATAGCCAGACTGATAGCGTGCATAGCATCCACAAGTATCAAAGAGTTGTGCAGAAACTGTTCAGGAGTTCTTGGCTTAGTATACATCCTTACAAAGTGAGTAGCAATCTAGAGAAGACAGAAATCAAACTCTTGATCTTCCACTAGGCAAAATTACTATGTTTGTATTTTCAGTCTTTCAACAACCCATAAAATCTAAATTTTTAACTAAAATTTAAATAACTGATACTGAAATAACCACTGAGTAAACCTGAAGGCCTGAATAAACCCACTTACATTTATAAATTGTATAAAAATTGCACAATATTAAGAAAAGTCCTTACCAAATATGGACAATAAGCTGCCAGCTGTGCTGCTAATACCAGACTATCTAGAAGATCTCGGTCAAAATTTACTATCCATCTCATTGGTGGTACTTCACCTGATTTAAAACCAGAGCAAGGTGAATTAGACTCTTCTCCCATGGGAAGCTTAATTTTATTCTACATAGATATTATGACAATTTGAAATGACTGAGTAGAGGAAAGAATAGAAAAAGGAAACATCCATTCACATGTAGAACTTCCCAGGCATAATTGTCTTCCAGAGCCATTGCTGAAAACATGAAAAATCTCACCTAGAATATTGTAACTATTAATCATACACTCTGATGTAGCATGAAAAAGTTATCACAAGGGAAGAGAAAGCAGGTAAACTAAACCTCACAGATTAGGAACCTAAACATGTAAATTATTTTTATAGGTATAACATTTGTAGGGCTACTGAAACTCACAAAAATATGCATGAATCCTTTAAAGATGCAATGTTTAAGCAGATAAGGAAAAGGTTCTTGATTTACTTTAAGGTCATATTAAGTTATTTGTCACAAATGCAATACAAAGGAAAGCTAACAGCTCAGTTCCTGCAGCATAGATCACTACTTCTACGATTGTGTTCCAAAAGCCTATGCCTCAGGTTAGATTATTTTTTACATTTCTGTTTTTATTTAAAATAAAATTTATTTAGAAAGTAAATAGTTTATTTCTTAGTATTTCTTATTTAAAGAGTTCTATATCTTAAATATTTAACATGGCATTTAGACAACAGACTTGTGTTCTTAATCATCATATCAAACTATAGAAGGAATACAGTCATCTGAAAAATCTCAACCTTAGGTATTCTCTAAAAAAAAAGTTATTGACATACCAACAACTCAATGCTTTAAATCACTGTCTATACCAATTTACCAGCACTTTGCTCTACAGATAATACACACTCTGTGAAGCATGAACACACAGAAGCTGATCCTTTTTTAAGGACAGCAATCTTGTCACAAATATTCAAATGCTGAGTCATGTCTTCTCTCATGTTATTTGTAGTTTTCTTCCAATTACTATTGCAAACATACTCATTGCTCAATTTCCTTTGTTTTCATTACTGTCTCAGGTCCAAGCTCCTAAATTTAGGGAACCCTTTGGACTTCAGCCACTGACAAAGTTTTTTCAGATAGACCGGGATCATGCTTGCTCATATAGGACAAATTATATAGGTTTGATTTCACTATACATCCAGAGAGTGCATTGTTAACCAAGTCTGAAGCTTCCTAAATTGAAAAGAAAAAAAAAAGGAAAACAAACAAACTTATACACTACAGAATCTGAGATGAGCAAAAATCTCCTACAAATTATAAATACATAATCTTAACGTAAAAATAAAAAGAAATGTTCTTTTCTTAAAAATTGCTACCCTTAAAAGATAAAAAAAGTTTGTAACACTGAACTGTTATCATAGCAATAACAGTATTCAGACCACTATCTTCATTAGCAAAAGAAGAATTTGGAAACACCACTAGTTGACATAGAAATAATTCAAAAGAATGGAGGCATTAAGTGTTTCATCAGGTTACACATTTCAGATCCTTATTACAAGTCTGTCCTTTTTAACAGCTTCATTCTATAAGACCCAACACATGTAAGCAGGGACACAAATCACGTACATTTTAAAGGCCTCTACCTTTACAGAAATGATACAATAACCAAAATGAAAGTTCAAGAAAGAGAAGGGGGTAAATTCTTTATGCATTTGGATACCAAAGAATGCTAAAACTTGCTCTTTACAAATTAGATGACACTATGCCTTAGATGTAACACTTCAGTCAGTGTTCTTAAGGATTTCCAACTTAAAACTGTTTTGGGGTATGTTATAAGGCCTACAAACAACAACTATCAAAACCACACTGACTAAGATAGTAGACTGTTGTATATTGAAAGTTATTCAATTTCTTAAGGTAACCTTTACACTCCTAAGTACTTTCAGACATCAGCCAGGCTGATGTACCCAAGCAAGTTATTGTCCAAAGGCCAGGACACAAATCCAAAATACACTGAAACTGAAAAAAAAAAAAAAATCCTGATTTTAAACTGAAAAAGTGGCAACCATTCCATGTAGTGTTGAAGATGCTGAATCTTCAAAATGGTTTTCTACTAGCACTTATTTTACTTGAGGTTATACCTCCTCCATTGCCTTTACCCACTTACTTTTGTTTGATATTAACTTTGATTGCAAAATTGTAATTAAAGACAGGGAAACTGTTGCTAGAAATGCTGCTGCTAATGCCAGATTATAATTTATCAACATCAACTCAAGTAACATCAACTGATACCCCAAGATGCACAGTTAAATCAGAATTGCATCTATTACCAGCTATAGGTACAAATTTGGTTGTGTAACTCCTCATTTATAGCAAATAAGTTAGTTGTAAGCTTACAAAATTGTTCTGTGTAATTGTTTTATTCTCCTGTATATATTTTGCTTCAGACTAAATTTAACTCCCAGTTACATCCTGGGCATGACGTGCTGTGGTATGGAATACCTCTTTGGTCAGTTTGGGTCACGTGTCCTGTCTCTGCTTCCTCCCAGCTTCCCCTCCTCCCTGGCAGAGCATGAGACTCACGAAGTCCTTGGTCAGACTAAACAGTAACTAAAAAATTGGTGTTATCAGCACTGTTCCCAGGCCAAAAGTCAAAAACACAGCACTGCACCAACTACTAAGGAGAAAAAATGACTGCTACTGCTAAACCTAGGACAATGCTGAACTAGCTTACCAACAAAAGCACTTACATTCACCTGAGCTTCACTCTGTGACATTGATAATTATTTTAGTTTGCCACTTCTTCAGTGTGTGATAAGATCCAAAATCCCATATTTTTTTCTATTCATGCTGTAGAGTGACTTCAAATATTATTTAAACTAAAAGACCACCAAGAGAATGAGCTTAAAAGCTGATGTCTGCTGCTATCTAAACCTCTATCTATCTGCAGTGTTCTGCCTCATCACACTATTCAGTCTCTTCCCACCAGTCTCTGTTTATACATCCAGTTACATTCAATAGGATGGCTTTCACAACAGTTATGATCTTGGATCTAATCAGGTGTAACTTTGGCCAACATCTTCCCCTACACACATGCCAAAACGTGTTCAAGGTATAAAAAGATAGACTGAAATCTTACTAATACCAAATAATTACATAAAATACATTTTTCATATATTAATAATTACAGTGTTCTTAAACAGTGAAAAAAGTATTCATTAAATGCATGTTCATTTGAAAAAATATATCAAACCCCACTATTTAAAGAATTAGAATGAATATTTCATTTTCTGTATGTTTTCAAATCAAGATTATAACATTAATTTACAAGTTTGTAAAGAAAAAAATTCTACTGTGTCAGATTCTTTTTTTTTTTTCTATTGTTTAACTGAAACAACTCTTTTTTCAAGCAGAAAATTATCAATAATTCTGGAGGGACAGGTACCAAACATGAAGTCTGACTGGATATATAACACCTCCCTGTTACTTATGTTAGGAACAGAACACAGTAAATTCCAGCCTCAACATCTAAATTGGACAGTATTAATTTTAATAAGTTCAGACCTCCAATTTTACGAATGTCTGCAGTAGAAGACATTAATTTTATCCCCACACCTTGGTTAATTGCTTGCAGTTATTTCAAAATATTTAACGTAGTCACTGCAAAAAGAGCTCCTTCAGCAAAATACATTTTTAAAAGCTATTTCTTCCTAAAAAGTTATCCTTTCTAATATAAATCCACCATTTTACTGATCATAATTACAAACTATAAAATTCAATAATCTTTCCATCTTTTTTTTTTTTAATTAATAGAAAGCCTAACCGTCAGCTGTCTGCAAATCAAACTGCAAAGTCCCCAGTTGTATACTACTCAGTATTTTCTTGTCGAACTTGGAAAATAGCATAGAACTACCTTAGTACAATCTGGAGGTAATATCAAGCAGGTTAAAGAATTGATTCTGGAAAGAAGAATAGGCTGCAAGATATGAAAAGGCCATAATTTAATCTCTTGAACGATTGAAGCAATGATCTGAAACAAATAGTATGAAATCCAATAATGATCTGTGCAGTGTACTACAATTAATTAAGAATAATTCATCTCACAAGTACTAGACAGAAAACTGGATAGATGGAAATTCTGCAGAAAAGGAACTGGATATAATGACAGCAAAGATGCATAAATAGGAGAGTTGTATCTTAAGCAGGTAGACTGATCCTTTCACTTCTATTCAGTTCCAGTAGTCTCACCTTGCATAAAAACCAGTAACTGGCACCAAACTTCAAGAAAGACACATATCAACTAACAGAGTTTACTAGAAAATAAAGGAGAGAACACAGAAAGACTGAAATGATGTAATTGTTTTACCAAAGGGGGGGGAGAGGGAGTAACGAAACAGAACATAATAATTTGTGAATACTCATAAAGTTACTACAGAAGCAGAAATCCACTGCGCACCACAATTTAGAAAAGAAAGGATGGACTTAAAATCTAGCAGATAAATTTCGGGTTATGTTAGACGATAGCAAACTCTTTCAAATGGAAATGAGTGGAAAATAGTGGCAGGTATTGCCTTAAGTGGAAAATGGACGATTTTCAGAGGATTTTACAACAGTCCAGGCAAACACCTGTCCAGTATACTACAGATATAATCAAATAGTCAATTAGTTTAGTCTTTGCACATGAGAATGAAACAGATTTTTTCTCCCTTTCCTACCTTCAGTGGTAGGAAAACTACTGAAATGGGTTTTTTTCATGTTTTGCTTTTATTAACTGATCCATCAGTATGCTTTATCTCACTGACTTAGTAAGTAAGTTGGTAACAGAGTATCTCTTTGAAGATAGATGGTAGCGTTTTCATTCAAAGAAACACCCCAGACAATGGATAATTGTATCAAGTTCCCAACAATCTCTGACACAGTTGCTCACAATGGTTATGAAGTAAGTCAAAACTGCCTCGATATCGCAAATGTATCCCACTTCTAACAGTGAAAATTAAATCTTTTAAACTGTTTGGCTCCTCTTCTGAAAAGCAGTTCTGAAAAGAAATTATACAGTCTTATACTGTATAGACAGCCAAATGTATTCTTTCTAGTAAAACACTGTTCAGCCCTCCCAAAAAAAACCCTACATCTAAACAGCTCTTCCACCACACACCCGTATTTAGTTTCTCTGTGGAAAAAAATTACCATGAAAAATCACCATTAATCTTTAAAGAAAAATACCAATAGAAAAGAAAATAAAAAAATGTTGTAACACAGAAGTATGATGTATTAATATTATCTGGATAAGAAGACTATCCAGAAAGATCAAAATTGTCTTATACCAAGTGTTAAACCTCTTAAAGAATCAAATTTGGTTTAATCTACTAAGTTTTTTTTATGTAAAAAAAATAAGAACAGCAGGAAATCTTTAAAGAAAGCACTGTGGTTTGAAGTAGATGATCTTAAGGGCCTTTCCAACCCCAACTGTTCTATGATTCTATTTCTTGTGAAGCTGTTCTACTTTTTTCACAAGCAATAAAAAAGTTAAATCTTGCTGTCAGTTGCAAAGTCAACTGATACATGTCTAAGGAGGCACAACAGCTATCTTCAGAGATGATAAATTCCCTGTCATATAGCCACTTTTTTTTTTTTCAAATTCTGAATTACTGAGGAAAAAACATATAGAAATAGGCTAAATTCGGTAAGACTTTCCAAATAAAGCTAATGTATTCACAAAAAATCTTGAATGACATTTAATGATCAAAAGTATGAAATGGCACTTTAAATGAAATACATAAATTAGACTATGTTACTAAAAGAAACAATTGAATAGTTATATGACAACAGTCTGTTAAGTAGGCATGCCACTGAGAATGGGAACCAGACATTGTTAAATAGCTCAGCAAAACACAAAAATTTGTCAGTAAAGGAAGTACCAAATTACAGCATTAAGCAGCAAGCTCAAAACAAAATATTTTACCTACTATATAGATTTTGAACTTACTGCTTCAGTAGGGTGTAACGCAAAAAGTTTGCACAGGTTCAAAATACAATTCAATGAATTCACAGAATAAAAATCTACCACAACCTTTAAGAAATACCACCTCCATCTCGAGCCATCTTGAATCTCAAATCAGGAAGTCACAGATTATGTATAAAGAAAGTACAGCCATATGTTTGCACTGTTACTCATCTTTAAACATCTATTGGAGGTTGAATACTGAGCTAGACAGACCTTTAAGCTGTCACAGTATGTCCTTTTTAATGCAAATTACTGCAGTAATAATGGTTTATAATATTGTATTACAACTTCCTATTCTGGGATCTGAAAAATCTCTGGAGGTGGAACTAATCTATGGCTACAATAATGCCTATAGCTGTGTTTCAATAGCTTACATCTGGTACTGAATAACACAAACATTTACAGAAGAAAGATGTTGCAATAACCTTTTCTGTAAGTGCTCACATTAGAAGTAGGATAAGGTTTAAAATTATGGTACTGGAGTATGCAATACAGATCATAAGAAAGATGAGAGGAAATATGCCTTTGAGTATTTTTGGAAAAAGGCTATTATGTTTTTTTCTAAGATGTATTTAGGATAAACAGAATTATAATGCATCTACCTTCAGCACATACACCATGCGAGGCTACATTTATCTTAACATAGAGAACAAGGAGTCTTCTATTAGAGACTTGCAGGCAAATTACAGTTCCTACTTCAGGCAAGATGCTATACCACTTGCTCAACAGAACTGATAATTATTCTTTTGAGAACCCCTGAATGATCAGGGACACATCAATTTAATACCACTGTCAATTCATAATAATTCTAAGCAGAAAAGTTCAAGAAGCACCACATGGGGCAGTGACAGAAAAACAGATACACTGGGAACATGTATCATTTATTCCCATCTGTTGCAGAGGCTTTTACCTTGAGGCATGAACATTTATCTTTCTGCTCCTCACAAAATTTTTCAACCGCCTTTCGCTATCTATGCAATTCTTTTTTATTTATGCCAAATCTTATCCTAAATAATATCTTAAATTGAAAAATTCCTTAGGTTTTATGCATCACATAAGAATGGTGTTACTTTTATCAGTCTCCATTTTGTTTCTTTTCACGAGAAAGTTTGTATTTGTAAAGAGAATAAGTTTTAAAATCACTGAATTGTAGTAAAAGCTTCTTGGTTAACATCTCACCTTTGACAGTTTTTTTATCATGGCATTTCACTGATAGATCACTTTGGTTTAAAATAAAATAAATCACAACAATTCATTACAGCATACATGAACAAATACTGTAAACTCACATTATCTTATTTAGTTTAAAAAAAAAAAAAGTTAAATACTGTTCTCAATGAAATTCACTGTTTGATCCTTACAATGAATTACCAGAACCTTTTTCAATCAATGAGTCTGAAATACCTTCTCTCCTCACAAAATATCTCAAGTTGTATTACTAAATCCACAGCTATACCATACTCAATCTACACATTTGGCATGCACTGCAGAAGTAGCAGTAATTACACAATCAGAAAGCTTATTTATTCCGATTAGTATACAAACAATGCAAAGTGCCTTGTTCAGCTGAAATTAGAATAGCTGTCTAGGAATCTCAAAATGTAATGCAAATAAAGAAACAAAATTTCTTTCTAAAATATTCACCCGATTATTCTTATTTATGTAATAAGGACCCTCATTTTTGAGGGTCAGCATATATGTATATACACATATACATTTTTACTTATAAGCATACCTGTCTACACACACACACACACACACACACACACACACACACACACACATTTATGTGTATGTGTCCTGGATTCATCTGTAACAGTTATTTTTCTCCTTCTTAGTAGCTGGTGCAGTGCTGTGTTTCGGTTTAAGTCTGAGAACAATGCTGATAACACACCAATGTTTTAGTTGTTGCTACATAATGCTTACCCTGATCAATGCCTTTTCAGTCTCTCATGCTCTGCCAGTGAAGAGGGGTACAGGAAGCTGGGAGGAAGCAGAGACAAGGACACCTGACCCAAACTAGCCAAAGAGGTATTCCATACCACAGCACATCATGCCCAGTACATAAACTGGGGCGTTACCCAGAATGCCCAGATCACTGCTCAGGTCAGGCTGGGGATGGGTCAGTGGGTGGTAAGCAACTGTATTGTGCATCACTTGTGCTTATTAGGTTTTTTTTATTTTCTTCCCTCTTTAGTTTTATATTCTCTTTCTTTGTTACTTCCATTACCACTACTATTATTGGTGGCAGTCGTAGAAGTTTTGTATTATACCTTAGTTACTGGACTATTCTTATCTCAACCCATGGGATTTGCAGTCTTTCAATTCTCCCCATCATTCTGGGAATGGGGGGAAAGACAGAATCAGAAGTGTGTGAGCAGCTGCATGGTTCTGAGTTACCAGCTAGGCTTAAACCACAACAGTATTCATACACACAAATATATATGCAATTATATGTAGCTGTAAGAGTCTCAACTTTTTTTTCTTCTTTTGAAATATCTTTTTAGGGGGTTTTCAAATATGAATTCTTTGAATCTTTTTAATACAGGACTTCTCCTTCTACTTTTATAGGTTTTGAATTACGGCATTCCAAAACTCCAGCAACTTCTTAAGTTTTTTCCTGACTCCTCCTTTTTTTTCTCTTTTTTTCTTCATGCTATCGGTAGTTTTTTGGGAGAAATGTTGAAAAGAAAAAAAAGAAATATGAAGACATGGTAGAAGGTAAACTGAAATTTTTTTACACTCAATTCATGCTTCCCCTCTTATCATTACTATTGCCCATATAATACCTTAATTGGGCACTGAATCTCATATTTCATGTATAATTAAAGACTTAGCAAAATAGGCAAAATTCCATTTTGCAATTTTACAGCATTTGTCTCAAGTTTCAACACTGCTTTCCATTTTATGTTAACACATAAGGGTGCTTCCCAAAACATATGTCAAGCAGCTTTTGAAACGCTTACTATGTAGTAGCAGTAAGGGCAGAAGATGTGGAGGTAGTAAACTCCTTGCTAATATTCTCTCTATGATATTAAGATCTTAATTCTTGCAAGAGTACTGATGAATGACAGGTATCTTCAACTTCAGAAGGAAGTAATAAAGATGTATATTTAAAGCCTCTCTGCACTGCACAAACTCCAGCTTGCTCACTGTCACATTTCACTTTAAATAGCTTAGGTAGCACAGGAAAGACTGAGAAATGTGGCCTGGACAGATCTTCATTTTTTCAGTAGGAAAGGATCACCAAACAGATTAGCTTGAGCTGGAAGCAGCTTGTCATGTTTTCAGCTGGGACAAGAGTTAATTTTCTTCCTAGTAGCTGGTACAGTGATGTGTTTTGGCTGAAGTCCGAGAACAATGCTTGATAACACACCAATGTTTTAGTTGTTGCAAAGTAGTGCTTACTCTAAGTCAAGGACTTTTCAATTCCCCATGCTCTGCCAGTAAGGAGGGGCACAAGAACATGGGGGGAGCACAGCCAGGACAGCTGACCTGAAAATAGCCAAAGAAATATTTCCATACCACAGAACATCATCCTCAGTACAGAAACTGGGAGGAGCTGGTCAGAAGAGGCCATTTGCTGCTCCGGCACAGGCCAGGCATCAGGTGGTGAGCAATTGCATTGTGCATCACTGTTGTTTGCTGGTGGGGGGGGAGTTGTTTTATCTCTCTCTCACTGCTTATTTTCAAACTTCCCCCGAGTTGTCCTGACCTTTCTAGTATTACTGAGCATGGCCTTGCAATAACATTGGCTAGCTTCCTTACATTTTTTGGTGCAAGCCATCTGGTCTCATAGACTTGTGTTTATCTGATTTAAGTGCTCCCTAATCTAATCCTCCTGCACCTAAGGTAAATCCTTCTTGCTCCAGATTTCCATTCATCTTGAGGGCCTAGGATTGCTCATTGCTAGTCTTATCAATAAAGACCAAGGTGAAGAACTCATTAAGAACCTCAGCCTTTTCTGTCCTCTGTCATCAGATTCTCTATCCCACTCTTTCTTCTGAGGGAACGGCACAGTAGCAGACATCAGTTCATTCTGAGGCAGTAAAGGCAAAAAAGTAAGGAAAGGAAATGATAGAACAGAGGATTCAAAGACATACTGAGGCAAGTCATTGTGGAACAGAACAGGATAAGATCACTCAGTTAAGAACTTTCGTTCTATTAAATGACTATGAATTTCATAATTTTTCAGAATTTTCCCTTTTTTTAATTATTCTATCTTTAACAACACTCAATAATGTAGGGTTTTAAGAGAAATGGAAATAGAAGCAAAAGAAGAGGGCTTTCTTATGTGCATATACTGAGGTATTTCTGTGTGCCCCCTAGCAAACGGAATACTATTCATGAACCAAAAAAACTATATACAAGTCAACATAGCAAGGTAGTATCTAATTTCCCACAGACAGAAAGCATATATAATCTCTACTTTCTCATTCCAATCTTGTACTTCTCTGAAAGCAGAAAAACATAATTAACTGAAATTGTAAGGGAGAACACTAATGTAGATAAACATTCCTCGGCAGTAACCACAAAATTCATCTTTACCTGTGACTCAGAGTCTAATCTGCAAACAGGTCTGCACAAATGGATGCACTAACTTCCTGAGCTGTCTGTCCTATTAGCATGCCTTAATAGAAGTTATTATTAGTACTGAGAACCCCAATATTGTAATTAACTTGCCCTTTTTGGATGCTAACTTTGGGGACCATTTTAAAATAAGTAACTGGAAAAAAATACTTAACAATTGCTGATAACCACATGAAACCCCATTTTTTAAAAAAACTTACTTTAATATTTTAATATTATAACATACTCTTGGCACCTAAAACTACACCTTCAATAACTGCTTAAAAAGCATCATCAGTAGATATTTCACCTGGACCAAGATATTTAGAGGATTTTGCACAGAAGTGTCCACCAGATCTGCTCAGTCCCCACAGGCCAGAACAAGGCTTGCTCTGCCTAAACATCTACGTATTACTATAGCCTACAAACAAAGAGAATGGACAGTAGAGCTGAGGAACATATCCATGTGGCATTTATGGTGAGATACAAGACTGGCCACTAAATTTTATTTTTAAGCTAGCCACTCTCTCTGCAAATTGTCATCTATATACACAGGACCTGGATAACACCAAGCAGAGTAGAGTACTTGCAATTGACTGCAAGAGAGCTGCACTAAAGCAGGCACTAGACACAGAAAGTAAGAAAACAATACATTGCAAATACACCTACTTACTGTCAGGCATGTTACCTTAGCTCAGGAAGCTCCCTGAGTTAATCATAAAATCAGACCCAAACTATGACTTGACAGCTAGAAATCTATTTCTATTGGCTGCAAGGGGTATATGTTAGCAGCAGAATTATTCAACCCATTTAAGAATATCTAGTATAAATTGTTTCTGCACACTAAAATGAGAAAAACAAGGGGATATTCAAAGCATTTGCAAGCCAGAGAATATGACCAAATGAGACTTGTGGAAGATTATATACAAATAGGTTATCCATAATTCAGATAGCTCAGAAATCACTCAAGACAAAAATGATGTTAGACAATCTTTTCCATGTGTGGTTTATGAACCACTCTGGAGTCCTTGCCTGACCATCATCAGAATGCCTTTACTTAGTGTCAACTATCCATCCAAAGTTAATGCTGAAAGAGACAATGAAGTTAGAGTCAAGAAGCAAAAGACACAAATTATGCAAAGATATAGAATTAATAATAACTAATGGTTGAACAGTTATATTAGATTTGAACACCAGAACTGCTTAGGTCAGTGTTAAACAGAACAGGTCATTTTGCCTAACTTAAACAATCACGTCAAACTGACCTTGCAAGCAGGACAAGATTTATAATCTGGTAACTTGGTCTCCATTATTTTCCTAAATGGCATTAGAATAAAGGCAATACAAAATTTATTCTAAAAATTCTGAACAGCTAGCTCTCAAACACACCACTATAAGCATGAACACTAACAACTGCATGTGACTATAAATACAAAAACAAAGAGAAATTGATAAGTTAGCACTTCCCTCCTGAGATCATTAATGGAAAGAAAGAAGGTTCATCATGCTTCACCCTTTATGCCTAGTTTGAAACTCTAAGGACACACAGAATACAGAAGGCATTTCACAAAAGTGCTAGTAAAACAGACACTTTTCTTGGAACACAGAAAAGCAAGGAAAGCAAATACGTATGTGCAGGCAATAACTTATCCAAAAAAAATACTTTCAGTGGCAATTTATCATGATATGTCTACGAATAGCAATTCTAAAAGTCTACAAAAACAGTATTAAATGGAAGAGTATAATGAAAGAATTATTTCACCTTTTTGACAGTCTTTCCACACAGTTTTTCGATTCTTCTCATAATGTTTATTCAACCAGGTGAGGATTGTTCGTTCATATGGAGAATATATATTACTGGATAATGGTTCTGATTTTATTCTTGGCATGTTCTGCACATTTTCCAAGCTGAGGTGATCAGCGATATTACGTGAAAAAACATGTGGAAGAACAAACACCTGAAATTAGAAAAAGTGGTTTTAAGGATTTAAGCATGAACTATATAAAAAGAACAATTTAAAGTTAAGTGACAACCCCCCCACTTCAAACTCAAAAGGTTTTCTAATTTAGAAAAGGTTTAGGGCATTATACATTAGCATAAATATATAACACAAAAGAGAACAGACTCGTTGAGGTCTTGGGAATCTGTAAAGGTCCCAGCCAACTAGAAGCTGGCAAATGTTGTCCTGGTTTTTAAGAAGGGGAAGAAGGAAGACACAGGCAACTACAGGCCTCTCAGTCTCACTTCAGTGCCTGGTAAAATTATGGAGAATGGTGTTCTGGGAGTTGCTGACAAACATTTGAGAGACAATGCAGTCATTGGTCATAACCAGCAGAGGTTCACAAAGGCAAAGTCCCGCATAACCAGCTTAATTTTCTTTTATAAGAAGGTCACCCATCTAGTTGACCAAGGGAGGCCAGTAGATGTGGGTTTCTTGGATTTTATCTAAGCTTATAATACTGTCTCTCACAGAATTCTTCCAGACAAAATGTCCAGCATACACCTAGACAAGTCCAAAATACGATGGCTGAACAATGGCCAACAAGTCAGGCTAAAGAGTTTTAGTAAATGAGGTTACATCTGGCCGGCAGCCAGTCACCAGCAGGGGGTCATCCAGGGCTTAATTTTAGGGCCAGTGCTCTTTAGTGTTTGTATGAATGATCTGGACATAGGGATTGAATGTACATTAAGTTTATTAGTGATACTATATTAGGAGTAGCTCTGGACTCTCTCAAAGGTAGGCCTTACAGAGAGATCTGGATAGACTATAGAGCTGGACAATCATAAACTGTATTAAATTTAACAAGAGCAAGCACCATATTCGCACCCACGATGGAGTAATCCTATATAAACATTTAAAATGGGGGATGAGAGGCTGGAGAGCAGCCCCACACTTAATTGCATGGTTTGGTTTTATGTATGAGTAGCAAGTTGGGCTATGGGTCCCTTCCAACTCAAGATATTCTATGATTCTAAATAATTTTTAGTTTCTGATATTTTT
This sequence comes from Neopsephotus bourkii, assembly GCF_033783945.1. Classification (NCBI taxonomy): domain Eukaryota; kingdom Metazoa; phylum Chordata; class Aves; order Psittaciformes; family Psittacidae; genus Neopsephotus; species Neopsephotus bourkii. The sequence continues at coordinate 195,771 of NW_026902237.1, forward strand.
CCAAGTTTTGAGGAATTGAATGAAATCACAGGACTCATCTGGATTCCAAGAATTATTGTGTATATTCTATCCAAAGCACTAATCCCTGAACTACTATATTGGTCTCCAGTGCAACCTACAGACAATCTTGAAATGGTATCTTTCATGAGCCAGTTGCTTAATCAGGTCCAAACTACACTGACTGCTTCCCCTGAAAAAATAAACATTTTAATATCTACAACAAAATTTTTGATACTCAGTCTTGTATGAACATATATTTAAAAAAATCTGTATTTAAAATATATAAGAAATATAAAGAAGTTAAAAGTAAAAATTCCACACAATATTTTCCTTTTCCCCAATTCCCTGCCCCCACAACTGAAATGGCTGCATAGAAAAACATATTTGAAGGAAGAACACAGAACTTATTTTTGGGATGATGATGAAGTCAACAGCTTTGCTTTCATCCTCCATCATCAAAGAGGTCTCAGACCTGATCACCTTAGCCAGTGACTAGACTACCAAGGATCATGGTCATAAATGCTAATTACACTGCATCAGCTCCACAGTGCCATTATATTCACAGATAATTTAGGATGAGTTTAAGGACTAATTGTTTGGTGAAAAAAAAAAAGGCTATCATTGACAATGTCAATTGACAATTAATCAATTAATGCAAATCCAGTAAAATATTATTTTAAAATACGATTGGGCCCAGTTTCTCAGTCCCTTAAGCACTCTCAGTAATGACTAATTCCCTAACACAGAGATACATAAAGAAAGTGCCATTTCATCTACTCAGAATGGAAACAGCTTGCACCCCTTTTATAATTTTTTCTCTTCATATTAATTTCCAATACCAGATTTTAACAGGTTTGTTAGAGAAAGCCTCAGTTTCTTGAGGCAAAGTGTTAAAACTTTAATCCCTCCACTTGCTGCAGAAGTACTCTTACTATATACTCTTAAATATAGTATGATGCAGCTACAGCCATGTGGCTTCACAGTTTCCACATTTACAACTGCATTTCTTTTTTTTTCTCTGAAATTTTTCTAAAGACAAATTTTATATATACTACTATACAAAACTTACCTACTAATGTACACTAGATCCAAGCTATAACATCCATATTTAATCACAATTTTTAAAATAGTCACTTTGAAATTCTTTTTTAAACCCTGAAGCATTTCAGTTCAGCAAAGCATAGTTCTATACAGAGATGGCTGGGCTAATTTAATTTAAATATTTGGATTTCTCTCCATGGCACTTTATTGATTTGCATAGGACTATTTTATATGAAAAAGAAATAAGAATATCAGCATACTCAGATACAAAACTGAAGAAAACAACAGCAAAATAAGCAAACAAATATATACTATTTCATGCTTTTCTCAAAAGGCAGTGTCTTTGCAGTTAATTTATTGCCACATTCCTTCACCAGTATAATCTGACGTTCTGTGAAAAGAATCAAAACAGTAATAGCAACTACATTTAGAGGAAAACATGAAGAGTTATTTACCCATAAACCACTATTTTACTGTCTTTTAAAAAGAAAAATCCAATCCATCTTAACGCAGTTCATCAGGGACTGTAATTATAGAACAAGAGGGAATGGCTTTAAACTTAAACAGGGGAAGTTCAGGTAAGAACAGGTTGCCCAAATAAGTGGTAAATGCTCCATCCCTGGCAATGCTCAAGGCCAGGATGGACAGAGTCTTGGGCAAAAACATGGTCCAGTGTGAGGCGTTCCTGTCCATGGCAGGGGTTTTGGAACTAGGTGATCTTAAGGTCCTTTCCAAACCTAATTATTCTATGATCCTAAGATACACGCATGCTTATATTCCTACTGATATCCTGTGAGGGAACCAGAGCATTGTTCACCAGAACAACGACATTTTGGAGCCCACTGTATTTATTAAAATAACTAACTGAATAAAATAATTAGCTATAAGATTGGGAAATATTATTAATTATAACTATAAGAAGCATCCTTATTACCACATGCCCATTAAATTTAAAGATAGTCTTTATTGAAAATCTGGCCTGACCCAGGGGCTAACTTACCACTTCTGCTATTAGAGTCTCTCTGTTTCCATTAGCCTAGTCTTTTCAGATTTGCAAAATACCATCAATATTTTAGTCCTTGCTTGAAAAGAGAACTAAAAGTATATCTTTCTGACTGATGAATTTGCCATTTTATTCCCCACAGGTTTTATCTTTTCTTCAGAATAAAATTAATTTTCCATTCTTCTGAGATGGATTTACGTGTGCTTGTTTTCCTCTGGAACTTCTGCAGCAACAGAAGTTTTCATAACAAATATGTGGCCATAATGCACCAAGTACAGGTATGAAAGTAACATGAGATAACATTTCAGTTGATAAAGAAAAATATTAAGTATTTCTAATAACAGCACTTTATTTCTAAAATAAAATTGGATAACAAAACTTCTTTTAGATAAATAGATCATTTCCTTTAACTTTTTTATGAAATTTCCAGCATGCTGTGTAAGGATTCTGTTTCATCTTATATTGCTTGAAATCAGACTATTGTAATCACAAAAAAGCTTGTCTCTACTTTCATTTTAATTAAACTGGTTTTAAGATATGAAACATTCTCTTAACTTCAGAATATTTCAACAGTAACCAAAATAAATATTTTTTATGCAAACCAGTCTTGCTGCCTTGACAGTTCATATCCTGTTTTTATTTATTGCTCCTATGCTTTCTTTACAAATCTAATAAAATAAATAAATAAACCTTCTTCAGCAGCAGTCATGGTCACCCTTATAAAAAATGGGTTTGAACAAAAGGGTATGTAAGAGTGAACAGAACTAGTTCCAAGATCTTTTTTTCTCTTAAAAGTTCTGCTTATGCTGTATGTTATTGAATTGAATACCATGTTAGCGAAATCGCATAAAGCTATAACAAAAAAGTAAAGCAGAGATGTTTAATTCCTAAGACATCAGTAGGTGGGACAGAGAATATGAATGTGATGTTAAGAAGCTCCAAAGATTTACTATTAGAGGACAGAAATATGGAGGAACAATGAATGAGAACCTGAAACATGTTTCTCATGCATGAAACAGAACTAGAATGATGAAGAGCACATCTTCACAATAGTTGTAAGTTGATCTAAACCTGAAGTCTTTCTTGTCCCCAGCAACCATGTGTTCTGTCCCACTCTTGTGTCTACACCAACAGTCAGATAGACGCAAGAGTTTGGAAGCATTACCCTACTCCAGTAGTTCTAGCAAAAGGAAAGTGGCAGAAAAAATGGAGTCCAGAAAACTTGTTTTTCCCTACCATCTGAGACATGTTCTTTCTAAGACATGCAACCTGCACCTATGTTGCTCTCAGACATTGTAAAGGCTACAAAGTTTATTTTAAAAGACTGCACTTCACATGCACACATGGAAGAAAAAAAAACACAAAACTGAAAAAGGATTAAAAAGAGTTAAAACTTTTAAAGAGGCACCAGCAAAGCTGAACCAGGCCACCTGAAAACAAATATTTAATGATATCAACTTTTTAGAAGATTAAAAAAGACCACAGATTTAAATGACCACTTAAGTGCTCAAATTTGCTTTGGAAAATGTGATTAAGCCATCCAAAATTTTTATCTAACTTAAGTAAAAATAAAATTAAATAAAATTTGAGAAGTACATAATGACCAAGTTCATTATATCTTAAAAGGAATAGATATTATATAAAATGCTTTAAGAATTCTATTCTAGTCTAAGACAATAAATACCATGGTTATATGTCTAGTCAGCTAAGTATTTCCAGGGAAAAGTGTTTCTAACCAGGGCAACAAAAAAACATGTTGGAGGGTTTTTTTTCCTGCAATAAGCGTTCCAAAACATGTAATTCTAAAAAATGCAACAGCAGCAGTCATTTTTCTCCTTCTTAGTAGCTGCTGCAATGCTGTGGTTTTGACTTTCTGCCTGGGAACAATGCTGACAACACCGATGGTTTTAGTCGTTGCTCAGTAACGTTTACTCTGACCAAGGACTTTTTAAGTCTCATGCTCTGCCAGGGAGAAGGGGAAGCCGGGAGGAAGCAGAGACAGGACACTTGACCCAAACTAGCCAAAGACGTATTCCACACCACAGCACGTCATGCCCCCTATATAAACTGGGGGCAGTTACCTGGAAGGGCTAGATCACTGCTCAGGTCGGGCTGGGTATTGGTCGGAAGGTGGTTAGCAGTTGTATTCTCTTCCCTTGAAGATTCCCTGGTTGTTTCCCTTATCATTGTTATTATTGGTGGTAGCAGCAGTGATTTGTGTTATACCTTAGTTACTGGACTGCTCTTATCTCATCCCGTGGGAGTTACATTCTTTTGATTCTCCTCCCCATCCCTCTGGGAACCAGGGAAGGAAAGAAGGGGAGTGAGCGAACACCTGCGTAGTTCTGGGTTGCTGGCTGGGCTTAACCCATGACACTGTTCTAACAGAATTTCTTAACGAAAACAGAACACACTGCTAACATTTCAGAATTAAGAAAATTAAAATATTCGCAATCAATTTTTTTCTTCTCTGTTAGAAAGAAATAAAGAAAAAAAAAACCAAAACTTGAATATACCACAGATCTTTTTAAAAACAAAGTTTTTGCCATCAGTTCTTCAGAATCTAATTGATAAATATCTCTAATTTACCTTGTATATTTGCAGCAGCACATCTGTCCAAGCTCGTTTGCTCATTGTCTCAAATACACTGTCCTCCAGAATTAATAGATGCTTGTTACTGTAGATCTCTGAGATTTTTTCATCTATTTTCAACTCAGACATATGACCCTTCAGATAAAAGAATGGGATTTATTTTTTTTATATTTATTCACAAGAGGACAATAATGAATCAATGGCATAAATGTCTGATAATGTCTACTATAGTGCAACAGTGATCAGCAGCATTAGAACCATTTACAGTTCGCAGCTGTCCCAGGGATAAGCAGTGCAATACAGAGTTGACAGGATTTGAAAACAGCAATAGGACAGAGAAGCAATAGAAAGGATATAGTTAAAAAAAACAGGAAAATCAATAGAAAATAGTAAAATTAATTTTACTTTGAGAAAACACATCTGTTGGAAATAAAGTACAGGTATCAGCAACAGTAGAAGGAATGGAATATGAAAAATGTGTTTGTGCCAGTTTAAATTTCAGTTCAATTTCATGCACATGCTTAGATGTGTGCAACCCAAAACAGTCACCCCAGTAGGAATACTCATGGTCCTCAGTGGACTTTCGTTAATCTTTGAAAGACTGACACTTAGCACACGGTCCTTGTTAAAAAACAAAGAACAAAAAATGGAATGAAACTAACAAACACAAAAGCAAAGCAAAACAAAACAAAAACAAAAAAAAAAAAAACCAAACCAAACCTACCTTAAGTACAGTTTGCTGTATTTTAATCCGTTTCTTATAATCATCAGGTTCAAGCAGAAATTCTGGCATAACATGAGGAAGATATGCTCCATGGCATCTGAAATCATAAAGCAGGAAAAGTTAATAGGTCAGCAAAATAATTCTTTTTAAGAGCTGTCCAAGTTTTTTAACTTACTCAGCCTATGTACAAGCTCTTCTGAGTTTCATTTAAGTGCCCTTTGGACTAATGATCCAGTGCTACTAATTGCTTTGATAGTTTCTATTTATGAAATTCATGTGCCTACAACTAAACGGCTTCTTTACAAGAACTGGTTCTCCAGAAATTATTTATTACAGCACAAAACATCAAAACCAGGTAATACCTATTTCCATGTGAAAGTCAAAAGACCAGTGTTACGTAACATTAGCAGAATTAAAATTTGACGATGCTTCATCTGTCTGCAAGTCTGATGTCAAAAGTCACGAGTGTGAGAAAAGGGATTTCAAAACTCTATCAATTGTTAAACTGACTTGCCATCTGTTCTAAAGTGACTAATAAATTCAATAGGAAAAGTAATGAAAGGCAACTTCAACAGATTGAATACCAAGGAAAGCTAACTTCCACATGAAGAAACACTATTCTTTATTTCAAATGACAGAGTTTAAACAAATGTTGATGGAAAAGGGGGAAAATAATGAAGAACTCTTAAGTTTATTTTTCTCAGGGGAACAGAAAAGTTTCGTGACTTTCAGGTCAGAAAGATTACCCTACCATAGCTAGATTTACATTGTTCTCTGTGATTTTAACATGGCTAATGTGAATAACAATCAGATGAAATTTTCGTGTTATGTAACCAGTCTCTCACTCAGGTGAACTGATCATATTTTTGTGGTACCATACAGTCTAAATTCAATTTACTTCGTACATTAAAAATCATCACATTTTGAAACTAGGATCATGATAACTTGTTTCTCTTCCCACAGAATTATATTTTGCTGGTAAGAGAAAATATTTTTACTCCATATTTTAAACAGTGACATTATCTTTTCAAATTATTGAAATTTCATGTTTCATACAGTTACCCAGTAGGGCTTTTTAAGACACAAATATTTTAATCAAGGTCCCAAAATAATATTAGTAGCCTGGTTCTAAAACTCATCATGTCTGAAATTCACGTTTTCCACTAAAGCATACACTCAGTCCCATGAAATCCCTTTAAAACTTCAGTTCTTCCAAAATTATAAAAGGAGGAACCTATACAACATTCATCTTTTCAGGTATCCTATCTTTCTTTCAGTGTTTTTACTTGGTAGATACATGAGAATAGTATCTACAATAGAATTATCTACAATCTTCATCATCAGAAAAGATGGGTTCTATGTAACTGAATATTCTCAAAATTGGCTGCATTTCGCTATTGTGGAACACCATCTTAAAAAAATTCTCCTTATTAATGTAAATATTTAACACAATACAACGTGGGGATATTTAGATTAGCCATTAGGAAGACATTCTTTACTCTGAGGGTGGTAAGGCACTGGCACAGGTTGCCCAGAAGAGTTTTGGCTGCTGCTTCCCTGAATATGTTCAAGGTCAGGTTGGATGGAGCTCTGACCAACCTGGTCTAGTAGATGTCCCTACCCATGGCAAGAGGATTGGAACTAGAAGATCTTTAAGGTCCCTTCCAACCCAAACCATTCTGTGATTCTATGAAAATTAATTTAGGAGGAATTCTAATGTAATGACATAAAATCACAAAATCGTTTGTGTTCCTGGATTTCTTGTCTGACTGCCTCTTTGTTGGTACTCATTACTCCTGAGCTTGGATGAGGTGAACTGTGAATATTAAACAGCTTTCTTAGGCTCCTTTTATCTCTTCTCTGTTTCACAGCAACAACAGCAAAGAAGGATGAAAAGAGTTTATTAACTTTTTTTTTATTTGTACCATCTCTGACAGTTGTTCCATATTATGTGACAAGGTAAGATTATCAGTGAAGGTAGCTAATAGCTACATCCGTTGAGCAACAGGAGTAGTGCTTCCATTTCTTGCCATATCATTAATTTGAAAGACTAAGAAATGACAAGATAAGTCTACAAATTTTTTGTTAAAGCCAGTAACTATAGGACAAAGAGCATCAGTGGAATGGTGATCATTAATGACAAACCTGATAGGACTATCTAGTTAGTCTGTCTAAGGACTGAGGTTAAGAGTCATCTTCTTTCATAATTAAGGAAGCAGAGCTCCTGTGAGATTCCTGTGTTACATACACCACTATCACAGGACACCTCAATTAGTGAAAACTGCAGAGGATAACCTTGGAGGAAAAATTGGTATTTTTAGTAAATTTGGTAAATAGGAACCCTTGTTAAAAAATTTCTAAGACATAAATTTTAGATCACAAAAGTATAAGGGAAACCCTAAACTTCTGATATATTGTTCAGTTGGAATTATGTCTGAACTATGCTAATAAAAAAGTGGAAATATGCATGCACATTTTATCACATATCTACTTACTTAAGGAAAGCAAGCAATATAGAGTGCTGGCAGTGGAGCTGTAACATTCGTTCAGTTGGATCAAGGATCAATGCTTGGCTCGGTGTAATGTCTGGTAACAATTGTCCACTCAAATGGAATAGCATGTCATAAACAGTCTTAGTATCTTTCTCACGGTTTTGTTTAAAAACCTTGTCTTGTGAAGACGTTGTCTGGACTCTGCACACATCACTAAGGGAGAAGAACGCACAAAACAAGCTAACACTATATCATGATGGCAAACATGATGAACCATGAAGTAAAAACAGCACCAAGAAGGATGGAAAGTATATCACTTTTTTCTTTTTCCAGAACTTTTATAATAATGTAAGAATTTTGCACTGCATGGAATAATTAATAAATATATGTGAAATATTTAGTAAATATATGCATTTGTCACTTCTTTCTGCCAACATAACTTTGATTTCTATCATATTTATAAATGTCTATGTGTTTCTGTCCTAAAAGAGTAGCTTCTTCATTATTTAGTAGCAAGCTAGGTAAGATCAACTAAATGATGCCACTGATATATTTCCAGAGTGTTTGCAAGAATGTTGATTATGAAATTTCCTTTCCCGTCAGTTTCTTAATCTTTAAAGTAGAAGGGGAGATGGGGGGGGGGAAGACATATTGTTAAGACACTTATTGATGCCATCAAAGATGGGAAAATTGCTAGAACTGTGCTCATTCTGGGAGAAGAATCAATTTCAGTTAAGAGGGTGACATATAGTTTGAACTGCATATTTAACATACTCTGCATTATAATATAACAGAGCATCATAGTTCAAAATATATTTTAGAAAATGAAAAATAACACCCGAGTAACATTTTCATATAAACAGCACACAGATGCTGCAATTTTAATATATAACTGTGCATTAGAATGCATTTATATTCCTCAGATCATATCCAAAACACTTTAGTATATATGTTAACATTTTATAAGGCAGACATAAGTTAGCTGTAAGCAGATATGAATTACCGTCTCAGTGAATATGGTATTGAAATAGGATTTTGTCCCTTAGACCAACCAAAGAGAGTAAACCAATTCTTAACAGCAGTTAGGGTTTTCTGAAAGAAGATGTACTCCTCTTGATCTTCACTGGGAAAAAATGAAAATTTATTTTCTCTTTCTTCTCTTTGACTGCCAGTTTCATTACTCTCTTCAATCATTTCATCACTCTCAGAAGAATCAGATTCTAAATGATACAGAAAAAATAAAAAGAAAATATCCAGAGAGATTCCCTATTTCCCTAGTTTTGTCTAGTACAAGAACAATTATTATTTTTAAAACCATAATGGCTTTCAGAAAGTAAAAGATTATCAGACAACTACTGATCAATTTTTTCAAGACTAAACAATTTATGTAACATGAACATGTTTTGGAAATAGAACAAATTATATTCTTGGACTCTAACATAATTTAAAGAAAAAAATATCACCCAAACAAAAATAGATTCAGCTATGGCTTACGAAACCACAGCAATCTTAAAAAAAAAGTCTTACACATATAGTTCCAGTAGATACAGCTTTTCCAGCTAGACAACACTAGTTCCCCTTCTCTCCCTCACAGTCACATAGCATAGCTCAATACCTGGCTTCTGTTCAGCTTATGAGGTAATGTATAAGTAAAGCTAAACCTACATCCCAATCTATAAGCCTTCAGACTTTTCTCTCCTCTATTCAACCTCCTTTCTCCTAAATTCTGACCTGGTCAAAACTTAGATTATCTATTTTAACAAGTAGTAGTTATCAACAACATCATCAACAACAACAGTATTGCATAAAAAATAACTGAAAAATACAATCATTCTATAAGCCTTCAGACTTTTCTCTCCTCTATTCAACCTCCTTTCTCCTAAATTCTGACCTGGTCAAAACTTAGATCATATATTTTAAGAAGTAGTAGTTATTAACAACATCAACAACAACAGCATTGCATAAAAAATAACTGAAAATACAATCATTCTCCTTGTATCACAAAAAAAACTTAGATGATTCCAAACTCAAAGGTGTGATTTAACACCACTGTTGCAGTTTTAATATTTCAGTAAATGATGAAAAAATAAAACTAATACCTTAGATAATAAATAAAAAAAATTCTTAGAATTTAAGAAGAAAAAATATGCAATATAAATAAAGGTTGCTTATAAGGATACTGGGAAGGGACTCTTCATTAGGGACTGTAGTGATAGGACAAGGGGCAACGGGTTAAAACTTAAACAGCGGAATTTTAGACTGGAGATAAGGAGGAAGTTCTTTACTGTAAGGGTGATGAGGCACTGGAATGGGTTGCCCAAGGAAGTTGTGAATGCTCCATCCCTGGTGGTGTTCCAGGCCAGGTTGGACAGAGCCTTGGGTGACATGTCTTAGTGTGAGATGTCCCTGCCCATGGCAGGGTGATTGGAACTTGATCATCTTAAGGTCCTTTCCAACCCTAACTATTCTATGATTCTATGACTCTGAAGAGACTTTATAAGATCACCATGCAGACCTCAGTTTGTGCAGTTCTGTGGGCTCACAAGATTACTTGCCCCATCTTGTCACTGCCACCTTTGCACAGCCTTTTCAGATCTGAAACCCAGTTGCTATTTTGAGCTCTTATTATACCATTCCATTAAAAATTAATCATGTCGGCAGAGCTACTATTTAACCTGTTTTACTACCCCTATTTGTCTTGATAAATCAGGTATTGACTTGGTAAATTCATCTTAGAGAATGACACAGAAACATCAGCAGATCTGCAAGAGTGGAATACTAACAGTGAATGAAACACCAGCAACTTCAGCTGTTCTAACTTCCTAGTTAGAAAACTAGCAGCTGAAAGAAGAGGTATGTCAACAGACTCAGATACTAGTCATCTGACAACCTTACAGAAGATCTATTACTCTTAGTTCCTACGGAACAGCACCATAACTGAGACCCCACTGACAATGGTTAGATTTATACAGTACTCCATAAATGCATTATAAATGTGGAAGTCTAACCTGAGCATACAACTAGACATTTGCAGAACACAGCATTTTTCTGGGCCCCTCACTGTAAGAGAGATACTGAGTTGCTGGAGCAGGTCCAGGGAAGGACAACAGAGCTGGTGAAGGGTCCAGAGAATAAGTCTTATGAGGAATGGCTGAGGAAACTGGGTCTGTTTAGTCTGGAGAAGGCTCAGAGAGACCTTACCGCCCTCTACAACTACCTGAAGAGAGGCTCAGTTGAACAAGGTAGGTGTTGCTCTCTTCTCCCAAGTAACAAGTGATAGGACAAGAGTTAACACCCTCAAGCTGCAGCAGGGGAGGTTTAGGTTGGATATATGGAAAAATTTCTTCACCAAAGGGGTGATCAGACATTGGAACAGGCTGCCCAGGGAAGTGGTGGAGTAGCTTGGTTAGCTCATGCCTACAGACACAATGCCCTTCTTTGCAACAAGTGCCTTAGGTTTGCATAGTATTTAATTGCTCTGCTGGCATCTCTGCTCATGTGTTATTGCAAATAGGACCTTGATATTGTTTGGGTTTTTTTGTTTTGGGGGCTTCTTGGAGGGGTTTTTTGGTTTTGTCTTTTAGTGGTTTGACTGGTTTCCCGTAAACATAATCTGTTAACAGGAAGGAGAGTCTTTACCTGCATGGCCAGGTTTCCCATGGTGTCACAGGAGAGAACAGCCTCCCCAGTATTCATTGATTATACATACAAAAGCATTGTTTACAGATGTGAAAAATACCTTTTTAAAACAATAAGCTGAAAAACAGTTGCAACATCTCAAAGTGTTTAAGAGGAACAGTTGCGCTCTACCTGATTCAGAATCTTCATAGCTTGTGTCAGTGGTTGCACAAAAGGTACTTGAGGAAATACTACGGGCAGGTGATGGTGAAGTAAGGAATGGATGCAGAACAACTTCACTACTGTGGCCCTTGATGTCTATAAAACAAGATTACAAGCTGCATTTGAGCAAACATATTTTATTGTCTCTGTGTTCTAACAGTTTATAAACAGATATCTGCTTCTATATTTTTCTACTTCATTCTTCAGTTTAAGAAGTAACAGTTCTCATTTGACTGATGAAAACCTTATATCAGTCATTAGACCTGACACAAAAAAAAATAATAAAAAAAAAAAATTGCATAGCTTTTTCTATTAACTGTATATTTTACAGCCTGGGTCTCCATACTTGCTGAAAAAACACCTATCAGAACAGACCTAATTCAAGAATTCTAAGTCGTGAACAAAATATTCTTAAGGAATTTTTAGTCACAGCTCTGTAATGAGTCTCCATGTACTATTATCAAGCTCTTTCAGACTCAACAACACATATTTTACAAACTCAAATGTATGATTTATCAATCCATCAGTTCTGTCAGAATATATGTCAGCCTTTGATAGGATTAGAGGACCCTATTCTAGCTATCTCTGATGTCATTCTCCAGAACAAGAGTAGAAGGGGAATCCAGTGTAATTTCTAGAGAAGTAAATGCACCAGTAATATAAGGAAGAGCTCTGTATGCTTATCTTTAATTTCCCATTACTGGCACCGTTATTAGTGTGGTTTGGAGCAAGTAACACAAGAGCATTGTGTCAGATATGTGGAGGCAAAGCTCCCCTGAATAGCTTTCCAAGCCACTGTGTTGTACAGATATGGTTTGGTCACATTAAATAGTCTATACAAAACCTACAAAATAGACTCAAGCAAATTAGTGGAAGTTATTTGCTTCAAAACTGATAGTGGGACCAAACCAATAGGCAATCAGTACAGGACAGAAATACTCATTACTAACAGGTGGTCAGTTATTCTAAAGCCATCACTTCATTTTTGTGTTAATGCTCAAGGGAAACCTACAAAGCATCTTCAAAAGACAAGTTGCAAAAATGATCTATTGATCACAAAAAAAAAAAATCACATTTATGAGAGATAATATTTTCCCCTTTGCTATCTTCATTTAATTGTGCTACAATCCATGAATGGTATATTACCTATACCTATCTTATATATGAAAAAAAAAAATATATGTATATCATTACCTGTCTTCTTGCTAACCCCTTTTTCAGCTTCAAAGTACAAACTCTCTTTATTCTTAGATAGCCCAAGTAACACACAAAATATTTCTAATCTCTGATCACAGGCTTTTATTGGGCATAAAAATGTGACTTTATCCTCCAGCCTTCAAGGACAGTAATTAAAAAAAAAAACAAACTGAAAACTATTCCCAACAGGCAAATAACAATCACTTTTTATCATAACATTATGTGGCCTGCTATTCTGCTTTCTTCAATACATACCCAACTGTTGTCCTAGGAATAACTGAGGATCACTATCAATATCATTTTAATTATATTAGTTTACTCATTATTGTTTGGGCTGTTTTCTCATACTTTAAAAACTTCACAAAACATTCCGTAGGATTTAGGTTTGCCCAATATTTTTAATAAACATTACCTAATCATACATATATATGTTTTCCTCATTTTCAACAAGAAAACAGAAGCTATTAAACTGCTTTAAAAGTTTAATTGCATTATCCCCTTGTAATTAATGATGAAAAATACTATGTTAATGATAACATCCCTGTTATTATACTAAAAACATTGCAAATAGCACTGGACATGATATAAGTTTAAGAAGTAGTGTGTTAACTGCTTACCGCTTCTCAAGATAATTTGTTCATCAGAGCAGTTAACTGCAAAATATGGATATAAAGTAAGAAGGCAATTCTCCGCTGTTGCAGCAACTTGAATTTTGAACCTGTTCAAAATAAAATGCAAAAAACAATAGTTTCAATTTAGCTTTGGTAATTGAGATATTTCAGCACAAGCATTTAAGAGAGAGAATTAAGGTGTCCAGACAATTCTCCTATTCTGGTTCAGTAGGAGAGTACACAGATGGGACTGCACATGCCAATATAGTGAAGACTAGTAAAGTATGTCCACTTCATAATTTTGCTATGAGCATGAATGTATTATTAATCTGAAAACTTTAGAGCTAGCAGAGATTTCATTAAATAAATAACCTAATAACCTCTGACTCTCTGAAAAGAAAAAAGAATTAAATTACAGCTAACATTTAGCTGTAGGAGGAGACAGCTAACTTGCTAAATATATCCTATAACTTTTGATAGGGGAAGTCTTCTTGAAAAGTAATTCTGACTTTGATTTAACATTCTATAAGACTTTACTGAAATATCAAAACAAATATCTGGAAATTAATAGATTCAACTTGAAAACAATGAGATATTGACTGCAATTACTAGAATGCAATAGAAATTAAAGTACATGCTCCAGTGTTCACTACTGTGAATATATTAATATGGCCATAGCCATATTAATGTACAACAATCCACCTTATAACCTGTTTGTTGTACATCCCCTCAGTCTCTCAGGGTGCAATCAATGTGCAAACTATTGCCAGCAATAGATCCCTGTTAGCCATTTGCATTTATGTTCTTAACTCACTGCAACTGACAGGTAATTCTATTGAGCTTTGTCCTATGTTTACACAGCTGGTTATTTACTATACATTAACTTATTAACTAGCATTAACATTCACAAACTGTTTTGTTTAAGCTGTCAAAATAGAAAGAAAAATGTATTTTAACAATTCAAACAGCATGCTGATAACTGTCTTGCTTTGATGTATTAAGAATAACGCATATGGAAAATATACATTCCACAGAAGAAAATAGTATGTTTCCTATTATTTAAATTACATATTGAAGGATAATTTCCTATTTAATGTAAATTTAGATTAATAGTAAAAGATACCAAGAGACCTTACAGACTTATTTATATGATGTAATTAGCTTCTCCTGCTTTGATACAGTGTATGATAATAATCAAGGAAAACAAAAATGTTTTTAAAGTTCCTGGGTTTACACCAGAAAGTAACTTTTCTTTCCTCTTTCACACTTCTCTCTCCATATACAACATTCTTAGATACTGATTTCAGGGGAATTCTATTAAATAGAAAAAGGCTCCAACAAAATCCATAGCCGTGTTTCTGATTTGTAAATATTCATATCTGGATTTCAATTTCATAGCTAATAGTTATTTAAAACAATAATCCAGCTCTGCAATGTTTTGGGTTGTTTGTAGGACATGTGAATCCTATTGGAACCTGGCTGGGAGTGGGGCAAGGACCTTAGCCAGTTTCACCTCTTAGCATAGTAATTCTTTTAGCTAACTTCCTGCTTTCTGCTTTTATCCAGCAAAAATCTCAGCAACAGGCCATCAGCAGGACACACAGCTGTCAAAGATATATCTATATGTATGAAATGTACATCCTCAAGCCAGGTGTCACTTTTTCTACCTTCATCAAGCCATTTGAAGACAAACAGGGTCAATAACACAGAGCTCACCAACTTCCAGTCACAACATTACTGTGATAAACAACAATTCTCACTACTCTGCAGGTGTACATTAGGTTAACTTCACCCAACAGAATTGAGGCAGGGGTGGAAGAAAGCTGCATGCATGTTAATAAAACACATAGCTCTCAAATTATGTGAAAGTAACTGAATGTATTATCGAACTCAGTCAACTTTCCAGTTTCTTAGTGTGGGGTAAGCACCTCAGCTATCCATCCTAAATGCTTACTTGAGATTTGGGCATATACCAAATCTTCATTCATGCTCTGATTTGCACAGTAGCAAAACAGAAAAGTGTGCTTGAGAACAACTGCAGCACATCATGAACTAGTTACCAAATGCAATAGGTGATACTACTCAAAGCAAACAACCTAGAATATAAAGAACTGCAATTGCTACAGAACATCTGTGTACAAATAAATGTCTCAGACCTCAAAATGCCACTGCAAGAGAAGCTCCTCCTTGCTTAATCCAGCTAGCAATCCAACAAAGGCAGATCTCCTTGGCTGCTGTGGTATTATAGTAAGAGAAATTAATACACCCAGCCAATAGCAAATGCATATATTATTAGCTGAAAAACTCAGAAGCTTTAGAGTGCTTACAAGATGAAAAAAGATTGGATGGTGAAGCACCTGTGCTGGCTGAGCATGAGCTGTGAAGCAACATCACAAACCTGCAAGTGATAGTCATGAGTAACTGCTACAGGCAACAAAGAACCCCAATTACCAGCCTGACCTTTCATCTAGGGAGGTTCGCTGCATGCCTACAGCTTTAATGCAGGATGCTTTTGAGAGACTGATGCAACTTTCTGATCTTTTGCCCTGCCACTCTTCCAGATAAGCACCAGTGAAGCTGATGGGGAACAGCTGACCTGGGACATATCAGACATAACTGCACGGCCTTGGGAGCAATAATAAGGGAATGGGGCACAGGTGGTCTTCAATCATGTTGGTGAGGAAAAAGAGCTTAAGGATGAGAAGATGGATCCTGCAAGTCAACAACTGGTTCTCCAGCTGATATTGACAGCAAGGATTTAGCTCCTGTGACAGTGGGTTTGCAGTGGCTGCAGTGACTATGATTCAGAAATCTAAAAGGAAGGAAAAAGGCAAAAAGCCATTATCACAACCCTGTAATTCCAAAGAGCAGACTTTGGCCAGCAAAGAGCCACAAGGATGAATGGACGGAAGAACCCATCATAAAGGGAGAGACAGAATCGTGAGTGTTCAGTCTGGAGAAGGCTCAGGAGGATATTAACTACATGTAGAAATATCTGATTTGAGGGAATACACAAGATGGAGTCAAACTCAGCTATGTTCAGTGACAGCACAAAAGGCAATGGGTACAAATTGAAAATACAGGGTTATTATAATAATATAATAATAGAATATAATGCTTAATAAAGTGAAATATTTGCGATCTACATGAACCATTATTGCCATTATTGTCTCTGCTAATGCATATTTCCAAAGAACACAAAACTGGAAAATGGCCATTAAATATGTTGTTTACCAACATTAGAAACCTGCTGATCATCAAAAAACTAAGGCTCCAACTATGATGAAAAAAAAAGCAATCCAACACTCTATATAAAAGCAATTTGTTTATTTCTTTTAAATTAACTCTGATTATTTTGGTTTTGTTGTTTTGTTTGGGTGTTTAATTTTTTTTGTTTGTTTTAATTTTTGTGGGAACACAAAAGAACATAAATCAAAACATTTCGTCCTTTTTATTTTGCTCTATAGCATTTCAGACATTTTCTAAATAGAAACAAGTGATTTGTCTTCCATCAGTGTATCCCAAATCCTCTAGAAATACAGGCACAGATAAATAACCCTTCAACAATATTAACAGATGCAGTATATACAATCATAGGAATAGTTAGGGTTGGAAAGGACCTTACGATCATCTAGTTCCAATCCCCATGCCATGGATCACTAACAGTTTCCAAAGAAAAAGAATCCAAACCCATTAGGATCTAACTGACAAATTTCTTTAACAAAATTGCAAAAATATTTAAGGGACGCTCACACTGCTAGTTTATGAAAAAAAACATACTGATTGTGGAATTGATTAGGGCCAACAGGAAACAATGTGAGCGTGAGGCATTTTGCATGTCTTCGTGAAGAAGGAATAACCTAGTAGCAAGGGAAAAAGAAGGTGTAATTTAAAAGTAAGTAAATAAAGACCTGCCCTCCTCCTTTCCCACAAAAAAAAAAAAAGAACAACAACAACAAAAAAAAAAATCCTTGCACAGATCCAGAGACAACAGAACTGGAATGAAGAGAAAAAGACGACCCATGCAAGCTCTGCCACTTCTGCTCACAAATGAACAGTTCCCCAACACTGAGGAGCCCTTATCGTTTGCAACAGGAGCTCAGGCTTCCACAGCAATCAAAATAATATAATACTGAACAATGACAGGCACATGGTTTCACATGATATACAAGACTTTTAGCTGGGAAAATAGCCATCTTTTTTCTAGTAGCAGCAATAATGTCAGTTTTTTATTCAAGAATAACAGACATTTCAGCTGGCAGGGACCGTCAAAACTGTAGAAAGGCACAAGCACAGGAAAGAACATGAGTGATTAATAAGTTTGAGCCATCCTGATGTTCAAAAGCACTCCCAACTGTCTGAAGTAAAATGCCAATATATTATTAGGTCAGATGAATGCAGCAAACAAGCATGCAAATATCTACCTCCCTGCTCTCTCCAAATTTGAATGACATTAATAGAAACTGACAGCCCTTATTCTCCAAGATATGCCAGCAGAATACATGCATTTGAAATTTGAAAGCAGTGCTATTAAAGAGCTGCATGGTTTAAGCACATCTCCCAACAGCAAAAGGGAAAAAACTCCTTCTATGAGACAAAGAGATCTCACTTCATAACTGGGTACGTTTTAGTGATGGTGTCTCAGCTGCATTATGTCCTCGCCTTCTGACATTCCAACCACAAAACACAAATAGCATCAGAAACTTAATGAGTTTCCCCAGGTTCCCAGTGGGAGAGGAAAAGAAAATGGAGAAATGTAGAACATGGGAGGCAAAGACCTCAGCACACTTCTGTCACCAATGATCACAGCAATTCAGCTACACAGCACATGTGAGGGTTTTTGGTACTTTGGTGCCCAAAGCACCATTTTCTCTGATTGTACAACAAAGTATGCACCTGTTTTTTACTACCTATCTTTTACAAAGAATAAGTTAAATGTAATTTCATTCAGGTTGGCAGAAGCCTTTTTTTCCTGTTAAATTATTTATCTAATCAGCAAATTAAAAAATGTGATAACAATTAAAGAACAAGTATAAAAACATGCCATGTTTGCAGAGGTTTTTTTTGGTTTATTTTTTTCAAGTTTAAGGAAATAAGTGTCATAGCTGAATATTTCTTCCCATTTATTAAGTACTTGCTTAATATATTCTTGAATTTTCTGTTATCTTTTACTTCTCTATTACTATCGGCCCCATACAGGGATATGTCATTTATTCTGTTTTGGAGTCAAAGAAGCAAAAAGGAAGAATAGAGATGAAAAATAACATTAAAAATAAACTGCAAATTCTCATTAAAGGCAGTCACTAAACAAATATTGATGCACTTTCTTATGAACTATTTAGTGGAATTTGCGCACACAGTCAATTACTTGCACAAATGACAATCATGTATCTCAAGTTTTCTTTTACAGGTACATATAGCATGGTTTTGCTACAAAATATGATTGCTTATCTTCTTTCAAATGTTTTTTGCAATGTAGACAAATTCAACAGTATCTATCCTCTATCAGTGTTCACTTTGATTTAAAGGAAAAAAAAGACATTATTATTTAGATGGACTTAATATGAACAACGTGAATCAATCCTACTGTAGTTTTAGAAATGAAAAGCAAAACATTGCACAGCCTAAGTAAAAAAAGACCAAAACACATAATTCATCTCATCAGTACTCATGCTTTTAAATATGCCTAGAATTAAGTTTTGCTTAGAAGTTAAGCCTCCTCTTCTAAGTGGTTAAATACAGGACATGATATTTTACTAACATATGAAAATAACTTTTTAACTCACTTATTTACACTCCAGAACAAAGAATAGGAGATCAAAATTTTAGTTCAAATCATTTCAAAATACATATTATTACTTTGAAAATTGAAATATAAGGAGAGAATAGCTGACAAATTAATACATCCTCTGCAACTGATACTATGAGATTTCACAGCCCATTAAACAAACCAGGAGCCTATCCAAGATCAGTTAGCTTTCATAGGTCTTATAAAAGGTTACAGTTTCATTGTTTTATCATGAAAGATCTATAAGGCCTCAAAATCTTGCCGTCCTAAAAGATTTCTCTCCTGGAAGACTCAAATTAACAAAGCAGATTGAATTCATTAGTTACACAGTTTGAAACAAACCACTCAAATGCTTAGCTAATTAGTTGAATTGGGTTTGAAGTTTGAATGCATTTCATAGGTCTCCCATGGGGGAAGGGGCTGGGAAGAATGAGGATATGCAGATAAAAAGAAATTGCAGCTACAGATTACTACAGATTGGAATATCAAAGCACGTAATATTATTAACACTAGTAACGAAACCCAAGTCTGGATAAATTATCAGATACTTTACTTAGAACAACAATATGGTCAGGATTAGAAAAATTAGACACTTAGACTTTCCTAACTGAAGAAAAGTATTCTTTCTGGTTATGACTGAAAAAAAAATTTCTAAAAGACAATATGAATAATATTACTACACTAACAAATAGCACATATGGAATCCCTTTGTTTTGGATGGTGTGCTATTGCACCCACTTACATGCAGGCTTTTACAGCCCACACACGCACGCAACTGACTGACAGGAAATCACATATGCATTGTCAAGCCAGTGTTGTTAGTTCTATTCTGTAACAAATAGCAATCTACTATGTTTTAAAATACAGCAACAATTTTAAAATTATGTGACATTTCAGACCCTGAATTTTTTTGCTTTGCGAGCATGGATGTCACAATCTTAAGATTTAAGATTACTTTGATGACTTTTCAAAAACACATTGAGTTTGCCTTTACATTGAAGATGGTATCTTTTATTTCTTTTTAATAACAAATATAGGAAAAAAGTTTATTACACATCAGAAAGGATTGTTTATCTGTAACAAGGTTTGAGAAGCTGCTAGTGCATCATATCAAAACAGTTATTATAACTAAATATTATGCCTATTCAGATGCATATTTTAGAACTCATCGTAAGCTTAAGTTATCCTTTTCTCATAATTACTGCAAGACTTATCACAAATTTATGAATCACATCCCACACCATGATTAAATCTTAGAATTAAATAAAATGAATAAGAAACAGATTCCTGGCTGACAATCTATACATGAAAATACTAATCCAAAGCAAGCAGCAGTAACTGAAAGGTCCACAATCCTTGCATCAAAATAATATAAAATTTAGTTTTACACACAGTAAAAAGCCCATTCTAAGCTGGAGGATGGAGATATTTAACCCTCAAAATAGCTGCTTTACACGAAAATAGTAACTGCAGGTATTACTTTTAATCACAATAATACTTATCTTTCCTCATCATGTATACACCGATTCATGCCACAAAGGGAAGAGATGAACAAAGGGATAAATGCTGAAAATAGTTATTTTTGCACAGAACATTCAATAACAGATTTGATTTCCATTCACTAGGGGCAGAGGGACCTTTTGCATTGCTTTTCAACGTTCTCACTTAAAAAGCAGCCTACTACTATAAAATCAAAGCAAGATGCATGAATTTCACATTTGCATATGTCTTCATCACTAAATGGTGTTTTAAAGACATGCATTTTGATATGAACACTGTATATAAATTGCTATCAAACCCTAGGTTTTCTGTCCTTAAGGAAATCAAGTCTAACAGGAATCAGACTGTGTAAATTCCTAAGTATTCTTCAGATGATTATATTAAAAAAATAAAAATCAGTACTTTTGAAAACTTTAAATGCTTTCTGACTTAGTGTGCAGGATTGCATCTGAGGAAATATATAAAATACATAAATAAATATCTATCAATGTAAAGCACATCTGTCCCTTATGCCTTCTCTTTCATAATTCCCACTTCTGATACTGATGTCCTGGAAGTCCCTCTGCAGCAGTGCAGAAAACACTGAAGAGCCCAGCACAGAGGGAAGGAGAAGACAGCAACAGTTTTCCATACTTTGCTATCCAGTCTGTGTCTCATATATCAGAAGTATGTAGGACAAGACAGTATCTTGTATACTTCTCGTACAGCAAAGTGTGGTCCGAAGATGAAATATATTCTTAGTGTACTTTTATCGATTCCTAGCTTTACACATTAAAAAAAGATGAGCAATATCCATCCATGCAGTTTTGGTTACCTGTCTGTTGAAATGATTGTTTTTTATCTTATGCTCCAAAGAACGCCTTCACTGAGATCAGGAGTTGGCCTCCTTTTTATTCATGAACCAACTGTTTCCCTATAGAGCTAGTCAAAGATACTGCCCTGTCCCTTGCAAATTTGGAAAAAAATAAAAAACAAAAATAAAAAAATAAAAAATGACAGAAGCATTATTACAGTAATCACTTAATAGTTACCAATTCCTGTCTTGGCATACACACAAAGTGCAACGTTATTACAGACATTGCAGAAAGAACTAGCGATCAGGAAATGCAGCTGAGGATACAAATTTATAGCAGGCTGTCCTGCTCTAGAAAGCTTAAAAACAGAGAACATAAATCCACAGAAAGAAAAGTATTAAGGTATAACAATAAGACGAGTTAAAAATGACATTTAAAAAATAAACAAAAACACCAAAGAAATGGGACATACATACACACACAAAAAAAAAATGAATAATAAAATAAAATAAAAAAATAAAATAAAATAAAATAAAATAAAATTAAAATAAATAAATAAAATAAATGGTAGCAGTACAGTGCACAGGGAAAAAAAGACCAATAACATGGAGAGCAAAAGACTGAAGAATGGTGTGTAGGTATAGAAGGAAGAAAGGATGTCCCTTCAAAATAAGACTGGAACATGCCCTTTGCTGGTTCCTCACAAAATGAAATTCTGATTCCCAGTCTAACTCCCCCTTGAAAAGTATCCTTCATTTTACTCTGAAACTCAGAGGCCCAGGAATGAATAAACCACATGTATAAATAATAATCATATGAATAAATTGCAAATATCCTCAAGAAAGAAACAAAAAATAAGAGAGAGAGGGAAATGGAGGGAAGGGAGGGAAGGAAGGGAAGGAAGAAGAAGGTAAGGGGGGAAAGGGGGGAAAGGGGGGAAAGGGGGGAAAGGGGGGAAAGGGGGGGAAGGGGGAAAGGGGGGAAAGGGAGGACTCTTGGGCAGTTCCACATTGTACAGATAAGTCTTTAAAATAACCAGAAACTCCTACTTTGAGACAGTACTTGCTAAGTTACTCAGTCACCTATTGAATTCTTTGGTACCAGAGGAGCAACTAAAGCTTTGTTGGACTAATGGACTAATGAACTAATCCTTTGCAAGACCACTCCCCTGCAACTTTGTAAAGATTGCAAACAGGTGATGAGAACCACTAGCTCTTCCAGATGCCAGGAAACTCTAAATCAGTCACAAACATTTTTTTAAAAAAATGAAACATAGGAGAAAGTCTCAATGAAATAAAATTTCACAGTTTGGCTCAATCCAAAATCAGACAATCTCAAAATCCAGCATGGAATGGAGTGGAAGATTTTAACAGGGTAGTTTTCAAAAACCAAAATATTTTGTAATAGAAAACATTGGGATTCGCTGCATGAAGACCATGTTGCTCCAAAGCAATCTGAGAAGGGCGAAATAAACATCAGAATTAGCAGTAGATATAAATGGTGTACAAGAACTTAAGATGGCCACTTAGATAAATCTTACCTTAGAGACCAAAGCTGAACTTTGTTGTTGGGGGAGGCGGAAAAAAAAAAAAAAAGCAAAAGTCAGTTCTGTTTCTTTTTTGTTTCCAGAATGACTCTTGTGTCCCTTTTCCCAACCAGTATGAGTCCTGTGTCTTATATCCAATGTTGTCAGTTTAGACTGTGCCCAAAATGAATTTCAATTGCACACATTACCTGTTTTCTTCGTCATCAATGAAGCAGATATCCCCTGAAAATGACACTGGCCTAGATGATATGAAGCTGATACGACAAATTAGTTCCCTATTTGTGCCATCTGAAGAAAGAACAGTATCTTGTCCTGAGAACTGTACAGAAAAAGGGTAAATCCTTTCACCATCTTCGAGTTCAACCTCTGGAAGTTCAACTTGAATTCGTGATTGCCTGAGTTAAAAATAAACAGTAGTTATGTTTGGGCTCACAGGATGACAGTAATAAAGTTTAATTCACAGGTTCATATGTTTATGAAACTTTTTCACAGCTACATACAGAATAATAACTTGAGTTTTGAGCTATAAATCGAGTTAAACTAAAGGATTATTATTCCTTTAGCATTTATATGCTAGTTTGTTTTCCACATGTGTCTGAATGTTTCATACCAACCTACAATAGTTCAACATCTAAATGAAGAGCAATTTCTACTAAGAGCATAAATATTACTTCCTTACCTTAGATTTCCTAAACTTAAAACTTTCACTGATATTTATTAAATTGCATTATTGCGTAACAGTTAAGGCAATTTTTGAAATAGAAATATTAAGGGGAAATTCATGAACATACTTAAGATGCTTTCCCCAGATGTGTAACTTTAAGTTCCAGTTCTAAAATGAGAAGGGCAGTCAGTCAAGACCCATATGAAATCCTTTCAGTTCAGTACTGATTTACTGATATTAGAGAAATAACTTTATATTACAACTCAAACAAAATATAATAATAATAATTTGAAAACAAATTTAATTAATGTACAGCAACTTAAAGAGATTTCCTGCAAATCTTCAGGTATTAAAATTATATGTACGTAAGCATAACAAACTAATGTTACTGGTCTTTACTAACTGCAAAGTCGTATCTTACCCAACAAACACGTACACAAGACTGTTTCAAAAGACTGAAATACTAAGATCTCTACCATATTGGAATAGGCATGTTGCTGAGTTATGCTATATAATACGAAGATTATAAAAAGTCTCTCTTTTCAATTCAAGTAACAGGATAAAGTGGGTGATCTAAAGAAAAATTTAAAATCTATAGATAGTTTATTATATTAAGTGACAGGTACAAAAAAAATGTGCTCTCATCTTCGGTAGTAAAATCTTGTTTAGGAAAATAAAAGCAAAACAATACAAAAAAAGAACCATGACCCCACCAATTGTCTAAACAACATCTAGATTTCAATGCAGTGCTTTATAACTGATGGAGTAGAAAACAATAGAAATATTTTATCAGATCACAATGTGAAGAAAACAAATAAAACTATGATCTTAGTAACAGCTAAATTCAACAAAAAATCCTAGAACTCTCTTTTTCAGTTTTGTGCTATTCAAAGTAATTTTAAAAGCGTGTAACAGATTAAATCTCCCAGAAGATGGTCACTTCATGAAGCAGGAATATTTCGAGGACGGAACATGAGCTTGTTGAATGTACAGCAACATCAGTTACATGAATTTTCTCTTAAATATGCAGACTCCTCTACTGAGCAGAAAACCAATAGTAACCTTCACTAACAAATTAAGAAATTCGTTTTGAATTTTTTTACCTTATATAATCTTGTGGAATGATACTGATGGCTGTTTCAGTTTTTACATCCAGAGGGACTGGCATCAGCATTAAAAAGGGGGGATCAAAGTATATTTTTGGTGACTTCACAGTGCCAGACAATGTTATTTTGTAATGTGATGGATTATCATCTAGACAAAGTGACATTTCAGATACGTATGTCCCAGGACAAGCTATAAAAAAATAAAATAAAATAATAAAATAAAATAAAATAAATCAAATAAAAAGATGTATGCATATATATAACCACAAACGTGCAATTAAAAGAGTTTGGAGAGGTTTGTGGGGAGAGGGAGGTTGACTGGTTTCTTAAAAAGTCATTGGTCTTGCTTTCTTCCTCAAAACGTAGCTTAACATACAGTAAATACTGTATTCTGATACAATTGTATTAGAAGAACTATTTATTAAGAAAGCTTATAACCCTTGCCTGTAGGAAACCAGAAATCCATATTTTGTTTAATTTGACCAAAATTTTTCAAAGTGTGAGTTCTTAATTTGTTGTATTAATTGTTTTTATATAACATCAATGTAATGAATTTTAAGAATTGCAGTCATATGTTACACTAATGAATACAGAAAATGCTAATTTTATAAAGGAATAAATACCAGAAGAATCTGACTTTCAAGGCAAGAAAAAGCTGGTGCCTTTTAACATGGCAACCGCTACATTTTAACATATGACCATAAAACCTGTGCTGTTGAAAAGCCTCACACAAGCCAGCAGGACAGGTCCTACCCTCCACTGAGAGCATCTCCCATGTCCTTGCATTCTGCAACTTGTGCTATCTTGCTATCTGCTGTAAGGCATTTTTCTCTAGGATGGGAAAGCACATTTTCTTTCACCGATACAGGAAGCAAGGTGATTTCTTCCACAATTGTTACACTACCAAAATGGTGCTTCAAAACATTCAGCATCATTTGCTAAATTTTCATTCATTCCCACCTGCTGAACAGCTAGCAAAATACACAGTTTTAAGGGCAAACTAACAAACACTTCCTGTACTTAGAAGTAAATATGCATGATATGTTGTAGGACAACACAAAAAACTAATCTTTTCATTTTTGAGAAAAATACCTTTCTATTTGATTACCTTCTGACATCAGATTAGTAAGTATAAAAACATCCTCACTGAATAATTGAGGAAAGAGATAACAAAACAAATAATTTTATATTTTATTTGTCTGTATGAGCACGTGTCACTGCAAACAAAATAAACATTATGAACTCTTCTGAGATTACCTCAGATATTTTCACAGCCTGAGAAAGAGATGCCATTATTTACATATACAAAGAAGAAAACATGGTGTCTTCAAATTATTTTGCCTTACTCCCTCCTTATGAGAGCAAATTACCTCATGGAGATAACAAAAAAGGAGCTTCACAGATATCTTATCAGAATATGGCCTGCAGATCCCTTTGTTTCAGACCAGAAAACAGAAAGCTGTCAAAGTGAAAAACATTAAATGGGAACTTGTTGCAGTGTTTGCAACATCTAGCTAATTCCCTGTTACAGGGAAATCAAATTTAGGAGACAATACTGTTGAGAAGGCTGAGAAGCTTGTGCTTCTAGGCTGTCCTGGTTGCAGCTAAAACCAGGATATAGGCTTTGATGCACATCTGTTTTCCGGCACACAGCCCTTTTATGAGGGAAAGTTGAGAGAGCATCAGAAAAGTCATGGAGAGGTATGAAAACTGACATGCTTGTAAGAAAAGATCTATAGAATTTACTCCCATGTACAGGTTAGACAAGTCTACTGTCCTACAGGTGTGCTTTAACCAGTTATGGTGTCCTACCTTCATACATATATATCATATATGGTTAAGTGAAAGGCCATAACCAATAAATGCCATTAGGATGGAAAGCCATGGAGGAAGAAAACCGGGGGGTGTATGTCTGTACCAAAGAATATGAAATTTTCACTAACTCACATCTTAAAATATTCTTATTTAACATATTTGCAAAGTTAAGCCTTCAAAATTTAGGAAAGAATACTGTTAAGTTTTCCTCATATAAATTTTTAATCCTTACTGTACATAACAATTCTAAAAAGTCCAGTAACTATATGATCACATGCATTTGCAATAAAATCTGTAACTCACTCAGAAGGCAGAACAGATAATGCTTTTCTGTTTAGCTCCACACATTTACTAACATCAAAATTCTGCATAATATGTAAGCCAATAATGTATTGCTTATGTCAAAAACACCAGGATGTTGAGATATTGTCTTTTTTTTAAACAGACATGTAGACAAAAAAGTGAATTATTTCATTAACTTTTTTTCATTACTTTGTAATGCCTAGGACTAATGTTTTCAGGATATTTCATGTTAAATATATTACTTTGAAATTAATAATTATGTCCTGAACTAACAGCTGAAGTTATGAGTTTATTCTATTAATCACACCTTTCCTGCCTACTGTCAAAGCTTGGGGTGCTGATATTTTTATACACCACCATTAATTTCTATAGGACAAACAACAAGCAGTCCAGCAGATGTGAAAATTTTCCTTAGGGAGATATGATGGTATTTACAAATCTGCCAATCTAAATTTGCCAAGGGCTAACAAAATCTGTGGAATTATATGGGAAATTTCTCCTTTGTATTTTCTAGATACATTTATGAGGGGAAATAAGTATTCATTGTCTTACCTTAGAAAAAAGAATTACTAAAGAAACACAATTTCTCGAAGTACAAGTGTATGTGATCATTAGCTGCTACATTTTCAGTCTAACTTGTACTAGAAAATTAGTGCAAGTTAGGCATCCAGTTCAGAATGCCTAACTCCCTAGCATGATATTGTGGAACTATACTTCATGCAGTCTCCTTGTTAACAGAAACATAAACAGATCACATTTCTGCCAAAAGTTCGTTATATAATATACTTATCAGAACATGAAAGTTCTCCTGTCAATCGTACTCAAACACTTTTGGAGGAGAAATACTTCAAGTTCCCATACTTTTTACTCCATCTGCTTCAGTCCACTTTAAAGAGAGAGAAAAAGCTACTTTGAACAGCCACCTCTTTAAGTCTCTCCATATTCTCAATTCCTCCAGAAATTTTAACTATATAATAGCATGGGGTTTGATATTTTGAGAGTGTGTGGGAAGAAAGTAATATCACCATCTGCTCTTCTCAACCTCTTAAGTTTGTATTAGAATATTATCCAGTTCCTGCACTTGTCCACTTGTCTCCCAAAAAAAAACACTTGCAGTTTAGTTTTAGTGCCTTTGCCTTTCCAACAACTCAAGCCTTATTGCATATATACACCTTCAGCATAAATGGGTGTCAGTGAAGAATTTGAATACACTGAAATACAGAATTCAAAGCAGAAAAGTCAACAGTAGTTAAAACAAGTAAGCTCTACAAAAAATGAAAAAAAAAAAAACCCTGATCAAAAATAAATTCATAATTTCTCCACAGAAACTGTTAAACAGTGTAGTTATTTAATATCTTATTGTTGCAGAAAGAAACCTTAGGAGATGGAGGTCATGATGGTTATCTGTACCCATCACATAATCATCATATCTTCCAGGGTCACTGAACTCCTGGCAACCCACAGGCGCATTTCTGGGTATTTTTCCACACAGGATTCCAAAGCACAGATTTATTGTAACTTACTATGCTGAAGGTAATTTTATTTTCATATCACAATAAGATATAGTGAAATTTCTCATATACTCTTAATTCATTATACCATAGTACAGCAGAAGATATTCATATGAATATACTTTCAGTTCTTCTGCATCTCTATTAAATTTAGTGTACTTATTTTTAATGGGTAGCACTGTATTACCACACATTATATAAACTCTAGCATTTAATTTAATACTGTACCTTACTATAGTATTTAGCACTCTATTATAAATGTTGCACTGTAATGCACACTCAAAATTCATTTTAAGGTTTGTTCACCCCCACATTCTACAACCTTGCAGTACAAACCTATGGAGGTAATTAGCACACCATATTCATTAACTAGGTCTCCTGTGTGGGTTATGATGTATCTAATGTTTTCTTACAAGAAAGAGTAATTATATTCAGTGAAGGTATAGCACAAGTAGGCTATAAATTTGGGGAAAATACTTAGAACATCAAATCAAGGGCAATTAATTTTTACAGTTATTTATGATTTTCTGTAAGTAAAAGAAATAGAAACACAGAAAAAATATGAATAATTGTCATTTGAATTTATTTTGTCAATCATATTTTTGAATATACACATCTGCATTTAAACATGCAATTTACTCAGTAATTCAAAATATTGGTTTTTATTTGTATGCTGTTCTCTGCTTCTCAGGCTTTGCAACATGCAAACAATTTTAATGCATTATCATTACGTTAATACCTAAACAGAACACAGCCATCATATCAATGATCATTTTAACTATTATCACATGATGCCTCTCCAGCTGCTGCACAAAACAGTATTTGAATTTATTTATTTTTTTTTTTATTTCCTCTCTCAAATGCCAGTGCGGTACTGAGAAGAAGGAGCAAATGAGACCCTGTGCTCATCAAGTCCCTAAAGATCACCAGGTATCTGCCAATACAAATTAGTTCTTTTTATTATCCAAGTCTAATATTGCTGGGAGCAATTTTCTTTTCAAAGCTATATATATTAACCTAATCAATGCAAAATACAGCTATTATGTCTCCTATTAGAATATGTTTCTGAAATCCAAAGCAGACAAAAATGTTTATATGTATTTTTCACAAATGGTTATTTCAGTATGATCCACAATTAACTCTAATTATAGGCACCCACTGTAAAAATATCTACTAAAATACCTTCTCAAAGTTACAGCACTTACTTTGTAGGCTTTATTATCTGAATACTGCAGGAAAAAAATACCCTATTGCAAGCAAAGTAGAAATTTATGAAAGGATAAAAAAATGTTTGAATGAAATATAAAGTTTAAAAGTAAACTACATGGTGTGCTTTTTTCTTGCACCTCAAGGAATAACAGAAGGTTAAGAGTTTGTTTGGGGTTTTTTTCTACTTTTCAATCTGCTGTATTTCCATTCTTCTTTTCTCTACATTCTTACTCCAAAGACCTGGGGCCATAACATGTTTCTGTTTCTTGACTTCTTTATCCTATTTTTCCTTTGAGTTGTATCTTAACAGCTTCTCAAAATTCAAAAGTTTATGCGAAGGCTTTCTTCTGTCTAGACACACTCTCCAGATGTGCTTTGACTAGATCCTTACATGCTTCCTAAGTGAACTGTGATTCCAAGTCCATATTTCTAAAACTTTGTAAAACTGGAAATCTGAAAAGAGATAACTTCCAGATTTTTCTCCTATGATATCTCTCTGCATTTCGTCTGGTCTTCTTGCAATACTGCTCCCACTATTTTAGTCCTCCTGATTTTTATATTTCAACATTTTCTCACACCCTGGAACAATATTTTCTTTCAATTCACCTAGTATCCTTGGATTTTTTATTTCATCTTGCTTCCAAAACAAATCCTTAAACAAAACATGTTCATCTCTGTGTATTTTATTTTGATAAACTATGCCAGTTATCATTAAAAATTGACTGAGCACCTGCATAGATGAAATTAAGATGAGATCACATCATTTGGTTCCAAAACCAAGGATTACACAAAGTACAAAATAAACCCCACGTAGTAAAAAATCCTTATTGCTTTGAACACATTTTTATGGCTATTTCATAAACAAATGTTTCAGAGCCAAAAAAACAAGGGGTTTGCAATTTACTTTGGAGGAATATAGGGGAAAAGGAGACAAAGTGATGCATCAAAGCCAGAAACATGTAAATATTTTTGCTCAGCCTTCCAATAGTAAATGTCTTTTAACTTTCTTCTAGCAGTTTAATTTGTAGCAATATATAATACAGTAATTTAAAAACATATTTCTAAATGGATACCTCGTGGACATCTCAGAAGTGTAAAAACTACAACTACAGATACTGATTGGGTCAAAAACTTTCCAGGTATTATATGCACAGAGAAATACTATTTTAGAGGAGTCAGAATTTGCTACTCAAACAAATAAAAGAATTTAAAATAAATGACCTTTTAAATCATTCTGGAAAAAAAAATCATTATATATTAATTACTTTTCCACTTCATGAAGCAAAATCACAAGTTGATGTGATTCATAAACTGAAAACAAAACTACCAATGAGGCATAAAACACAATGGAAAAACAATGGAAAAATGTTTTGAAGTACATCAAGAGACTCCAAGCAATGCATGCAATTAAATACTGTTCTTGCATATTCCTATGTTTGCAGGACAACATTTAATACAGTCTTCTCAATTTATCATACAGAATCATGCCAGGGCTCTTATACCTTTTTATTTTTTTTTTTTTTATTATTATTTGGAATTACATTGAATTCTTTCCGGTGCTTGAGGTCACAGATTTCAGTCCTACCATAAAGAACAGCAGCAACATCTTTCTTTAGGACAGGGATGCTCACTTGCTGACTTGGGATAAGATCTAACTGACAAAAGAACTTCTCTTCCCCTTGAGAATGCTGGGGTCTCAAAAGTAGGCCAGTTAAAACTGACAAAATGACTGAGCTCTGTAGGCATTAGTAGGATATCCTAGTGGACTTGATTAAGTCAAATACAATGTTACTATTGTGAACACTTGATTGGCAAGAAGCTGGAATCCTAATAATCATGTTCTGTCATTGCTCTCTGGCGTATGTGTATGATTACTATCTTCCTGCACGCTCTCAAGTTTTGTTCGAAACCTATCTTATGTTTTTTGTTTACAGCCTGTTGCCCAAGCAGGCAGCTCAGGAAATGTCATGGCTATGTGATTTTGCATTTAATTGAGGCAAAAAATTTTCATTCTTATCTAAATTATGCCTATTTTGAAAAAAAGCTTGCACACATTCCAAGTACCCTTGGAAAGCTTTAGTATTTAAGTCAACCTAAATGCACGTGAAGGACCAGTAATTAAAACAATTCAGATATCCCAGCCTTTGATGTTTGATATGTGCAAAACTTGATGCTTTATATGTGCAAAACAGACTTTTCGAATAAAGCTATCAGGTGATTCCATGCCTTGTTTTCATCCTGCAGCTGTCTTATTTTCTCTGAACCACAACAAACCTTTCTCTTGGCATTTCAGTTCGTTATTTAGTCATTTCAACAGGAAGTTAATTGAAACAAGTGCTAGTTATGATTCACCATAAAAAGTCATTTAAACAAATCTGAAAAATTCAGGAAATTACTTACAAGGGCAGAAGACTACAGCAATACTGATTTTTTGTCCAGGATCAAGAAATCCAGTCTGCAGACTAAATTTAAAAACATCATCTTCTGTATTTTTGCCTACATTGTCATGATATATTTTCCATGTCAACTGCTGCCTTGAGATATTCTTCAGGTCAAGCTTCTGTAAATATTTGAAGAGAAAGGAAGAAGTGATGAAAGAAAGAAAGCAGCAAACACCATGATACTTGTCATATTGCTCTGTCCTAAGCATTTTTT
Source organism: Neopsephotus bourkii (assembly GCF_033783945.1). NCBI lineage: Eukaryota > Metazoa > Chordata > Aves > Psittaciformes > Psittacidae > Neopsephotus > Neopsephotus bourkii. Next base: position 228,162 of record NW_026902237.1, read on the forward strand.
TTGCAATCAGATAAGAGCAAAAGCAAGAAAGCACTAGAAAGCAGTGAAGCCCAGCTTTTTACAAATGCAAGTTGATGAGTATGCCTATCAGCTCAGACTAGATGCTTTCCAGTCACTCTCCAAATTCATAAAGAGCAATTCTTTCTCTCCAGAATAAAAAAATCATTTATACAAGGTAACTAGACAAACAGATCATGGTTGGAGTGTTTAGCTAGACAGAAATCAAGAGATTTTCCTGATGAAGCACAGCAAGCACTAAATACATGGTTCATGACATCTAGATTTACAGGTGGATATGTGGGAAAAGCAAGACGTTCAGAATAGTTTTTCAAAAAACATCATTTCAACTTAATTTAATGTGAGTGGAAACAAACAAAAAAATCCTTTCCTTGATCTCAAAGTTACTCTTTCATCTCCTAACAGATCCATAGCTAGGAAAAGGCCTTGACTTTGTACTATCATTGCTTTCTGAAGATACTTGAAAAAGTTTCAAGTGTTTTCATCCTTGCCAACAATAATTCTTTACAATTTCTAAACACTTTGCGAATTAGAAACAATAAATTATAGTCTATTACATTTTGCATTCATACAGCCAAATTCTGTATGTTCCAAATCGGAATGGCGCTGGCCAATTATGCTATTCAATTCAATTATCCTATTCAATTCAATTATCCTATTCAATTATCCTAAAGCTGTCCCATGCAACACACTGGGACAGCAATTTAACTGTATGGGACATCATGGCACCCTAACTGCATTACTGCACTGTCACTGCCTAGTTTACTAGTGTAGGCAAAAAATCATTGTGAGGAAGCTATTTCTTACACAATTCATGGTCAGTGTTTCATAGTACCCACACTTTACCATATATCAGAAAGTCGAGAGAAGACCAGTTTTGAGTTTTGGAAAAAATTCTAGTGATCAAAAGGAAAACATAAAATAAAACTGAACAAAATAAGAATGGGAAAACATATATTTTAACCATGTATTTGAAACACGACTGAATTTTGAGTTCCATATCTGTATTCTTTTCTCTGTCATTTCTATTTAGAAGCTATAACAATACTTGTGATTACATACCTGAGAATTCAGACTTTCCTCAGCAATGTTGAAATATAAGCCACTTGAATGTTGTGAAAATTTAAGTTCCCTTGTGGAGAACTCCAATGGTGAGTTAAGTGCTTTTGGAAAAAAAAAAATTGTTTATACAGTGTTATTTTGACAAATACTTCCTCAAAGTCCAATCATAAGATCATTGTTTCTGCAGAAATATTTCTCTCCTTGTTTTAAAGCTGTATTTCCTTTCTGTTGTTCCCATGCTATATTAAAAATTACTGTGATTTTACTTTCTGTCCTATTATGATTCTTTAGTCACATTAGCATTATTCAAATTTTACATCTACCAGACTTACAGCATCTCTTCTTCATATAAAGATGCTGCAGAGACCCACATGATCTTTCTACTGCAGATGAATGCATTTGTAACAATAATAATCAGAAAAGGCTTGAAATATTTTGCAATAAATTGCATTTTTCTGAATTTCCTATAGATGCGACGAAAGCGTCACAAAGGATGAAGTTTAAAGTGATAATTTGGACAAACAGAGGTATATTTTCCTATAGCCTCATTTTGCATATTGATTGAATGCTGAAAACGAACCTAGAAAGTCTAAAGTATCCTTTTATTAAAACCTGCAATTTTGTTTCAGACTTCGTGATGAAGGGTGGTGCTCAATTGTCTTCTCCTAAAAAGCCCAAAGAATTTCCTCATCACATATCTCACAATATGAAAACAATAATACTATTCATATTTCCTAAAGCACAGGCATATAAACTAACATTGTTTCGAAGTAGGAATCTAATCTGCTGGAATGTTTCTACCAATATGCAACTATGTTTTGTTCACTTACAAATTCCTCACCTCTCACAGAAAATGCCTGCACAAGAAAAAACATGGCATGACTGAAAGCCTAGGCAGGAAATTACCTATCCCATGAAAAAAAAGAAACAGCTCACATGGGGTCAATTAGATTTATAATACGTCTTCTTCCTTTAAGTCTGGCTGAGGTAGGGCTTGTACTTTTCCACTTGAGTTTTCTATTTTGCTTTGGGCTTTTTTACTCTTTCAGTGCTTTCTTACATACTGATAAGCAGCTTCCAAGGGAAAAGTCTTACAAGTATTCAAGAGACATTCTTTCCTTCCCAGATACTGAAACTGTCTACAAACTTTGATTTTTAAAAATAAAATAAAATAAGAAAGATCCATGATAAATCGGAAAGACATTGACTACATTGAAGTTAGAAGTCTCAGTTGACCCCTCGGAGATTATTGTGATTCTTTTCTCAGAAAAATCCCTAGTACAAATATCAGATATAATCTATTGATTTAAGTAGCAACTGCACTGTTCTGTGCAGTCTGAATCCCAGTCAACCACAAAAACTGTCACAGGGAAGAAAATAAAATACTTAATGGAAAGCGCCATAAAGCACTAGAATTTGCAAGATGAATTTTAGCCCACTTTTAGTTTTAAAGTGATAATCTGTAATAATGAATCAGTAACAGATATACATTTTAAGTTATCATAAATGTAATAAAATTATCAAGTTCTCTTTAACAGTACAAAAAATTGGCTAGTTACCTGCATCTGTATGACCGTGACGTACTGAGTGGTTATTTGTTAGACTTCTCTCCCTTTTCACAGTCCACTAAAATTCCCAGTAAGAATATACTTCAAATATTTAAATTTAAATACAAGCTACATTTTTTTCAACTATTTCATAGAATTGAAAATATTATATAATCACTTTAATATTATGATTACTTGTTGTTCACCTACAAGTAATAGCAATGGTACTTTGAAGAATTTCTATGTGGCAGAAGCACAAATTTGTAATAACATGTACATAGGATTATAATCTATTACCAAGACCTATTGATTTAATTTATTCATTATTCCACAAAGAAAGGGAAAAGGAAACAAACATTTTCTTTTTCTTCAGGTTACATAACTTCTGTACTAGTAATTTGTCACTTTGATTCATGATCTTTTTAGAGACATGCTTTGTAATAGTCTCACATACATTTACCTTTATTCTACATGTTCTTAGACTAAAGATATTTAGAAGTATTTAATATTGATTTGCTTCCACCACAGAATCTAAAGAAGGTCTCTCAGATTTCTTTGATATTTTAAAAGATCTCAGAAGAAAGACTTAATTTAAAGCCCTACAGAGAAAGACAAAGAAAAAAATAAGCCATAGATAAAAATCTAAAAAGTTTGAGTTGCTTTTACCCTACGTTATGCATTTAATTGGCCAAGCCTGCTTCAGTGCTCCCAAGATGTTTAAATATTACACAAACATCATTCCAGGAAGACACTCTGAACTTAAGTCAAATGAACAGTGACTATACATTGAAAACTGGAATGAGGAAAGCTAGTGGATTCAAGAATTCACAATGTGTAGGTCTACATGACTATAAGGACAGACAGGAGACTAAAGAGAACCACGGATTATTTTCAAGAGAAGCAGAGAAGAGTCATTTAAAATATCAATTTCTTGCTGCAGGCAAATGGCCTGTAACTTTGGCCATTAAAAAGCTGACAGGCCAGAAGAAAGGTACAGTTCTGCATACAAAAGCAAACCGAAGCAAATGAACTACACTACCACCTGCTCTCTCAAATTGGATCACTGCCAGTGAGAGGCATTTTCAAGGAGTTTTAAATATATCTAGAGCTCCTAGTTTTGACAGGGTGAAGAAAAAAACAAGTATGAATTACATACTACCTTTCCACACTTTTCAGATGAACTGCTGTAAATACTAAGGCCTGCATGATTAAGGTCTAGAAATACTAATGAATCAATAGAAACAAAACTTGAGTTTTAGTAAACTTTTTTATTGCTCATTAGGCAAATGGTTCTATTAATTATTTTTTTCCCCAGCACATTATAATTATGTAAAGAAAGTTCAGGTTTACACATTTAAAAATACAAATAAAAATTTGAAATTTTTGCAGGTAACCAGAAAATTTACGTATTATGCAATTATCAATGAAATTTTTCTTAACTGGTAATCCTCTGCAATCAGGCTACAAGCAAAAACATCACTACACACGTAAGTATCCACCATGAGCATAAATCCCTAGTTTACCTACCAACTGCTTTAACTCTGCAGAGTGGAACAGCCACAGTCACCATCTGTGGTGAAGGACCAAGAAGTTGCTGCATAGATCTCACAGAAGTTACAGATCCACGGGTTGCCTGTGCCAATGGGAACTCAGCCAGAGGAGTATTCACTGGAAGAGTGAAGTCATATGCCGCCACCTAAAGGACAAAAACATCACTCTGGTCACTTTCCCAAAGAAATTGTAGGTACTTGAACCATCTGATCGGTATTACCATTTCAGAAGAACTCCTGAAATTAATTTAGGACCTGATCTTGATAGTAAAATATGATAGTTTATCAGCTGCCAGTATCAGCTCTTTAAGTAAGCAGTGGCCTGCCATTTTTTCTGCCACTGTGGAAAAATTATATATCTACAAGTAGCAAGGTTATCAGCACAGACAAGGCTTCTGATAAATCACTGTGTTTTGTTCCTCTCCAACCACTCTCCTGAGTGAATAAAGATGGGAGCAGTGGTTTAAAATGCATAATCATGAGAAAGAAGGGGGGGAAAAAAAGCTATGTAAGTTAAGAAAGCCTTTCTAAAAAGCTGTCACAGCATACCCAGAATAAACAAAATGGGCTCTGAGATCATGGTGAAGCATGAATTAAAAATGGAGATACTCCAGGGAAAAAAAATAATTAAAAAAAAAAAGCCACAAATAAAAATTCTACTTAACATTGTTGTCATTGAGCAGCTCAAAATTCCAGGAGTCCAAATTCCAATGATTTTGATCCTATTTTTGTCTCTGCAATCACATCCCCAAAGAACTGGGGTTTAGAATTTAAAGGATAACAAGTTTTATACTAATTCCTCTTTTTGACAGACTCTGCACTTGAGAGGACAGTGCACTTCCAAGGAGGCATTTCTTGCCTCTTGTTTTTTCTTTCCAAAGATCAACATGCTAGAGCTGTATGTTCTCCAGACAAAGGTACAGACAGCCCTTACAAAGGTAGAGGAATTAAAAACAAAACTTCTGCACTGAAATCACTGTTGGAGTCCTCCAATTCCGTTTTCATCCTGAAGGCCACTGAAATCTCCAGAAAGGATTCTGGCCTATAAAATCTGCATGCTGCTAAAATCTGCAGTGAAACCAGATATATAAAGTTATGACTCATTTAAAAGCTTTCAAAAACTGCAGAAAATAGTGCATCATGCTTCACTTTCACATATGTGGCAGTGAGTAAAATGACATGAAAGAAAAATATAATTTTGTCCTAAGCTCGGACATGAGGCATAACATGAATTCTAACAGAATCATCACAGGGCTTACATAATGAGAAGCAAGTACACAACACTTACACTGTTTGGAGTTCCCACAGGGTTTGTAACACACAGTTATGAACTCCTGGTAAGCAAGATGTGTACTGAGCCTCATGGAGTATATTGTATTTTTGCTTAGTAGGAGGAAAGTATGGGATGAGGGGAAGTTTTCTTAGAGAGATCTCCACAGTACCTTGATTGATATAGATACTTGAAATCTGATAGTGATTAGATTTAATAACATAGAATTTTCAAAATCAACACGGTGAATGCCATTAAAGAGTTTTAGTAACTAAAGCTCAAGGTGTGTCAAACAAAGACTGAGTAAAAAACTCCTGATTTTATTTAGATACCCTTCTATTTTTAGTATATCAAGTCACCCACATAAAATACTCATCAAGTTACATCTTCAAAATATGTCCTTGTGGAATAAAACCACATAATTTAAAATTAGACTGAAAAGGGTATCTTTTCATAGTGTGAGAAGTTCCTTACACTTCAAAGTATGTGTGAAATACATGATTTCACGTTACTAACAGTGGCTCTTTACTGTTTTGGAGAAACAACTATATCTTCCTATAGTAGAAAGTAATAAGCATTGCATTTAAAGACTGAAATACCTTAAAAAAGAAAAAAAAATCTTTCACAACTATTTCCCACAACTTGAGAAGTTTTATATAGAAAAGATGAATACATGTTTATTTTGTAACCCTGCTAGCTATTAAAATGCATATGTAAGAGAGAACTTACATATGTAAAGTGAACCAATACTAGGAAGAGATAACAAGACTTGCTAGATCAAACATTTCTTGCCATAGTCACAACACAGACTGCACATCTCAATGCACAGCTTAGTTTCTAAGAACTGCTAACAGCCTTGACACCCTTGACAGCAGGTACTTCCCCACAGGGGCAGATTTAACAGCTGAAACACCAAGAACTACAGTAAAAACTACTACAAGAACTACAGAAACCATCACCAAAAAAAAAAAAAAAAAAAAGAAGATAGGAAATACTTTCCATCCCTAGTGTGTGTGACATATGTAACAATATAATGACACTAATTTTTTTAAGTTTGGTAATGGCCATTTGAACAGATTGTCCAGAGAAGTTGTGACTGCTCCAACTTGGAAGTGTTCAAGGCCAGGCTGAATGGGGCTTTGAGCAACCTGGTCTAGTGGAACATGTCCCTGCCCATGGCAGGGGTGTTGAAACTAGATGATCTTCAAGGTCCTTTCCAGCCCAAACTGCTCTGATTCTTTGATTCAAATGCTTAAACTACAATAGACATCCTTACATCATTTGATATGCAAATAAGTTCAATTTAGCACTGCAATTTTTCTTCATCAAGGCTGTTACATCTAAAATGTTTAGGCCAGACAACTAACAGTAGAATCCCTTTATCCCTCTCTCAGAGCAGCTATTCAAAATGTGTTTTCCATCCCCACTACCAGGAAAATTTGTTTTAGTCTGACTATGCAACAAGGGTTTTATTTGCTAAGAACTGGCAAACAAAACCAAATGTGTGCAAGGCAATTCACTACATGTAGGACATAACGTTCACAGAAAACCTACATTTGCTTTGAAGTACAATGGTGTAAATTCAGAGCCAGCATAACTTTTAGAAATGTCTTTATATAACTGAGAAAAAAAATCATAGAACTTTTGTTTCATTCATCTTTACCTCATTAACTACACATTAACCTGTATACAAATGAAAAATTCTTTTAAAAGTTTATATACCAAGAAATCATATTGTGATACCTACACATATACACACACATTAGTGAAACAGAATTAAAACTTCTTTTTTTTAATTAACTTTGCAAGTAGAATAATTATTTTTCTTTTTATACATATTTTAAGAAAAGAAATGTTATTTGTGTTTAATCTTTAAAATTTACATGAGAGAAGTTTCTATTATGGAGATTGTATAAAAAAATAATTAATGACTATTAAAAAAAATCCTTATACTATTGCTGGACTTACAGCTGCTTTTTAAATAATCTATCAACAATTTACAGTTATCTATTGAGATATTTTTCTGCAGCTGTATTTAACTTCATAAACCAGAGAATAGAGGGAGGAGCACGAAGCAATCAGCCTTAGAGAGAGTTCTTTCATAAACACTCAAACTTGTTTATAACGTTAGAAGAAATATTTTTCCCGTCCTGATTTGCACTTAATTATGCAGATTTGCAACATCTACAAAGTGGTTGTCTTAGCAATAGAAATACTTCAAAAGAAGCTTTAAAAAGACTTGTCATGTAAGACAAATGAGCTTTTTGCAATGCCTTCATACAGAATATCTCCAAAATATGCCAGAAAAATGCATGCATGCCACAAGAAGATAACAATTCTTTAAATAAAACTGATATTCCTGCATACTTTCATGTAGAGGGCATTTTATAAAACATTTAAATTTTTTTATAGACTTGCTAAACAAATAGAAGTTGTTGATTTCAAGAAATCTGTCTGACCAAGAAAGCCCTGCTACAGACACTTATTTGAGTTTGTGAAATAGGTTTGATACAAAGAGCATGGTAGCTCTAAGTTCAAAACTGGTGAGTGAACATAACTGAATGGCTTCCTCAGGCCTAAATAGTCAGTATACATAAAGAAACAAAGGATGAACAACTACCCCATCAACCATGACAATTAAAATGGTACTTCATATAAAAATTCATGCATAAGAGAAATGAACTCAAGTATAGTTGTCAGGTTGAAGGGAAGGAAATCTGAGAGTAGAAAAAAAAAAACATTATCTTCAAAAACCATTATCTTCAAAAACACTTTCAAAGCAGTTACTTCATTTCTATCTCTAATTACCCCAATGCAACAATATATTTTGTGCTTTATAAAAAAACATAATTTGCTAATTATTATTACAATACATCATCTATTCTCAAGGCTCAGTAAAAATTGTGCTGGTAAATCCAGGAATCATACAGTTTAATCAGCACAAATAGTATGTGGCATCTCCCTAAATTTACAGCACTTGCTTCCACAGTACAACTTCACAGGAAATTGCAGGAAAACCAGCAAGCTAACTCATAACTTAAAATTAAGTTGCAACATCTGTAAAGGATAATAGTCTTGTATTTATCATACAGTAACATGCCAACTGTTCAAATATCTTGAAGCATTAGAAGTCATTGAATTTTTGTCTAAACACTGATTTTAATGTTTCTTCATAACACTAACACAGATTCAGCAGTGAAACAAGGAGAGAAAAATTAAATTTACATCAGAAAAAGAAAAGCCAAAACAAAACAAAAACCTTGCTTGATTCAAATTTAAACGTAACTCCAAAACCAAGTGTTTATGTCCTGCAACTGTGTATTGTATACATTCTCAACCTACACTCAGATGCAACATTAGCTTTTTCTTAAAACATACTTAAATCTTTCACAGCCTAAACTCCCCTGCTTTATATCACAGATAAAGCAGCTTTCCACAATGAATAATGTAACTAACATTCAAAGCCGTTATTCAAAACACTGAAATAAAACTAAATCTCTCCTTTTTATATGGTCAGAGAAGATGCACCAGCAATCCTCTGTAATTCCACAGCTGCAGATTTTCCATAGAATTCATTCTTACACCATGAATTCTGTTCTTTTATTAAGAAAAATAAAAATTACATCTTTAAAAATGCCAGAAAAATCAAACCCAAAACCACCTGTCACTTCTCTACAAGAAGCTTAAGCAATAAGCTCTGACAGGTGTTATTTGCCATATTTATTTCAATCAAAGGCTCTTGTAGGCTTTGTTATTACACAGCTGGGTATTTTGTGTTTTTTCCAAAATGTTGCAATTTGCTATTTTCTAGCAGGTTTTAAATATATAAATAAATACAATTACTTAATTAATTACCTAATTAATTTTGAAGCAGTACACTCCTGCCCTTTGTTTTGCCTGCTTTCCTTACAAGACTGCTGCTAGCAGATGGATGTTCCTGCCTGGAGAAACACAGGAGCAGTTGAGGGACAAAGATGCACATATACTTAAAGTGACCGCATGTTGCCTGTTTTGTGGTAGCACAAAACCACAGGAATGAGGTGCTTTTTACTGCTACTTGGACAGGTAGCTTGCAGAAAGAGAACTAAAAACAGAAAAGCCATGCTTATATGCCTCTTGGACAGTACAATTTAAAACTCACTACAAAAATAAGCACTGCTAGCAATCAGTAAATAATAATACTAGTAATTAGGTGCTACCACGTAGTTATAGGGAGTTTTGTTTGGTTGGATTTCTTGTTTAATTACCAGAAATTTTCTTACTATTCAGCTCTGAAATAAGAGAACCCTGCCTAGCCTATCAGACATCCAGCTGGCTAAACCCCTTTAAATTGCAGTAAAAAAAACCCTAAAACATAATTGAAGTGTGTCTCAAAGTTATGTCCAAGGAGAAAAGAAAGCAGCATATGGCCTGTATATAAATAGGAAAAGGAATATTAGGAAATATTTGCTAGCTTACCAGTTTATATATATTTTTGTATACTGCTGTCACTTTCCTGGCCAACAAACACCAAGATTAAACTTCCTCCAGTGAGGCAGAGAGCCCCATCACCTCTAACACCTTCTGAGACACTGGAACAACGGAAATGCAGATCCAGGCTGTGATGAGCAGCATCCTAGCCTTACCTACAATGACTTCATTTTACCACTTAGAATATTGGGAGAATTAAATCTCTTTATATATTATAGCCATGGCAATGTACTTCATCTCTAAGAGCATCATATGATGTCACATGTATTTGTACATATCAAGGTTTAGTGAGAATTGTAGGAGGTATTTGGAATTCTTATGCATTTACTTTGTTGCTTTGAGGCTTTTTAAGCCAGAAGGAAAGTTATTGCCAAATTGATTTTCAGAAGAATTCAAGATTGCATTCAAGTCTAAATTACTTAAAACTTACATTAATAATCCAAGTAGTTTTAATAAAAATCTAAAGCATATTAAAATTATTTCATGCTTTTGTGATTTTTTTTATCAGTGCTCCTGAATTATTTTGTTTCCTTTTTTTCCTTAGTTTTAGTATCTACTTTCTTAGCAACTGCATTGATATAGTGAATTTTTGTTGTTATATTGGGTACTGTTGTCATTACCAACTACAACAGCAGGCAGTTTTAGTAGAACCAGAAGGTGGACAGAAAAGAATGTGACTCAATGGGATATACAAATTTTGTAGCAGCTGGAGGTAAACTGGGTAAGAGCAGTTGTCCAGAAAATGGTGATGAGATCAGAGAAGCATCTGTTCGAGTACAGAGGCAGGAAATAGCATTTGCAACCATGAAAACTGAAAAGGGAAAGTTTAATATACAGAGAAGTTTAGAGTTTTTTCAAGACTTGAAATCCAGAAAACAGAAGGAAGAAATCTGGTGAGAAAAGGGGAGAATCTAGGTGAGGTAGAATGAGAAAGAACTTGGATCCAGTGGTGAATGTTTTAAGAATCTGTAACTAATGAGAGTTTCTGATCACAAGAGATGCTGGCACCTGGACCAGAACTATGCTTTTATTAAGATTCTACTTTGCAGGAGTTAAATTGAAGAAAACCTACACCATTCTAGGAGTTACATGTAGTTCACATGCTCTTTAGTCATGCCATACTGGGCAACATATTTACTTTCCAAAGTTAATTTCATTTTACATTACCAGTGCTATTACTGCCAACTATCAATGCTGCGCTCACTCCCAGTGATGCTAACTTGTGACCACCAGTGGGCTGTGAGTCCTAAGTGTATTTGGGCATGTGGTGCCTAGCAATGAGTAAGCTGCCCCCTAACAGGCAGGCAGTAATAATACTTGAGCGAAAGGGAAGCACTGATTGTGCAGTGAGCTTACCCAGTACCAAGAGCAAAGTAAGAAAGAAATTCTGTGAGCATGGGGAGAGAATAGGCAACTGAAATAAAGACAGTTCATTAAAGCAACACTTATTAGTTGGTTATAAGGTATAAGGTGCCCAAGGAAGATTTCATTTTTTAAATTCTTTATTCCCTTACTTCTGAATTTATGTTTGCCAAAATTACTCTCAAGACTGAAAAAAAAAAAAACCAAACCAAAAACCAAAACCAAACACCTTATATCCAGAGTTTAAACATCAAAAAAAGATGACATCAGATAACCCTATAGAGAAATCTATAATCAATAGATGCAATATATTCTACAGTAGTTGTGGGGTGGTCGGTTTTCTTAAAAAAAGAAGAGTAGGCACAAAGGAGATCCAGTCAAATTGGAAGATTTGAAAACATCTTACAGAAGGGTATTACAGTTTAATCAACCATTTACTTTATTTAGTGTTATATCTACGGCTTACTAGAAGCTAATTCGCAGTTATGGAGCAGCATTTTGTTTCTCATTTCTATTGACAATCTTTCAATTTGAATAAAAAATGAAAAATGTTGTTGAATACTTATGATTTTAAACTGAAAAAGAAAATGTTCTTTAAGGCTGCTACAACAAGTTACTTTTGTAAATGAAATACACACCTCAGAGTACTTTACTGGTAAAATAAAAATCAAAACTAATTAAATTTCAAAGCTTGGCTGTAAGAACAGTACTAATATATACCTATTCATTAAAGGTTCAATCAATCTTTTCCTTTTTATTTGTAAGAGCATTTCCACACTCCAATTTCATCATTTCAAGCTAAAAATCTATATTCCTTTGTACTGGTTAATTTTAATTGGTTTGAATTTCACACTTGGCAAGAGACAGCCACTAAGGAGTACCATTATAATTACTATGAGCCTTAACACTGGCCTGCGTGGGGACACAATTTCATCTCTGGAGCAAAAACATGCTGTTAGAATACAATTTCACAATGGACAAGTGTGACTGTCTGCCAGATTACTTATCCCCCTGGGACAGAGTGAATCATTTCTGGTGCTGCTTCTCCGACCCATTCTTAAGACTCTTCAATAATTAAGATTTCTTCTTAAGTAGTTTATTTCAATATTTTACTCTTTTCTCTACAATGAGTTTTTATATCTAATCTAATCCATCCTGGCATAATTTAAACCCACTACTCATTACTTATCTACTGCAGTGAAGAAGCCTATATAAATTATATTCCACAAACTATTGGAAGTTATATCTATTTTTTACACAGTTTGTGCTTTCTGGACTTCTGATGATTTCCAGGGTTTTCTTTCAGACTTACTTTTCAAGGGAGATTTTCACACTTCTTTCAATTAAGTGTGATATCCAAACTGAGAAAGGTGTTGCAGCTGAAGTGTTAACTTCACTGATTAGAATAACTATTTTACTTGCTTTACTTACATTATTCCTATTCACACAAATCACTATGATGTCTGCCTCTATTCATAATATTTGTTCAACTTGTGATCTATAATACCATACACATAGATTATTCCAACAGCATTATCTAGTCGTAAACTTCTACGATTGACCCTTCCTAATTAAATGAAAATGTCAGCATTTTTCCTTACTGATCTTCCCTCCAGTTTGATAATAGGTCACTGGTGATATTCTGCAGGTACCATTTTGCAAGCAATTACATACTTTTTGATCTAGTCTAAATCTGACTACTTGATTATGAGAATGCATCTGACAGTGATGCAAGATACATCTACTGCTTCTCCCCTAACCTCATGGCCTCCTATACTATAGGAGAAAATTAGTTTGGTTTGCAATAGCTCATTTTTTATTAATCTATTAACTCATGTTTTGTCAGGAAAAATCATCTGAGAGTAGTGAATGTGCTATAAATTCACCCCATCAGTAATTTCACAATAGCTTCCATGTGTACACATAATCTAAGCTGACAGTAATGAGAGAAAGAAAATCACAGTTTTACCAGACAGTCTGTAATATGTAAATATTATTTGAGTGATGCTTTCAACAAAAGAATTCCCTTTTATTCAAAACTAAAGTGCTAAAAAGGAGGGCGGGTGGATTAGAAAATAATATTGTCAACCCTTCCAAGATGCATTGCCTCTGATATTATTTAAGGAAAAAATGCAGCTAATGCAACAGGTTTATGTGCTATAGAAGTGATCCCCAGCTGCTTGTTCCTAAACTGATTTATAATATCAAAGTTTTCTTTCAGTTCACTGTTCTCCAAATACGTAGAAACCCCAAATCCTCAATTTCTAAATTGTTATTCAATAGGTTTAGATTTAGAATTTGCTGCAGCACTCTCTATTGAAACCTACTGCCAATAAAATGTTATTTTCATAATTTAAAACTAACCCACTAAGTCTCACTTTTTCAGTTTATTTCCCTCAAATAGCTCTTTCAGAAAGCAACTATGCCAATCCTTAAAGCACATAAAACTCCTCTACTTTTGTAGACCCTTGGTCATATGAGAGTTTAAGCATGAATAACTGCAAAAATAAAATGGCTGTCTGTTTGTTGAATGATTTAATGAATGTAACTTAAGTTCCTACCTTTTCCTGTCTGTTTGTTGAATGATTTAATGAATGCAACTTAAATTCCTACCTTTTCCGTTTTTCAGTCATTGATATAGTGTGTGTTCTTTGTGTATGCAAATGTTTTAGGAAAGCAGCAAGTTATATAATGGTCATTTCAGAACTTGTTTTCTTAAGAATTGGATTACTATTATAAAACTATTGCACACGCTAAAATGTGAATCTAAAATGCCTATATTCTTTCACCATAGAAATATCACTGACCACAATTTTAATTTAGCATAATCACCACCCATAAACCTACCTCTTTTGGCATGAAGGACAACAAGCATTGCAAAGCTGACTTTCCCTTTAAGTTAACTGAATACTTGTAAGGCGTTGAAGAACAGCCGTCAAACACTGTCAAACAAAATTCAGAATAAAATTACAGATGTTATTACTCTAAATATCAACTTGATCACAGTTGCAGTACTTCAAAGTGATTTCCAGCATAAGGTATCTATATATTTGTATGGTAAACATTTCTCACAAAGTTACAAATTAATATAGTATTTCTTATAAGGATTCTAAGGGTAATTTTGTGCTAATCACCAGCAACTTTCATTAAGCTTTTGATTTGCGAGAATGTAATATTTCAGAAAAAAAACAAACAAACCAACAGTCATTTACCTTTGAATAAAAGTGTTAGGCAAAACCAGCTAACTAAATAATGAAATTTAAAATCACAAGGAGAAAAATAGTCAGCTGGAGCTATTTTTCTAAATTACTTTTAAGCATGATCTATACAACTTTATCAATAAGGCTTGCATTTTTCAGACTTTCATATCCAATTTTAAGGCACTGGGAGAAGCAACAAACAAGATAACGTTCCTTTGAGATCAGTATTCATCCTGGAACACCAGGATCAATGCTCATCCAATATTCACCATTTGAACAGTATTGGACCTGACTGGATGTCACCATTACTTGTTTCAAGCACAAACTCTGATCTAGAAATCATGTGCAATAAGATGATTCTCATGCTGGATAGCTGGCTGTTGCAGATAGTCTTACAATTCTTTTCCATGTTAAGATGACTGGCTAGGATCCCTCACCTACCACCATATGGTAAGAAAACCCTTCTGCTTTTGTCAGATTTTTTTTTTTAATAATCCATATATAGTTATACGTAAAGATAAAGCTAAATATTATAATACTACATTGCAAAAGAAAGAGTTCTGATTTTCTCAGCTTTCAGGGACAAGAGGCCATATAAGCAGAGCTGCAAAACTCTCTCGTGACTAAAGATATTGGAACAGCAAAGAAGATGCCAGTACTGAAGTAGAAAAGGGATGAGCAACAATGAGTGAAGGATATGAATCTGCACTAATTATATCAAGAGACAAAAGAATAGCAACCTGATTCCACACACTGCCCCAATGTCATTCTAAGTTGGGCATCACGAAGAACAGAGGTCCTGTGATTAACCTGCAAACACTCTGTACCATTAAGAAAAGAAGTCTGGACTCTTATACTGATGATGAACTAACTGAAGGGTAAACATTGTCTAAACAGTGGGTAGAGGCCCACGAATAAGAAATGACTATAGTTGTTTGGATTTGTTTGGTTGGGTTTTTTTAAGTTCTTTAATTTTAACTGGTGAGAGGTATTCAAACTGTTTTTTAAACACTTTTTAACCAATATAGAAAAATAAAAACAAAAAATGAAAAGAAAAAAAAATAGGGGAGGAAAAACCCTACAGGCAATCTGACATTTTCCAAATGCTTATTGTTTGCAATTGTTATTTTACAGGCATACCAAACTATCTACTCTTAATTTATATTTAGCAGCACCTTTAAAATAATTGCTTTCGATTTTCTTAAATAGGAAAAACTGTATACCAGAAATAGCTTTACAGCTATTCTCTTACCATTATCCATTCTTTATATAATGAAAATTCTGATATAGCAAAAGTAAATACCTGACGGGTCATCAGCATTCAATTCAAAATCCTTATATTTACAGAAGTCAAACTCCACTCTGGTACACGCATGTCCCTTGTTCTGCAGCAAAAAGGGAATTGATTTTGTAGCACCGACATAAACGCCACCAAAGTCAAATTGCTGCTGTAAGTTTAAAGAAGAAAAAAAAAAGGGTCAAAGCACTATGAAGTCAAGCACATTACTGACCAGAGTGTGAAAAAAATATAACTGTTCAAAGATTCACAATTTCTAACATAATAATAGCCTTGTTTAACCAATTTTCTTGAATTACTCTTATTATCAAAATCTTTCCAGGACATAAAATGCAACAGCTAAGAATCCAATACGTAAGTCCTGTTACACCATCAGAAAAGCTTTCATGCTTTGGTAAAGAGATCAGAGGATTCTGGGAAACCTTATTGATGCCCACCCCCCCACCCCCCCCCCACCTGAAGGAAATCATCTCCTTTTTAACATGCTTTTTCCAGATTCTTGCATTCAAAAGCTAAGGCTGTCAGCTACCATTAATGCAATGGGCATATATACATATTGTTTTTAATTTCTCTTCCAAAGTTTTTCTCTTTGATAATTTTCTCAGGAAGCTAGTATAAGGAAAAATGAAAAATATGAAGTAGGGATGAGCCACTTTGACATCCACAGAAAGTAAAACACTATCAATCTTACCAATTGCTACCAATATTTTATACTTACCACATCAATGTTTATTTCGGGGACCTCTACAAATCCACCAATCCTAAGCATTAGTATTTCTGAATTTCGCACTTCTACCTGAGTGGACAAAAGTGTGATTATTGACAAGGTCATTTTAATGTAAGTATCTCACCAAATCAGTCATAGTTACATGAAAAAAAAAAAAAAGGTTTGGGTTTTTTGTTTGAAAAAAAAAAAAAGACACCAACCAACCAACCTACCCCAGAGACAATGAGAGGAGAAAGACATTCAACTTAGTTTGTAATGAAAATGTAATTATGCTCTTATAATATAATGCATTTCTGTTATGGAAATGTAAGGAGGTAAAGAAAATGTCTTCATTTTCCAGGACATTTATATACAGATTCCTGTGAGATGTGGCTTCAAAGAAGAACCAATCATGCCTCTGTGGCATACCATACCTGTGATGGTTGCAATTGTCAACAAAAAAAATACAAAACAAACCCACACAAATTTTTAGGAAATGCCAGTTTTCAGCAGAGAAAAATAGCATTGCAGGAAGTTGTGCCACTAGATTGAAACTAGATTGAGAAAGATAAGTGGTAGGGTTAAATTTAAACTGAATGGATGGGTTAGATCTATTCAGCAGATGTGAGGACTGGAAAGCATACTACAACACAGACTGCTTGACAGAGATCCTGGTACAAAGTAGGTACTATTGTTTTGAGCAATGCTAAATCTGGTTTGGAAATGGAAAAAAGATATGGATACTAGCTTTAGAGTGCATACTGTAGACAGCCACAAAGGATGGATAATCCAGGATTACAGTCAGAAAAACTAGTAAAGATCAACTCCGTGATAGTATCCTTTTACCCATTCTCACTTATCTGATCAGGAACAAGTTCAGGAAGCAGGCATGCAGAAAACAAAATAGGATTTGTTGTTTATTGCACTCCCATCATCAAATCAAGTCTATTAGTAAATCCACCTCTGAGATGACCACAAAAAAATGTCAAGAAATTAAAGACACTGCGGTGTTACAGTCCTGCTCCAGTACAGATCATAAAAGCAGCGGATATGCCTATATAATCTTCTGAAGACAACCACAAGTTAGTTTCAACAGTTTGCCAAAGGTATAGTATCAATCAGTTCAAACAGAGAGGCTGCTTTGATACTTCCCAGCAGGACAGAGACAAAATTCAGAATACGTTACAGCAGTCATCAACTGCTGATAAAAACCTTTTTTTTTTTCTTCCCCCCCCCCCCAAACATTAGAACACTGGAGATAAAGTCCAAAAGATACTTAAATGCACACACACCTCCACACATAAACAGCCAACATAACACTCAAAAGGCAAAGTTCTTCTAGTTTTGATTACCTCCACTTTTGTATCAAAATTCATTTTTGCAGTTGGATTAAAACAGATTTTGAGATCAGCATAGCCTCCCACAGGTACCACCCCTTCAGAAGGGGAGATCATCATTCCAGGCAATGGGTTTGAATCACGAACCTTCAAACACAAACATAAAACATTAATGATTCTGAAAAAGGTGGTGGCTTTGGGGAAGGGAAGTGTGGAGAGATTTGGTTTGTGTTTTTGTTGGGGTTTTGGAATTTTGTTTTGTTTTTTTTTTAATACCAGCATATCTATAATGAAGATTTTATAGTCTTACAAGAACATTCATAGCATGCAATGCTAACTTGGACTTAGAAGCTTGAGAAAAAAATACAGGCAAACAAAATAAAGTAACAAATTCCTAAACATGATGACTGTCAGTCTCTACTACAAAATAATGTTTGCACAGTGGTTGAAAACTTCACATTCTGGTTTTCAAGTTGTTTTCCAGAGCAAATTAAAATTAAAACTTGCTATCTAGCAAACCTCCAGAATATCTTACAATGCATATTTTCAGTGAGAGATAAATTCTTCACTTCTTTTTTGACACTCACAATAACAGGTCACAGGATCCTAATACTGTAAAGTTCACTAATAATACTACTAGTAAATATCCAGTTTACCCACAATTAGTAGAGACAAAATAAAATTTGTTCTCTTCTAATGCGCTGCAAATGGATAACGTTTTAAAGTATAGCTACACAAGTGATAATGACCAAGACCAAGCAGCCATCTCTTGGCTTAAAAGCAAATATGGAGGCTTAAAACGCTGGGCATGTTTGCCTTATTGATTATGCAGATTTTATTAATTCAGATCTATCCTCCAAGAGTGCAGTAATAATACTTAATTACAATGCTCCATTAATAAACAGAGAAATGAGGTAAAAATCAAAATAAATTAATCAAGTTTCTTAGTATCGTAGTAACGTAGTAAAAAAAGTTCTGAGGATTTTAATGAAAACTCTCTTGTTTCACTAAATAAATAGAGCAAATTACTGTGTGATCAGGAGAACAAATGAAGTTAGGTTTTCTACTAATTTGTGTATTATGTCTTTACACACTCTGTCATCCATCTTATCTCTTAACCAATTGATAATACAGCCTATCTTCCTCTCACATGGTAGTAATCACATTTGCTGTGTCTGGTCTAGGTCTATGCATGTACTGCCTGGACAGCTAGTAGAAATGATAGCCAGTTTGCTCTGCCTCTCAAAATATAAAAACATCCAAGCTGTACCTGCTTTTACATATGCTACAACAGTACGAGATTCTACCCCCACCACTGGTTCTCATGAAACTTCCAGAACTTTTTAGACCATTACTACTTTGCTTGTCTGTTGGTCCATCTATCCATCAATCCAAATTTGATAGAGGGATGAATTCCTATTCAGATAAATACTGCTTCTTCAGAAAACCAAACAAAAATTTAAGTAGGCGTGTACCAACTGAGAACACAAACTCTAATATGATCTGATAAAATGAACTCCCTTCTTCCTCCCCAGCTAAAGAAATTAAATATGTTGAAAATAATTGTAGCTTACTTGGAAGTAAGCATGATTGCATCCTATGTTTCGAAGAGTAGCTGTCTTACAAGTAGATAAGCCCATTGGACTATGACTGAAGGGTATCCTTTGTTCCACAAATTGAACTTTAGTAGCACCAAGCTATTAAAGAAAAATAAGAAAAACCAAGCAAACTACATATTACTAAGTGCAAATACATAAATCAGCCTAATTTTCTTTTCATTATATAATGCATTAATATACTTGTGGAAATGGATAAATTAGAAGTATTCAAATAGACAAATACAGTTTAAATGTGAGACAATATTTACTCAACATATTGAACTTATCTCTATTCAAAGTGAACAGACAACCCCAGAGATATTTCTGGGCTAATTTCAAGACAAATAAAAATATTTTAATTAAATTTAATTTAACAGCATAAGCTGTGTGATTTTCTTTTAATCCTAAATGTGGGATCAGGACAAGATACTTCAGAGTTTTTAATAGCAGTAGAAATACTAGTATTCTAACTTACGCTCTCGTTTATGTATATAACAATTTCCAAGGCTTCAAAAGAAGAGGAAGAAAATGAAAAAAATTACTGGGGAAAAATCCTAAAAGATAAAGAAAGCACATAAAAAGGAAGGGAAAGTTTTTATTGGCTCCCAAAACAGAAGTTCTAGTGCATGTAGCCTGTACAATTCAGTGAGAGAAAAAAAAGAAAAAAAAATGAAAGAGTCTTTCTCCTTTGCACTCCCTGGCGTGTAACATAAGATATGATATGATTAACCTAAGCTGATTTTCACTGTTTAGAAGACTATGCAGAGCACTGCTTTTCAAATTATCACAAATACTAACACAAAATTACATTACAGTCTGTTGTCTCATATACCTTCCCACACACAGATTGACTTTTATCCCTTCATATATGTGTCTATAGTACTATCACCCTTCAACCTTTGTTTGGCTAAACTAAGCAAGCCAAGAACAGTAATTAGTACTTAGTATATAAGGACAACTAAGTTGTGGTGCAAAGAAAGGTATATCATTGCAGGCAAGAAAAAGCCAAATTGTCTCTGTCTTGACTTCTCCATTCATGTCTTTGGAGCAATATTCTTTTTTTAAACATGTCAAAAAGAAAACATATGAGACTAAAATAATTTTAAATACATAATAAAAATATATTTAAGAAATTACTTGTTTAGAAAAACCACACATTTTGCTTCTCTATACCTCCTACACAAATTCTTACCTTTGCAAAACATTTCAACGTAACTGTGTTTCCTTTACGCACACACAACTTGAATTCTCCTGCTTCTGGAGAGCTGTACCCTGGATGCCAAACAACTTCACACTCCAGATCCCTATAGGCCTCCACAAAGCCTAAGTAAATATGCATAATTTACATGTTATAGCATACATGTACAGTTAGCATATTGTTAATTAGAATAACATAAGCACATTAAAGTGAAGTTACTATTACTGAAGATTAAGCCTACATTTCAAAGGTGCTGAGCAGTATGCAGAATTAAGTAGAATTATTTTCTGAATTCTCATGACAATTGCATAATCTGTTTATTAGTACCCTGCAGTAAAACCCACTCAAGAGTTCACCGGCAGTTTTTAGCCATGAATTACTCAAATAGTCAACATTTTAAAAAATAGAACCACAATCACAAATTTGGGAAAGATCATATACATTTTCGTGCTTGCAATAGAGTCCGAACTTGTATCAGCAGAAATATCTTTTATTAAGAAATCAGAGCTGATCCAGCAAAATTTTGTTTGAACTTGTAACGCCAATTCAGTTAGCAGTTAGTTCTTTAATAATGAAGTTCCATCATACTGCTGCAGAACACTATAATTCAAAGGAAAGAAAGTAAAAGTTAATGTTTTACAACACTTCTAACAATATTGATCCATAATGTAAGTGGAAACTGATCCCAGATTGAATTCCATTTGTATCACTCAGACTCTCTACATTGTCTTAACAGCTTCACATACAGTGCTTTTGGGAAATTTCATGTCCTGATAAGCTGTATAATATTGCTAACTGTCATTAAATACCTGCCTCACTTCTGGAATCACCAATCTGTACTGAGAAAAATAGTTACATAAGCACTGCTAGAAAAAAATAACTGGACTGAGTATGCAGTCAGAGAAGGCCTCGTAGAGGGAGTGCTGCTATGGTATACATTCTGACCTGACCTGACCTGATCTGATCTGATCTGATACTACTTTTGGGATACACTGATGTTGACCCAAATCTAAAAAAAAAAGAACTTATAGCATCAGCTGAATGTTTGTTTCATTTAACTTTGTTAACATTTAAGATACATTCGCATACACTGGCCTTGCACAGTATACCTTTGGCTGGCTGTACAGAAAATGCAGTTTTTCTATTTTTCATTACAGGTTTCCAAGTAAACTTAGCAGGATGATTTCTGGGATTGTATACCCTGACAGTTGTTCTAAATTCTGCCTCTGCTAGGTAGCCAGGATTAGGATTTAAGATCACTTCTCTTGCAGACAGCTCAAGTTCAACAGACACTGCTTTTGCAATTACCAGCACATGCCCAAGATGTTGGCTGTTTATTGTGTAAGTGAAAGATCTGTAACAAAAAAAAATGTATTTTTATGTATTTGTTACATCCAAGTTATGTGAAATATAATCATTAGCAAGAAAATCCCTGACAAAGCAGTTATGAACACACAGTTAAGATTGACTTAAGTTAGTTAAGAGAAAGCACTTTGCAATTGTTTTGCATACAACTTAAATCATGTTGAAAGTGAAGATCATCCCAAAAGATGATCAACCTCATACAGTCATTTCAACAGCTTTATGAAAATAAGAGTCCTAACTCCATATCAGAAGGCTAGAAAACTGTGTGCCTATAAATTTATCCACATGCTGCATCAAAAGCATACATGCAGCAATGCAACACTATGCTGGAAAAAGCACAGCATTTTCTATTAAATTTTCCTAACAAATATATTGCAATGGCAAACATTTTTCCTTGATATACCTGTGGTTATATGGGCTTTTGACAGCACAGTTTCTTGGGGATTTTTTAAATCTTAAGAAATATTACTATACTAGCAAAATTTTGCAACATAAAACTGTATTAATTATTGCAGTATCACCATAACTGAGTGTATACCATTAACAACTATCATAATTATATTGAGCTTAAACCAGCCACGGGATTTTTTATTTTAGTACTGCAAAGAAAATATGTAAATCAAGACAATTATAAAAAGCCTTACTTTTTAAACATTCCAAGAGTCTTTGTCTCAAATGCAATTGGAACATGAGTCTTTGTAAGAGGGGGCACCACCTGAGACAATGGACCTGACTTCTGTAATTCATCGATTTCAATATCAATTTGTACCCATATATGAACTAACAAGTTATTGACGATGTGCAGTTTCCTGAATGTTGTAGATTGCACACAAACATCACCAAAATCCATAGTAGAAGGACCTGGAATATATAAGTATAACTGCTAAAACATTATGATCAAAACATTTTAGTTCTTCAAATTACAGAATTAGCCATTTAGAACAACCCTGTGGCAGAACAAATTCACACTAAAATTTGGAAGTAAATACCATGCATGTTCTGTGTGCTTTCAGTAGTACAATTCAAACGCCAGCATCAACATTTATTTCTATGACAGCAAAAGCAATGTGGTAATTACTAAAGGAATTATTAATAATCACAAATATTTTTATTGATCAGATATTTAAATACTTAGACAACCAGCAATTCACTGACAATTTATATACTTAACCTGTTTGCTCCCTCGGGTTTGATCATTTGCTTTAATAATTCATGTAATTTGCTGGTGACAGGATTATCTCCCTACTTTATTTATGGCTATCATGAATTTTTATTCTGGTCTGCAAATTTCAGTGCTCATGGAACTAATCAAACATCTTACAAAACTTTTAAACACTTTTTGTAATTACTATATTTATCTTATTCTGCTTTTCCTTAAGTGTATCAGTATGCACAGCTACACTATGCCAGTTCTGGCTTCCCTGAAAATTTTTAAAAAAAGGCCAGAACATACTGAATATTTTTACTTTCCTGCTAAATAATTTTACCAAAGAAAAATGATCTCAAAATAGGCCAGTTTTAATACCAAGTGTTGTCAATAGACGAGACCCTCACAGAATTTAGCACATGTAAATCCCCATCACAGAACAATCCACTGAAATTATTTTAAAGGAGAATCCTGAAGAAGTTTCACTTTTTTTGGGTGTCACAGTTCACTCTTAATTCCCAGAAATTCTGGACACTCCCATGAATCTTCCCAATATTAATATTAGTCCAGATACTACCCAATAACTAGGCATAGGGGTATCAACAACCCTCATATTATGCTTCATTGATGCTTTTCTAATAGGCTGTAGTATGAGCAGTCTTTAAAGAAAGCTCTTTTTACATTTTCATGTCTAATCATACCTTGCTATTTTGTGAGAAAAGCTTTTGTTAAGCACTACTGTAGATAGTAAGCTGCCACCAAACTATTTTCTATTTAAGTTGAAAAATTATGAATGTAAAGTGCATTACTGTAAATGAGAGCTTTTATAACAAGTAGTGTATTTATTATTGTAGTACTATATTTAGTAACCAAATTAAAAATCTTACCTATGAGTATTTGATGAAGCTGCTTTGATGTCAAAGTTAGATTACAGTCTTCCTTTTCCTTGGTAGAAGATGGCATAGCATTAAGCCCGCTCCAAGTCTGTGATAAGCACAAAGCATCTTCTCAGAGCAGGATTAAAATTCTTATGCTTTTTATATGGTAAACAAATTATGCTTACGTTACTATTCACACATTTAACTTACATCTTTGATTGAAGATTTAAAACCAATTGGTGATGTTTTTTGACTAGTTAATAGGCGATTCTCATCTAAAGGAAGCACTTTGAACTGTGTCTTCTCCTTGTGAATATCTGTGATTGACATCTTAGGTGACATAAGCCCTTCAGCTGGTTGAAGGCCTATGTTTACAGAATTATTATAAATATAAAACTGCCTATATGGGAGGAGAAAAAAAATATGGAAATCCAGAAGTTTGAGCATCCCATGTTCCACACATTAAACTATTTAATATGGTTAAACAAAACAAATTATACTCTAATTTAGGATATTTCATTATCAAAAAAATACTTCAATTACAGAAAATGCATTGAAAACTGTTTTACTGTATTGTTTAGGCAACAATTAACAACTGTTGCACATTTGTAGCAATTGATTAGCTACCAAAATATAAATATGATATCGTGCCTAAAATACTTGTTCAAGAACAATTAAGCTGTAAAGTCAAGTACTTAAAAGTTAGTAAATACCAAGATTACAAAGAATCCTTTAATTGTATATGTCTGAACTGCACCACTTACAGCCTTATTTTCAGAGCAACTAATTCTTTTGGTTAAAGTTCAAATTCAATCAATGTTGCCTGCAACCAAGAGATTTGAAACTTCCAGAGATCTTATACAGATGTTTTCTACCAAGTATTCAGAAAATTAATACTATGTTGGATAGTAACAGTGAAATTCATCTGATAATTGTGAAACGCTCCTTTCTGATCTTGCTCCTCATGCAATAGAATATAACTTTAATATATGCCTTATAGTTATATAAGCAGTTCAACCATTCCACACCACCAGTTTCTTTCAAGAACACCATACACCATGTGCCTATATGAAAATAAAATAAATCAAGCTCCGCAGGCCTTGTCTGAATCATGATGT
Source organism: Neopsephotus bourkii (assembly GCF_033783945.1). Taxonomy (NCBI): domain Eukaryota; kingdom Metazoa; phylum Chordata; class Aves; order Psittaciformes; family Psittacidae; genus Neopsephotus; species Neopsephotus bourkii. The sequence continues at coordinate 253,285 of NW_026902237.1, forward strand.
ATATAAACAGAGTAAGGTAAATTGAGATTACAAGAATAATCCACTGGCATTATTTTTTTCTTTAAATAATGGCTCTTGAAAACTAAACAATCTTAAGATATTACTCATCTTCTTTAGAGGTTTTACAGGTTGGTTTGGGGCTTCCTTGTTTTTTTTGTTTTTTAATAAAACTTTTAGAAATAACAGAGGCGTAAGTTCTTTTCCGTTATTTTGTTCCAAAGCATATCTAAAATAAAGCTAAAAGACCAATACAATCCGTTAATCTTACCTGCTTTATTACACAAATTATTTCATAATTTACATACTGAATCTGCCACTCTGGGTCAGCTACAGATACAAGTTGGAAATACATACTATTTATCATATAAAAATAAAAGAGAATCCAACACAATCAATGTCATATTTTTCCTATTAACTGTAGCCAACTCTTCTTAAAACTTGGCACTTTATTGTAATTTCAAGTTTCATGCCTCCATCCCTACATTTTATCCAGGAAGTGATCTCTGTCTAAATGAACATTTGAAGAAAACAGGTTTTGTTTTAGGCATTTTAAATGAAGATCCCAAGACCATAATCATTTCAGCATGGGACAAATTTAGGCATATGATTGGTGCCACTAAGTTAACTCTGCGCATATAAACACATTTTTCATATAAGCTTGAAGTATTTATTTATCCTTTAAACAAAATCTTACCTAGTGGTATCTTTCAGTAAGCGACACTGTCTTAAACTAGAAATGAAGTCTGCATAGTATTTCTTATGTGCTTCTTTTGACAGACGTTCATAGTCAGTATAAGAAAACTCTGGATCTATATAATTATATCTTTCAGTCTTTGTGAAAATAGTCCTAAGTATTTAAAGAGAATTGAAGTTTCACTATGTGTGTAAAATAATTCTAGGTCTTGTTAGAATGAAAACATCAATTTTGTTACATATATATATTTCATTGCAAACATTATTTTTATTGTAGCTGATTATTAATATTTAATCTCATAAGGGCAACCATAAAGATGAAATACTGAAACTGTAACAGATGCATTTGTAGTTTCACATGAGAAAAGCAACTCGTGAAATTTATTTGCAAAAGGCATAAGTTTAAGTAGAACTCAGTGAATTTTAAGGAACTTTAGGCCTGAAAAACAAAAAAGTCACAAAACCCAGTAAACTGTCATATGAGCAACCAATCTCTCTCTTTTATATACTATATAAGAATGTGCAAATTTGCATTGTACATTCGCATAATTTTTACCTGTACTTTTTATTCCATTCACCAGGCCTAATGCTGGCTGCCCGATCATTAGGAAAAGCTGTAAGTACATCACCCTTACGATTCCTGTTTATCCGGTGAGTATGAATTTGTGTTTGGGTTGATTTAAGTATTGCCACAGGTGCTGTATCAGTGCACTGTCTTGTGCCATGAGCTACAAACTGTCCAACTGCATTGGAAATCATTGGTGTTATACCTTAAAATTCAAGTAAAAGATGTTACATTCACTTGTACTAATATATACTGAACAATAGTCAGCATGAAAAAAAAGTATTAGAAAAATAATTCTTAATTTATAATGGTCCACCTAGCATTGCAACTATCAGTCACCCATCCCACTGTTTTCCTCAGACAAGAGAGAAAAAGGCATTCAGACCATCCTAGCAATCAACCACTTTCCCTGGGCTAGATCACAGACAAGCAAATACTAGAATGCAAACCACTCCTACTATGTCCAGCTGTGACTCACTGTCTTGTGCATGCACATGACCAAACACTCAGAGCTGCCTCTGTGACAACAATGCCCGCAGTTTCCTAAAGCTTGCCTTAAGGGCTGCAAACACAGGCATGATTTTTGACAAAGAACTCCCAAGCTATCACAATTAAAAAGAGCTCTGATGTTTTTCACTCTAGTTTCAGAAAAGCACGTGTACATTAAAGAGAAAAATTATGACAGAAACTAGTCCATGTGTTTGCTCACTTCTCTTGTCTATATATATGTTTTAAATATCTATGTTTAAAACAGCACTATAAATAAATTAGTAAATCCAGTCTTTAACTGCCCTTTTCTCCCCAACCTGAAAAAAATACCAAAAAAAAAACAAATAACCAAAAAACCCCAAACAACAAACCACCAAACAACTACGTTCCATCCTCCAAACTATAAGAGTGATTCCTATAGTATTTTCCTTCCACTGCCCATGGAGGCATAGTTTGCAAGGAGCTTCATTCCAGCCTTATCCCCCCTCCACTATATACAGATACAAGTATACATACTCATCCTCAGAGACTGGGAGAACATGAAGATATGGAACCCCATCTCTATAAGGATCTGAAAAAAAAAATCACTTTCCCTCCATGCTTCAATGAAGCTTAGAAGCAAAGCATAAATATCAGTAGCCTATAGAGTACAGGTACCCCTCATAACCTCTTTATAAACCTGCAATAGGAGCAGAATGAGGACATTAATAGGACAAAAGGTAAATGAGCATTTAGAAAAGCTGACAAAACCTGAATATTAACTCTTTGATCCACAGAAACATATTTTAATTGTGCATAAGCACTTTAAAAAGTACTTATAAAACATTTTATCACTTGTCACTTATCTTTTTAGCATCTTACCAGGATTAATTTTGAATAGAATGTTTACTCGTTTAGATTTGCACACACCATTAAAGCTCAAATATATTTGATGAAAGGATTTTGTCTTCAGAACCTGAAAATTATTTTTCTCAAACGCCGTACCAATTATATCAACAACTTGCTTCACTTTAAATGTTCCTATTTGATGTGGAGTAAATGAAAACATCACATCCTGGAAAATAAAAGTTGTTATGAGACATATGACCAGAAAAGCAAAGTTTTGTGTAATTCTCTGTTTGAGTTACTTCTTTCCACACTTACTTCTAAGATAAGTGCTCAAAACTGACCTTTTAGAATATGCCAACTGCCACACATAAATCAACAATATAAGGAAATAAAAAACTGCTACACATCAGACCACCACAAAGTCACAGTTGCCCATTTCCGAGGCAATTATTCTCTCTTGTGCCCTGAGTTACAGGTTTGTGAACTTGCAAGTGTCCGACTCCATATTTGACATAAATTAGGCAAAATTTCTTCCATTAAAAGAAATTTTATCTTACTTCAGTAGCTCTCATTTACTGAAAGAAAATAAAATGATCCTGGAAAGGTTTAAACATAAATCAGCCTTCTCAAGTCAGTAAAATATAAGAAATTTAAAGCCAGGAAAAAACTGAGTAAAGTTTCTTTAGTGCTGTGTCATGGTTTAAGCCCAGGACATGCTGCAATTATTTTTTTTTTTTTCAAATTTAAATTAATACTTGTTGCTTCCTGGAGTACAGGAAAGGCACTACATAAGCAGGAAAAAAAAACACATTTGGATGATACTAAATGCCATGGCTATTGAAATGAAATTGTTCTGGTTTATTTTCAAGGACTTCCACTGCTGACTACTGTAAAGTAATCAGCATGTCTACAGAATCTAAGAGAAAGGGTAAGTTACCTTTGCAGATTTTTTTGTAATTTTTCCTTTTTCAGGAGATATATTAAAGTGAGCAGTCTTGCGGAAGCTGAATGCTACTGGAAGGGACTCAGATTCATTTTTGAGTGTGCACAGAACTTGTGTTTGTTCGCCCATGAAACAGTCCGAAAAGTTAATAACTGGTCCTGGATTAAAAGTTAACATGACAGGAAGCCCAGAACCTGTCAAAGCTAAGTCCATGTGATGGGGATGATTCACTGCAATAGACAAACAAATAAAAAAAAAACCCAAACCACAAAAAAATCTCACACACCTATTTGCTTACACACAGAAAAGTCATACTGTAGTTTTATGGTTGCAAAACCAATATAATACCATAATATGATGTAATTATAATGCAATTTTCTATAAACTTAGCCCAGACATGCTTACTTATAATGGCTTAGATAACATATTACCTCATTACGGAAGCTGAAGGTGATCAACTATCCACTTGAAAATGCACAAAACTGGTATTAGCAAAATGCTGGTGACTTCCAAATGACTGGGGGTTCTTTTATGTCTTTCAAATATTTACATTTATAATTAAGTTCTAGGTGTTCACTAGCAGCCGGTGTGTTCATGACACACAATTCCCTCCTCGTTTCTACTCATTGTTCAAAGAGGTTTTGGTGCTAAAACATTAAAGATGTAAGTTACAATAATTTACTTGTATAAATAGAAAAAAAAACAAAACAAAACAAAAAACAATACAAACATAGGTTTCCCATAAAACTGCTAAGATGAAGAAATTTAAAAAAAAAATCCAGACATACAGTTTTATCATCCTCGTACACATTTCTGATAGTCACTATTGATTGATGGCTTTGCTTCACGAATGAAGATTTGGGAAGGGCTTTACCCACACTTACTACAAGCGCGATGATGACTAAAAGGGCAATGTGTGCTAGACAAATCCAGTTGGAAAGAAGGCTCCTTGGTCATTCAGGATGTTTCCAAACAAGACTGTCATCTCCTGGATCAATCTCGAGCGACCAGTGTCCTGAACTGCCTGCAGTTCAAATCATTGGGTCTGCAGTGGTACTCACTATATGTTTCCAGTAACAAACCTTTGATTGCTGTAGCACCATCATCAAGGGCCTCCAGACAGACATCTTTATTTCCAACATCCTCAAATCTCAGAAACAGTACATAATCTTGCTTTGGTGATGAGTCATGGACTCCAAAGTCTCTTTGATATTTTCTGTAAGATCCACAAACTCTAATTACAAGACGGGGAAAAAAACAAATCGCCAAACTCTAACCCATATAAAAATCAAGGCTTATTTTTCGTCAACCAGTCTGGCTTTGTTGTGGTTGGATACAGTTTGAACAAATAGCCTTTATACTTCCTTTCAGACAGTGGAACAGCAACAAATTTAAGCAACAGTACCTGTATGCTTATTATACTAGTCATCTGACATCTTGTCCAGTCTACAACAGTTTTCTAAACTAATACTACATGCATAATAACCACCTGTAACTATAGTTTAAGTATGGGATATAGCTAGAGAGCATTTTTTTTCTTTTCCTTATCTTCAAAAGAAATGTTCCTTTATGATTTTTATTTTTTTTTAATGGAACAAAATTAGTCCAAAATGTTTTGGTTTCTTGGTGATGATATATATAATCTTTCAAAATTCTGCACATATAGTATATTTTTATAAAATAAATCTGCAGTCATCAAAAAGACACTTAATCTGACACTGTAAAATTCTCTCAAAAACCTCTAAAGACTTAACATACTTAATGAGAACTGCAATTAGTTCCCTTGGCAAAATCTAATAAAATTCTTGTTCTCTCAAAAAGAGCTTAACCAATTCTTGGTTCAAATAAACCCTTAATGTATTATGAAACCTCTTCCAGATAATCCCTTCAGACTTTACTTCCTCATTTGTAGTATCATGCCAAGCATTTCTTTGAAGACACATAAAACATAAGAAATCATTCATTAAAAAATTGCAGACACATTAACTTAAGATCATTACAAAATAGCTTAGCCAAATCAGTTTGTATGTATGTGTCTGATTTGGAGCACTCACTCACTTCGGAGTAAAGTACAGTGTAACCAAAGACTTCTCATAAGGCAGCAAGGTGCCTTGATTAGGAATGCACAAGATCAAGGTGGAAACATCTACATCTCTTTTTCTATTCTTGAGGCTTAAGTCTTGTAAAGCAGCTTCTGTACTCCTCTGAAGATCTGTTCCCTAAAATATAATCAAAATGTAGAATAGTTTAGCCTGTTTTGCTTCCCCTTTTGTATTTGGTATTTGGGTGGGGTTTGGGGGGCTTTTTCCTTGGTTTTGTTGTGGTTTTGTTGGTTGGGGTTGGTTGGTTGGTTGGTTGGTTGGGGTTTTTTTGGGAGGGTAGGAGTGTTTTCTTCCTTACACATACATTTTCATCATTTTCATATTCACACATCATCACACAGAAATTCATAACTTAAGTAATAGCACTGACATAGCTACCTATCACATGGCAAATTAACCAATTTTTAAACATCAATTCCATGACAAGGTTTTGAATTCCCTTTTTTAAAGATGATGCTCACTCACACGATTGCACTGCCTGAGAAAAACAAGTGAAACCAGATTCATAACATCTTAGAATACCAAAGTATGTTTTGATTTCAAAGCAGGATTTCAAGCAAAAACATTCGAAAAAACCCTAAGAAACAAGCAAACAAAACCCACACAGACACATGGACTGTACTTACTCCTGTTAAGGTTAAGATGTCACAAAGTGAAACAGAGATATCTGAAAAACTGAATTTCAAAATTATATTATAGAAAAATATTTGTTGATTAGACAGAAATTTTAGAAAGAAAATTTAGAAATTTTAAGATCAGGAAATGATATGACATAGTAAAAAATACTAGAAGAGTAATGCTGAGAAACAAAAAAAAAAAAAAAAAGCAAAAGCAGAAGTGAAAACAAGTTTTCAACTGAAATAAAACCCAGAACAGTTTCTTACCATCTCTCCTCCAATGGCATTGTCTTCCAGTACTGCTACCCAGTCCATACGCTCAGGACTTTCGTTGTATAAAAATATTTGTTCAGTCTTTGAAGACCCAAAGTAAACTGGTCCAAAGTTAATGCATTCCAATATATTTCCACAAGACACTCCTAGAACTTTCAGAACTTGCTCAACCACAACAGCTTTGACCCATACTTCAGTGCAGCCATGACCTTCCAACTCCACTCTGTCGGTAAGAGCAGAAAGCAGGAATAGGTAATGTAGGAAAGTGTTAGAAATAATACACTTGGTTTAATTAAAATCTATGCAAAACTGAACCTAAGCAGAGCATTCAAATCACTGACTCTCCATAAATAACCCAACCTGGGGCGGTGGGAAGTCGTACTTGACAAAGTGATACCTAAAAGAGATACTACTATTCAGTAAGAATCACACATTTTACATTGGGAAGTTTTGGGGGGCTTTTAAAGTTTTTCTGCTCTTTTAATGCTTGAAAAAATAGGAATGATATCTCAAAAGAATCTGAGATATCCATAGATGATGATACAGTGCTCTTATTTCTGAGAATCTTTGTTTCTAGCTACTAATTCTGGTATATATGCGGTAATTTTCTTTTAGGCAACTGGAGTTAAATTTCATCTAACAAGCATAAAAGAACCATTGCTCTTCCTGCCTGAATGCTAGATCTAGATGATATCACAAAACACCAAAGGACCATAAATACAGGGTACAAATCTTTATTGCTAGAATTTTAATAAAACAAAGCAAGTTTGTTCTTGTTACACAAAATAATCAAATCTACTAATATGGCTATTGTTCTAATAGAATCAACTATCCTTTTAAATAGCCTCTGAGCTGAAAAAAAAAAAAACCCAAAACATAGAATCATAGAATAGTTAGGGTTGGAAAGGACCTTAAGATCATCTAGTTCCAACTCCCCTGCCACGGGCAGGGACACCTCCAACTAAAGCATGTCACCCAAGGCTCTGTCCAACCTGGCCTTGAACACTGCCAGGGATGGAGCATTCACAACTTCCTTGGGCAACCCATTCCAGTGCCTCACCACCCTAACAGTGAAGAATTTCTTCCTATATCCAATCTAAACTTCTCCTGTTTAAGTTTTAACCCTTCTCTTCTCCAGGCCGAAAAGCTCCAACCTTCTCAGCCTATCTTCACACGGGAGATGCTCCAGTCCCCTGATGATACTCACAGCCCTCCTCTGGACTTGTTCCAACAGTTCCATGTCCTTTTGATGTTGAGGACACCAGAACTGCACACACAATACTCCAAGTGAGGTCTCACGAGAGCAGAGCAGAGGGGCAGGATCACCTCCTTCAACCTGCTGGTCACACTCCTTTTGATATATTCCAGGATACGGTTGGCTTTCTGGGCTGCGAGAGCACACTGAAGCTGCCTCATGTTCATTTTCTCATCAGTCAATACCCCCAAGTCCTTCTCTGCAGGGCTGCTCTGAATCTGTGCCTGGGATTGCTCCGACCCAGCTGTAGGACCTTGCACTTGGCAGAGTTAAACTTCATATGGTTGGCATCAGCCCACCTCACAAGTGTGCCAAGGTCCCTCTGGATGGCATTCCTTCCCTCCAGCACACACAGCTTGGTGTCATGGGCAAACATGCTGAGGGCGCACTCAATCCTACTGCCCATGTCACCAACAAAGATGTTGAACAAGACCAGTCCCAACACCGATCCCTGAGGGACACCACTCATTACTGGTCTCCAGCTGGACAAGAGCCATTGACCACAACTCTTTGTGTGCGGCCATCCAGACAGTTCTTTATCCACCCAGTGGTCCACCTATCTAATTGATGTCTCTCCAATTTAGAGACAAAGATGTCGTGTGGGACAGTGTCAAACACTTTACACATATCCAGGTAGATGACATCAACTGCTCTACCCCATCCATCAGTTCCATAGCCCCATCAGAAGGACACCAAACTGGTCAGGCAGGATTTCCCCTTAGTGAAGCCATGCTGGCTGTCACCAAGCACCTTGTTGTTTTTCATGTGCCTTAGCATGCCTTCCAGGAGAATCTGCTCCAAGATTTTGCCTGGCACAGTGAGACTGACTGGTCTCTAATTCCCTGGGCCATCCATTTTCCCTTTCTTGAAAATGGGGGTTATATTTCCCTTTTCCCACTTGTTGGGAACTGCACCTGACTGCCATGATTTTTCAAATGTGATGGCCAGTGGCTTAGCAACTTCATTTGCCAGCTCCTTCAGGACCCGCAGATGGATTCAATCAGGTCCCATGGACATGTGTATGTTCAGGTTCTCAAGATGGTCTCAAACCAGTTCCTCTCCTACAGTGGGCCTAGGGTCTTCATTCTCACAGTCCCTGCATCTACCTTCCAAGACTTGGGTGGTGTGGTCAGAGCCTTTGCCAGTAAAGACCGAAGCAAAGAAGTCATTAAGAACCTCAGCCTTCCCCAGATCCTGTGCAGCCAGTCCTCCTGATAGCTTCTGGAGGCAGCCTGTGTTGTCCTTAGTCTGTATTTTATTCACTACGTTCCTATAGAATCCCTTCCTGTTATCCTTAACATCCCTAGCCAAGTTTAATTCTAATTGGGTCTTAGCTTTCCTAACCTGGTCCCTAGCTTCCCAGACAACACCCCTGTATTCTTCCCAGGCTGCCTGTCCTTGCTTCCACCTTCTGTAAGCCTCTTTTTTCATTCAAATTGACCTCAGCAGCTACTTATCCATCCAAGGAGGTCTCCTGGCCCCCCTGCTGCTCTTCCTTCTAGTTGGGATGCAACATTCCTGAGCTTGCAGTAGGTGATCCTTGAATATCAACCAACAGTCTTAGGCCCCTCTGCCCTCTAGGGCTATATCCCATGGAACCTTACTAAGCAGGCTCCTGAAGAGGCCAAAGTCTGCTCTCCTGAAGTCCAGGGCAGTGAGCTTGCTGCACGCTCTTCTCACTGTCCTGAGGATCTTGAATTTGACCATCTCGTGATCGCTGCAACCAAGGCTGCCCTGGAGAGTCACATTTCCAACAAGCCCTTCCCTGTTGGTGACCACAAGGACAAGCATGACACCTTGCATGACACAAGCATGACATGTTAGCTCCTCTATTACTTGCAGAAGAAAGCTGTCTTCTACACAATCGAGGATTGCTTATGCTGGGCTGTACCGTCGCTCCAACAGATATCAGGGTGGTTGAAGTCTCCCATGAGAACAAGGGCCTGCAAGTGTGAGGCTGTTCCTACCTGTCTGTAGAGTGCTTCATCTGCAGATTCCTCTTGATCAGGCGGTCTGTAACAGATCCCCACAGTAATGTCTCCCATCGCTGTTCTCCCTTTAACCCTGACCCTCAAACTCTCTGTTGACTGCTCACCAGTCCCCAGAGAGAGTTCCATACTCTCCAGCCTATCCCTAACATAAATAGCAACATCTCTTCCCCACCTGCCAGGCCTGTCTTCTCTAAAGAGCCTGTAACCTTCCATTCCAACACTCAACTCACAGGAGCCATCCCACCATGTTTCTGTGATGCCTGTTATATCATACTCCCATAAAAGTGCACACATCTCTAATTCCTCTTGTTTGTTCCCTATGCTACGGGCATTTGTACAGAGGCATCTGAGCTGAGCTTCAAATGAAGCCTGCTCATTGGCTGGAGAGGCTGGAATATCTCTACATTGCTCCAAGCATTTATTATAGGTGCTGGCAACTGACAGAATGATGCTCCCCTCCCCCAAACCACCTAGTTTAAAGCATCCTTGACCAGTTTGGCAAGCCTCCTACCAAAATGTAGAACTCCACCAGCCCCCAGTAGACCTGGCCTACTAACTTGGGTCCCGTGCTCAAGACACCCAAAACCCTGACTATGGCACCACCCTTTTAACCATTTATTAACCTGGCCAATCCTCCTAGCCTTTTTAGGGTCCTCCCCTGTATCCTGGAGAATTGACAAAAAGACAATCTGAGCTCCAGAGCCTCTAACGACCTCTCCCAGGGCTCTGTAGTCCTTCTTTGTGTTCTCCAGGCTAAAAATTTTTCTGTTGAATATTCACATATAACTACACAATCCTGGACAGCAAAGGAAAAGCAGAAAGCATGATGCTTTGCAACCAAAACACTGAAACTCAATAACCAAAGAAAATAACAAATGAAGAAGGATGTAACTGTGGTACAAAATGCAAATATTTTCTTCCCCATCACTCCAGTAGAATTTGTCTCCTTTCCTTTCATTTCCTTTTCCAACTAGCTACACAAATGAAGAATATAAAGAAATAATATCAAGTGATATGTCTTAATAATTTTAAAAGACAACTAGGAAAACAAGCCAACCACACCCTATTCACTATTATAATAAAACAGGATTGCAAAGGACTTTTGTCGTGGTTTAAGCCCAGTCAGACATGCAGCTTGCTTGCTCACTTCCCCCCCTGTTCCTCCCCCCAGCTCCCAGAGGGATGGGGAGGAGAATCGAAAGAATATGACTCCCACTGGTTGAGATAAGAGCAGTGCAGTAACTAATAAGGGAAATAACAAGGGAAGAGAATACAGCCGCTCACCACCCTCCAACTGATACCCAGCCCGACCGAGCAGTGATCTAGCCCTTCCGGGTAACTGCCCTCAGTATATATAGTGCGCATGACGTGCTGTGGTATGGAATACCTCTTTGGCTAGTTTGGGTCAGGTGTCCTGTCTCTGCTTTCTCCCAGCTTTCCCTCCTCCCTGGCAGAGCATGAGACTCACAAAGTCATTGGTCAGAGTAAACATTACTGAGCAGCAGCTAAAAACATCAGTGCTATCAGCGCTCTTCCTAGGCCAAAAGTCAAAACCATAGCACCCCACTAGCTACTAAGGAGAAAAATGACTGCTGAACCCAGGACAACTTTACAGATGGGAATCTAGTTTCAAATTCTGGCACTTTAAAAAAGTTTATATTCACCAATTGAAGGGAGATAAGTTAGGCATTTAAAAACAGTCTATTCTTAAAGGACTTAGTGGTTGAAAATAAGTTCTCTCCATTTAAAACAAGATACACCAAAGGACAACATAATGTTTTTCAGACACCTGAAACGCAAAAATCCAATGGAAAAATAGCAAAGTTAGAGAAGCTAAGAAAAAAAAAAAGGAACACAGGATGTGTAGAAAGGTAAAAGATACAAAAGGCTCTTGATTAATTGTATAATGAGAGATATGCAAAGAACCCGTATCATTACAACTTATGAGAAAACTTTAATAACACAGCCAGGTATACAACTTATGCATCACTGATTACATTATCACCACAGAACATCAAATTAATTTAATAAAAATAAATGTGGAATACAGCAACTGACACCTAGAAGATCAACTTTTTCAGATAAACAATCACAACAAAGACTAGAATTAATAATGTAACTTAAAGAGCTGGATTTCCTCAGTCATACACTCACTTTACCACTTCTTTGATGATTCTGGGTATATCTGTGCAGATATCCACTTTAACTATCTTCCTAGATTTTGGCTCTACTACTCCTCTGATAGGTTCTATGTTAAGCAGGACAGCGCCATCGTATGATACTTTGAATGTACCTAAAAGAAACAGAATAATAAACACAGTGTTAGACAACAAAGTTGTAGATTTATATTCTTCTACTACACATTTGGAATTACAAAATACACAATGCAGATATTCACAAGCAGTACATTTTCTTGTGGAACAGGAAAACTATTTCTAACAACAAAGTAGATCATTATTTCCAGCATTTCTTTAAATATTACACCCACATGTCCCATGCCATTTTGCAAGTTGGAACACAAAAGGTACTCCCATTCCAGACAAAAGTGACTATACAATAAAGCAGCTGTAAGTAAAGGTTTGTAAGTTACAGGCTGGTTTATACAGAGCTCTAGACAGCTGCTATAGCCAGAAAGTTAAATGTATAATGCAGTCAACAACAGTTTTCATTATTTGGTACACATCACAATTTATTGCAAGAGAAAACAGTGAATATTTCTAGGTTATAATTTGTTTTAAATGTGAAAAAATATATATTTAACCAGCAGCACTAATTAACTGATATTATATCATACACAGCAAGAAATTGTTTCAAATGTAGAAAAAATTCACTGTTTTACCTCAGACAATCCCTGACATAAGAAGCAAAAGCAAAGGACTCATTTTGTGCAAGGGATGAGATGTGAAAGGTAATGCTTGAGTCACAGGCTGGCATACAGCATTTCCTGCTGATACAGTTTATGTGCTGCCTGTTAGTGTGACCCGCTGTGTTGATTTACAAAGTCTATAGAAAAACCTATCCAGCAGCTTTTCCTTTATCTGACCTCAATACATCCTTTATTAACCACCACTTTCATTCTAATTTTCCATGTCCAATCCTGCAGAACTTGACTACGCAACCTGCATGCATCATGCAACAGAGTTTATAACTAGAAATAGCGTGTACACAATGTGAGAAATTTCACATCATGGATATTAGTTATAGATGCATATGCATTATCTCATTTTCTTTATTTAATCATGATTTCTCAAAGTGAAATGTTACTATGTATAAGAGTTGTTTATATAAACTACATACTAAATCTTTAAAATAAAATCAAATTCTGTTCTAACTAGACAGTCATCTGGGTTTGGGGGGGGGGGGATTTGTTTTGGGTTTTTTAATATTTCAACTCATCTCTGTGTTTCCACAATCATGTATTTTCTTTTGATACAGTATTTCTGTGGAAATCTATGAAGCAAATGCTCACACAACCTTGGCCTACTGCAAATAAAAATCTCTTGTGTTTTAATAAACAGCTGTACAAGTGAGGAACAAAAAAACAATCAACAGCCTTAAATTTGTTGTTTGAAACGGCACATAATTGCCACCCTGCTTTTGGAGAAAGGTGCCTGCAGCTTTGTCCGGTGAAAAGGCAGTCAAATAGATTACTTGGATCCCATAAGGATTCTTATGCACCATGCTCTGTGTTTCTTATATTCCTTGGAAGCATCCCTCACAAAAGTTAAAGATGTGCATGTTTTGAAAGCTCTATGACTTCAAAAGCTATGGCAGCAAGATAAAAAGACTTCTTGTTACTTTCTGATAATAAAAACAGCTCAACTCCCATCCTAGAGGACTTCAGCTCTGAAAGTACAAGGAGCTTGTAGTTGTTTATTTAACAGACAGCTATTGGGATCACAGAATCACAAGACAAAAAGAGCAAGGGCAGACATGATTTGCTATTATTTATGCTGTGCATAGTAGTCCAATGAGAAACTGACGTTTTTTCATCTTTCAGATAGGACTCAAAAAATAGAGAACTCCTAAAATTTAGCAAAGTTCTAAATTAATTTTTCTTCCCTAAGGAGAAGCAGTACTGCCTATAGAAACAATGGGCCATTTCTAACACCTTTAGCTACAACACTCATAACCCCCATAACCCACTCGGCCACTCAAGTGTCTACTTGCATAAAATTACATTTTCCAAAGAAATAAAATATTTGTATAATGTAATCCATACTAAATATTTACCTGAAGATGATCCACGGTTAGCAATACTAATTTCTTTACTAATTACTTTACTGTTTGCAATCACTGTACCAAAATTAGTCTCTGACTCGATTTCCAGGCAACAGCACGGAATCAATCTGCAGAGAAAAAACATGGTTATATGCTCCCAAAACTTGAAAATACCTTTGCATTTTTAAAGAAATTTGGTTAACTACTCCAGCAGAAGAGAGTTCTGCTTTTCTCCTAATTCTCCTACCAATGTTTATGCAACTCACTTCAGCAGTATGGTATACACAGGGAAGATGTAAAAGCGATCTAGCTGTCTATCAAGCTGTTTAATGGCTAACTACTGTAGCTTTAAAACATTATAGCTTTAAACAATTGGTCAAAATGGAATGTATACATTTCTATTTAATTTTAAATAATTATAGTACTAAGAACTTTAAGTAAAACTAGTTAGTTACATCGCAAAAGAAGACCAAAGTTTACATTCACTGTATTTTATTACCAGCTGCCTGAACTAAAAGCAGCGAGAAAACATGCATGCCAGTTCCAATTTACAGTCATCTTGTTTTATAGATACTTTATGTGGCTTCAACAAAACTTACTACAACAGACAGAAGTGGATAATGACACAAGTTATTCCTGTTATTGATTTAAGAGCCTTAGCCAGCATGACAGCAAAACTGTACTGGGTACTTCTCGGCCATAACAAAAAGATCATGCTTGTTTCAGGAAACCTGTATTTTAAGGGCCCCAATTTCTCACACAATCACACCTCTGATCTCACATAAACTGTGTATGAAATCAACTGGAATTTTACATCAGCATAACTCTATCTCATCTCCTCTTAACCACAAATAGGAATATGCAGGAACAACTATACCATGATCTGTGTTACATAGGGTACTAGAGACTAAATGGAGAAGGAAGATACATCTCCTTCGCCAAGGTAGATAGACCCTGCCTGTGTAATACGTTGCATGGAGGAATGGCGGGGGGGGGGGGCAGGGAGAGATGTATAAATGTTATCAACATTATCATAACCAAATTAGAATGAAGCAAAACCAGAATCCAAAGTCTTTCTAGAATCTTAGAAGACATTGCCCCAATTAGCTAATTACCTTTGTGCTGCTTCGGAAAAAAAAAATAAAAATCTTACTTTTGTAAGAAAACTTACTATTTGTTTTCAGTGCAACTGACACATTAATTACATAGCCATAGGTGACTTGTATTAGCAAGCTTTCCACAAGATTAAACTGCTAATCATAATGGCAGCATATGAACTTCTGAACACCATACCCAAGCAGGGGGATATCAACTATCTCATCTTCTATTAAAAGAAGTAGTCTATCTTGAAGATCTTCTTTACTCTTAGGATAATATTCCACAAAAGCTGTAACTCGAAGTCCAGGTGCAACAGGTTTTTCTGGATTTTCCACAATCAATTTAAACTGTAATAAAAAAAAATCTAGTTTTAAAAAAGATATATATGTGGTTCATTGATTTTAAATTCAAACCCAATTTTTAAATATATAGGATTTTATAAACTTTCTTTTCCTATTCAATGAAGTTCAGACTTTCTACAGTAGGGCAAAAAGAACAAATACTGACACATCAAATTACACAGAAGAGTTAATTTAGAAAAATATAATTTTGAGCCTTTCCAAGAGAGCTTTAGCTTTTCCTGCTGTTGCAAGAAACCTTCAGCAACACAGAAGTCAGCTATTACTCAATGGTGAATCTTTTCAGTACCTCTGAAAGTAATAAGGATCAAGTCTCAGTTCAAACCATCAACTAAAGGAGACTGCATCAGAGGTTTCTCTAGGTCTGTCTGACATTCAGCAAATGTCAAGAGGATGTCCTTCAGATTGTTGAAAAATCTGCTTGAAGGGCCCATGGCACCTTCAGTTTGGGGGATCAAATGACAGAAAAAAAACCAACACAGAAGCAGCTGCCAGAAAGCAGGTTTTCCCTCTCTCAAAAATTCTGGTTTTGTTGTTTGTAAGCATCTGCTTATAACCAACAGCCCCACACATTTTTTCATTGAACAGAATATACAAATAATCTACTAGCACAAAGTGGGAAATACAGCAGTTCCCTAGAAAGTACCCTAGTACCCTAGAAAGGAAAGCCTTGTAGCAAAATCTATAGTTTCTGGGGTGTTTCAGTCTTTTTACAATTCACATCACTCTATGCACAAAAGGCTTCTGCTCTATATGTCCAATTTTACTCATGTTATTTCTGAAAAAGGGTCATCCCAGTATTCTTTATTTTTTCTGTTCTAATTTATGTTTGACATATGCAAACATATCATTTACTACTTGTTGATTTTATTGTCCAAGCATCCCCTTTAACATTTTCCTAGCAGTATAAACACTCAACTAGAGGAAATTTGTTACATAACATGTATCATGATTATGGGCTCGATTTTGAAAGAGTAACCATGTTTTAATTTTGAACTGTGTAAAATTATTTTTGAAAGTTAATTAAACAGCCAAGCATATTCATTTTACACAAGGGAAAATTAATATGTTGTCCTACTGCCTTTAATGAAACCTATGGAAAACTGCTTTGTGAGCTAAATTTCTTGAAAGGCATTCCTTGATCACGCACCATGACAGCTCAAGGAAGGTTATTTTTCAGTCCTTGTACCCTATGAATGTAATACCTCTGAAAATTTACAGATGAGTCATACACTTCAGAGCCGTGTAATAACAGATGGCAGCGTAAGGTCTGTGAATGAGAAAGGTCAATATAACAGACCTTTCTAGAACTGAGCATGTGAAGTCGAACCTTGTCCTCTTATCAGTCAAATTAGTTGTCTCACTCACAATAGCATTAAAATACTCTGCAAAGGCATGAGATACTTACAGAGGTAAAAACTTGTTAAGCTATGATTGAGTAACTGTTTCTCTAAAATTGACTCTGCCTTTCCACTTCTGGAGCACATGAAAAATTGATAAGGCTGATGAAAACTATCAAACCAGAATAAGCACAGCCCTACCAAATCAACCGCACTCAACAGTTTCCAGCTCATTTCAACAGTCTTCAGTTACAGTGTAATAAAAATCAAGATCCACCTCACACAAAGTTGTGTGGGGGTATAAAATGCAGGTTTGGCCACTCTTGACCTCCAAAAGAAAGGCTGATTACTCAAAACAGCAAAATTATCCAAGTTACTACAAGTGTCTGACAATGGTTTTGAGGACTACCCTAGAATATACATATTCATAGACCAAGCTGCTGTGAACACAAAGCAACATCAGCTTCTGTTCAACACCCAATGGGAATTTAACCCTTTGATCCTAATTTTTACATAATTAACAGATAATAAACTAGCTAAATGAAAGACCAAAGTAAAACTAACCACAGACAGGTTTTGCTAGGCCAACATAGGATACAAGTCAAGGGCTAAACTGGTTAGAACTGTAAAGATGCATTTGCCTTAAAAAACTCTGTCTATGCAATGATTTTTCCAGAACTAATTAGATAATATTAACAGTGACCATACTACCTTGAGCAAAGATTATAAACCCCTCTTTTCTGAAAAGCCCTCTGCAAGCAAGCATAACAAATGAACTACACCACTCAAAAAACTCAGAATATAATACAAAAATAACAGAGCTATCAGTCAAAACTATGGAAACCCAAGCAAAAATAATTTCAAACACTGTGCCTTCCAGATAATCTGGAAAACTTCTCAGATTTGGTGTTCACTCTGTGGCAAACTGATCAGTTTCTACATAACACTGCATGAAGTAACAAGGAACTCATGGGCTTCTTGAGGGATAGAACTTCTGGAGACTGCAGTCAGCCAGTAAAGTTAAGCAGCATTTTCTACCAGCAAGGGACTTTATGTAGCAGAACTTACAAGCAAGTACTTCTACTGAAACTCTGGATTTAACAAGGGAGCTCTCCAAATCACTCACAACCTCAGGAAACTATAGTGCTGGGAAGGCTGGAGTTCATTTGATCCTGACTTACAGGCTTCAAATGAGCAGACTCATTTGAAGCTCTACAAAATAACATTTCTCAAGTGTCATAGAAATGAGACCTACACATTCTCACAACAAAATGATAAACCAGGACTGAAACCCTCCTTCAGAACTGTCACACAAGAAACAATTCAGACAATTCTGAGAATTGCATTTTTTTCTTTCTATTTATCCAGTTATTCAACAGTTTTAACCTCCAATTCACTGGCAAATTTCAGTCAGTTTCATAAGCTGTGCAGACATCCATGAGCCATTTGCCATTTGCAGCACTGAATGCATTTACACCTACCAAAGCAGTCTCTTACATAGGACTGATAATAGAAATTCACTAAGACAAAGAAGCTATATACTAAGACAAAGAAGTTTTAAGCAAAAGGAAAAGCATAAAATTGTAAGGTCAGCGAGCTAATTAAGCAACTTTGCTACTACTTGTCTAGGCCTAAGCCAATAGGGACTGCTTGCGTGCTAAAGATGTATACTGGTTAAGGCTGCTTTGGTGGTTCGGAAAACTGCTGTGAAAGCACTTGCACATACTCCGAGAGAAAAGGTGGAAAGTTCAACCTAGGGGAAGACTTTGAGCCTTCATCCTCACAACCACTGTTGACCACCACCAGAGGACAGCACACATACCCAAGGAGGAATGGCAGAGTTTCAAGAAGGATCCCTCCTCTTCTCAGAAATCTTATGAAGATGCGTATCTACTAACATAAATTTGGGGTAAGCTGGGCAGTGAGCGCACATGTTAGCAGGAGCAATCCCCCACGTGCCCAGTGCCAAATAAACAAATACCTACTTAATAGTTATCACAGTATCACACAGTATCACAGTATGTTAGAGATTGGAAGGGACCTCAAAAGATCATCTAGTCCAATCCCCCTGCCGGAGCAGGAACACCTAGATAAGGTTACATAGGAACGTATCCAGGCGGGTTGTGAATGTCTCCAGAGAAGGAGACTCCACAACCTCCCTGGGCAGCCTGTTCCAGTGTTCTGTCACCCTCACTGAGAAGAAGTTTCTTCTCAAGTTTAAGTGGAACCTCTTGTGTTCCAGTTTGTACCCATTGCCCCTTGTCCTACCATTGTTTGCCACTGAGAAGAGCCTGGCTCCATCCTCGTGACACTCCCCCTTTATATATTTATATACACTAATAAGGTCACCCCTCAATCTCCTCTTCTCCAAACTATAGAGACCCAGCTCCCTCAGTCTTTCCTCATAAGGGAGATGCTCCACTCCCTTCATCATCTTAGTTGCCCTGCGCTGGACTCTCTCCAGCAGGTCCCTGTCCTTCT
The DNA here is from genome assembly GCF_033783945.1 of Neopsephotus bourkii. NCBI lineage: Eukaryota > Metazoa > Chordata > Aves > Psittaciformes > Psittacidae > Neopsephotus > Neopsephotus bourkii. The sequence goes on from NW_026902237.1 coordinate 272,540, forward strand.
TGAACTGAGGGGCCCAGAACTGGACACAATATTCCAGATGCGGTCTCACCAGGGCAGAGTAGAGGGGAAGAAGGACCTCTCTCGACCTACTAACCACCCCCCTTCTAATACACCCCAGGATGCCATTGGCCTTCTTGGCCACAAGGGCACAGTGTCGGCTCATGGTCACCCTGTCGTCCACCAGGACCCCCAGGTCCCTCTCTCCTATGCTGCTCTCTAAAAGGTCGTTCCCCAACCTATACTGGAACCTGGGGTTGTTCCTGCCCAGATGCAGGACTCTACACTTTCCCTTGTTATATTTCATCAAGTTATTCCCCGCCCAACTCTCCAGCCTGTCCAGGTCCCTCTGGATGGCAGCACAGCCTTCTGGCATGTCGGCCACCCCTCCCAGCTTAGTGTCATCAGCAAACTTGCTGATAGTACACTCAATTCCCTCATCTAAATCATTGATGAATATATTAAATAATACTGGTCCCAGTACCGGCCCTTGAGGCACTCCACTAGATACAGGCCTCCAACTAGACTCCGCCCCATAGACTACACCTCTCTGGCTTCTCTCCTTCAGCCAGTTCACAGTCCACCTCACTACCCGATCATCCAGACCACACTTCCTCAATTTGGCTGCGAGGATGCTGTGGGAGACTGTGTCGAATGCTTTGCTGAAGTCAAGGTAGACCACATCCACTGCTCTGCCATCATCCATCCACCGTGTTATTTCCTCATAAAAGGTTATGAGATTGGTCAAGCATGACTTCCCCTTGGTGAAGCCATGTTGACTGCCCCTCATAACCCTCTTATCCTTGATATGCCTTAAGATGGCACCAAGGACAAGGTGTTCCATCACTTTCCCAGGAATGGAGGTGAGGCTGACCGGTCTATAGTTACCCGGGTCCTCCTTCTTGCCCTTTTTGAAGACGGGAGTGACATTTGCTTTCCTCCAGTCCTCAGGCACCTCTCCTGTTTCCCAAGACTTGGTAAAGATGATGGAGAGTGGTCTAGCAATGACCTCCGCCAGTTCCCTCAGCACCCACGGGTGCATCCCATCTGGACCCATGGATTTATGGATGTCCAGATCTCTAACCCATTCCTCATCGACTAAGGCAAACTGCTTCATTGACCTGTCTTCATCTGAGGTCTCAGCGGTACAAGGGCTCTTCAGGACTGCCTCCGGCAAAGTAGACAGAGACAAAGAAGGCATTCAGTAACTCTGCCATCTCTGTATCTTCTGTCACCAGGGCACCCGTCCCATTCATCAGCGGGCCTACATTGCCTCTGGTGTTAGTTTTATCTGCCATGTATTTGAAAAAGCTCTTTCTGCTGTTCTTAACCCTTCTCGCCAGCTTTAATTCCAAGGAGGCCTTAGTCATCTTAGCTGCTTTCCTACATCCTCTAGCAGCAGCCTTATATTCTTCCCAAGTGGCCAGCCCTTCCTTCCATGACCTGCAAACTCTTCCACTTCAGCATACCCAGCAATTCCCTATTTAGCCACGCAGGTCTCCTGACCCTCTTCCTTGACTTCCTACGTGTCGGGATGCTCTGATCTTGAGCTCGGAAAAAGCAGTCCTTGAACGTCAACCAACTATCTTGGGCCCCTTTACCTTCAAGCAGCCTAGCCCATGGGATTTCCCCTAGCAATTGCTTGAAGAGGCCAAAGTTTGCCCTGCTAAAGTCCAGGGTTGCAATTCTACTTGCTATTCTACTGGCCCTACCACACAAGATCCTGAATTCCACCATCTCGTGGTCGCTGCAACCAAGGCAGCCCTCAACCTTCACTCCTTCGACCAGACCCTCCTTGTTAGTGAGGATGAGATCCAGCAGCGCACCTCTCCTGGTTGGCTCATCCACCATTTGCATGAGGAAGTTATCATCCATACACTGGAGGAACCTCCTGGACTGCGGCTGGGTTGCCGAGTAGTCCTTCCAGCAAACATCAGGGAAGTTAAAATCCCCCACAACGACCACGGCCTGTGACTGTGAGGCCGCTCTCAGCTGCCTGTAGAAGGCCTCGTCAACTTCCTCACCCTGATCCGGTGGCCTGTAACAGACCCCCACAACAGTATCGCCGCTGCCAGCCTGCCCCTTAATTCTCACCCACAGACTCTCAACTCGCTCATCATCTGTCCCCGGACAGAACTCAACGCACTGTAGCTGCTCTCGCACATAAAGAGCACCCCGCCTGGCTGGCCTGTCTTTCCTGAAAAGGACATAGCCCTCCATGACTATATTCCAGTCATGTGAGCTGTCCCACCACGTCTCCGTAATTGCCACCAGGTCATAATCTCCTGACTTAACACAGGTTTCTAGCTCCTCCTGCTTATTTCCCATGCTGCGCGCATTGGTGTACAGACATTTCAGGGAGCGAGCCGAGCACACCGATTTCACCCTAGGATTACAGGAGGCCTCCCAGTCTTCATCAATTCTGGAGCGCTGTCCCACTGAGGCAAGCCCAGCTACAACCCCATCCCCCTTCAAATCTAGTTTAAAGCTCTCCAAATGAGCCCTGCTAATTCGTGTCCCAGCATCCTTTTGCCTCTGTGCGATAAACCTTTCACACATGCCATTGTCCAGACTGGTGCCCTATAAAACCAGCTGTTATCAAAGAATCCAAAGCCCTGCCTGCAGCACCAGCCTCGAAGCCAGTCGTTTATGGACTGAATTTTCCCATTCAGTCCCACATCATCAGTGGAAGATGGAAGGAATAAGGAGAAGATCACTTGAGCCCCAGAGTCTTTCACCATCCACCCCAAGGCCCTGTAGTCTTTCTTCATCCCCCTCAGACTGCAGGAAGCAGCTTCCCCCTCACCCGTCTGGAAGACCAGCAGCGGGTAGTAGTCTATCGGGTGCACCAGGTTGGGGAGCGCCCTGGTGATATCCCTGATCCGGGCTCCAGGCAGACTACACATTTCCCTATGATGAGGGTCAACTCTGCATATCGGGCCCTCTGTTCCTTTCAGAATGGAATCACCTACTACAATGACCCTTCTTTCTTTCTTACCAGAGGCAGTCTTGAGGTGCGAAGTCGACCGCTTTTTCCTATGTGGCCTTGTAGGCGGGCCTTGCACCACATCCTCACCTACCTCTCCTTCCAGATCCAGGGCCTCAAACCTATTACGGAGGGTCACCTGGGGAAGCGGGGCAGGAAGGGAGGAGGGCTGCCCACGACGCCAAACCGGAACTTGCTTTCAACCCTCATCATCTTTTTGGTCCCCTACCTCTGGGCGACAGCTACCGGGCAGGGGCTGTCTCGGGCCATCCCCCTCTGTCTGAGAGGGCAGAGGGTCCATCCCCTTTTGGGGGTATCTCCCTGGAGCCGTTCCAACTGGCCAGCCAGGGAGTTACTCCACCAGTCAATCTCCCTTTCACACTCCCTGATGCTCCTCAGCGTCTCAACCTCCTCCTTAAGTTTAGCCACCAAGCTAAGCAGATCTTCTACCTGCTCACACCTCACACAGGTGGAATGCTGTCCTCCCTCCCCCGGCAGTAGCAGGCTCTGGCACTCCCTGCATCCAGAGACCTGAACAGCCACGGTTAGGGCCGGGGTGTCTGTTTGAGTTGCTACAGCTCTCTTACTGTTAGCTCTCTCTCTGGAGACGACCATATTGGTCAGCAACACGACCTACTTGTTTTTCCCTGCGCCTGGTACCAGCGACGTGTCGCTGCCCTCTCAAGGGCTCTTTCAAGTCAAGGGACAGGGGAGTGGTCGCCGACACCGTGGGAACACCCCCCGCCACGTCAGCCGCTCTCTCGCAAGGGCTGCTGGGATTTCGGGAATCAGGAAGCATCGGGAAATGCCAGGAATCGCGATGCCTCTGCGCTATCCCCTCTGATTTTCCTAATCTCAGTAGAAGCTCGCGGTCGCTGTAGCTGTGCTGGCTGCAGCTCTAGCTGGGCTAGCTCCAATCAGCTGACTGAATGCGAGTAGCAAGTTTCAACCGAATTTAAATCTCCCACCATCACCGTGGGAACGCCCCCCGCCACGTCAGCCGCTCTCTCACAAGGGCTGCTGGGACTTCAGGAATCAGGAAGCATCGGGAAATGTCGGGAATCGCGATGCCTCTCCACTACCACCTCTGATTTTCCTAATCTCGGTAGAAGCTCGCGGTCGCTGTAGCGTGCCTGCTGCGGCTCTAGCTGGCTAGCTCCAATCAGCTCCAATCAGCTGACTGTTATATTGACTACTGAGTTTCTTTATGGTGCTTTTCTCGGCATCAGATTTTTGACCCAGATGGGACACTCTCTGCTCGGCTGCAGAATTCACTGAATGCAGGGACTCCCTTGGGACCCCCAGGATTTCCCAGAGGGACTCCTCCCTTCATTCGGCTCACTGCAGTAGCAGACAAGGACCATCACTGCACCACCTTTGAGGTATTTGTTAAACAGTTTGGCTTGGTTGACTGGTCTTGATAAAGGGTTCCCGTAAGATGTGGGAGATGTCCCTTGCAGGGCTTCGCATCACAGGGGAAATTCCTGATGCTGATACTTGGATAAGGTTTGAGTATGGAAACTGAGGTTTATGTAATAGTTATTGTGAGCATTGTGATTTTAATAGTTATTGTGCTTTGTATGACTAGAAGTTTATGTGTTGTCCACCGTGTCTGGTGCAAAACAGTGTGAAATCTCCATAGTTTGACAAGGAACTTGGTTAGGAACGTGTTAAGTTACTGATTTTACATGGGAGGAGAAGTTGCAGGTCATAAGGAGACTCAAAAATATTTTGAAAGAGTACAGGGTTTTCCAGTGACTGTGAATGATTGTCCTTGCCCTAAATGTAGGCATTGTTTTTTTATGTTTAGCTGCTATTTGTAATCATTGTGGGATATATTTGTCATCAGAGCCATTATCTTTATGCCAAAAACGTTGACCTGATTTGTGAAGGGTGTGGGGCACCTTCCAGTTTGTTAGGTGTGATTAACACCTGCCTATATTGTGCCTTGGGGTGGGGTAGACTTTCTTGAAGGAAGAAGAAAGAATTCTTCAAAAATAAAAAGGTGAAATTGATGATGGGAGTAGTGGAGTTTTGAAGAAAAGTCCTCTTGGCTCTAGTCTAGATCACTGGAAAAAGACAGGGGGACCGCCCAGTGCAAATGTGAACAAAAAGACCTTGATTGAATACTGTAACCAGTGGTGGCCCCTCTATAAATTAGAGGACGAAGAAAAGTGGCCGGTTAATGGAACTTTAAATTACAATACTTCATTGCAATTAATGTTATTCTTGAGATGAGAAGGAAAATGGGACGAAATTACATATGCAGATGTGTTTTTCACTGTACGGAACCATCCTGAGTGGCAAAAAGAATGTTGAATTAATGTTGTCCCACAGGATCCTCTAGTATTATCACTGGAAAAAGATCAAAAGAAAGTAGAAGGGAAATTAAAGCGATGCTGCTCTGCCTGTAGTATTGGACAGCATTGTCTTAAAGCTACAAAGACCAAAAACGACAAACAGGATCGTATGCCAGAACCAGAGAAGTTAAGGGCTCCCATTTTGAAAAATCCACAGGCAGAAGCAGGGAGCTCTCATGCAGATAGTAGCAGCAAAATTGAAGGGGAAGTGGAAGCCTCTGGGGGAGATGCTCCTATAACAGCATGAACTAGGAACAAAACTCTCAAAGGACTTCAAATTGTAGCACCCCTTAGGCAACTTGAAACCTGAAGGGGATCCAGTTAGAGTTGAAGTTCCTTTCAGCGCTGGAGATTTAGATAACCAGAAAGAAGTGGCTAAAAGGTATCAGCAAGATCCCGATAAAGGGGCTAAGAGGTTTAAATTAACTGTTAGAAATCAGGATCCTGACTGGTCTGATGTTGATTTAATGCTCAGAGAAATTACTGAAACTGGAAAACAGTTGATATTGAAAACTGCTAAAACTCCTGTCCAAGCTCAGATTACCAGAGGAGCCTTACAGGGAAATGTAGATCAGCATGTACCATTGACTAATCCTAATTCGGACCCTAATACTGCAGGAGGTTATCAAATGTTGAGTCGTTATTGGGATTGGATTAAATTAGGACTAGAAAATGATATCCCCAAAGCAGTAAATTGCTCAGCACTTTATGAAGTAAAATAAGGGCAAAGTGAAACCCCGACTGATTTTTTTAGACAATCTCCAGAGTGAAATGAGGAAATACACAACTTTGGACCCGTCCTCAGATTTTGGAACACAGCAGTTGGTTTCATTATTTCTAGGGCAGTCAGTCCCAGATATTAGAAAGAAACTATAGAAGTTGAAAGAGACAGAAATAAGAGAATTGTCAAAGTTGTCAGAAGAGGCTTGGAGCGTGTATAGGAATAGATAGAAGAGAGAAGAGAGGAGAGAGGAGAGAGGTGAAGACAGGAGAAGAGAGCAGAGAGAAGAGAGAAGAAGAGAGCAGAGAGAAGAGAGAAGAGAGAAGTTGACTAGAGTCATGGCGACTGCAACAGTGGCTGCTTTAGAGCAAAGTAGAAATCGGAGATGGTTACCAGGACATGGCAGAGAGGATTCCCCCCCATGAAAGGAAGGGGGGGAATACGGAATGAACTGAGCATCAGTCAGTGTGCTTACTGTAAGAAGAATGGACATTGAAAACATGAATGCCCTGAATTACAGAAAAGCTCCTCGTCCATAATAGCTGCTACAGATTGACGCGGACCTGACGCATCTACCCTAGCAGATCCACTGGTTAAAATAAAGCTAGGGGAATATGAGAAGGTAGTTGATTTTTTAATCAATATGGGATCATCCTCCTTCTCTGTTCTAACCAGAAGTTGGTGCCTGTAAGTAATGACTTTGTAAAGATAATAGGAGCTACCAGACAGCAGAAAAAGACATTTTTCCCTAAACCCCTTGAATATACATTGGGAAGACAAATTGGAATACACAGATTTTTATACTTGCCAAATTCTCCCAAATCCCTGTTGGGACAAGATCTATTGGAACAATTAGAGGCAACCATTGAATTTAAACAAGGAAATATAGAATTAAGAGAAGAACAGGTGATTGAAATTTTAAGTGTAGCTATGATAAACTCGGAAATATCCCAGAAATCTGAGATAGAAGTGGAAGAGATTTTGAATCAGGTATACCCAGGAGTACGGGCTTCAGAAGTTCCTGGAAAATCAAAAAATGCAGTTCCAATAATAATCAATGTTAAAGAAGGAGTGAGTCCAGTAAATAAAAGACAATACCCCTTAAAACTAGAAGATCAAAAAGGAATAGGGGATTTGATCAATAAGTTCATAAAAAATGGGTTATTAGTCAAATGTGAATCTGATTATAACACCCCTATATTACCAGTGAAAAAGCTGGATGGTGCTTATTGTCTAGTACAGTATTTGAGGACAGCTAAAAAATAGCTAAAGACTTACATCCAGTGGAAGCTAATCCTTGTACACTCCTCATGAAACTTAAAGATGACCAGACGTGGTTCACAGTACTGGATCTAAAAGATGCATTCTTCTGCCTCCCCCTGGCTCAAGTTAGTCAGAAACTGTTTGCTTTGGAATGGGAAAATCCCACAACTGGGAGAAAAACTCAACTGACCTGGACAGTGTTGCCTCAAGGGTTTAAAAACAGCCCAACAATTTTTTGAAATCAACTAGGTCAAGAATTGGAAATGTGGAAGCCTCTTGAAGGAAATGAAGTTCTTTTGCAGTATGTGGGTGATTTGTCAATTGCAACTATGACTGAGTGTATTCAGTGGACAATAAGTTTATTGAATTTTCTTGGATGAAACGGATATCGAGTCTCTCAACAGAAAGCAGTAGCACAGAAGCATGTGAACTACCTGGGATATGAAGTCTTCAGAGGACAATGAGTGTTGGGGACTGAGCACAATGAAGCCATCTGCCAAACCCCTCTTCCTCAAATGGTGAAAGAACTCAGAATTTTTTTGGAATGCAGATTATCAATTTACAATTATGGCATCATAGTTAAACCATTGTATGAACTTTTAAAAACCAACAATATGCAGATGATATGGACAGGTGAAGCAAAAACTTCTTTTGAAACCCTCAAGAAAGAACTCATGAGAGCTCCTGCCCTAGGGTTGCCTGATGTGACAAAACCATTTTGCCTCTTTTCACGTGAAAACAGGGAATAGCCCTTGGAGTCCTAGTGGAACAATTGGGGCCCTATAAGAGATCTGTGGCCAATTTCTCTAAACAATTGGATGAGGTCAATAAAGACTGGCCAGGACACCTACGAGCAGTGGCTGCTGTGATACTGAGCATAGAAGAAGCCTGTAAGTTTACTTTGAGTCAGAAGATAACAGTGCTGGTATCACATGATGTGTCAGCAGTGCTTGAGCAGAAAGGTAATCATTAGCTATCCCCGTCTAGATTCCTAAAATATCAGGCAATTTTAGTTGACTCAGATGATGTGGAAATTTAGATCGCTAATGTTGTAAATCCAGCTCCCTTTCTTGAAGGAAAAGCTACGGAACCATTGGAACATGACTGTATTGAGACTATAGAAGCTGTTTACTCAAGCAGACCTGACTGAAAAGAAGAGCCTCTGGAAGAAGCACAAGATTCCTGGTATACTGATGGAAGCAGTTTTGCTCACCAAGGAATTTGTAAGTCACGATATGCAATTACCACCACTACGGAGGTAACTGAATCAAATCCTCTACTTGTAGGAACATCTGCTCAAAAGGCAGAACTCATTGCCTTAATAAGGTCACTGGAATTTGCAAAAGGGGAGAGAATTAACATACGGATAGATTCTAAGTATGCCTTTGGAGTCGTTAGTGCCCATGGGGCAATTTGAAAAGAACGAAGCTTGTTAATGTCACAAGGAAAACAAATTAAATATGCAGAGGAGATCTTCCATTTATTAAAGGCTGTACAATCTATATTAATAATTTCTATTAATTATATTAATAATATTAAAGGCTGTACTTGTGCAAGCCACTATTATTCATTGTCAAGGACACCTTAAGGGTGATGCTGATCCAGAAAGAGGTAAAAGATTGGTCAATCATATGGCCAGGCAGGCAGCAGAACAAACACAAGAGCCCTTGGTGATGGCATTAGTTCCTGAAGGAAAAATTATAAATCAAACAGAAGTTCAATATTCAGATTCAGATCAGAAATGGATTCAAGAAAAAGGGAGGCAAATTCCATCTCAGGGATAGGCTCATTTAAAGGACTGGGCAATCAAATGTTAAAATTTGTCAAAGATGAACATACTAAGACTCATTGGGGTACAGACTCTTTATATGAATATCTGAAGACTACACTGGCAGGGAAAAATTTGTAGACTACTATCAGACAAGTCACTCAGCAATGTGTGATCTGTTTAAGAAACAATCCTAATACAGGAAAGAAAATAGCACACAGAACTATAGTGAGAGGAAACATTCTGGGAGAACATTGGTAAATTGATTTTTCTGAATTACCAAGAAAAGGGGGTTACCGATGTTTACTAGTATTAGCAGACACCTTTTCTGGATGGCCAGAAGCTTTTCCATGTAGAATTAATAAGGCAATAGAAGTGACTAAAGTGATATTAAATGAAATAATACCAGATTTGAAGTACCAATAGCTATTTCATGTGACCGAGGAACACATTTTTGTGCACAAGTACTGCAACTGGTTAGCAAAATATTAGGAATTAATTAGCAACTCCATACTCCATATGGACCACAAGCTAGTGGACAAGTAGAAAAGATGAAATCATATGATTAAGCAACAAATTGCTAAAATTTTTCAGGAAACTCATTTATACTGGTATTAGGCACTTCCTATCACTCTATTGAGAATACATGTAAAACTGAGAGCTAAGGAAAAGCCCTTTTGAAATTCTGTTTGGAAGGCCACACCAGGCAGTTGCAATAAATAACGACAATCTAGAACAGTTAAGAAATCACTGTCTCCAGGAATATATGATCTCTTTGGATAAACAGTTAGAAAAAGTCCATAAACAACTGTCAGAGACTAAAGTTAAAAGCGTCGACCATAAAGTTTACTCTTTTAACCCGAGTGACTGGATATGTATTAAGAATCTTTCAGGTGACCCTCTTCAGGAAAAGTGGGATAGATCATACCAAGTGCTGCAAACAACGTTCATAGCTGTCAACATCCGAGAACGACCTTCCTGGATCCATTATTCCAGAATAAAGAAGACACCCACAGGGTGGAGAGTGGAAGCTACAGGACCTTTACAAATGAAATTCCGGGGAGATACATGAAAATGAAATTTATGGCTGCTAATGTTAATGCATACAGGCTGTAGCATTGGTTATAATAAAAATTTAATTTTGCAATTAGTTCAAGAATACAGAATGTATCCTCCATTACTGCCTGTCTACCAATGTCAACTGAGGCAGGAAATCCAATTTCATGGGGAAACTTACCAATTTGACTAAAATTTTGGAAAATATGTGGCAAGGATATAGTGAAAGCAAGTTACAATGGGTAGATACTGAAGGAAATTACTCTCTGAATTATAAAAAAGTCAACGGTTCAGTCACTGAGTGTAATGTAACTAAACCTCCCACTTCCTGGGCCAAGGAAATAAAATAGCAGCCCTCTGGAGATCAATGGACAAACATTCCATGGGGCTGTCAGATACCAAAGGTTTGGAAAGATGTTCCGAAAGGATCCTGGGAAGTTATGTCCTCAACTGGGTGGCATATAGAATTCACAGGGAATTGAAGGTAGTCCTAAAGATCCATTGTGGGTGTAGGTGAGTTACAGTAATATTGAGGAAATGAGAAAAAAGAACACAGCTAATAAGCCACAATGGAACTGCACTAGAGTATATAATTGCAGTTCTACAGAATCAGAGATACAACAAGTAGTGCCTGCTGCCCAGGCATTGAGATTAAGATATATTTGTAGGAATTACTTCATGCAGTTAAACGACACTTGGTCACATTTAACTAATAACAATACATGGCTCAATTAACTGCCACCAGGATACTATAAAAACAATGTTGTTTGGGTAGGCAGTGATGGAATTTGGCCCACTCATTTACAAATAATAGATAAAACAAAACAATGGACCTTGGGATTATTAACATTACGTCCATTATGGAGAAAATCTCCCTTGCAACCACCTCTATGGAGATGAATAAAGAGAGAAAGTCAGGAAAACTGGCAATCCCCTAGCACAGGTACAAGAGTATTATGGACTAGACTAGTATTAAGGACATACAATATTATGGGCTAGCTTCGCTCCAGAATACTCAACATTAGAAAATTTATTTTTTTTTTACATAACCTTACTCAACAGGTAGAAAGCTTAGGGAACTCCACACAGAAGGGTTTGCAGGACTTAAACAGGCAATTACAGACAACTTCCAAAATGATATTGCAAAATAGAATGGCATTAGACCTACATGGGATATGTGGCTTCCTAGGATTAAAAAATAAAATGTTGTATATAAATTTCAAATGTCACTCAAGATTTAAATAAGCAAATTGATCAAATTAAGAAAATAGCATGAGACAGTGGAGCTTTAAAACAAATATGGAAACTACTTGGTTCAACAAAATTCCACAGGTATTTGGGTTTTCTCTCGCAGGTTGGTTTGCTGCCTTGATACAAACTCTAATTGTAATTATAGTAACAATTATACTAATAAAAATAACCTTAGGTTGTGTTAAAAAAATATAACTAGAAATTTAGCAGGAATCTATGTAGCAGTAAATAGCCTATATCAACTGCATAACCTCTCATATGGTACAAAATTAAAGAAAGTTATCCTTTCTGTGCAAATGCAAAAGAATTCTTAAAGTTACATAAAAGGGGGATATTGATAATAGAAATTCACTAAGACAAAGAAGCTATATACTAAGACAAAGAAGCTTTAACAGAAAGAAAAAGCATAAAATTGTAAGGTCAGCGAGCTAATTAAGCAACTTTTTGCTACTGCTTGTCTAGGCCTAAGCTAATAGGGACTGCTTGTGTGCTAAAGATGCATACTGGTTAGGGCTGCTTCGGTGGTTTGGAAAACTGCTGTGAAAGCACTTGCGCATACTCCGAGAGAAAAGGTGAAAAGTTCAACCTAGGGGAAGACTTTGAGCCTTCATCCTCACAACCACGGTCAACCACCACCAGAAGACAATAGGCATGCTCAAGGAGGAGTGGCAGAGTTCCAAGAAGGACCCCTCCTCTTCTCAGAAATCTTATGAAGATGTGTATCTACTAACATAAATTTGGGGTAAGCTGGGCAGTGAGTGTGCGTGTTAGCAGCAGCAATCCCCCACGCACTCAGTGGTGAATAAACAAATACCTACTTAATAGTTTTGGCTATTGAGTTTCTCAGCCTCAGGACCTACCAAGGTCGGCAGCCCTTTCTGCAAAACTTAAGGAATAAAAGCTGGGCACTGAGATCTGTTTTACCTCTGACAATGTTCTGCACTTCAAGGGGGACACTCATCTGGTAAGTTCAAGGCGAGTGGGGTACCAGTTCCTCAGCCAGGACAAGCCCTACAGGGAGGGACAGAGACCCTCGGGACCCTGGCCAGAGTGTCGGCATGGGGCGCTGCCGTTACTCATGCACGCCGGAGTGGTGCGAGGCACTGCACAAACAAGCACAGGGCCAACAACTGACTCGTAAAGACTGGCAGACCTCGGCGACGTTAGATCCGCCCGGGCAGGGGCCGTGGGGGCACACACTCCCCTCCGCTTCCCTCCCGGCCACCCCTCACCTGGGGCCGGCGCGGCGGCAGCAGCTGGAGACGACAGCTCCCCAGCCGCTGGTTCTGGACGCTGAGCGCTGCGCGGTAGCTGTTTCCCGGCACCGCGTCCCTGAAGCACAGCTCGGCCGGGTCGATGCGCACCCCGGCCACGTCCCGCCACCCACCCGCCATGGCCGCCGCCGTCTCATCGAGCGGCCTGCGCGGCTTGGAAACGATCGCTTAGTAACGGACGCAGGACGCTGATTGGAAGCAAAAGAGCGGCGCTTCCATACACACCAATCGGAAGAGGATGGAACGGGGCAGGGCCGCGGCTAGGGGCTCGGCGGGCAGCGGCGCCGGCGGCTTTCGGGTGTCCACGGACGTGGGGTTGGGCAGGAGCTGGAAGGAAATAAAAACCCCAGACCCGCTGTTTTGGAGGTGCACCAAAATGGCCACATCCCATTGGCCTGTATTTATTAAGTAAAGGACACCTCCTGCTAGACCCGGTTGCTCAAAGCCCCGTCCATCCTGGCCTTGAACACTGCCAAAGTCAGCTAGGACGGGGTTTTGAGCAACCGGGTCTAGTGGGAGGTGTCCCTGCCCATGGCAAGGGGTTGGAACTACATGAGCCTTTCTAACCCAGACCATTCTACGGTTCTATGAAAGAGATACCTGAGCCCGTGCTCCTCCCACTTGTCCAGCATGGTCCCTCTGTTTCACCTGAAGAGTTTTCCTGCTGTGAGTCCCCCTCCAACAACAGCCCAGGACAGTGAAGGGCAATACAAACGTGGACACTGTTCCTGCCCTGCCTTTCTTAAAGGTGGATTAAGCTGAAATAAAAATGCCTTGATTTATCTTCTGGGCACGCATGTTAATGACAGACATGGTCTACACAGAGCCAAAGCAGGGCACTCACACTTGTTAGCTCAGTGTCTGCAGTGCCAGTGACTACACTAATAATTCATTACATGCGTTTACTGAGTGGTGAAAGATGTGCTCCTGTGCTGTATCCCTATGCTGTAATTGAAGTGGTAAAATGAAGTTGACAAGAATCCAGCACTTAGGCAGAACTCGGAGGATAATGGGCTGTGTTATGCTTTACCTCAAAATAGCAGAAGCAAGGAGAGGGAACAGTATGCATGCAGAACCTCAAACATCAGTTTAGATTAACCCAAAATACTTTGCTTTGGATTACTTCATCCCTTGAAAGTGTATAAGGACTCAAACTATTTATATTTTAAAAGTCAAATATGAACAGTGCAAACATGGATGGCACAGATCAGGAGAACTACAAAGTACATGAAAGGCAAAAAGCCTGATTTTAATGGGTGAGGAAACCTGAAGCGAGCAAGGAGAGAGAGTCTTTGTTTCTATTACTGTGGAAGGACACTAACAGGTCTTTCTGTCCTTCTTAAAAATTCAAGCTACCAAGAGTAAGTAGAATCCAGGCATCTGAAAGGAGTTCTTCAGGAAGACTGCTTAAATCTCTTTTATGGCAACATGATTGTACTTAACTGGCACACACAGACAAAAAAAAAAATAAATAAAATAAAGGAAGATTAAGTTATCAAATAATTAAACTCCTCTGCTTTTTCACTTTAGAGAATGGAGAACACACCTACATAGTTTCTCTGATCTTTGACTGAAATCTTGAGGAAAGTCAAGGGACACAATATTCCATCTAATAAATATCTGATCTAATGAAAGAGAAACCTTCAAAGACTTTATACAGACTTCATGATGGTGCCGAAAAGTGACAAGCTCATTAGTTCATCTTACATTGTGTTATTTTTCAGTTTTCACATGAACATGGAAATGTTCTGTCTTTCTGATCACAGAAACCTAATACAAACACATAATATTTTTAGAAACAAAACTTGCTTATGGTTTTGCCTTTCGGTTCAGACCTTACTAGAGTAGAAGAGGATCTTCAGAAGGTCCCTGCCCTCACTACTCCATCTGACCCTTCTGGTGTCCTACATTCTCACCTGCTTCCCTGTCTGGTCACTAGCCTTCATTCTGCTAAGTAAGATCCATGTAGGGCTGTATAATAAACCTGACCTGTGAAACAATCCTGATGTCATTGGAGAATGGTGGTCTTTAGGCAAGATAAAGTCTTTTATTCAATTTATAGCACTATTTCATGAACAGTTGAAGCAGCACTATCAATAGGGTGGTAACTTTGGGAATGGGGGCTGGAGCAAGCAGCAGAGACAGAAATCTTTAAAAATCAATTCTTTCATAAAAGAATTAGCAGCAAAGAACACTGCCTTATTTTCACCTGACTTTATATAGATATGTCCATACAAAATTTAACTAATTTTTTAGAAACAAAATTTAACTGTGATTTAGCTTGTTTATAGAGGAGCTAAGTTCTTCATTAAAAAAAAATTGTAATCTCTCTGAAATAGTTTGGCTAGGCTTTCTTCCTCTTCTACAGATCATTATATCTAAATGCTTACAATTGCCATCATTATGATATCTCATTATGAAACAATAGTAGATAATGGACTCTGCTCCTTCCTTTCCTTAGTTTATGATGGCTTCATAAAATTTTTATCAGTCACCTAATAATTATCTCCAAAGTGAAAATTATTGTAAAGGACCAAGCATCTGTTTTGATGACAGAATCTTTATAACTAGTGCTAGAGTATAGATTCTGTACATCCCTTATCCTTTATCACTAAATCATATGACCACATTAAAAGCAATTTTACTTCTGCAGAAATTCATGCTATTTTACAGTGCAGTAAGCTGTACAATTCATACTGCATTCACCTTAGCAGTATCATGATGAATAATAAAGCTTCACAGCAAACTTCTCAAAATTGCATTATGGTCATCAGAGTGAATATTATAACCTTATATAAATCCCCACCACACTTCAGTATTTGAGTCGCTTCTATCTTTCATAAGCTAGACTTTCCAAACCTTAAATTTGTTTGACTTCTAATCTGACTATCCTCCCAGGTTCGAGGCAGGAAACCAAAAGAGCACAATTAGTACTTTCCATTTCATAGAAATGGCTATTTTTTTTTTTTTTAATTAAATAGCCCCAGCTTGTTTGAATCTACACTGGGGCCTCATGTAAAATGAGATGCAGAATCAGAAAGCCATCACCAGTCTGTTTTCCCATGCTGCGCAAGGGTAGAAAACTATTAGAAAACATGTATTAAAAAACAGCGAGACCTGAGACACTGATCCTATCTGCCCATGTTCTAAACATGGGTCAAGGTACTTCTGCACTGAACAAGACACCTATTACATCAGAAGTAGCTCTCGTTCATCTAGGAATCTCTAAAACCATAGACAAATCCCTTCAGAAAGAATTCAAGAGGTTAGAAAAAGGGGCAGTTAAAACTATCATAAGGGTGTTTTATTTGACAGTAATTTTGCAACAAGAAATGGCAGTGATACCTGAGATGATTAAATTAATTTGAACAAACTGTCACTCATACTGCACTTCATTGCTGGAATCTGAATCCAGAGGAACTGTGAAAGCTGACCTATTTATTCAACTTCAGGAGGACCAAATATTCAACTTCAGGAGGACCAAGTGCCACTTACCGGTAAAACAAGTAAAATGTATTTTTTAGGAGTTAGACAAAGTCCAAATAATGATGACTAATAAATTATATTCCTTTGAATATAATCTTGCAAATTGCTGCATTTAATGGGAAAAGAGAATGTTCAAAATGGCAGATCTGGGCTCTAATTCTCTCTAAAGGTCTCTTACTAAACAAAGCATTCCGTGAGAAGCAAAACTAATGAAGATTTTAGTTGCTCTTTTGTCTCAGTGAAACCATCAGTCTTCAAAAAGCATGCAAGAATTGACAGTCTCTAAGATGTCTTTCTTAGATTGGGTTGAAAGGAGCAGGACCAAAATTATTTCAATAATTGAATGACAGATTGTCAGTTAGACAAGACAATCACAAATGCCTTCTCTTTTCTTTGTTTTAGAGTGACTTTTTAGAAATTGGTAAATTAAAACCCTGTATCATAAATACATAGAGTCTTCATTATTCAGCAGTATGGTTTAGGGCTTCAGGAGCCACATGCTGAGGGATTATATGTACCTATACAGCAGAAGCAGAATGGGTTTATTAGTGTACTCTTTTAGTCACAGTATTGCTATAACCTGACAATACTGATTTGAGGACCAAGGCGAGTGTGAGCATGCAGTGCTCAGCTGAACATTTTGGTCTTGAGAGCTCACAGCAGTTAGTCCAAAGATTTCAGCACCAAAGTACAAATGTGTCCTTTGTTTCCTGCAGTCTGCTCCAATGGAAATGCTTTCTGCATCTGGTATCTTTTTTAGTCAGAATGTGTGAAAACATCCTTGTTCATGAAAAATTTAGTAACTCTAAAAGCATCCATAACTACTCACAAATACCATGTATTAGACAAATATAAAACTGTTGGGTAGAAAGAATAATCATTGAACCACACTGAGAAACATGATGAAGATGTATGTTTCTGAGCTGGGCAGATCATCTCTGATTAAAACAGAACATAACTTTAGAGAAACTGCATATATATATAGGTAATAGGAGATTCCAATAAGGGATGGTTTTGAAAAACTTCTCATATAAATCAGGGGTGCTTTAACAGCTGTCTGTAGCTTTTAAGGCCTACCATAAAATGATGACCACACTGAACCACTAGACTTTCCAGACTGACATCAAGATGTCAACAGCTATTGGCACCAATGAATCAATATTAAATTTCCACTGTACACAAATAAGATGTGATTTCCTAAAGTTACTAATAGTGGGATTCATCATGCCAAACTTCACTACTAAAAAATAAGTGTCTAGTCCAAGCTTCCATTAAGGTTAGGAGTGAGACAAGTACCTGCAGAGGATAATCATTCCTCTCCCCTTACGCAAGTATTTAAAATGTAATTCCATATATCACATTAGCTTTATGCAGGTCTCCTGGTATTTAGTTACTTAAGTAATTTCAAGAATCTTTTTCTTAGGCAGTAATGATAAAATTATTAAGGACCATGTTCAGATATTAGTGAATTTATTTTCTTTTGCCTGAAGGAAGAAAATTACTGCCTAATCATTTTATGGTAAAATTATACCTGTATCTTTTACATTTTATAAGCAATTTTTCCAACTTATTTCCTTACAGTCCAAGTGCTTAGTAAGATAAATAAAATTTGCAGTCATATTTAATACTTGATTCTTCTTTTCAGGGCTGCTCTGTATCAATCTACTTTTCCTGAAAATAATCCTCATGAACATCATCAGTTTGCTGCATTACACTAGGAGAGCTCATTTGTCTTCATAAGTTACAGATGAAACAGTACTATCCAATTTAGCTGGGTTCTTATGCAGTAACAGCCTTGAAGATCAATAGCAAAGCTTCAGTATTGCATTAAATGGGAATTAGGATAGAATATATCTTGCAGAGCATTGAAGATACATACTTTGGGGAATTAATGCTACTCAGTAAGTTAATGACACATTGCATCAACATATGCTTTCTTTTATGAATTTTACAGATTTTTTTCAATTCCTATTTTAATATTTTATCCCACACTAAGGAATAAAGGTGAAACATGGGCATTCAACTGACCTTCACTATTCCATTCATTATTTTAATATCTCTATCCTAATATTTCTTGCTCAGCTTAATCCTGTGTTTATATATATACGTTTCTCTGGTTCAAGGTTTCTCAATGCGATTTGTTGTTCCTTTTCTAGTCACCAGCTATTTTTAAATGCTGAGGTTTACCTGTAAATCTATCTGTACTTTTTTTAATGCAGTTCAATATCCTGTATGTATTGACATTTTGTATAAAGCAGGTATTTAATTGATTTACTTCACTGACATCCATTCCTCTTTTTTGGCTGGTCCTATCAACATAGAGGCTCCACAGGACTTCAACTCCTCCTTTAAATATGCAGTACTTTCACCTTATCTAAATTTCATTTCACCTGCCAGCGTGACCTAATTTATCAGCTACAGATATAGTGTGTCTATTCATTATGGTACATTAGATATGTTTGCATTTTAGGCTACATATAAAGGGCATTTTGCACTTTCTAATTTTTCCTAGCCATAGTGAAATATATTTAATGAACTGGGAAAAAAACAAAATCAAAAAACAACTTGGCAATAAACTTTTTTCAGCAATTTCATTAAGCACCTATATAGTATACAACAAAATTACATCCATCAGTGCTGTAAGACAAGAACAGAAACAAGCAATCCATAATAAAAGCGGTTATAGAGGTCACCAGCATTAGCAGTCTTGAAGACTATTCACACAGAGCTAATAGTCTGGGTAACTGTTGCAAGCTGAATCTCATTTCTTCAGTATTTACTACTTTCTATTAACTGAAGAGGGATCCACATTCCTGAAATTACAATCACTAGTCTTTCTTTTCTTGGGGGACTTCAACCTACCAGATATCTGCTGGCTACAGTACAGCAGAGAAAAAACAGTCTAGAAGGTTCCTGAAGTGTGTGGAAGATGTCTTTACATAGCTGGTGAGTGAGACAACCAGGGAAGGCACCCTGGCTGGAGGCTGTCTTGGGCACAGCAATCATGAAATGGTAGTTTTCAGTTCCTGGAGAAGTAAGGATGAGAGTCAGCAGAAATGCTACCGTGGACTTCCAGAGAGCAGGCTTTGACTTGTTTAGGTGACTATTTGACAGAGTCCCTTGGGAGGCAGTACTGAAGGGCAAAAGAATCCAGGAAGGCTGGATGCTCTTCCAGAAGGAAATCTTCAAGGTGCAGAAGCAGGCCATCCCCATGTGCAGAAAGCAAGCTGGGTAAATCATACCCAAATATTAATTGGGCAAGCCATGATGAAAATGTAATTTTACTTAATAATTTTACAATATCTATATGTCTAAAAGTGTAGGCCCATGAAAATCAAACTATTTTGATAGTGTTTCCTGCAGAATTCTTTCTTCAACCCAGAGAACTACCTACCTATATGCAGGCAGATTTCACATTTTCTGGGAGAAGATGTGATTTTGTTAATTTATCTAGGCACTGTGTAGCCTCTCACCACATTCAATGTGCATTTTGGAAATACAAGAGGTTCAGAAAACTTTACAGATTCTTTGCTATAATTGAATATGCTTATATCTCTGAGATCTAACTGCCTAGATGTTTGGTGAAAGAAAATGTAAAGCAAAATTATTTGCAAGAATATTAATTCTTAGGAAATACTAAAATGACCAAAATAAGTTCTTCCCGAGCTTCGTAAATACCTTAGGGTGTATGAGTATAATCTGACTTACAGGTAAGAGGCATTTCCAATTGAGATAAAATCCCATTTAAGAGCTACTAATGTAATTTAGCAGGCTAATAAATATTTTGGTCATATGTTGAGAAATCTGCTACAGAGAGCAAAACCCAGCTTCTTTCAGTAACTGACTGAAAGTGGATCCACTTCTGCTCTCATGAGTCCTACCTGGCACAGCAGTGTTAGCAACAGATGGACCTGCTATGGGGGGCAGGAGGAAGGAGGTAGAGAAAAGGCGAAGACAAAAGTTGTTCCTGCAGCCAGGCACCTATCCATATACACTGTGAGTTATTGTGGTGTGATCTTCTAATATTTGTATATTTTTAAGTAAAAATATTAAGTTTAGCAGTATTTGTTTCTTATGTCTCCATGTGTTCTCAGATGAGATGACCTATGTAAGAGCAAAGCAATTACCATCAAAGAACTATCCCCAGCATTGGGGACATTTATAAATACTTTCTGCAGAGTTTCCTTGGTAAACATTTCAGGGTCTCATATTTTCAAAATAGGCTGAGTATTTGAGGTGAGTGTTTTTATGCTGTTCCCCACTCCCAACTATTAATGAAACTTTTCCAGGATTTATCTTTAATTTTGCACAAATCAGTGGTATGCAGATTGTAAGTCTCCATCAATCCTAAGAGGAGGCAGTTAGCTGAGCCTATCAGCCACAAGAATAGTAATTCACTAGGGATTTGTATGCATGGCTTATTTCTCATTTGTCTTCCCTTGCAGGCCTCCCAGCACCAAGAACAGCTGTGCACTGAACTGCACAGATCAAGCAAGCTACTATATTTACCACAGTGCTCTTCTTTACTGCCAAAAAAGTGGTCAGATGTAGCACAGCAATTTATACTGCTGAATTCTATTATCATAATATTTTTGTAATTTTGTCCACATTCTGAAAATAAATTCATTTGCCCAATGCCATTATCTGTTGAGGAAATATAACAACATTTTAATAAAGATTTTAAATTCCCTATATTTGAATTAGGTGTTTACATTTCACAGTAGCATAATTTAACTCAAATTCAGCTTTCAGCAATCACTGGAACATTTCCCACAAGTTCTTACCCAGAGGTCTAGAAGCCAGCTTACAAAGTTTTTCGTTTCTAGCCAAGGACATAATCAGCATTTCTTTACAGTAACATCACGAGGCCACCACTCCTCCATCAGCCTACGTAGCTTCAGGGGACTAATGCCCACAGTATTTGACAGATTGTGAAGCATTTCCTGGTAGTCATCATAGTCATCAGTGACTTTTTATAATTTAAGACAAAAAAGTGTGTTATCATCTAATTAGACTTCCAGCAATATAAATGCCTTGTGATTTACTAAGATCTAATTGCTTATTTAATTCCAGTAGCTGGTTTTGTACTAAAACTTATCTTTTAGAGATCCTGGTATAAAGATCTCCAATTCTGACATACTAGTATTCTTTGTTTGGTTCCAATAACTAATTATAATTACTGTCCCTTCTTCATTCACTCTACTGTCCTATAGCAGGGTCCACCATTTATGGATGTGTCTCTAAATCCGAGATCCATGACTGCAAATGAAGATGCTCCGATGGCTGCAGAGGTAACCAGGGACATCAAAAGCTTTATTGACACTTTGAATAGTAGACCTTTGTTCTGGCATTTAAAATACATCACTGGCATTTCAGAAATCTCTAATTAGCCTAATCTTACTTATATTCAGTCTCCACTTTAAAACTAGAAAGTCCAAGGACACATAAGCATAAAAATAGCCTACTAACATGTAGCTAAAATTTATAAATGCAAGTTCCAGATATGAAACACATTAAGAAATTGAAAGCCTTTGTCATTCCAAAGTATTTAAATATTCTGGATGAAAGATAAACAAATGTGAATGTAAAAATAAAGTTACAAAAATGCCTGTATAAGTAACTTCTTACTC
Organism: Neopsephotus bourkii; assembly: GCF_033783945.1. NCBI lineage: Eukaryota > Metazoa > Chordata > Aves > Psittaciformes > Psittacidae > Neopsephotus > Neopsephotus bourkii. Next base: position 294,332 of record NW_026902237.1, read on the forward strand.
CTTCTTACTACCAAGAGCACAATTAAAGCATAATTTGGGATGGTTTCAATTGAATGTACGAGGGAAGTCTGCTGGAAATTTGCTAGAATTTTTGGCACAAAGTCCTTGAAGTATCTGAAGGAACTAGAAAACATTTCACACCTTGCTAGAACAAAACAATTAATGAAGAATAATAAAACATTTCAAAAGGCTAACGTGAAAACACATGCAATGAGACATATAAGAGCTGTAGGTCAGTAGCTGCAATCTAGAAAGATGTAGAAAAATTCACACATGAAACAGCAGACTGGGAAGCTGGAAAAGTTCAACAAGTATGTGTATTATTCAGTATAGAAAATGGTAAAAGAATATGTTAATACTTGTTAATCACTAAGGTCAGTGCAAACAGAATAAAGAAGAGTTGGATTATTTAACTGTCAGGTTTGTAGTAGGTTGCAGATTATATCTGCATGCAGATTTGTATTCACTGCAGTTGCCTCAGTTTTTCTAGATTAGCATGCATGTTTTTCTGACAGTGGAAAAACTTAAGGATAGTGGTGTAGTCTGGACAGAAAGTTAACAGCCATTGACAATTCATAGCTGTTTGGGAACGACAGCAAAAGTTGTTAGCACTGGAGGTGGTGAAACATCCTGCTGTAGGGTGCTTACTGCTCCAGTGACACCTGAGCAGCAGGACAAAGGGAAAAGGTTGAAAAAGGCATGTATAAGACAGCCAGGTACTGCAGTGAGTTGGTGACCTTGCAGTATACTTGTAGTTTCTAAAGAGATTTAGTCCTGGTAACTGCAGCTTCAACAACAAAGCCAAACAGCTGCTGGTGGAGATAAGCAGTCTAATTTACTGCTGAAAAACGGCTTCTAAAAGATTCAAAAGAAGTCCTTATCTGGAGGTGTTCCTGAGGGGTCTCAGACAGTAAGTGAGCTGCTGTGATACTGGCACCCTCTCAAAGGTCCAGAAGAGTCTGAGGTGCAGAAACAGCCAAGTAGCTGCCCAGCTGGGGAGGTGACTGGAGGAAACTGGGGAAGCAGCCATCTGTAGACAGAAAGACCTTGACTCAGGCAAATACTATGTAAAACAGAAAAAATGGTACAATTGCAGAAATACTACTGCATCCAGCTAAAAGCAACTGAGGAATAGAATCTACAGTTACGCTTTTTCCTCTGTGTCAGAAATATGCAAGGGCTGTACACAAGCCCTCTCTATCATGATCTGGTGGCCTGCATTCAAACACAAAGATTACATAAGTTATTTAGTTTTTCTGAATAAGGCCAATTCTTTGTAGCTGTTCTGTGCCTTTGCTCTCAATGAGTCATTTTTGGGAGGGGAGATCATGCACATAATTTGACAACAAGCTTCTGAAGACAATAGTTCTTTCATGTCAACTATATCCTGCTTAGACCAGTAGATTAGACTAACCCATGACTGACATTTAGTAACAGTAAAGGGTTTTTTTTAGTGAGTTAAAAAGAAAAAGGGGCATCTTTCAGTTCTAGATTCTAAAAGGGAGTCCTAGAATTCGCATTATTTCTTAGAAATCTAGATATTGGAAATCTGTAAGCTTTTTTTAAAAAAAAAAAAGTTTGTATTTTAACAGTGAATAACTAAATACAGCTCATACTTCAAAAGGCTTTTTTTGTAACTCCTTAGAAAGGAAATGTTACAAACAAAAGGCAAATAAAGAACCCTCAGATACCTCAATTTACTCTTCTACAAAAAAAGAAAAACAATTTCAGAAAGGGATAGATGTATATAATTTCTAAAAAGTCTGCCTTTAATTTTTCAGGCCATCCTCCCATTACCTATGCAGGAATCAGAAGCTGTGGCATACACCAGGATTGATTGAAAACTCAGGAGTACACTGATATTTTTCCCTCTGCTTGTCCTTACTCTTTGTCTTTGTTACCTAATAAAACTTACTAAATAATCCTCAATGTGACCTTTCAAAAATTGTTAGCTAAATCCCTCTTTGTTATCTTAGACCATCTTATCTATATTTGACCAATTCATTTCTTTTAGCTCTGTCCCCCTGTGAATTGTTTTTTAAATTTACCTTTCCTAAGTTGATTTTTTTTCTGCCTGTTACTGTGTCTTGTTTCTTTCTTTTGGTTTTTCTTAGTTTTAAGATTTTATATTTGTCTGATTTACTATTCTAGAGTCATTTATCATCATTCTTTCTGATTGTCATTATTTTGTCAGTTTTCTTTTTAATTTGGTGGTTTATTTCATATCCCAGCCTGCCCACAGCAACATCTTTTGATTAATTCATTTTGCATTTACTTTTAATCTTTTATTCTCTTTCCTCTCCATGACTCAGCCTGTGTTTCCCATACTTTTTTTGTTTATTGTATTTGTAGCTATTTTTCGTGTGTTCAGCATCAACTACTAGAACTTTCTAAGGGCATGAATACAGAGAGACAGCTTCTGTGCTGAATGAGATGATGTCAGCAAAGCAGCTTCTGAAAGCACATTTCATTCCACTGACTTGTTAACAATTAGGAATCACAAAACAAATTGGCCTGTTGTATCTGTAAGCTATAGACCTTGAATCTGTCTCCTGCAATTTGTTTCAATTTTATTCCACATAGATTTTGCAATTCTATGGCAAATTGGTGTATCTGTTCAAAACAAACACATTGCATGATTCTGCAAGAACTAATTTAATGGCAGCCAGCGATCATGAAATCACCACTTCAAATTAATTAGCAAGTCAACATCATTGCAGTTTGCAAAGCAATCCTTTTTACTTTCAGTTTTGGAGATAACTTTCATACTTAGAGCAATGCAGATTAATTTCAAAGTACCATGTCAGGACTGCAAGAGTAACTACTGTGTGAATTTAGTGTTATACTGCTTTAAACCCAAGCATCAGAAAAACAAGGATATTGATTCTCTATTACCTGTCTCTATTGCAAGTATAATTTAATAAAGGATGAATGCCCTCTTTTTATGTTACACTCAACCCCTTTGACCTCAGTAGGGTTTCTTCCAACTCTAACAATCACATCCTACATACAGCATGCCTTCCCAGTCAGGTCAGTTTTCTGAATATCACGACACTATATATGAGGGATATATATTTCATGGCAATTCAGAATTGAATACTAAAGCCTTAGCAGGAAATTAAACTAAAAAACAAAAGGATTCTGTCCCAGAATTTCAAGAAAGGATTGCAGCCGTCAGTGTGATTTATAAGATAATTAAATGTACTTTCCAACACAAGTTCTCATGTAATATTTTCACAATATTTTATTCATAGATTATTTCCTTGCTTTTAGTGTCAGATCTTGTAGTCTGGTTTCTATTATAGCACAAGCTATTAAATAAAGAGGTAAATAAGTCCTAAAGAAAATTTCTATCATGTCTTCCAAGAGATATCCACCACTGATTTTACAATATCAACATTGGAAACTTCAAATTCTTTGTCAGTTGTTCTTGTTGTTTATCAGCCTTGTTGTTAATATGACATATTTGTACTTAGAATATTTCTGGCCTTAATAACCAAGCACAGATTATTGTTTTGCTTGGTTCCACTGAGAAGCCTTTATTATTTAGTATTGTTTTCCCTTGAAAGTGCTTATACACACTTATAAAGCCACCTTCCATATGACAATTTAAACAAGTCCAACTTTGTCAGCATCTCAGGATGTATGTTAGTGAACGAGCTATTTCTGATGAACAAGATTTAATTTAGCATGGCTCACATGTTAACAATCATGTTGCAAAACTGCCGGATGTTGTGCGTCTTCATTCAGTGCTCAACTCACTGATTTAATACAGAAGGACTTCTGGACATATACTTCATGTTCTTTGTGTTGCTATAAGAGTAGGCAATCACTTATTGTATACAGGCACACAAAGCCGTCGCAGTGGTCAGAATGTTCCTGAAAAGTATGAGAGTAGCAAACCAAAGGAAGATAACATGGCCTTCAACCTATATAGGTCAGGAATATATATAAATCTCATTTGTGTACACCAATATAAAATCTTGTTTGAGAGATTATATGAATACATATAAATCTCTTTTGAGGGGCACCAGAAAGCTTGATTGACAGAACTACACTACTGATAGAGTGCCATTCAGGGGCATTGGTGCATTATTATGCAACAATGACATCTGCTAAAGTAAAATATTTTCTTCAGCCTTAGAGTCATTTTTGTGATTCTTCTCAACCTCTATCTGTTCTTCCAACTTTATTTTTTGAAGCATTGATGTCACAGCTGCACAGACTGTGTTGAGAGGTAAAATCATCTCCATATTTCCTGCTCATAGTTCTGGGGTTTACACACCATAAACCTTCTGTTATAGCACATCACAGAGGCAGACCATGCTGCCTCCCTACTAAAACCTTTCATTGTTTTCCAGGACACAGACTCTGTCCTCTTAAGAGATACCTACAGTCTTATTCCTCACCCTGTGTCCTTCTAGCAGTTTGTATTAAAGTTACAATGTGTTTCATTGAGCTCAACCTTCTTCCCTTGTAATCCAGAATAGTCTGTTGGAGTGACTTGTTTTTTATTACTTTGGACTATTAAAAGATGTTAACACCACTGATTTTATTTTTTTGCTTTTTTTCTGCTAATTGATTGAAAATTACGAAGAACACGGAGCTGATCAAAACAAAGCTGATTAAAGACTAGGACCAATAACTAAAGAACTTTCCTGAAAATGTCATAATCAGTAATAACTCCCTGCTGACGAGCACTCTTTGAGTCCTGTGAGCTGGTTCTTAATCCATTTAAGATGTACTTTACTGATTCTTCATAATCCTGATATTTTTATCAGCATGTCATTTATAGTAAGTCAAGTGCTTTACAGAATGATGAACTATAATTGTAAGTAGGAAGTAAAATATGTTTGACAAAGCCTATTTTTTTCATAAAATCATGTTTACCAAGCTTTATTGTTAACCTTTCTCTTTTAATTTTCATCAGCGGAATCTCTAGCAAACCTCCTGTTATTTTCTTTTCCCCCTTGAACATTTTGAATACTTATAAAATACTAGTATGGTTTTGATCTTCAGAATCATCCATGTGCAAAGACTTATTCAAATCTGACATTTGCAAGAGACAATCCTAAATGTTATCTCTTTTAGTAATCCTAGACGTAAGCTATCTATGTTTGCCAATGTGAAATGTGAGCTACTAATAGGATCATAGAATACTTAGGGTTGCAAAGGGCCTTAAGATCAACTAGTTCCAACCCCCCTGCCATGGGCAGGGACATCGCACACTAAATCATGTCACCCAAGGCTCTGTCCAACCTGGCCTTGAACACCACCAGGGATGGAGCATTCACAGCTTCCTTGGGCAACCCATTCCAGTGCCTCACCACACTTACAGTAAAGAATTTCCTCCTTATATCCAATCCAAACTTCCCCTGTTTAAGTTTTAGCCCGTTACCCCTTGTCCTATCACTACAGTCCCTAATGAAGAGTCATTAGTGTAAATTCATCTAAAATTAACTGTTACGTAGGATTCCCACAATGGAGAATGATAAGATCCCCCATAGAGCCATTTGATTCCAGTTATCCTGAAGAGAATCAAATAAATTTAAGTATGTATCAGTAATATTGCTGTGAATACACAGATATTAATAATGCTAGGTACAAAACATACACACCTAATTCTTGTGTACAGTTCTATGTAAAGGGAATTTTAAGGAACTCTAAAGCAGAAATGCATATGTGAGCAAGCAAACACCACTTATACTGTTAGGGACTCTTATTTTCATGCCTGCTAAACAGACCTCTTCTGTGGGAGCTGTAAGGGGGTCCCATAACTTTAAACATATGCAGAATCTATAGAAGCTGCCCCTAAGTGTGCAGGTGGAGCTATCATTAGACTGGGCCCTCATGCCCTGCAGCAATGCCATCAGTTGCGCACCCCTTCTTGATGCAGAGCTGAGCACCATAGTGGCCTGTACTGCAACAAATCATTAAAGGGCACCATAATATGAACATCTGGATGGGTTCCCCATCTGAGGGCTGGTGTTAATTTGGCTGCTATGCTTGCTAGAAAATGTGGGCAGCATAGTCAATTAAGCTTTTCCTGAAACGCTCAGGGAAGAGACTCTGTTTCATGCTGATTGCTGACCAGACGGAAATATTCAAACGAGACACACAGGGGGAGATTGCTGAGTATGCAAGGGAACAGTAATCAGTGCAGTAATGGATAAAGAGAAGTATAAGCAACAAATTGAAAGAATCACCACCTTTTTCTTGTAATATCTAAGAAAGGAAAAATTCCTTGCCACTTAGAATCATGATTCAGTGGGGTCCTAATCTGCAGAGAGGATGCTTTCCATGGTCAGTTAGGCAAGACAAAACATATTTTTGAAGGCATGGATATTAATAAGAACCAAGTTAAGGGTATCCAAAGAGCTTATTGGATGAGCAGTGCAGGCACTGGAGTGTTTGGGAAGAAAGCAGAAAACAGGATCCAAGGCCAAGCGTAACAGGGAATATGATGCAGTCACAGAAGGATTTAAGAACAGCAGCTGTTACAGCATCTCCAGGAAAAGGACACCAGTATGGAAAAGGGCAGAATTCCCCAGAAGAGTGAGTGAGTTAAGCCGAAAATTAAGTGAAGCACAGGCAGCTGTTTGGACTATACTATGAAATAAAAGAATACTTCAAAAATATTTAATCTGAAAACTTCAACTGAAAAATAAATTAGCTGTAACAGCAGACATGATGCAAATCATGGTTAAAGCAGAATTAAATACCACTGTGTTTAGAGCAATAGCAAAAGCATTAGGGACTTCAGTAGGAAAACTAGTGTGCTTGTTACATCACCCCAGTGATTATTGACCATCTGGGTCTCACCTTTTATATTCAAAATTAATTCAACTTTGTATGATGCCTTTGTTAACATTAACAGTCAAGTTATCACACTGATTTTAACATTTAAACATTTCAGGATATTTCCACAGGTACCTTGGCTGGAAATCACCGGAGCATGAAGGTATCAGTATGATGTAATTCCAGTGTTGTAGATGTAAAACTTTATTCTTCAAATTCTAACCCAAGCAATTTGCAGTTTGTTAGTTAGGTTGAATTTTTCCAAGACTTCAGCTAAGCTTGCCATTCAACAAGCAACTCCGCTAACAGCTAGGAGTGTTGTTCTGATGTCAGTTCTCTTCAAATCAAGTCTCAAGAAACATATATCAGTCAAACCACAGTGGTTGCTCTTAGGGCACGAATACAGTAGAGAGCTCCTCATTGCGACTTTTATCACTACCTTTTACTAATTTTCTAAGTTTTCTTGCTTGGTCTAAAGGAATATTCCACTCGTCCAGAACTTTGGGGTTGTCCTGCTATGTGGGTTTTATTTTTGCTTGATTCGTAATATTGTGAATAACTCCGTCATTATTTGCTCCTGACATGGCTTCCTTGGGAATTCTCCATTGATAAAATGCCACGTAATCTAACTGCATCACAGAGAATTGTGTGATAAATCTTTTCACAGGAATGGCTTCCATCCACTTAGTAAATGGGTGAAAAATAACTATATAGTGCTGTTTCTCTAAATGGTAATTCAAAGGAGATAGTCTGTACCCTGGTCCGAAAACCTCCTACACACAGGATTTGGGTTTGAGGTATAAGGGTATTTACAATTGGTCCTGCTAACCAGCTGTGCATCAGTGCATCCTGCTAGCCAGTTCTGCATCAGCCAGCATTACACAGTACTAACTCCATTTAATGTTTAGCTTTGGCAGAAGACGCTTTTCATTAATAGATCAGGTCAGATTGTTTTGTACCAGTGCTGAAATTAGTCATGCTCATATTGGTTCCTCATAGTGGTTCCTCATATTGGTTCCTCATCTCCATCTGCTCATATTGGTTCCTTTTATTGGGCAAATACCAACTACTGTTGGAACTGAAGTCCCCAGAAGTCTAACTTTCCAAAGACAACACAAAAAGTCAGAAGGTCTTCAAACCTGGAGCAGAGAGTTATATATGGTTCAAATTAACTCAAGTAACTATTCTATTAAATTTCCTAATTGTTCAACTGGAATATATGCTGAGAAAAGCCTGTTTAAGCAATGAATTGAGAAATATTTGAAAATGAAAGGGAGAGGTAGCATTTTAAGTACCTTATTAGGAAATTTAGGTGTAGTGAATGGAACAGTGAGTTCTGTAGACCTTAAATCAATTTGGGATAAATTATCATTGATGGGAAATGATGTGATTAAAGCCTTCCTACAGAGAAATGAAAGACTGCAGGTTTCAGTACACAGCCAAGGAGAATTATTATTCCTCGAAAAAGCTGTGTTGTCATTAGTTTCAAAAGCTATAATAATAGCAGATAAATCAAATTGGGGTATTAACAGGTCCATGTGGTTTGCTGATATTAAAATGCATTACTGTAAGGATTAACAGAAGCAAAGTTGACCTAATTAAGTATAGAAAGGTCTGTCAACTGTATCTTAAAAGACTGTAAACCAGTAGCTTTACTTACTTTACTGCATGGAGCTGTACTACAGATGTATGAAAGGACCACACACAAACGAGTGACCCTTGAACTGTCTCCCCTACAGAATGACAACTACTACCATAACAGAAACAACAGAGCTTAATGGAAGATATTGAGGAAGAAAGCTTTTTATTATGAATCCACAGTAAACGAATTAGTGACATGGTCTCTAGGAATCAAGAAGAAAACTAAATATAATCAGCAAGAAATTACAGTATAGGTATCAGAGATTAAGATGCCAGCAGGTTGAAGGAGGTGAACTTGCTCCTCTGCTCTCATGAGACCTCACTTGGAGTACTGTGTGCAGTTCTGGTCTCCTCAACATAAAAAGGACATGGAACTGTTGGAACAAGTCCAGAGGAGGGCCACGAGAATGAGCAGGGGACTGGAACACCTCCCGTATGAAGATCAGCTGAGAAAGTTGGGGCTGTTCAGCCTGGAGAAGAGAAGGCTGCGTGGAGACCTCATAGCAGCCTTCCAGTATCTGAAGGAGAGACTCTTCATTAGGGACTGTAGTGACAGGACACGGGGAATGGGCTAAAATTTCAACAGGGGAAGTTTAGATTGGATATAAGGAGGAAGTTCTTTACTGTGAGGGTGGCGAGGCATTGGAATGCGTTGCTCAAGGAAGTTGTGAATGCTCCATCCCTGGCGGTGAGGTCAGGCTGGACGAAGCCTTGGGTGGCATGGTTTAGTGTCAGGTGTCCCTGCCCATGGCAGGGGGGTTGGAACTTGATGATCTTAAGGTCCTTTTCTAACCCTAACTATTATATGATTCTGTGATTCAGTAAGTCTCAGTGGGACATACTGTTCTACAATGCTACAACCTCTAGTCTGTTATGTGTGCTATTTCATCCATTATTGAACTATTAGCAATGCAGGTTATGGTTTTATATACTACAGTGGTAATTTGTTACATATGTTATCTCAAGGTTATTTTCAACAAGGCACTGAAAAATCAATAGTTTACGAGGCAAAATATAAATGTTTCCTCAAGAGGACAATGATTATGTGCAGACTGTGGACTGAACAGTGTGACCAACTGTGTTTTTAAGGAAATTGTGATTTGAACAGGTCACCATGAAGGAGAGAGTTATTGCAGCCTGAAGAGAAACAAATAAATTTGAGCACATACCAGTAACATTACTGTAAACACAGAGATATTAATAACACATGGGTAGCAAAGCATTATATATACATGTATACCTATATTCTTTAAAAAAGTGCTGTGCAAAGGGAGTTTTCAGGAATCCTAAAATGAGAATGCATATGTGATTGAATCACTGACCTTAGAATAAGAACATACTGCAAAGTGCTGAGGCTATCACAAAGACACATTTGGAAAACACTGCCAGAATATCTTAAAGAATGATAAACTGCCTGAACAGACAATGGCTATACTGTCAAAGACTATTACCTTGACAGCTGCTAAAAAAAGGGCAACTTCTGTGCGACATGGGGGGGATTGTGCAATTTATCCATGAACAGAACATAGTGAAGCTGCCCCTGACTAACTGCACAAGTGAGGCAGAACTGAGTACCGTGGTAACCTGCACCACTATAAATGCAGGCATCATTTTATTATTATTAAACGGCAATGTAACATTCTGCTTCCCCAATGAGGTGTGGAAGTAATTTGGGAGCTACAGTCCCAGCTACAGAGCGTGGAATAAACTCCCTTCTGGAGTACCTGCCCTTGACTGGAGAGAAGGTGCAGCTGACTAGCATTGGGCTGGACCACTGGACACAAACTAGAATTAGTGGGATTCTCCTCACACTAGCAGAGTGGAAAGTACTTTTTTCATCCTCATGTGTTATGGCTAGATTGCTCTGCTTCTTTCTAAACAGAAACAAAAACATTTCTTAAATAAATAGTTGTTCCTCTTGCTCTTCAAAAATTTCCATCTCCTTGTGGCAGCGGATACAAGTTACATTTTATATGCTCCTTAATACCCTTGAGAAGGTGTTATTTTTGTCCTCAGAACTTCCAGTCTCATTTGTTCTGATATCTTTATCTCTCCTTATTGACATTCCAGTTTTTTTCTAATTTGTAATTCATACTCACTAATGTTGGCACTCTAGATTTTTTCCTTCCTTTAATTTGTTTCTCATTTTTTCCTTTAATTTCTTCCTTCACTTACCACTGAACAAAATAAACTCCCAGGCAGCATTTACTTGACTTCTTTCTTGACTGTGGGATGAACCTGGTAATGAGTTTATTTCACAAATTACTTTTTGTCTTAACCTGGTTTATCTCAGAAATTTTCTCAACTTTGGAAATTCATTTGTGATTTGAAGCATATATATAAATACATATGTATATATAAGGGGACTATATAATGCTGAACAGAACTGCCCATGGTTTGTTCATGGTGAGTATAACAACACCACTGGTCCCAAGGTAACCATCAACTTCAAGTCCAGAGATTATTCATTTATCTTTAACTGCCACACTGTTCAAGTTCAAAATAGATATGTGATTAAGAAAGTAGGGAACACATCCTGACCATACTGTATCAGACCCTGGATATTATTTACATCATAGTTAAAATTAGCTACTGCCTGTAAACAGACAGCAGGTAGGTAAGGGATCAGCTCTCTCACTGCAGTTAAGTGAAGCTTTCCCAGATAAACTAACTGCAAGGTACTCCAATTGTTTGAGATATCCACCAAACTGTTGGAAATCTTACTCAGAAATCTTACTAGCATTTTCTGCAGGAGAAGGAAGAGCTGCCCAGAATAATATTATGGACCATGAAAAATGCTTCACACATATGAATGGCCTTGTCCCTTTGGATCTGAAGTGAATAGGAAAAAGAAACAAGCATTTAGAGGCATAGCCTTCATTTCAAAGACATTCCTTTGAGTTTTGTGGCTGGGATGTAAAAGGTAGTCAGCTCAGAGAGATCAAAGCCCTAGAAATATAAATCCTGAAGTGCAGCAAGACAGGTATACTCAAGTGAGACAGAAACTACTAGCTAAATTATTTAACAGTATGCGTAATGTTTCAACTTTGTGCTGCTACTTTTTATGGCATCTAAATCAATTTATTTCTCTAAATAGATCCTGATGCTTTGCTGCAGTGACTGGAAATTACTTTCACCTCTTCCACTCTATCAGTGAAAACTGAAATTAGTTTTATCACTTCATTGTAAATTTTTGCAAATTATGTAATTACGGAAGAATGAATTATTTTAAACTATGAAAGGGCTAAAGCTATGTTCATCTCTCTGAGGCACTACAGAAATTCTGTAACTTCAAAACAAGCCAAGTTATTCCTTGTATTCTTGAGTCTTAAATATGGGTTTCATTATTCAAAGAATAATGAGATAAATAATGAAATGAGTCAGCTGTATCTTTTATCACTGAAACGCCATGTCCACAATGACTGTTTTGCCAGTACACCTAGGAATGCTGGGTTTACATAAGAAAGATATTGTCATTGTACATGAAATAGGACTTTATTCTTCTTCCTACAGAAGTCTGAAGGACTCCTTTGCATCAGTTCCACAGAGGGCTTTATCAGAGGAGCTGCAGGGAGTCCTGCCAAGGCACTTTACAATAATCTCCATCTCAAAACTGTCTCTTCTCTTCTGCCAGAGGCTATTTTCCTCAGAAGAGAGCTGGCAGACTGCAGTATGTGCACATACTTCACTCCTCCAGAGCAAATCCTTAAACTATAAACAAAGATGGGCCTGAACCACCAACACCAGGCTGCAAAGGGAAACAGCTAAAGAGCACTTAATTCTGCGAGCTTTGCAACAGGGTGGCAACCTTTTTCAGGGTTGAGTAAGCCAGCCACCCAGTGTATGGTATCATCTGTGCCTGTCCCAGCCAGATATTGCACATATTCCTCCTAAGGCTGTACATCGCAGCATTGCAGTTACAATGCAAGAAGAGAAGTCCCTGAAGCGGGTAAGAAAGGCATGCTGAACTACTGGGTCCAAAAGTAATTTGCCTTCGATTAGAGAAAGTGTGGCTAAGACATCCTGCTGGAGGCTGTCAGAGGGAATTGGGAGGCCCTGAGCAATCCTGGCTAAGGGCTTCTGTGGTTTCACACAGCTGATGTGCATGCACAATGATTACTCTGCTGTTGTATCCAATTAGTGCAGGTTCTCCATGCACACCTTTGCAAAGCAGCTGTACAGCATGAATGCAAGGGCTGATATTCCTGCATCAACTGGAAAGGCTGCAAGACATCTGGAAAAGCAACTGACAGGGAAGTAAAGGAAAAAACATGTCTTCCAGCTATTTTTAGGGAACACAGTCCAAAGTCTGAAAGGACTGCCAAGACCCTTTAGGGATTTGGACCCTGGAACTCAACAAGGCAGCTAGAAAAATCATTCTTCTAGTATGCCAGGAGTGAAGAGGTCAATAATCAGATCCACATGTAGCTGGGACAGAAAAGATACAGAGATTTTTTTTTTATGACAGTCTTCCTGTTACTGGTATCTTGATAGAGTTGATGAGGCATCCTATCTAAAAGTGGTGGCAACTAATGAAGTGTTGCTTACCATTGCTGCCTTCTGTTTAATGACCTGGTGATGTGAAGAATGCAGACTGCCCATGAGCAGTTCTGTTGGTACGTGCTCCAGGTGTCTGCAAACATGACATTTGCAAAGATGACGTTTACTCTGCAGTCATACCTGAAACACACATCCCTCAGGTCTTCCCAAAAAGTAAACCAGGATTATTATGAAATCATATTATTACTAAAATGCATATGCAGATTCACTTACTTTAACACAGAAAGTGTCCTCATCAACACAGAGAAACCAACATGGTACTAGGATCCAAATGCTTTTCTCCTAGATAAAGTAATACAGTTTTATGTGTTTATTTAAGCAGTTTAATATTCTTATACACATGGAGCAGTATTTGTTCAATTGGCAAGACCATTTTAGACACACTGTATGAAAATACACATTTTCACTTGAAGAATAAAACACTATAATAGAGAGTAAAAAATACCGTAAGTTCTAAAGAACTTAAATGTCAGCAGTGCAAGTCAAAAAACGTGACTAGTCAGCTTTTAGCATAGTTTCCCAGAAGTAGGAGAAAAAAGAATAGAAATGCAGGGAACAGCTTGAAACACAGCTGAATTTGTTTTAGAATAGGACCCTCATGCAAGACTGAACTCAGATTGTGTTAATGCTACTGGCATTTGATGGAAGATTACAGCTTGTTCACATGGAAAATTACTGTAATAAAAGGTAAGCTGTGATTCAAAAGTACTATAATGGCATTAATACAAATTCATATGTGGACACTTTCATCTAATTAAGAGGTCTTTTTCCAAGTTTTGGCATTAATTCCTTCAGAACTGATTTCAGCTAGACCAGAAAAAGCCACTCATACCAGAATATGCATCTATATAGACAGTTATATTAGTACAGCTACGTTAGCCTAATTATGCTTCTTTAATTTCCAAAGAAATTTGTAGGAAAGAAAGCAGTTGTGATTGTTGTTCTTAACTTTAATTTTTATGATTTAATTGTGACTAAAGAATTAATATGTTAGATGATATCCACCTACCTTTGCATTTGACTAACCTGCAAGTTTATATATCATACTTACTTGTTTTTCTTAAATCTCAGTTCAAATACAAACGATAGTTTCTCCGTTTCAAAAGACACAACTTTTTATACCTGTAAGAAGAAATTAATATAATGAATTTTGAATAATTTCCTCTAATGAGCTATTGTACAGATATGAAGTTAACTTTTTCTTTGTCGGTGAACCTTGGCAATAGGTATGTAAAAATGTAAAGGATACTGTTAAAATAACAGATGACAGATCAAGTATGGTGAGGCAGATAAATGACCTTTGATGATCTCTGATGAAAGATCAGTGTTCAAAACTGGGACTTCTGTCCTACTCAACTTTTAATGCCCTGAGATATGTTACTCAACCAGTTAGCTGAGTATAGTTATCTGTATGATACCATTAAAAATCCAACAGACAAAAACATAAGCAATTAACACTGTACCATTCATATTTAATATAAATTCCATGAAAGTCACTCATGCAAAGTTATCTGGGAGTTTGAAATTCTACTCATCACTGTCATAACTAAACAACTTGTAACCCAGATTTCCAGCAATTTAAGACCTTAGTGGGTTTCATGAAATATCTGATCTCCCTTCAGGTTTCACTATATATATCTACCCTTTGTATTTTTGTCACTATTATTATTGCAACTACAAAATTAAGAACAGGGTTAGCCAGAAGATAGCCATGTAAAGAAGCTTCCTCAGGTAGAAAAATCGTATGTGATCCTGAGGTTGTCCAATCTCCCAGCGCTATGTGCCTTATCTTCTCATTTCTAAGCTGCATCATCTTGGGAGGTCAGCTGTCTTAGTAGTTCATAGACTGAAATTCAGCCTTTAATATAGTCTGGTCTTGATTTTTTAATCCCTTTAAGGTTTAGCTCTGAGGCCTTCAAGCAACATGAGGAATATTCTGGGACTATGTGAAGGCATTAAAGAAGACTTGACATATGCACAGGAGACTAACACCACAAGGAAGTGAGCTTTTATTTGCTGTACCAGAAGGAAGAAAAACACAGTTTATACACCTCTGGAAATCAAGCAGTTTTAATGAAGACAGCACCACAGTTCACTGTAATAAGATGCAGCCAGGACCCACTGGGTAGTTATATGCAAAGAGTATTCCATACCTCTGCTCTTTTCAGATTGTTCTCTTTGTGGTCACTGTGCAGGGTGATGCTCTTTTTTGAATGCTTAGCTTATTTTTCTGACCCTCAGTATATTCCCCCAGTCCATTCATCTTAACAGATTTCCCTGAATTAAAAACAAACTCTCAAAGGATAAGAAAGATTATTAATCCCTACAAGCTCACAGTTCTCCATGGATATTTTTATTGTCTTAAAGATTTCTATTACCTTGATAATACAATGCATTAATAAAGCAACAATAAGGAAAGAGAGCATATTGGCATTCCAATAAGTAGAAATGAATAATAAATATTATAGTTCAATATATTAAAGAATTATATACTAGGAGTCTTTTGGAAAACAAAAAAAAAATAATGTGAAGAGGTAAACAGGTTAGATCTATAGGGAGTGCCTGAGCGAAAGAATAAATTCCAGCCTGAATCCTGCATTTAGTTCTGTGCCTACAAGAACAGGCTTTTGTTATTGAATTCAACACATCCAGTATTTCACAGAATGTGTAGCCCTCTCTCTGACGCATAATAAGCAAAATTATTATTACCTTTTTTATATGTATGTTCCATTTTGGATGCTTTTCACAAGACTGTTTATCTGAGAGCCCATGTCTCCTAGAGAGACTGTTGACACCCCAGCTTGAGCACAGCTATTCTAGCACAGCAGCCTAGTGAAGATGCAGTGTGCATCTGTTGAAGAGGGGTTTTCTGTCAACTTGGTTATGTTTTTTTCCCCTGCAACATTAATCAAGCCAACAAAAGCGCTTTCCTGCATCATGGCTCTATCAGCAAGGGACTATGATTATTTTCACACTTGCATCTGAAATAACTCTGCTGGCAAAACTCAGTGCAGGTCAAATCTGAAAAACAGCTGAGGGAAACTGTATAGTTGATAATAAATAATACATGCTCTGAAAGCCATTGCAAGTTATTTACTTTGTCGGATTTAATGGAACATAGCTGTCCCGTGATGGGCTTTCACTTCTCCTGATAATCTAGTTTCTGTGCAGTGTGCATAACAGTCCTGGGTAGTAACAAAATAGAAACCATTATAATGAGTTAATACAGTACCATTTGCACGGTGCACATTTATGATTACAGCCAGTTCCTTCTAAGCTGCCAAACAGGACTCTCACAGCTGTAAGCAAGGTTACTATTCGCATTATAAGCACTGCCTCAGCAGCTTCCCCTGTGTACAAGATAGGCAGCGCTTCTTAAACTGCCTTCCCACAGGCAGATTCTGCAGGCAGACATGGTCTGGAGGGACTGGAGACAAGCCATCTCCAAGCTAGAAGATATGTAAAGACGTCAAGGGGCAAAGCTAATAAACCCTGTTACAGTAAACTAGCTTGGGCTCAACAGTGTGCTAAACAGGAGCACAGCTCCCAGTTGACCTAGACTGTGATAACAGTGAGTTCGTATCTGCCTGTAAAAGACTGTAGGATTGTTTAAATCTCTGGAGAACAGGATACTCACTGAAACTCTCAATATACTGCTCAGCACATAGCAAAAATCAGGGGTCTACCAGACAGCTGAGTCGTGATTCACGTATTTAGGGATACATTGCAACACAAACAGATGGAATAAATTCTTTTACAGATGGGGCCATATACGCCAATAAAAGACCTGGGGTTTGAGATCTTAAGATTATGAAAACTTCAAGTGCTTAAAAGAGATCTTCCCATATCTGGTGTTTGCACAATTACGTTCTTTGGAAAATTTCAGCACAAAATGTTCAGACATATCTGAGAATACAGATAAGGAATAGCATTGGTTTGCCTGTATTAAAAACCAGGGGTTAATTTTATGTGAGGGAAGAGTCTTTTGCATACTAGTGAAAATCTGTCCAACTGTCCAATGAAATAAAAAAAAATCTTAGATTGCACATAGTGATAATACCTCTTTAGAAAACTAACTACAATCTATAGAGTCTAATGTTACTGAATTGCCAAACCACTTGCAGCAACTAAAGACTGCCCAAACCACATATGTGCCATCTATGGGAGACTGTATTTCACACAGACTTTGTTATCTCCTGCTCCCCTTGCTATGGTGTGCAGCTAGGGGCTAGACCATAGAATAGGAAACTCTCCTCTGTACTTAGGAGGGAATTGACCTCATCTAACTTTGGTGATTTAAATTTCTAGTCTACAAAAAGAGTCAAAATTCACTCTATGGAAACATTACTGAGAATTTTTCCTTTCTGAAAATGCTAGATACTGATCTTCAGATGGGACATATATTACCCACTGGAGACAACTACTTTCTTCCAGGGACCAGAAAGATAACCTACAAATGTAGGTTAGACTAGATGCCTAACTTGTAAATAGCTACAGAAAATCAAGATGAATCTCACTTTAGGTAAGCCTTGCTACTGGGATGGTAACATAGCTAAAGACTATTTTATAACTCTAGCACGAGGCCATCAGCTTAGATTACACAACTCACTTCTGCCATTCCTGACTTCTGCGACCTTGACATTGATCTCTCTAGTGTTCCCCTAACTGTTGTTGTGCAGGCAATGTAGCTCTCACTCCTGAGAACATTTACCTTCTAATGACTACTATATGTGATCAGTCACAATGTTTAAGATTAGAAATCCATTAAAGAAGATTTCTTCTTCTGAATCATGTTCTTTTTAACCTTTGTTAGGATACACTTACATTGGAATTGGGTGCTGTATTACTTCGGCTTCTGGAGCTCAGCTACCTCAGGAAAATCCGTTTTCCAGCATCTGTTACTCATGATCCATAACATTCTTGAAAAAACAAATCCTCAATACATCACCAATTGTTATTTCATCTCTAATGTACAGTAGATAAGATAGTTAATAGGCTCATATTATGGCAGAAACATACATTCAAGGCAATTTTGTGACTTAAGAGATTTTGTTTAACCTCCTCAATGCATTTTGTATTTAATGTGATATAGGAAAACTGAACTTACACTTCATCTGTAGAACAGATACAATACAAGCTGTAGGTGATTTCCTACGCCAATGATTTCCTCCAACCCTATTTCAAAACAGGTAGGGAGAAAAGTATTTTTTTCCTCCTATCAACCTGAACCTTCAAGCCAGCTAACACAACTGTGAAAAGAACTGTCTACTGCCCGTTTCCTTTAATGGTCAGTAGACAACTTTTCAATACTTTCTTATACTTTCCTAGATAGTATCCATAAAAGCCCTGAGTACATTAATAAGCCTTACTTGCCCTGCTCAGTGCCCTGAGGGCCTCCCCCAACCCTGCCCATGGGCTTAGAAGCCCCATCTCAGCCCAGCCAGTGGCTGTCAGTCCCTGCCTCAGTCATGCCATATGCTTGCTAGTATCCAGGTCTATACACCCCTGTCCTGCTTTGTCGTCACTGCCCTCACTCAGCCCCTGGCTGCCTGTGCCCTGGAGGGAGCACCTGACCCTTCCTGCTCCCTGACAGTAGCCTGAAAACATCTTGCTGACTTTGATAGGTTTCAGCATGTTCGCATATAAGTGAGCAATGATTTTGAAATAATGACTTACTTATAGCTTTCTGCAATCATTAAAAATTATTGTGGTTTTGTTTAGAATCTTAGAATATTTGTTGTTCCCTTAGGTTCTCATGGATTTAATTCATTTTCTGAGAAGTATGACTTCCAATTAATAAACAGATGAGAGCTTTAAGTCCTGCAGAGACCTAAAAATCTCAATGTCTAAATGCTTGTTAACCATAAGGCAAACAAACCACTTGTGTTATTTTAAAACTTAATAGATTAACTTCTAAATTGCATTAACTGAAACTAGTTGAAAGTGTGGTTGATTATCAGGTATTTTGGCATATTTAGGCTCCTTCAGGCAAAGGGAAAGGGTGACTTTTTCATTAACATGGGGAATATTCACCATTTCTTACTGTGGAATTTTTTAGGTTGATTAAGGTGGCTTCTCAGGGAATCAGTTTAAAAGAAAAAATAAATTTATCTAGGTTTTAAATGACAGAAAAATTGAAATATGCAGAAATTCACTTGAATGGAAAACTGCTGGTGTTGAACAAAATGTTCCTGTGTTTGTTTCCTAATTTGTTTTCTTAGTGAAGAAAAAAAAAATAATCATTTTGAATCCATTAATACTGCTAGGAAGGAACTTAATTTTTCCAAAGGATTATTAATGTTTCTATGTGTGTGGAATAAATATAACATCACCCCCAATCACAGTCTCTCAGGTTCATTAGGGAGACATGCTAGGGATAGCATCTTGGCAAACTCATTAAGAGTTTCTTGTTGCAATCAAATTTGTCCTGTCATAGTTGCCAGGCTCATTATAATAGGGAGAACAAAACCTTGTAACTCTGCTTCCCCATTTATTAAATTTTGAACTGCATATACCATCTTTGTTTTGCAGGAAGCATCTACAAAGGCTGGCAGAGTGTAGAAATGATCATGCTGAAAAGGATTTTGTTAGCCAGTGCTGGACATAGATTAGCATTATTTGTTTCTTTGAAATTACAATACTGTAGCTCTAAGTGACAAAACAGGGATGCAGGAAGATTTTCTGTGTACTAAGTGTAGAAAAGCACAGGTCTGTGTTTGAAGACCTCAGGGGCTTTCTGTCAACAGGACAGCTAATCTCTAGGTTAAAGTAATTTTTGTGGGAGACTATTGGCGACACAATACTTCCAAAACGCTTGTCACGTCTATGCCTCAAAAGTGTATTGATGCCAGTGCACCTCAGAGTTCATTTCCACAGGGTGGGTCACTAAAAATTTGCTGCTGCTACTATGGGTGAGGTTTTCAGGAGCATCAGATCTGGAAGAAGGTAGGGCACCGAATGATCAGAACTGGAGAAGGGCTGAAAGAGGGAAGATGGGGATGGGAGGCTGAGGTAAGACAAAATGAGAGATCTGGAAAAAGGGAAAATGGAAGACAAAAAGGTAAAGGAAGCTCTCCTCCTTTCAGTCACAGCAAGTAAACAAATCAGCTTAGCTTGCTGTGGAACTGAACCTTTAAGTCTGAAAGCTTGAATACATTGGTCTTCTGGTATTGTTAGATAGCTCTTTTCCAAAGAGCCTTTGATCTAGAGATTCCAAAGAACACTGTGAGATTAATTCTGAGCAAAAATTTAATTTATAAACATTTTAAAAACAAACATTTGCACACCCTGATATGAACAGAAAATATGAACATTTTTCTGTGGTGCATAGATAAATTCCATTAAACCAAACGTCTTTCTGTCTTTTGTGTGTGTGTGTATGTGTGTAAAGTCTAAAGACAAGTTGAGAAGCAATAGACCATTTTATTTATATTCATAGCATGGCACAGAGTGAACATAAGGCTAAATAATGGAAGAAACTATTGTTCACATCTTCCACTGCAATAACTTCAGAAGCCATCTGTAACAAATACATTTTGTTTTGAATAATATGAATCTTAACCTGATACTTTTCAGACCTAATGCCATCCAAAGGGGCCTTCACACGCTTGTGAGGTGGGCTGATGCCAACTTTATGAAGTTTAATCATGCCAAGTTCAAGGTCCTACAGCTGGGTCGGAGCAATCCCAGGCACAGCTACAGGTTGGGCAGAGAAGAGATTCAGAGCAGCCCTGTGGAGAAGGACGTAGGGGTGCTGATCAATGAGAAAATGAACATGAGGCAGCTTCAGTGTGCGCTCACAGCGCAGAAAGCCAACCGTACCCTGGGATGCATCAAAAGGAGTGTGACCAGCAGGTCGAAGGAGGTGATCCTGCCCCTCTACTCTGCTCTCATGAGACCTCACTTGGAGTATTGTGTGCAGTTCTGGTGTCCTCAACATAAAAAGGACATGGAAATGTTGGAACAAGTCCAGAGGAGGGCCACGAGAATGAGCAGGGGACTGGAACACCTCCCGTATGAAGATCGGCTGAGAAAGTTGGGGCTGTTCAGCCTGGAGAAGAGAAGGCTGCGTGGAGACCTCATAGCAGCCTTCCAGTATCTGAAGGGGGCCTATAAGGATGCTGAGGAGAGACTCTTCATTAGGGACTGTAGTGACAGGACAAGGGGTAATGGGTTAAAATTTCAACAGGGGAAGTCTAGATTGGATATAAGGAGGAAATTCTTTCCTGTTAGGGTGGTGAGGCACTGGAATGCGTTGCCCAGGGAAGTTGTGAATGCTCCATCCCTGGTAGTGTTCAAGGCCAGGTTAGACAGAGCCTTGGGTGACATGGTTTAGTGTGAGGTATCCCAGCCCATGGCAGGGGACTTGGAACTAGATGATCTTAAGGTCCTTTCCAGCCCTAACTATTTTATGATTATATGATTCTAATGATTTGCATTACTTGAACGTAAATCATTAGCCAAATGCAATGATGGAATAAATTTATAGGATTTCCAGAAGAAATCAAAGTTGATTTATGTATCTGAAACAGATAATACAAATGTTCTCATGAATTTTTCATATTTGGAAAGAATCAAACCTAAGAACAAATTCATTTATTTTGAATCAGTATTCAACTGCTAAAAAAATTACTTTCTATTTGTATATTTAAAATCTTTTATTTAATAATCAGCATATACTAGAAAGCAATACATCACAACAGTAATGTGAACTATTTTTAACATAGAATTGAATGTGAAAGCAGGAAATTGAATTTATTTTTATAAGATCAGTTTTCTTAATGGAGATCTGAAATATACCACTTCAGACAGCAATACAAAAATGTTTATTTTTCAGCCAAACCTGAATTCATCCCCCCGTGTTCCATTATTGCCAACAAGCTGGGCATAATGAAATATAAATGCAACTATGGAAGAATCCAAATGTCTGCTTACTTGGCCTGATTCAGACTTTAAAAAAAAAAAAGTATCTAAAAATGAAAACTGTTATACATTTTATTGCTCATTCACCATTTTAAATCTGATCTTGAGGACATATTCAGAGACTTGTATTAGCAAAAATTACACTGTAGGATAAAAATGGAATCTTCATTTTGAGATAGTTTATTTGGTAAAAATCACAAGTATCAGGAAGAAAAAACAATTTCAACCTCCTGGTATACCTGACATACCAGTTCAAACTGTTTTCCTTTTAAAATTCTTACTCCTGTCTCCTTAGCTCTGAAGTCCAAACACAGTAACTGTAGAACAATATGAATTTTGTGACAATTTTTTTCTTTGGGGAAACAACAGATGTTGGCTATTAAATACTTGGATAAAATATTATTACTAACACATTTTAAGAGCATAATAATGCTTCCCTTTTTGATAAAGGGTTTGATATTTTACTACCTGAAATCTTACAGTTGGCCATGTACATACTGCCAGAGGGCTGGAAAGCAAAATAAAATGTGTTTGCACAAAACTGCCACTGCATGTTTATATAAACTAGTTTCACTTGGCACTGCAACAGATAATAGAAGTGCTACAGTAAACCACCAAAGTTCCACTGAGGGAGTGATATGTAACAGCAAATGGCTGGGGAAAATGCAGCTATTCCTTTTGAAGGCTGAGAGTGGAAATGCTCTAGGTTCACAAAGCCCATTTCTTGGCAGGAGGCAGTTTAGGGAAGCTCAAGGGCAACAAAGAGAAGCACCTGCTACAGAATACAGTGCACTGCCTATAGGAACTCCATCACGTTAGCTGGCTAATTCATCAGAACTGTACATGACAATAGATAAAGACATAATATTACATGGCTTTATCATGTATCTCTGTTTTTTCACCATCCTTCTCTTAACACCTCATTCCAAGAACTCATTAAATTCATTAAAGAGAGTGATGAGGTTGTCTTCAATTTGTAAGCCCTCTCTTCTAACAGGTAAGCAGACAAGTCAGAATACCTGTCACCTTCATCCTAATGAACTTCATCTTGCCAATCAGATACAGGTCAGCATTCCATTTAATAAAACAAAGACCAAAAATACTCAAACTGAGAGATCCTTGCCACTTCTAGATACCATATAAAGGGAGACTTCTAGATACCACATACAGGGAAAGGGAAACCACTAAGCATTCTCTCTGCTCTCCCAAGCAATGGATACTTATCGTTTGCCATAAGTAGGTGAAATCCTACTGTTTTCTGGCAAATAAATAAGAAACAAACAAACAAATAAAAACCCAACAAGAATAAAAAAAACACTATTATAACGAGAGATTTGACTGATAATTACTTGAGTGTGAACTATTAGCTTTTCTGTGGTAATTCAGATTGCCATGTTCCAGAAAGATAGTAACAATATTTCCTTGCAAGGTTTATGGGGTTTTAATCTGGATAGAATCACTTATAAATACTGGAATAGTGAAGATCAAAACAGCCAATTCCAGAGATCTATCAACCATGCCTTTCTGTGTGAGGCATGTTGCTAATGTCTTAGGATGGTAGGTAGATAAACTAGAATAGTAAGCAGCCCTTCCCTGTCAGGGCAATGCAACTACATCTGATGTAGTACAAAGCAGGCCCTAAGAACACCTGAGTAGTTTTAATGCATGTCCCTTGGAGTGGTAGGATACTCATTTGGTCTTTGACTCGCTCATCCCAAGAGACTTATTCTGTCCAGAAAAGAAGTAGGGTCTTCTAATAAGATCTCTCATTTAGCAGAATTATAGCACACAGAGGATTTTGTCACCATTCTGTTGCAAGTAAATTCAAGAGATGCACTTGGAGGACTGTACGGAATAAACATAATTCTCCATAGACTTTTATTAACAATCAGAAGGCACACAGTGATGCATCTTATAAGACCATGTCAGTGGAATTCTGACAGTGTGAAGTGACAAAGTGTTAAATAAGTCACTCAAATTTATGCTGGATTTTATACTTTGGATATTCACTCTTTTTCTATGCTCACCTTGTCCCTAAGTGTGTGTATCAAACATATATCACAAACAGTATAACAGATTTTAAGAAAAAAAAAATTAAAAAATAATGCATTGGAAGGATGCTATTTTATTGAGATGCTCTGGAGAAACACTATAAACCACAGAAAAGGAATCCGAGTTGCTTGTGACGTAACAGGGATACTGAGATTGCTAGAACAGCCCTATTAAACATAGTTGCTTATTTACTTTTTATATCAAATGGACTTTTAAAAGCCTTGCATGGTGTTATAAAATAAAAAGTCACTTATCTATTTCCTATTCTTCTTCTCTTCTTGAAAGTACAGAAATATATTCCAAAGTCACAGGGTAGAGTCTAGCAGTGTGAATCCAAAATCACTTATTTCCACAAGTATCATGGGAACTGGAATTTTCCTAACAGTTATCCGACTCAGTTTTAAGAATGGTATTACTTCATCAGCTATTTGTTTTTCTTCCAGGAAGTTAGTCTGAATATTCTCACATTCTTATCCAGTGAGAAAAAAAAGCTACTCAGAATCCCTGATGAGAAAACTGCTTATTTTGTTGTCCCAGTAGAGGTCTAGGCACATAATCTTCAGTTCCAAGGTTCACCACTGTCTGAAATAACTTACAGATTCCTGACATTCAATGCAGCAGTTTTTGTGGCTGTTAATGTGTAAGGAAGAACTGCACAGTTAAAGGCCCTGGTTTGTTTTTAAGTATTTCTATTTGTCTCTTTTTCTTTCCCTCTTTATTTGTTTCAACAACACATAAGAAATTACAAGAGATAGAAACACTCAGGATCAAAAAAAATAATGATGGCACTTTCATTGGTGACATGGAGACCACCAATCAAACTAAAATACGCATTATAAAACCAGTGGTACAGGACTTAGCCTCCTCTCCTTACTGCAGGTTATAGAAGAGAAATACCCTTCAATTACTTTGTAATATGTGGCTATGATCAACAGCACACTTATGTGATCTACAATGATTTAAGTGAATACCATCACAGATAGTGCTTTGTAAACAATTCACAACACAACAGGAACACACATCAAATCCTGTCAATGTTTGGGAAGGCAATGTAGCAAATCATAACTTGGTTTCTGAAAGCACAAAGCCATTTAGAGACAAGTGGTCAATCATTTAGAACACTAAACATTCCAATGTCCCTGTGCTAGAATAATAAAGGATTATTAAAAAATCTAAAATATTTGAATCAAGTTAATGTATTACGTGGAGATATTTAAACACACTTGAAAACAGCCCAAGAGTGTATAATTCATTAATGTGGTGCAAATTCAAATAATGCAGCAAGCAACTGTACAGTGAAGCCCATCTGCTAATATGAAGATTTTGTGAGGCAGTTCTTCAGTGCAGAAGCAGGGTTGGGGATCATTATAAGGCAAGACAGTTCAACTCCTTGGGAACATCACTTCTCAGTACTGCCATTGCATACCAACACCCTTGCCTGATTAAGAGGCAACTGTAATGGGCCCTAGAGGAAAGCCAACCTAGTCCTATATGGCTGAGAGGAACACTTCTCCAGACCAAGATCTCAAGGCAGATGGACTGGAGAGAAGATGCAGCTGAGTATACTGGAAAATATTGTACCGTTCCCCACAGCAGTTACAGCGTCTTTGTGCTATCTAAAGTTTCAAATCTAGATAGCAAAATAAGATAAAGGGATAAAAGGAGGAGGGAAAGTGTGTTGCTTTCTTGTTCTCAGACTAGCCCTTTCAGTGCTGAAATTTGCCATTTTTCAGAAGATGAGAAAAAGTCCCAGAGCAGGAAACACTGAGTAACGAGGACATTGGATCTATATCTGATGTGGCACTCTAGAAACCTCTCGGGTTTACTTTCATTTGCTTTGCTTGATGACAGAGATAATAAACATTTATGTGAAAGTGTGACATCAGAGAAATGCTCTAGTGCAAGGTACAATTTAACTGTGCAAACACAATGCAGAAAAACTTTATATGTGAGTTTGAAAGACAGGGCTCATAATAAACCTGCAGCATTTTTGGCAGTGAGTACTTTATATATTCCCCCTTTGCTTGTTTCAAGGAAGTTCTGTATTTAAAAGTATCTTTCCTTGCATCATATTATATGAATAATTAAAAAAGATTTTGTAAGTCATGCTGTCTTTATATGTGTACCCTGTGCCTAAATTTAGGGTATAAAGTTGTTGTGTTAAGAGTATAGAAATTTGGCAGAAAGCAAACCCCATTGTGTTCCAGCCAGTCCTCAGAGATCAGAGAGGCTGGGGGCAGCCAGGCTTAACTTCTGGTTATAACAAATTTGACACTCTGCATCTGGTCATGTTCAATAAGAACTTTCACAATTACAGATTCATGAATAGTGTGGTTTATCGAAACAACAGAAATACAGGTTTGGAATTGCTGTTGATAAATTCACTTACTGTATTAGCACTAAAATCCAAACCTAAACCATTAATTGAGCTCATACAGAAAAAAAAACAATAGGTGATTCATTAAGCTTAGGTCTACCCGGAACGCCAGTATAGTTGGAGATGCAAATCTTTCCAAAGAGTTGTCCCTGTGATGCTTGCACCTTGCAAAGCAATGGTAACCCAGTAGTTCAGAACTGATAATTACATATTCCAGAACTGATAATGATACTAATCTAGATGAGTGAGATAACATACAAAGACTTCTCTAAACAGACCATCCATCCTGCTTCTCTGGGCAATGTGCCAGAAGTGGTAATGAGGCATATCAGACCCCAACCCTCGGATGACTACCCAGAAGAAAAGGGGCAGTGGTTAGGTAAAGGGTAATTCTGGAAGGAGGCAACACGACCACTGATTCAAAAGAAAAGAAAGACTGAGCATGCATACCTGATCAGCATGAGAGGTGAGAGGGACTTTTAACCAATAAGGGGTAGAATACTAATTAATGAATAAGTGTGTAACTCTCAACCAAGGGACACTGATTTGTTTCTTAAAATGTACAAAAAGCTTATTTCTATACCACAACAGAAGTTGGGAAGAATCTGATGTTTGTGATATTTTTCATGAAAACTAAGAGTCATTCTGGTGAATTATTTTTATGAAGTGAGACATCTCAAAGAATTGGGACCCAAATGTTTCCCCACCTCATGTACAAGAAGCAGAAGAGCAGGGATTTGAATTTGTTTTCAAAAATCCAAGGAAAGTACCTACACAGCAAATTTATTACCTGTACTAATGGGTCTCATTCTGTCTGGAAATTCTACCTTGGAACATAGATACCTCTCCCAATTTAAATTTTATTACACTATGTCCTCAAAACTTGATTAATTTCTGAGGAGAAAGTAAGGAGGATAACTGTAAGATTCCCCAATGACTTCTACTTAAGGATTGGTCTGCTTTTATTCTTCTACTCCTTTCACTAAGGCTCAATGTCAGTTTGCTTTCTCCCAATATAGCTGTGACATTTCTTGTCCTCTATCCACAGAGGGTTTTTTTAACTTTTTCATTGCCCTGTTGAGATTTTGGCTCTAAGCCTTCACAAACAAACTGTGCAATGTGTCTGGAATCAAGGAAGAAAATACTGCATAATTACCAAGTTAAATATTGTCTCCTAGCCTTTATGAAGAATTTTTTAATCTATTGCCTTTCCTGGTTATTTCCCAACTACCTCTAATTAAGTTAAACAGATACGGTTGAATAACAGATATTCAAACAACTTGTGGCAAGCATTTGTAAATTATTACAGAAAAACTCCCTGCCTTCCAAAGACAGGCAGATCATAGAATCTTACAATCAACTAGGTTGGAAAACACCTTTAAGGCCATCAAGTCCGACCTTCACCCCAGGACTGCCAAGTCCACCACTAAACCATGTCACTAAAGGCCTCGTCCACACAGTTTTTGAACGCTTTCAGGAATGGTGATCCCACCACTTCCCTGGGCAGCCTGTTCCAGTGCTTGATAACCCTCTTGTTAAAGAATTCTTTCCTAATATCCAGCCTAAACCTCCTCTGGCACAGATTGAGGCTGTTACCTCTTGTCCTACCAGCAGCAATTTGCCAAACAGTTTCCAGGTTACAGACAACTATGGGGAAAAGACAGGAAGAAGGACAGAACAACTGCTGCTTCACAGAGTAAGGAAGACTGAGCTGAGGAGAGTGGACTGCCTCTCCTGCTGTCTTGTGAGAGGGACAGTTACGCCACTAGACATCCCACTCTCACTTACCAGCAGGGACAATCACATCAACAGTACCTCCATTAGGCTGTGGCAGGCAGGTAGAGAAATTCAGCCTTTTCTGTGTTCAAATCACTTACAGGAAAATGCAAAAGGTCAGTTGAGACCATTCTGAGGAAGGCATCTTACTCTCTCAAGCAATCTAATGGAGCTGGCCACTACTTTTTGTCCACACTACGGAAATTTCAAGTGGTGTTATTTTAGGACAAACTTGAGGTCATTATTCTGAAGAATATTCTAGTCTAAGGTATACACAGTTTCTAAAATTTGTACCTTTCCCATCATTTATTTAGTAAGATATTTTTAAACTTGCAGCTGACTCATAAAATGCCCTTTTATTTTTATTCTGTTTAAAACTAATAGGTATCTGTATATTGAATTACAGAATACAATTTAATTTTAGAAAATAAATAAATAAAACATCAGTGAATTATGTGTCTACAATTCAAAAAAGATGTTCCGATGATTCAGACCAAACTGCAAATAGAATATAAAGTTATCTGTATTTCAAATGCAATTACAATACCATAATTTAAAAGCTATCTTTTGTTCTAAATGTATTTGAATCTTCCCTGAATTCCTTATTCACAGCACTGAAGATGCTTTTCTAGTCCTAAAAAGTATTATCAACATAAGCAATAACGGTGTTTTTCTCACTGGTGCAATTGTTATCAGGAGCACACACACCCAAAAAAAGAGCAACCACAAAATTTTCTTACATAAAAGAAATTGTGATGAAAGTCTGTCTGTACTGCATATAAAATTTCAGATTTTCATCTTCAGTTTTGAATTGCTATTGGCAAAACTTAAACATTCCTTGAAATATCAGACGCTCAGCATTTGAATATCAGGTGGCTTTTCTCATGCTATTCAGGCAGTCTTTAACATGTCATTGTTCTCTTGGCAAACATTTTACTACTTCGGCTGCAGACAAAGGGCAGCTGAAACTTAGAATAACTTTAAAAGAATTTTCTGTTCTACCAGTAATGAAACCATCTCAAGGTAGGTTAGTGCTCAAGACAAACCAAAATGACTGGTGATTGTTGTAATTTATGCAAATTGCTCATACCTTGAGGTAATTTTGGAGAGTTTAGAAATATGTCAGAAATAATCTCTTTTGTGTCTGCAGACTGCTGGAAGCATATGGCACTTACAAATGTGACAATCTTCAAGAGATCAAATGGGTTCACAAGAACTTTGCCATACAAAAGGTAAAATATCTTAAGTGCATAAGAATCCATGTTCATTAAATATGCCTCTTACTGTGACAAATGTAATACAAAACGAAACATGTAAGTTATTTGGGACATTGTTTTTATCTTCTCTGTATGCAATCTTTGCTTGTACAGTGTGTCTCTGCCTTCTCAGCATTTCAACTATAAATACTAAGTATTACACTGCTAATGGTGCTATATAACTTTCAAAGCACCTTTTCTCCTCTCAGCTTTGACTTTTGACCTACAGTCTTGAGCTAATAAAAATCAATGTTTTAAACAAATGAATTAAAATCTAATTATGTAGACAACATTGAATTTTCTATTTAGTTGAACCATTCTTTTCTAGATGCAGATTTTGTCCTTCACAGACATGAATGAACGGGTACGATTGAGGGCTTTATTGAAATACTTTTTAATATCCAACTGAAATAAATTCCACAGAGTAGATTTGACTATCAGCTCACCAACACCAGAAGAACTGTCTTCTGTGGAGTAAAGTCCCTTTTGTTTAGAAGAGCTCAAATGAAAACACCAATGAAGGGTACTAAAGACTCAGAAATGGAGAGAACTGTGAACTATAAAAGGTATACTACATGTGATTCTAATTTCAATGATTATTAACTACCTTATCTTTTTCTCTCTCCTTAAACTTCATGTGACCCTGATTGATTCAGCTACATAAGAAGTTTATAAGGGACTTATTGGTGGCCATTTGTCATCAGGCCCTCAGCGAACTTTCAAGCAGCACAGGTATTTTGTCTTCTACTGTTTCAAGGGATTTGAATTTCTAAATAATTCTGTCCAAGTACTGTCAGATATATTAGTGTCATTTATTTTGTTTAAATCCTGATGGTCTCGGTCTCAGCTCTCAGTTGGCATATATGAAAGCACTAACTTTTAATTATAGGCCAAGATCCATTAAAGAAGCTGAGACATGTCTGAACTATTACAAACTGTGTCTCATCTTTCTGTTCCTTAAATGGCTCTGTGACTGTATGATTACCTCATTCTTCTCCCTGCTCATTGCCAGTTGTCTGTTAATATAAAATTAAAGGTAAAAAGTACTGGTATACAGCATAGTAATCCATTAAAAATTGAAGCCACAGAGCATTGAATGCTAAGGCAGCAGCAGTGTAAAAATAAATAAAAAAAATGCATATTTATAGGGAGCTTTACTTCCATTTTCATGGAATAAATGGCATTTTACGCTCCACACCATTTAGAGCTCAATCTCTCTTCTGGCAAGCTGAGCTGTTATTTTTGTGAATCATTCCTAAGTCATTTATAACCAGGCCACTGCACCACTGACAACAGCGCTTTTGAAGTCAGGTAGGGATTATTAATTTGCTGTGAGTTTTCTGAGCAGCTTTATCTTCTTTCCATATGCATCCATTAAAAATCATAGAGGCAAACCTGAAGGTACTAGTCACAAACCCTTCCTAAAAAAGAAGCTAACAAACCCTTTGGTTTCAGATAAAGGACCAATTCTGGGCAGCCCAAAAAAAAAAAAAAAAAAAACAAACAAAAAACCAATCTATCCTCAATTTGTGTGAAACACCAGGGTTTTAGGGTTCCTGAAATGCACCTACCAGGAGGGTGAGATCCAAGCACATCCAAAATCCCAGATCTCTGTGAAACAAGATTCACTGCCTCATACAGACACTCCTGGGGACACGGTAAAGGGGTAAATTGTAATTAAATCATAACTTCTCCTGTCATTTTTAGGCCTCCATCAATTGCCGGTGGTGGGGTGGTACAAGAGACCTCCCTACTACAAGGAAAGGCTGCGCGTACCCTTACGGACAAATTGACACAAACTTTAGGACTGGGAACGCCTGGGGCCGATGAGGCAACTGCCGCCGTGTCCTCATTTTCGACCGTCCCCGGGGTCTGTTGGGCCAAGGGTGACAGCCGAAGGGGGGGGGTCCTCCATGGAAGCGACGGAAGGTATCATCCTGCGCCGGGGAGGGAGCCACTGACCCCTAGCCCAGCCCATTAAAGAGTCTCCGAGGAAAAAACGACACAGCTGAGGGTCAGCGGCGTAATGCGGGGCAGCCCACGGGCTCGCAGCACCTCAAGCAGACGACTACCCTCACTCCGCGCCATGCTCCCCCCTGGCGGTCGGCAGGGGGAGTCGCCGGCGGCGCATGCGCGGAGGCTTTGGCTGCTCCTCCGGGCACGCACCGAGGAGCTCAGGGTCAGCGAATACGGTGGTGCTAGCGTGGGGCTGGGAGCTTGGGCCATCCCCGCTGCCCGCTACGCTTTGTCCCGGCGGATCCTCGCCTCGGGCGGCAGCGGTGAGTATAGGGCAACGCCATGAGGGCTCTTGCCCCGTCGCGTGGGCTGGGCCGGGCGGAGGGGCGCAGCGCTGTCGAGACGGGCAGGGGTGTCCCGGGAGAAAAGCGAGCAGCCGCGCCGGGGGAAGGGTCCAGGCTGGCAGACGGTGCCCCCTCGCCTACCGGTGTACGGCCGGGGTCCGTGCTGTGTCTCGGGGAAGCGGAGGGGCTTCCTGGAATGGGGCCGTGTGTGAGGGACCCTGCGGGTGAGCAGGGCGGGGGTCCCGGGTGGGTGCCGGCGAGGAGGCCTCCATGGGGAGAAGAGGGGGACGTACCCGGCTGCCCTCCTTCCCTTGCTGGTCTCCGGCGGCGGCTGGCGCTGGCGGAGCCGCCCGGAAAACTTCCCTCAAGGGGTTTGTGCCATTTCCAGTCAAGCCAGGGAGGAAAATATTTTTAACAAAGGAAAAATGCTGCGGACTTTCTTTTCCGAAAGAGTTCAGTGGCTGTCTCCAAAATAGGCAGTTAATAAATTTTCCTCTTTTAAGTTTTAAACGGCACCACCACCAAAGCGAAACAACAAAATTAAACCACAACCATCTAAAGCTTTCACTTTCCTGTTAAAAGTTTTTTCACTTTTGTAGGGGCCACTCAAAGCCTCCACCTGTGTTAGATCTGCGGTAGTCAGGACAGGCTGTGAAGCTGAAGCTGTAAGATGCTGGGGGTGGGTAGGTGTATGGAAGGAAACAGCCTAATCTCTCCAGAGGTTCAATGGACCTCTTATAGGCCTGGCACTGGCAAGAGAACAGTTCGTGTCCACAGAAAGCAAGAGGGGTGTAGGGAGACTATGTTATCACAGTTGAAACTGGGATTGAATGTTGTGTTGGTTGAACGGTAGAAGAGCAAGCAGTGGCTGGGAACAAAACAAAGAGGAATGGAACCAGTGAGTAAAGGGAAAACTAAGCAAATGAAGACACTCAAAATAATCCCAAGTTTTCATGACCCTGTTGTCATCATAGACAAGTCTGGGGGGAGAAGGGGGACAGTTATGCAGATGTTGGTGTTCTAGGTTAAAATCAACACCTTAAATTTATTATTACTATAGGCTGGCACTGTCACTGGAAAAAAAATTCTAGTCATGTTTTTTTCTGCAGCTGTGGTGTTCTTTGCCACCTTCTGCACCATCTTCTCCCCATGCTGGTGCCATTGTTTATACAGCAGTGGGGTGAAGTGGCATGGAGTATTACCCACAAATTCACACTAAAACATTTTTTTCTAATTAACCTAGTTAATACAACTGGTTCTCTGCTCTGCCATAGGGGTGCTTATGTTAGCTCAAGGAACGACGTGATGAGGAGGCAAAAAGTTTATTATTTTTTGTATACGGACAAATAGGTATGTATGTAGGAGCACTGGGCGGGTTACATACACATGAGCATCTATACACATAGGGACACAAACAGCTGTGTAAAGGGATTGTGCAACTGCAGTGTCACGCATTCTGGGCCTTGTGTTGAACAGAGGCAGTGCCATTGATAAAGTGGTTGTGGGGGAGGTTTACAAGTGTGAAAGGTGACTTACATTGTAGTAAGGGTGAGTTTGCAAGACTACTTCTGGCTGGGCCAGGGGAGTTGAGATTAGAAGCCAGAGAGGAGGGAATAGGGAATTTTTGTGGGAGAAAACTGCATGGAAGGAAAAGAATTAGACTTTTTACACATCTGTTCAGCCATCTTACTTCAACCTCTTTCAGACAAGAAAAATTTATTTTCCAGGACAGTTTAGGAAAGAACTTGGGATTCCTCAGTATCTCCATTTTCTTGGAATTAATCCCCAGGAATTAAACCACAAAATCCCTGGGCAAAACATGGATTATCCCATTCTCGTGCAAGTTCATCCATAATTTGTGTCCACCTAATGCAGCAAGATAATGTATCAGCTCAAATGGTAAAGCATTGCCTTTGTGTTACATGTTACAACCAGTTAAGTGTCAAGCTTGTAAGAGTTTTCCTTTGTTAGAAGTGGATAGTTACACACAGTTGGAGTAACTGTACTAATGTTGCCATTTCCAGAAGCACTAACAAATGAAGGAGAACTGAAGTTTTTAGTTAGCTTTATTTCAGCCTCTTCATACATCTAGATTGAATGACAGTTTTCTGTTAAGTAATAAAATAGTTTCTTACATAAAAAAATCCTGTTAGACTCAAGTTATTAAAAAGAGTAAGTATTTTGGCCTTGTGCTCATTACTTAGGTCATGTGATATCATGACTTTTTTCTAAACATGGCTCAAACCTGTGTTCATATTCTGCTTGGCTGTGGAATCACCTTAATATCTCAGTAATTGAAAAATCCTCCCCTTAATTGAGAAAACTTTCCTAAGACAAAGAAATAATCATCCTCCCACTCCACGTGAAGAATGAAAGATAAAACTATGGAGACCAAATCTGATCCAGGGTAGGACCTGATTTTTTTTTTTATTATTTTTTTAGGGTATTGAGTTTGGTGCCCTGGTTTATTTTAAGTGTGCAGGTGCACATCAATTGAATAACTGGTCTAAAGCTATTCTACTTTTGCAAATCAATCACTTGGATTTTAGGAGAGGCACCCCTAAAATAAAATGAATGTAGCTGAAGTGTACATTGAAACAGGTTTTTTAAGTAGTTTATCTAGAGTCATGAATGAATTCTGTGGCAAAAGTAGGGATAAAATGTACTTTGTGACAGTGCAAACTTATGGTAAACACAGCATTGTGAACATTTTTGTTTGCTCTGTCATTTTAAACAGTTCCCTTTTCCTGTGATCCTCTTTTCTGTCATTTTGTCCTGCGTACCTCTGTGGCCTCCCTCACTAGTGGTAGCATAACCATTCCTGTATCAATCTGGTGAGGTGTATCATACAATTAGGTTGAGAAAGAAAATGTGACTTAACTTTTGACTTATTACCTGGCTCTTACAAACAGCTGGATGGGTGGAGGAACAAGGGATGTGGTTGGTACCACTTACCCTAATATGAGTGCTGGAAAAAGCCTAAGCCATTTTTCTCCTCAACTTCCCTGTCCCATTGATCTCATAAATCTTATATACTTTGTTCTTATTTAGTCAACAAATTACAGCAGGTTCCTGTGGCAAGAATTTTATTTTGTTGCACCATTCTGTTAAAAACTTTTGCTTTCAATTTCTCAGTTAAGTTATGAACATCTCTGCAGCTCTGTATCCTCCTCTTTCATGGATTCAAATCAGCTGTTTCCACTATGCTGGCATTGTCTGGCTTGTGTTTCTTTAATGTGGTGGTTTTTTTGCTTTAGCCTCCAGAGACAATTTACTTTCTTCCCTCCATCCCTTGCTTCCTCTCCCACATTATAAACAAAAGCACTTGCAATGTGCAGTTGAGAACAATACAGAACTGGCAAGGGAATGGATTAAATGACCTAATGTCTGATATCTGTTCTCCTGCCAGCTATTTTTGTTTGAGTTCACATGTCTGTAACTGACCTTTTTAAAAATCTAATCTGACAATACCCAGCCCTTTCCTTATTTACTTTTGCTTTGTTTACTGATTCTTGTTAAGTAAAATTTGATATACTTTTGTGAGGTCTGAAGTATGCTTAGCCCATTTTCTTGTTGCCAACAGTTTTGATGGTGATTATCAAGTCATCTGTGTTTTAGCCAAGGTTTATGAATGCCATCATTAAAACAACTATGTTGTAAAAGCAAGGCCTGTCCATACTGGAAGTTAAGGAAATTACATAACAACTACCTAAAATCACACCATGTATTTTAGCCTGTTAAGGAAATATATTTGTTGAAAGCTATTTTATGCATATTTCGGGTTATCACTTATTTTTAGTGGTAATCATCATGTAAAATATCTTTAACTTTGGATAAAAGTTACTCATCTGTTCCAAAAAGACACTTGTAAAATTGGACAAGAAATATGTTTGCACAGCCCAACATATTGGAGGTAACATCCAAGGCTAAGAATCCTGGAAAATATAATAGTACAAGAAGCATTGCCTATTTTCAAACTAAGAAGGCTGCTTTGTGCAAAGTTTTTTGGGGAGAGGGTTTGTAAGCATGGGTGACAGACTATTCTGCAATTACATCTTGAAAGTTTGAGATCACTCGCGTTTTATACATTACATTGTGCTGTGTTACCTGTTCAGTGGAGTGTTTCTTTTAGAGCATTTGACTCAACCTGCTCATGTGCTTCTGAAATGACTTTTGAATGTTGGTTTCTTGTGTTTTAAGATCACCCATTCTCAGTTTTCTAATGCAGTAGTTAATCTGCACCTGTATGATTACTCCAATGGCGATTGGATTAAGTGATACTAAAATCAAAAGAGAAACCATGTGAAAAGTAGGATTGAATAGTTTATTGTAGATAAGACTTCTTGGTCCTGTGAAGTACTCATTTTGTTGCCTGAAACTGCAGAACTTCTGTGTTTGCCAGAGCTCTAGGTTAGGTGAGATTTTTTTTTTTTTTTTTTTTTTTTTACACCAAGCCATGATACCTTATTAATGTGCTCTGTTTTCCTGTAGTATAAGAATGAATGCCATGGACCAGTTTCAAGATTAACTTTACAACAATTACTTATTAAATGCCTACCACGAAATTAAATGTTTAATGTCTCTAAACTGTAATATTTATTATAATCATCTGTATTTCTAAATGTTTACTACTTGGCATTGAAGAATGATACCTTTTTGGCTCAAAAAGTGTGTCTTAGCTCATTCATGTGGGGCAGTTGTTGGGAATGCTACTAGGAAATTCAGAAATAGACACTTCATCAGATGTGAACTTTTGCACCTGCCTGTACCTCCAGGTTAATCAGCGTGCTGTTTGCTGACCTTATGTGTATTCTTCAGCTTTTATTTGCAGAGTATTACTTTTCATACTATTTGCTAGATAAAGCTGTGAGGAGAATCAACTTTCTGTTTATTTTTCTGTCCCTAGTCTCCATTCTTGTGCTCATAGGGAAGGGTTGAACAGGGTCTCAGCAGCAGAATTCTTAGCTAATTCTTTTTCCTGTCTTCCCATAGATTTCCCCTGTGGCAGCTGAAATTAGCAGAGTCTGACATTTTATTTCAGTGCTGCTGAGCATTTCTGAGTATCAGAAATGAAATGGGCTCACTGTGCTATTTTCTGTTTGCTACTGTTGCTTATCAGAGCTGTGGGCAGCAGCAAGATAAAGGCATGGCATATTGACTGTGTGGCTTTGTAAGCAGCTTAACTGATCTAAGCTTGTCTTGCTGCCTGAAAACAAGAGTTCTTGCTTTCCCCCTCTATCCTTTGCTAAGTTTTGCATTTTTACTGCTTCTCTTCTGCTGGAAGTGCACCAGCACTCTTAATGCTGTGCAGTCTACTGAACTGAGGAGCTTATTTGTTTTAAAATGAAACCAGTCAAACTAAAATAATATGCACACACTGGGCTACCTCTGGCTGGCCTTGGGCGCTACTAACTGGACCTTGGATCAACTCGAGGGAGTGGGATTGTATGGTTCTGTGTGGAGTCTGCCTACTCAGCTTTATCTGGGATTGATTTAAGTCCTGACTCCTAAACTGTCAGTGAAGCAGTACTGTATCAGCATCTTTCTCTGCCAAAATGTTTGAAGAATTGCAACAAACTGCTCAAGGGGCAAGGTACCAGAAGTCCCTCGAGGGCCAAGAACCTGGTGAACAGATCTTGGGCTCAGACTCTGAAAGTGAAAAGAAAGGTGAACAAAATCATTTTTTATGCAAAGGCCCCTTAGGAAGAACTATAAAGAAGTGTTCAACTACAAGCTGATCAGATCTGTAGTTGTCTGTGAGAAACAGAAGTATCAGAGCATTTTCATGATGGCTGTTCTTTAGAAACTCTGGGCAAAGGTTTGATCAAAGTTTTCATCTTTGTATAAGAAAGAAATTTTTTACGGTGAGAACAAGAATTCACTGGAACAGCCTCCTCAAGGACATGGTGAAGTCCCCATCACTGGAGGCTTTCAAGATGCTATTGGACAGGGTGCTGGGTAACCTCATCTGGGCTCCCTTTCCCAGGAAAGATTGGATGAGAAAATTTGTTGAGGTTCCTTCCAGCCTGGGCTGCTCTATGGTTCGGTGATATTTTTTTGTGTGTGTGGTTGAAGTTACCTACATGAGAAATACAAAAGGTAGAGATGCACCTGCTGGTATGTAGCATGTCTGCCCTCACTGAGGCCTCTGATCTCCAGTACAGCACTGGGTAGCAGTGTTAGGAAGGGAGGACAGATTCCTTGACTCTCCTTCAAGGTTGGAGCCAGAACGTTGTTTTTGATTATACTTCAAAGATGTAAATCAGCTGAAGTACTTTAGTGTGTACATTTGTTCATATCCTACTTAGAAAAAAAAAGTAAGTGTAATGCAGTACAAACCATAGTCATTTGTATATCTTATTTGGAAATTCGTGTAAAGCTGGTGCGAGAGAAAATGGTCACGGATGTTGTGAGAGGGGGGAAATGGTTTACTGCCCCTGTTCTGTGGATTCTGGTTGTCTCTGCCTTTCTGTGCACGCTGTGATTTTCCAGTATGACAGAAAACTTCATAAAAAAGTATGTAGAGGAGTTGTGCCTCATTGTCTTTCCCTAGTTACCATAGAATTCAGTAAGATGAAATATGTAACTATGACTCTTCTGTCGCTTCAGTGCAATTTGATTTTTTTGTTTTTTTGGATGGCTGGAAAATCCCATTAAAGCATGCTCTGAAATGCTGTCATGTGTGCCTTGCTTCAGGGGAAGACAGATGAGGTGGAAACTTGCATTGAAACATGCTGACGGTGCATAAATATTTGGAAGAGAAGGCTTTGTTTGCACATTCCTCTTGCTTAGTTTAGCACTTCACAAAGAAATTACTTTTTATATTCTGGCTAATTTTTCTGAATTAAATGAGGTGTAAGACATTGGCCTACCAAGCAAATACTAAATGTCATTTCTCTACAGAGCAAGTATTTGCCCCACCTTTGCCTCATCACAGAAAGGCAAAATAACCTTTGTGAAGTAGGTTAATATAATTGAAAAATACAATTATTGTATGCAAAATGAAGATGACAGTGTGAAATTATCCAGGTTTCTTTTGACTACAAAGATCTAGAATCTTTCTGATTTTTTTTTTTTAATAGCTCTTTGAAAAAATACTGGTAGTTTAGAACAAAACTGTTTTTTAAAAATTCAAGAAAAACTCCAATGACTTGAGGATAATCTTTTTCAAATTTATAGAGTTGTCATGTCTTTTTTTTTTTTTTTTCCTGTGAAAAGAGGAGACTTGAATATCAGATCCAGACTGATAAAGTTGGAGGCTAAATTTTGTACAGCTGGTTTGTGGTACAGGAATATCCATAAAGGTATTACATGTGAAATTTGGCCCATAGTTTTGCTTTTTAAGATGTATTGGGAAAAAAAGAATCTATAATGGTTTCAAAGTAGGAAAAATGCTACGTAATTACCCCTGATCTTGTAACATTTTCAGATTGTACAAACTGCAATGAAATTATGTTCTTGTAAATGGACTGGGCCCAGGTACTGTTGCTTGGCCCTTACTCTCATGCCTGAAGATGTGTAATCTGAAGGTAGTGCTCTGTTGTTTTTATAATCCCTTACTTGACCCATAATGCTTTAAAAGGCAAACAGCACTGTTATAATCTGTGTTCTGAATATTTTGATGTGTTGATGTGGGAACAGATGGGAGACCTAGAGCCAAATGAAGAAGGAAGGTTGTAGATTGTGAGTAGTATATATTAAAAGACCGCTTGCCATCCATCAGTTTGATTTCTATTATATGCTTGTATTTACTCCCTAATATTTTAAACCACTTTATCCAGTTCCTCTTATTCGTTCCATACTGGGCACTGGACTGCTTCCCTTCTTTCATAGGTAGGTAGTTATAAAGGTATATGCAGTGTCTTTTGTGTATGTAATAATACATACGTTCTTTGGACTACTGTGTAATACTAAAATGTGAAGGTAAGCTGGTTCCTGAGCTTTAGCAAGTGGTTGAAATATTTGGGAAATTGTGTGGCTACAACCTGTGGAAGATGCTAAATTTGATGTTAATAACATGAAGACTGTTGAAAGGTAAACAGCCATTTTAGCATACTGGAGATCCTAAGTGAGAACATAAGTAAGAGCTGCAATATTAGATAAGCCAAAAAAGTCAGTCTGGCATTGTGTGTTGTGCCAGCAGCTGACTGGAGATGCTATGGGAAGGGTCTCAATGAAGAGCATGAACAGAGTAACCTTCCCTGGTAAAGTCCTGGTTACTGTTAGATTGGAAACTTCATGGGATAGAGGATACATCTGGACAATTGTGTTATAGTCATCAGCAAATTTCTCCTTAATTTATTGATTTTATTTCTGTTATTTAAACCTGTGTCTACTTTTTTTCTCAACAGCATTTTACAGCAGCAAGTTCTGTAACTTAAGCACTATGTGAAAATTCAGGTGTTTTGATTCGCTTACATCTTTCAGCCTAGGTCACTGTCCCTCCTGTCCCACATGTTGTCAGAAATAATGGTTAGCTATAATGTGTTTATATTCTCTGGGCACGAGTATATAGCTGAGCTGAATGTCTACCTTCTTTGAAAAGAGTGATTTGTTATATAGTGATTATTTAAACATAGAAGGTTATGGGTTTGTTTTGTTGGGTTTGGGTTTTTTGTTGGGTTTTTGGGGCAGGGGGGGCGGGGTTGATGTTTTTTTTTAATAGTAGTGTGTAGGTTTTAATCCTTATACAGTCCAGTTTTCAGCTGGAGTTCAGAGCTTCTGTTTTCAGTTCCAGCTTCTCAGTTTGTTGTCTGTAAAGCATAGGGAGATGCTTTGAACTGCAAAGTGAAAGCTGTTTGTAATTTACAAAACACATACAGACTTTATTTGTATGAAAATAGGACAAAGTAGGAGAGGAAAATAAAAGTGAGTGCACATTCCAGTCTTCTAATTTAAGGAGGCTGTGAGTGAAAACATGCTATAAAGAAAAATGCAGAAGTTCTGATACAGCTTGTATGTTTTTTTCCTTGAAAAGAGCTAGCAGGTCCATTGATTGCTTTAACTTACCATAAAAAACCAAAAACCTGAAACAAACAAGCAAAAAAGACAAAACACACAAAACCCCCAAACAACATGATAGCTATTGAATAAGCAGCTGTCACTTCACTAGTGTAACATGTGAATTTATCAATACATTATTTAAAACATCAGCCACCTATAAATGTGAGGTAGAAGGATCATAACATAGTTCCCCTGGCTTATTGTGTATTGACTTTGTGAGTTTACAACTTGGTAACATGGGGAGGAAGTTATTGCAAATATTGACAATAGTGATCATAAACTGAATGTTAATTTTGTAGTCTGTAATTGGAAGTTTCCACTCTTTGTGTGAGTGTGGGGAGAATGTGCTTTTTCGGTTTGTGGAGTTTTTGGGGAAGCTGAGGGGTTGCTACATTTTCTCCTAGTTCCCAGATTAGCTATATATGGGGTTTTTGTGAGTGTGGTGTTGTTTTGTTTTTTTTTCAAGCAGACACTCTGGTATTTCATATTTTTAGCTGTCAGATTGGATCCTATGGTATCCTGTGTATTAGCAGTATTTCATTTCCATAGTAAGAACACATTTGATGATGAGAGACAAGCACATAGGCTGCTTCAGAAATCTCTTTCACTATGGTGAGGTTGTTTTGTTTCTGGGAGTTTTCTTTGATTGTTTTGGTTTGGGGTTTTTTTGGCTATTTGTTGTTTGTTGTTTTGTTTTTTTTTCTTGAGGGAGAGCCTCGTGTTACCTGTATTTTTGTCAGCTTATTTGTCAAAATAATTCTGTAGCTCTGCAGAAAGTTTTGCCGTTCACTGTTGCCACATAACAACCTTTAATTCTTTGCAGAGGAATCATTTATCTGGAGCTTCCTTCCTCACACCTTCTTACTACATTGAGTGTAGTCACACAGGATGTATTGGGTGTATCTGCAGTAGCATTTTGGTTTAGATTAGGAGTACGCTTTGGAAGCAAAACTCCCAGTTGTCACCACTTTCTGTGCTTTGGTTTGTATTGCAGAGGCATTTCAAAGACTCAGACTTAATTACTTTAAACCAGAAGATGTGCTCAAAGAGCATCCCTTTTGCAGTCCCACTGCCACATGGTTTTCAGCTCATGGAATCAAATCAGACCTCTAACCCAAAGTAAAATTCTCAGTGTATGCATTGTGTCAATTGGATCCTCAGCAGCAACTGTTTTTTTCTTCAGATTCACTGCTATTGCTCTGCATTCCTGGCTGATGTGAATTTAGTCATGGATAAACATAATGCACTTAAAGGCTATTATTCATGACCACTGTACTTGCTTCAGATAAAAGAGTCCAGCTATTCAAGCCCAAGTTAGAATAGATAATATCAAAGTGGTTGACAATTTGAGTTGAATTTGG
The DNA here is from genome assembly GCF_033783945.1 of Neopsephotus bourkii. NCBI lineage: Eukaryota > Metazoa > Chordata > Aves > Psittaciformes > Psittacidae > Neopsephotus > Neopsephotus bourkii. The sequence goes on from NW_026902237.1 coordinate 336,378, forward strand.
AAGCTGACACTTAAGCAGTAATTAAGTCTGTGAATACCATAGCTATAATGAATCTGTTTTCTGTCTCTGTTGCCTTTTGCCCTTTCTTACTTTATCAGTCTGAGTTCTCCTACATTCTCTAACATACTTATTCTTGTGACACAATTGCTAATGCAGATCACCACCATATTCTGACACCTCTTCTGTGCTGGATGAGCTCTTTCCCTGTTCTCATCTCTTCAATGTTATTTGACTTGCTAGTTTGCAGCCATCTGTAGAGGCTGTGGCTGGTCCTTAGCAGGGTGTATGCTTTCTGACTGCCTTCTTTCTGATGGTGAAAATGGGTAATGATTTACAACCGCCAAAGGCGCCGTGCTTCCTGAGATACTGCCGCAATTGGTAAACCCCATCTGTACTTCAGTGAGAACGTTAATGGCTTTTCTCTGTTCTTCTTGGTCATTGATCTTTGTGGAAAACTTATGGTAGCACAGAAGAAGAAATCTCCGTGTCAGATTTAGTTAAAAGCTACTGGGGGAGGGGAGGGTGGAGAGAACAGAAAGTAACACAGATTCATTAGTTTTGCGTCCAAACAAAATCAGAATAAAAACATATCCTCCTGCGAAAGCTTTATTTAACTGTTCACCGGTCCCACTTGAAAAAGGAGAGAAATTTGTTATCTTTATGTCAACACTTAGATGGATTATCAAGATAAATACTCCAAATTTTAATTCCCAAAGCATAGTGGGATTGTCTAACGTAAAACAGCAATGTCTTTTAACTGTAGCTTATAGAAGACTGAGATCTGAAATGCCACTATGTAGACAGCTCAAAAAGGCACAGTCTCTTGAGGATTTATGCAGTTCTGGTTTCAGTACAGATGCAGTTACATAAGTGTTCAGTTATGCCTCACAAGAACTGCCCCAGATGGTTCCCATGCGCTTTAAAACCATGAAACCTGCAAATGAAAGTTTTCCAAAGGGAGAGTGTTGTTACTTCTCCCACATGTCCTACTGGCCAAGTGTGTGCATCAGAAGATTGACCTTGTCTGGTTTTGAAGGAGAGGAGAAGAAAGAGATATCTTACAGCAACTGCCCGTTTGAGCCAGAGGAGCCTGGAAGTAACCAGAGAATAGCCAGCCAGAATATCACCACAGCTTTAAAACAACAAAAACCACCTAAATAGATGTGCTGTTTTGGGCTGTGAGAGAGTTTTTCTTCATGGTAGCTGGTATGGGACTGTACTTTGGGATTTATGCTGGAAACAGCGTTAATAACACAGGGATGCTTTTGTTATTGCTGACCAGTGCTTACACAGAGCCAAGGCCTTTTCTGCTCCTCGCACCACCCCACCAATGAGGAAACTGGAGTGCATGTGAAGTTGAGAGGGGACACAGCTGGGACAGCTGACCCCAACTGACCCAAGGGGTATCCCATACCGTATGGGGTGATGCTCAGCATATGAACTAGGGGAAGAAGAAGGAAGGGGGAACATTTGGAGTGATGGCATTTGTCTTCTCAAGTGATGTGTGGTGGAGCCGAGGTGGCTGAACACCTGTCTGCTGGTGAGAGGCAGTGAATGAATTCCTTGTTTTGCATTGCTTGCATGTGGGGCTTTTTCTTTACCTGTTGAACTTTTTCAGTTTCAGTCTTCCTCCCTCCTCATTCCCAAGGCGAAGTGAGTGAGTGCCTGTGTGAAGCTTAGTTGCCAGATGGGATTGAATTGTGACAGCCCTTTTTGGCACCCAACATGGGACCTTTTCGGCACACGTCACAGTTACTTTGGAAGAAGGGATAATGAGGCAGATGCCTAGACTTCAGTCTTAGCCATCCGAAGTCCTGTCCAGCTGCTGTCAGGATGAGCCATCTTCTCTGTGTTAACAGGGTGGTGTTGCAGAGTTGTACTTGGCATGCTTGTTCTATGAGTAGTAATGATACACTTTATTGGTTTTAAGGTGGAATGGCAGTCCACTGAATACAGGTTTCTCTTAGCAGTCTGGTTTGTGGGTTTGAGTCCATGTGTAATCAAAATTAATGATAATATTTTATAATGCTGTGATTGGGTAGTATCTATAAGGCAGAGGTTTTTTCAGTTCTCTAATTCGCTCTTATCCTTGTGCTGTAATAAGTCTCAGGTGGGAGAAATCTTTTCTGTCTTTGTCGGATTAAGTAGCTTCAGAAACGTTCCATCCCTCTTTATTCCCACCCAGTTTCTCTGGAAAACCTTTCTGTTGCAAGCAGACTGAACTTAATAAATGCAGGCTTCTCCCGTACCCTTATCTACGGACTTCCTATTCAAAGAAAAATCAATGGATTTCTCCAACATTTGAATGTATTTAAGATCTTTGGTGTGCTTTTACTGGGGAAAAAGTTATTTGAAACAGGTCATAATAAGAAAAAATTGTAATCTTCTGCAGCATTTTTTCCAAGGATGTAAAAGACGCACATGGTGGGACTGGGTTTTTAAGGTAGGCACATAATGTATTTTGAATAAAGGCAGTCAGGCAACTATCATCTGTTTTCCTCTGTAATTATTTAATGTTGTTATTTTTCTTCTAAACAAACCTCCCGCAGGAGTGTTTCAGTTGTTGCATTGCACCTGGTTTGGGGATATGGATTGGAATAGGTGTGTTCATTTTTAGACTGAACATCTACTTATGTTCAAGTCAGTGTCCCTTGAATGTACCTGCTTTCATGAAAAGCTCTAGAAGAACCCACATATTTATAACTTTAAAAAGTTGTATAGCTCTATGTAGCATCTGGTTGTAATTGCATCCCAGTGGCCTCATTAATTGTACAGTTTACAAAATGAATACTGATGGCTGTATTCCTTGTTAGAATTGTACTGTAGAGTGAAAAAAGTAAATTCCCTCTTCCTACCTGGGTACTGTAATGTCTATTCCCTCCCCATTTTTGAGAGGACATGATGGCCTGGCAGTGCTTTAAATCACTGTTAACGCAGCCTGTGAGAAACTAAGTGTGTGAAAATGTTTTTGCTGCTTTTTGTTACGCTTTTCTCTTCTCTTTGTAAGTTCTTCCGTTAAGGACTTGCTTTGTTCTTTATATTCTGTCTCCCTAGAATATATGACAAGTCAGTGAGTGGGAATAGTGAAGGCAGTTTGGACTTGTATGCCCTCCATCAGATCTTCTGTCCTGTAACAGTACATGCTGCACTCGTTTCCATTGAACTTGTCAAGTGTTCCCAGAAGTAGTATACCTGCCAACCAAATATGGTTATCTTGACAAATGCAACAAAACCTTGCAGAAATACTGTCATGAGCCAGCAACTTTCAGTGCTGAAATTAACTGGCTTCCCACTTTAAGGGATACATTGCACTACTAGAGTATGATTACCAGCTTTGAAAATGTGCATAAAAATATTCTATGCTTTGTGCTTATACGTAGTGTATACAAGGTTTGGGAACTGTCAGGATTAAAAATAAAATAGGTTAGTTGTGGAAAGAAGTGTAAAGCTCAGTTTGTTACTTCAATATTCTTTAAAATTTCATGCAAAATGTTTTCCCTTAGTGAGACTATAGCCCTTTGGTGGTGAGCACAACTGCTGGTAAATAGCAACGGCTTTGTTAGTATGTTTCCTTTGCTGTGTCATGTGCTTTAGAACTCACTGAATTTCCATTAGGTCATTATACTTTCTATTAGAAGTGGAAGGTTGATTGTTTTAGTTTAGTTTTGTTTCTTACCATTATCCTGTCAGCCAAGTAGGCAGACAGAAAAGGTCACTTGTTGGTCAGGTATGTCAGCTTGCCATTGAGCTCAGAATTTAACACTTGGCTATAGAGCTATCCATGCTGTCCATTGTGTTGTCACTTTAGCAAATCTAAGGTGATGTATAACCTCTTGAAGAGTGTGGAGGGGATAATATGTAGAAGATAGTTGGAAAAGGGATTCCTGATACAGTAAACAGTGGTGTTACTAGTGAGATACTCTGGGTAGAGGATTTTATGTTCTTGCATTGGCATGTATATGTGAAAAACATTGCTTTTGACACCATAAGAGCATCCTAACCTTCAGTAAGGTTCATGAAGACTTAAAAGCAGAAACTAAATAGAGTTGGGTAGAGAAATAAATGAGTCAGTAGCGAGTCAAGATGTAGTATTGCCAGCCCTGTTCAGCTTTATTATGTACTTGCTTGTTTGATCCCTTTTTCCAAACAACCTTTGAACTATTTAGTCAGTTTGAACCAAGACTGTCAGAGAATAGAGGACTGAAAAATAATTAAGCTTTTTCTTTTATGTGAAGGGGCAGTTGAGGGCAAAGACGCAAGTGGTTCTCTGCGGTGTCTGTTCTGTGAGTTTACTGTCTATGTAGTGGCAGGGCAACCATTCCCTGTGTACTCTAATCAACCTTTTCCCCAATACGTATTTGTTTGTCACAGCAAGAAGTTAGCTGTGTTTTGTGGGAGCTTGGAAATGAAGAAGTTTGGGGAGAGGAAAGGTAGGGGACCATAAAAAAAAGACACACATTTGTAGTAAAATGGGCAAAATTAGTTTCAGGTAGATCAAAATACTTGTAATTGCTGTAAGAATTACAAATTAGAAACTGAAGGTTGTTGAAGGGAAGTTTCTCCACCACAGCTGCTGGAAAGCTGTATTTGATATTTCCTAGAGAAGGGCACACTGGTTCCTTTTGTAATGGAGGAATGGTGAAGAGAAATGTAATATGTGTTTTGCTGCCAATTCAGCAAATCTTCGTTTTTGTCTCCAGTTCATAAGATACTTGCCTTCATTTCCACTGACAAATAGTGCTGGTGTTTCTTCTCCACACATTTTCCCCATCTGGGAATGAATATTAGAATACTGACATATACAAAGGTCATGGTGTTCCAAGTACCCAGTGTCAGGTGCCAAGGTGGCAGTGCCACATTCTGCTTCTGGTGGACAAGATCCAGTAGCAGGGAAGAGGCATTAGTCCCCTCATTTCCATCACAGTTCGAGAGCCATCTAGTTGTGACTAGGCGAGCATGGATGTGGATACATGTTTTGCTTTTGTTTTTTGTTGTGGGTTTTTTTTGTATTGTTTTGTTTTGTTTGTTTGTGTGTGTGTGTTTTAGTGGTTTTTATGTTTGTTTGGTTTTTGTTGGGTTTGTTGTGTTTTTTTTCAAATGTTGTTGAAATCCACACATGTTGCTTGTTAAGGGGTGAAATATCAAAGACTACCCGATTTTTTTTATTTTTATTCTAAATTTAATGCAGAGAAGAGTCCCCATTAGAGAGGGTAAGCTTGGTGAGGTACATTTCATACACTGTTGTACTGCTACTTCACCAGAGCAAGGGAGGACTCATGGGTCTTGCTTTTCTATTACTGGGAATCTTGAGCTGCTATTGCAAAAGCAGCCACCTGAAACTGGCAGGTAATAAATGGCAGAATAAATTCGTAAGGTAACCGATGAAGAGAATAGTTACAGCACTAGCCAGATTTTTTTACCTGCTTGCTAGTAAAAGCTTGGCAATTTCTTCAGCATAGATATTTGGGTTGTAACGATGTGACTACCCAGAAAATGACACTGATTTTGGCTTTGTTCAAGAACCAAGGGGCAAAGGTGGTTTTGTCTTTGCATAGAGAAGTCTGCGAAGAAAAATACTCCAAGAAACTGAAAACAGTCCCTCAAACTACTCTTTTTGCCTTTAGATGTAGTTCTTGTTGGTGTTTTGCCTGGTGGGTGCAATGAGTTTTTTTCACTCTCCTGAGGGCATCTTTTGTCTGGTCTCTTTCCAAGATGTGGTATAAAGTACATGTAGGTTCCTGTAGGACAGGTTGGGATCCTCTCACGTATTTCTGTTTCCCTTGCCAAATCACGGATCTTGTTCTGCCACTGAACTTTATGCAGGAATCGTGTTTTAATCAGTAGCATACTGTGAATGAGTTTGCATGTGTTCATTCTGATTTTAGAAAGTGTGATCCAAAGACTAAAGATAATGAGTTGACTTGGTGATCTCTGCAGAGTGAATTTAAGTCTTGGATATGGGTTAAGTAATTACAGTGGAGAAAGTAATACCTTTCAAGTTTGATTAGGGAAAACAGTGGTTGCAGATTTACTTAAAGTTATATACTCCTTCTGTTTCATATTGGCATTTTTTGCATATTCTAAATATAGAAAGCTTTGAAAAAGGTTAAAGCATTCACCATTTCACAACAGTTACCTTTTTTTTTGGATAGTGTTCCTATACTACTGAATTTAGTCTACATGCAGTATTGGTACAGTTCAAAAAAGGGGTTAATCTTGATCATGGGGTTTCCAGCACTCACTCGTTTGTAGCAGCATGTGGAAACAAAGAGAAACTTTTGCAAGTTCATCAGAATTCACAGACTAAATGGGATGTTTCCTTTTTTGTTACAGACTTTATATTTGCAAGTTCCTTGCCTTGACAGTAATCATCATGGATAGCGGTAAGTTTGTTAACTTAGTGATAAGTGTGCATTCTTTATTACTTCCTGTGAAGTGGGCGTTAACACACCCTGAAACTATCCTTTGCTGAAAATCCCAGCCAGTTTGCATAAACAATGTCCTCTGCTATTGAACTAGATCTGGTGTTATATAGGATGCAGATCTTTTCCCGCACTAAACTGAACTGGAATCATACTGCTGTTCTAAAAGAGATACTATATGCAGGCTAATAATCATCACATACTCATTTGTGGACTTTTGAAAGCTGGCTGCAGATTGAAGACCACAGAGATGAATTTCCAGACTGGAATACTTTAGTTTTAACTGTTCTTAAGCTTGTCCTAGTAACTCAGCATTCTCAGAGCAGGATTTACTTTTAAAGCATTTTAAGTAAATGCTCAAATCTTTCTCCATTCTGCTCTGTGCAAACCAAATAATTTTTTTAAGATCACCTACAGAAAGTTTCAGAACTGTCAGTAGCTGCACCTTCATGATTAAAACTAAATGTCTATATCTAGTATTTAGTGGTGGTTTTAATCTGCTTAGGTGTTGGTAGGAAGTCAGAAAAGGGAAGATTCAATAGTAGTCTCAATAGAACTGGTTTTGGTGTCCAGAATGCCGTGGGCTTTGCTTCAGCAACACTTCTGTGCCTCTGAATACTTTTCCCATGCTGCTGCTCCCTGTTCCTTCTGTCACTAAGACCTGAAGCCTATTTTCTTTGCCTATGGCAGCTTCAGCTGGTAGGCTGAGACGTATTTATCCTCTCATTTCCTTACCTCTTTCTGATTCTGATTGAATTTCACCTTGCTAGAGTATCTATTTGCTATTGTGATAAGCACACAGGTTTTCTGGGAAATGCGTAATAGATTGATCTGGCTGTATTACTCCCTTCAATAATAGTAAGTGAAACTAAGACTTTGGAATGCTTTTCTTTGTAGCTGTCTGATGCATAAAAACTTGCTAAAAGCAAAGTGTTACAGTAACACACTGAGCACTAGCATGTTTGAAGAAGTAAACATGTATTCAAATGCATTTAATTTGGTAGCTCTATAGCTTTATCTGTATTCTACAAAAGTTGAAGGAGAGGAAGACTAGATTATTTGTTTCTGTGCCTATCTTACGTAATGCCAAAAAAAATTTTGTTTTTTTTCTTAGTCCCTTTTGATTTTCCCTTTATTTGCTAGTTAGTCTCCTTAACAAAGTGAAAAAGAAGTTTTATCTTGCTCCATAACTTTATTCTTGTCACATGCAATTCTTCCCTGATTATCTTTAACTCCATAGTAACAACTAGAGTGAATTCAACCACACCATAGCTTGCCTAGGTGCACATCCAGCTCAAAGCAGGTTTTTTAGTCCCTCCTATGCAACTGTAACTGAATGTATACATGGTGCTACTGGAATACTAAGTAATATGGTTCCGTTATCTCATTTTATGGGATTCATCAGGCAATGACTGATTCTCATTAAATGACTATATTTCAGTTGGTATCTCTATCAAGATTGCTTTGATCAGTGTATTTTTTTTTTCTTGCTGCATTTGCATTGACTTCTTGATTGGATTTAAAGTCAATAGGAGTGTGGAGAGCTACAAAAATGTCAAATAAACCCAGACTAATTAATATACTTAATTTTTCCAGTTTTGCAGAGTCGGAAGCCATTCCTAGTCTGGACTAATCATGGATTATTATTTATCAGACACATTTAGAATTAATCATTGTGTGCTTTATTTTCCTCAGTTGGCTTTTTTATCTCTATGATGAATGCTTTTGCTCTACTATATTATAAGAGAAGAGACTTTCTGAATATGAATCACTAAATAAAAAAGTTGGAGTTTTTTATATAGTCATATATTGGCCATTCTTGAATATTGGATTACTTTAATGTTTTGCTGTTCTTTGTCAATGCATTTTGAAGTAGAAATGTATGCTGAGCTCTTTTTGGAAAACTAACCTATTTCCTAGAAACTCATCCCAGTGAGTGTATCGAATGCAATATTTTGTAACATGTCAGCTTCTAAACCTTTGTTTTCAGTTTCCTGCTTTGGTAAATTGAAAAGTGCTTGCAGGAACAGAGATTTGTATGTTTCTGAGAGCCAGAGGCTTTGAATTGGGGTATTTTCAGCTTCCTGCATTTTCATTTTTCTTTTCCTTCTGCATTCAGTACAAAGCTGTCACAGTTTCTCTCATTGCTCTTTTCAGAAACAGATTCCACTTGTGAAATGAAATTCCCTAGGTTTTATCTGCTGAAGGGAAACTTGATTTATAGTGTATTATCTGCTCCTCACTGATTCCACATATGGGCACTGTTAAGAGAATCTGGGCTGTACCTCGTTCTGCTTCAGGAATGCCCAGAGGAGGAGTTGTTGAGAACTATAGAGGACTGGCAGTCCATCCCCCTGCATGGCTGCATGCTGGCTTCCTGATGCAGACATGTCCTTCAGGTCATCATGTTTAGGTGATCACTGAGATGTGTTGAAAGAAACCAAGCTCTTTAGGCCTAGAGAGGAGTCAGAGGAGTGGTGTGGGAAATGTAAAGAAGCCATCCTTTTTCCTTTCCCTTTTGAAGAGATCCTTGCATATTAATTTGTATGTTCAGCCAGCAAACTTACACAATAGCAGATGCTCATGTGCTCACCTGTGATGCTGTAGAAAACCAAAATTGTAATGGGTGCAGTTGTAGAGTTCTGTGCCCTGAACCTCTGTCAGCATCATGAATAGTGTAATTGTGTGGTGCATTTGTGGACCCACATGTATTCAACTGAAAGTATGGGAGTGACTGGGTGTTTTGGAGTTTAATCTTCAAATCTTAATTTAATCCTTTGCAAAAGGAAGATGACTGTCTAACAATTTATAACAAAGTATAACACAAAGACTAAACAAAATTAAAGTAGATCACCCTAATTATGGTAGTAACCTCATTGCTGAAAAATCACACAACATCAGTCTAAAGCAAAAGCATTGTGGTCATCTTTGTAGATTTGCTGCCATCCATTTTTGAAACTCAAAATCAGATTAGCAGGGAAAAGAAAACACAGCTGATTTGTATAATATTATAGATAAATCATTTCTTAAACCAGTCAGTTGCTGTCTTTAGCAGATAGTGAGTTTGCCTTCCTAGTATATCAGGTGTCTTGGACTAGCTGTAAATGAACCAATGCAGAAATAATTGCACAAGTAGGGAAAGTGGTTTGAGCATATCAGCATGGCAGTGTATTGAATAATTATCCACTCTTGCTGGCAGTGAGAGCACAAGAGCAGTAATACTGCACTAACATGATGTCCTTCCTTTCTGACCTGAAATACATGGAGAATTTCTGCATTGTTCACTGCAGATGTACCTCCTGGGTAATTCAGTCTGATGGATTTTGGAGTGTGCCAGTTGCTGTGTATTACTGTAAAAATCATTGAGTCAAGGAGTTTGAGGAAAAACTGAAACATCAGAAGAGCTTCCAGCTCTTTTCTTGAACAAAATACTAAGAAAAGCAAATACGGAATACTGTGTTAGAACATTTGTTGTCTTTTGAGGTTGTTTTATTTAATTCATTGAATAGGGTGAGGTTTTGTGTATGAGTCAAGAAAACAGAAGGAGGCTACTTCCCCCACACCCCCAAAAGGGCCATTATTTCATGGTTGAGATTTCTGGAGTGAAGGAAGAAAGTCTCCTTCAAAGTTTCTTAAGAAAACTTACAGACTTACAGCAGAACAGCTGCATTTGCCAAAGTTTATGTGACAGGGTAATATTCATAAATATTTATATCAAAAACTTCAGAGCATTCTGGTTGTGATGCCTTCAGGCAGTTAAAAAATATCCTTTTGGATGTTCACAAGCAGTATTTGTTTGTTCTGTGTCGTCTTAGTTTACGAATTTGCTTGAGCTGAGCATGTGCCTGTCTCTTCTGAGCACTCTTCTTAGGCACCGTCTTCAACTGAACTGAGGTCCATCACATTTGACACATATGACAATAACTACCCCAACAACTTACAATAGTGAACTGAAAGGCCTTTTATCATATTAAATAAAGGGGAAGACTTTGAAAAAGCTCTTTTAATTCTCAGAAGCACATTTTGTTTCAGCAGTTCTAACATGAGGTTTTGGATGTCTATTTCGGAAGTGACCTTTGTTGTCTTTCCTATTATTCAGTGTTCTTAACAGAAGACAAAGCCAATTCTGTGTTAAAAAGATACCCAAGAGCCAACACATTCCTGGAAGAAATAAAGCAAGGTGACATAGAACGTGAATGCAAAGAAGAAATCTGTAGCTATGAAGAAGCAAGAGAAGCATTTGAAAATGAGGAAAAAACGGTAAGTTTTGGTGTGTATGTAAAGATGGCTGAGGTGTATTGGCACTTAATTTTTGGGTGTGCTGAATGCTTGTGTGTCTTCCAACATTAGATTTGGTTTTTGCCCGTTTCTTTAAGCAAATAAGGTGTATGGTGGAAGTGGATAGTCTGCACAACAGTGATTTTTGAATCCTTTATCTCAAACTGAATTTGAAGGGGGTAGAAGTTTCAAAGATAATTTATGCTCATAAGTGTTGTGAAATAGACAGCTGGGAAGAAAAGGAACATGAATTAATAACCCCACTTGAGAAGAGGTAGGCAAATCTGTCATCGTTTGGCAGCACTATTTACCCAAATAGCCTACGTACTGGTTATCTTACTATCACACACTTAAGTTTGACTTGGATATCATAAATGCAGTTGTTTGTCTTAGAAAAAAGGGGACAAGGAGTAACGGGTTAAAACTTAAACCAGGGGAAGTTTAGGTTGGATATAAGGAAGAAGTTCTTTACTTTGAAGGTGGTGAGGCACTGGGATGGGTTGCCCAGGGAAGCTGTGAATGCTCCATCCCTGGCAGCGTTCACGGCCAGGTTGGACAAAGCCTCGGGTGACATGGTTTAGTGTGAGGTGTCCCTGCCCATGGCAGGGGGTTTGGAACTAGGTGATCTTAAGGTTGTTTCCAACCCTAACTATTTTATGAAATCATGGGATTGAGGCTGTTATGGGGCATATATAGTAGCAGAGCGTATAAGTCTTTGTTTATCTCACTCCTGGAATAACTTATTAACTATGTCCACATGAAAAGAGTGAGCAATTCAAAAAGCTTTCTGTTTAAAATATGCCTTCAAATCCTAGGTGCTGGTGTAGCTGGCCAAAGGGTTTAATGCCCAGACTGTTAATAGTCTAAAACAAGGAAAGTCTAGTGGTCTTTTTAAAACTAAAATCTGCAAACCCCCATAGGGTATTATTACACAGCAGTGATCTAACATATGGAAAGAACAATAATGTATGTTATGCAAGGGCAGTGATGCATTGACTTGATGGGAATGAAGCAGATACTGCCCACACAAAATTGTTGCATAAGTCTGATGGCTTCTGTAATTAATAGAAGCTTGTGGGCTAATGGCTCTGCAGGCAGTAGCTGCACATCATACCCAACATATCTTTTATTACTTCCCAACATATAAAAACAGCTCACAGGGTTTTGACAGTGGCATCTGACCTATTTAATGCAATACAGTCAAGGATTTTTATTATTATTATTCAAGACAGACATGGATGAAATTAGGCTGAATTTGACGATAAATGTGAACTGAAAAACAGGTGCTAGAAAATGTGACTCAGAACAACAAACAAATACTTCAGCAAACACTTTTATCCCTTGTGTGTTTTTGCACAGGGAAATTATACTTGCAAGGCCGGTGGGTTAATGGGCAAAGTGGCACAGGGAGCATTGCAGATTTCTTCCAGAATTTACACAGGTGATGCATTCCACTCTTTAGTGACTTGGCTCTACATGAGGTAATAGCAATGTGTAAAGGCATACTGAATGCATTAAGTTCTTGGCATCTTTTTGCTGGAGATCATAGCTGGGGAGATGGATAAGGCTGGAATGAGAGCTTTTTAATTTGTTAAAATTAAGTAGTAGGACCTGCAGTGTCTCTTCAGAGCTTCTTCTTTCTGAAACTAAAATGCATGCACACACGTGTTTTACCTCCCAAATTTGGCTTGGTGTGGCTATTCCTAATGATGGCTAATTATGTAATTAAGAATAATGTGTACAATGGCACAACTTGCGTAAAACTCCAACACAACATCACTTCTGGTGAAGTAGCACAAGAAGTTCAAGTCCTCAGAGGAAAGCATAGCCCAAACATACTGCTTCTCACTTCAGCTTCTTTTCTGCCATTTAGGAACATTTTGTGTTTCTATTTTACTATTTCCCAAATACCTTTTGGTATTTGGGAAATAGTAAAATAGAAACAGTTACGTTTCCATCCTTGCTGTAGCCTTTGTGTCACAGTGGAGAAAGGGCTTCCAATGAGGTCCTGAAATTTTATCCATTTCTACTACTGTATCTTTTTTGACTAGCTGCTTTATTCTGGTGTTGGTAGTTTGCTAATGGGCCAAGCTCTGCTAATGTGCAGCTGTTCCTAACCAGCCTCATTTACTCAAGGCTTTGTTTAGTCCATTGTTCTCCAGCTGTATCCATCTTTACAGCCACTTAGGTAAAACTTAATTTCTGTGTCCCAGAGGAAGGAAATGGATGCAGTAGACTAGCTTCATGGTACAGTACATTCAGAGTGACAGATGCAGCAATTTCATAGTATAGGTAGACTGGAAGTCAAATAGGGTCTGTAGCTTGTTTAGCTCATGGTAACTGTTTTGTGACATCTCTCTCTTTGTATTTTTTATCTTGTCCACTTGGTTCTTGGCTTTTCTGCAGTCTTCCGGGGAAATGTGCAACATACAGATGTGTAATACTGAAACAATACCAAGCAGTTCCCTCAAGTTATTTTTATTGCATGAGTTTTTCTTGGAAGTTAGCATGATGTATGTTAAGTGTACATGCATAGCTGTAATGGAAATATTGAATGCCTTTAACACTATGTAGGCTTGGGGATTTTGATAGGTTCAGAATTATTATTTTAAATGATAAAGGGATTATAAAGATAATACAATTATGTTAGAAAGACTAGAGCCAACAGGGAAGAATTTGCATGGCTTTGTGGATAAAACAGAGTATGAAAATCAGTGCTGACAAATGTAGTGCATATGTGGGAAAAGGGAACATTCATTGTATATATGAATGGCTCTGAACTTGGGGACAGGATCTGAATTTGAATCTATGAAGATTTGTATTTAATGCTTAGCAGTCAGGCAAAACCAAAACAAAATAAAAGCTTGAGTACTAGGAATATGAAGAAAGGAAAAGTGATGAAAATGGAGAACATAGTTATGTCATTGCACAACTGCATCTTGAATGTGCTAAATACAGCTCTGACCTCCCTGTCTCCTAGAAATCAAATTAGTAGCTGAGGAAGGAGCAGAGGGACAAGTGTGACAGTTGACCAAAGATATGAAAAGACTTCTATAACAATAATAGATATTGAAAGAGTTAAATGAGGGAATATGTGAAGATGTCTGTGACGAGCATGAAGATCGAACTGAGGTCAGTCACTTGCCATCCTTCTGACAGGAGAGCTAAGAGAACCTTAAAGGAAACTGGAAGGTGCAGGTTCAAAGCAAATTGAAGTGTCTCTTCTCACCACAGATAATTGAGCTGTGGACTGCTTTGCCACAGGATGTCTTGGATCCTGCAAGCTTGTATAGGTTCAGAGAACAACGATATAAATGAATGGAAGATAAATCAATCTGAAGCCATTGAATAAGAGGGGTCAGCTTTGGCTAATGGAAGTTCTGCAAGTACAAATATTTGAAGCTGAGAGAGTATTGGTGTCTGCTTTTATTTGAACTCTTCTTCCAGGACTCTCTAATGATTGGTGTTAGAGAGAAGGTAACAGATTAGGTGAACCCTGGGTCTGATCGAGTAAAGCTGTTTATTTGTAGTAGCTGTAGCCTGCAGGCAGCACTGTATGTGATCACTGGTAAGTTGTTAGAGGTTGCTGGGAGACTCAGAGATTTATTCAGAGGTTTCTTTGCAAAGTATCTGAGTATGATTGAAGCACTGGTACATTTTATTTACATTAACTAATTTTTTTAAATTATACTGCATGAAGACTTGAAAAGTTAGAAATCACAAATCTTCATTTGTGTTTAAAATTTCCCACAAATTTTAAGTATTAGAGAAAATTGCAAGGTTATAGCTCTATTCTAGCAAAACAGGCCACTAAAAAGCTTATCAAGCAACTCAGAACTTGTCGGCACCAGATCTGTGATCAAGTAAGACTGCTAACATAAGTGTGTGTGTAGTTAATGGGTGCTGGAAAAATACCCAGAAGAGAAGAGGTGAATCTTTTGCTGCTACCTGGAATTGAGGGCAGACCAGAATAAAACAGTGTAGCAGGTACCCTTACTTCCAATTATTGCCTTGTTCACATCCTCTGCCTAATGAATACCAAGCAGTCTCCTGTCTGGCATATTATTAGTCTACCTTTAAAACAAATCAGACAATTGACCAAGAATCATCTGAGGTTGTTGATACTGTCAAATGTAGTAAAGGCCTCAGCTGAAATTCTCAGCAGGGTGCGAATCTCTTAACTTTCATGTGGATTCTTTATTTGAATCATCATTCAGATCCAGTCGACTGGTGCTCTGTTCTGAGAAGTATTAGAAATAAAAGGGAAACAAAATTCTGGCAAATTGACTGCAAGTGTCTTTGTGTGAGATACCCTTGAGAATTCATTTTGATTATTTCCAACTGGATTTGCCAAAGCAGTAAGGGACATTGAGAAAAGTGGTTCCCAGGAATAAATGTTAGATGTTTTCTGAGTTTGTTGCAGTTATATGATTCTGGCCTGTTTATCTTACTTTTTCAGCCTTTTAAGGCATATATGCCTGGTATTCCCACCTGTACAGCACCCAAGGGTAAATGGTTATTGAAGTATTCTTTTCATAAAACAAGAGGTAATAATTTTGTCAAGTAGTAGTAGTCCTTTTTGTTGGTGGTTTAAGAGACCAGCAACTGTGGAAGGGATGTTTGTGCTGTGAGTTCTCCAACTTTTAAATTGCTCTAAATTTCTATGAGAGTTGTGCAGCTGCTTCCTAAGTTTTCAGTACTTCCCCCCTCTTCGATTTTTTTCATAGCAATTTGTAGAAATGCTCACAGTGTGCAAAGTCATCCAAGTTCTCTGGTTTTGTTGGACGGTGATTCAGCTTTGACTAGGTGGCTTTTCCTCTTCCTGTGCTTTCACTTCACAGTGCAATGTAGCTGTGTGGTGACAGAGCAGAGGGGGAACTACTTGGCAGCTGTGCAGCTCCAACCAGAGTATTAGTTTCCTAAAGTTCCTGTCAATTTTATCACTCTGGAATTAACAGTATTTGTGCTTCTCTTGAGCACAAGAAATTCAAGCTAGAAACATGGGGTCTGGTACACCTAGTAAGATTTTGGTTGGTGGGATTTTGTGGGTGTTTTTTTGTTTGTTTGTTTGTTTTCCTAATGACAAAACAAGTATTTGTTTCTTAGTATTTTTCACCTGTGTGCAGAACTTTCTTACTTTAGCCTCAGATCTAAGGCACTGTAACTTTTGACAGGGGCATATGTGTCTAAACTGTTGGAATTTCTTTTGCCTTGCATATAAATAAAAGTGGGCACTAAACTATTTTCATCCTTAAAGCAGTTTAAAGTCGTATCTTAAGCTCTTTATGCACCTGTCTTGTCACACCATCAACCTGAACATCCTTCACAACTACACACCCTATTCTGAACTAATTGTCTGCCATGCTGGGAAAACAGCTTTTCTGCTGCTTTGCCGTGTTGCAGAGTGACAGAGAGATGCTTTATTCCAACTTTCTGAAGAGGGTACAGAGACATTTTCTTCAGTAGTTAGAGCTGAGCCAGGAGTAACATGGAAACAATACTAAAATACAAGTCACAACTTACTACCCTTCCGTCAGAGAAGGTGTATTTCCTCTGCAGTCTGCAACACAAAATATATTGCTAGGAGTAAAGTGTGATTTCTTCTTTTTCATCAAAACTACCTTTTTCCTCCACAGTCTTTAAAATAATCCGTTCTTGCACACTATACTCGATGACTTCCAGTAAATCTTTGCAACTTTGCCCTCAGAACCAAACATTGTACCATTTTATGCTTTGCTGCTGTTGAGGCAGCAGAACAGTGAAGTGAGAAGCTTGGTTCCAGTACAGACAGCAGGATCTAATAATCCTAATGAATCTTTTTATACTTTTTTTAGTAAACAATATATTCATTATTTATTCTGCTAAAGAATCTAATTAGTCATATTCAAACTGGATGGAAAGATAATAGGTAACATCTTAACTGTCTGGTGATTGGGTGGGGAGACATGAGGTGTTGCATTTTGTTGGCTTTTGTCATGCAGAGATCTCAAAAGTCCTCAGCTGTGCAGCTAATGCAAGTTTTTAATGTTAGTTCGCCCCCCTCACATTTGTTTTTTCTGAAGTGCGCACAGTTGATCTGGTTCTCACTGTGAAACAATGCATCAAGGAAGGCCTTTGTAAATGAGTACCTGTAGAGGTTAGTCCATCTTCCCAGACTTGCTTACTTTGTTTGAAGTCAGTGCTACTTAGCTTAAGGTTATTTGGACCTTGGTTTGCATCAGAGGATCAGAGGGGCACTGTGACAACCTGCTTGTGATGTCAAGCCTTGGAATGTAGGAAAAATACTTGATCCTGGATTGCTGTAGGAATTAAGATTTTTTTTTTATTTATTCCTTTTATTTAAACTTGCACTGACTGTTGGTATAAGAACAACTGAATTTGTTTTAAAAATTTACAGGATAGCCAGGTATTCCATACACCTGGCATTGCTCTTAACCTTAGTGAATTCTGATGAAGCATTATGAGCATGTGTTTTGCCCATGGGGTCCTGGTCCTTTGCACAGGGCATGCTTAGCCCCCACACCAGAGGGGCCATGCTGCTTCTGGACTCAGGCTGCCTCTGAGATCAGTTTGATGGCACTATCCATTTAACACCAATTGCGGCAGCAGTCATGAACTAAAAAATGTATGGATCTGATTTGTCTGTGCACAAAGCCAGTCAGTCTGCAACCTGAGTGCATCACTTACTAATAACTGGGCACTGACAATATCGATTTTACCTGGTGACTATTTTATAAATACCTGCATGTGAGTATGTGTGCTGTCACTTAAAATGGATGTTGGCATGAGTATGAATGAGTCGGTCCTCTGCATTTTAAAAGAAAATAGTTCAGAGTTTCTGGCATGGATTTGAGGGTTGTGGGGCTTTTTTTTATTTATTTTTATTTTTTTATTTTTGTACATGACTATAAAAGTGGAAGTGCTGCTTAGTAGGAGAGATCTTATATTACAGGTGAGGATTACTACATTTTGAGGCATGGTACGCTTTGTGTACTGTTTTTTCATAGCATTCACTGCAGAGAAAACTGGATGGCAATGTGGTCTTTGTGTTCCTGCTTGTGCATATTAATATAGCAAAAAGTACTGTCAAGTATTGGTGTTCACCTTTATTTTCACTTGGTCATATTTTCTTTTTTCCACGTTCTGTTCCATTTATCTGTAGCTGTGTTGTCAAAATTTCCAGAACACAGTAAGCTGTGTAATATTCTCATAGTGCTGGAGCTATTTTTAACTATAAATAGAGGATCTGAATCAACTCAAAATAAGCTGACAATTGCTTTATGAGCCAGAGCGTGAGGGAAGTCTAAATTACGAGACGACAGTACAACATAGTTGTGCTTTGCCAAAATGGTATGTCATTCTGAAAGAGTGTTTCCCTGTGAAATTGTATTAGTATATTACTACAAATTTAAAACAAAGGAATGAAGTACTATCTTTTACCTTGAGCGATGCTGAAAAACTTTAATCCACCAGATGGCTGATTTGCATGCTGATTATATATTATTATTATTATTGTTGTTGTTGTTATCCTAGTCCTGTCTGAGCTGCGTGTTTACATATTAAGTGTAGACACAGGAATCTTAAAAGCAGTGAGGAATCGGTTTAAAAAAACCCAAAATTCTTTTGTATCGCTAATCACATCAGTAGAAAATTTGAAAGTTTATTGTGTGTGCTTATCCATACCAGTTCTTAGTTTAATCATCAGTATTTTAAATGCCTTTTTTGTTTTCTCATTCATTTGAAACAACTTGATTACAGTGATTGTTTTTTAACTGTAGTTTCTGACTTATCCTGTCTTGTTCTTCTAGAAGGAGTTCTGGAAATCCTACAAAACCGAACTTGAGGGAGAAAATAACACAGGACATACCTGGTATTCATTTTACCTTGCATTTCCATTAATCATTGGCCTTTTCATTATCCTCATTGTCATTTTTGTCATATGGAGATGCCTGTTTAAAAAGAAAATGCGTAGACAGTCGGTGTACATGCATAGGGGAGCCCAAGAAGCGATGGGTGATGGTGCTGTGGCTGATGGCAGAGGTCCTCTTCCGCCGCCTCTCAGCATTGTTCATTCCCCACAGGAGGAAATGTATGAAGTCAGTGGGCTCTCTCCAGGAGATCAGAGCTATATGGATGGACGGTCAGACTCAGTATCCACAAGGCTCTCAAACTGTGATCCTCCTCCTTCATATGAGGAAGCCACTGGTGAAAACAGTATGAGAAGAAGTGAAACTGAACAACATTTAGATCCCCCCCCAAAGTATGAAGACATTGTGAATTGTAGTTCAGCCGGTGCAATTGCACTATCTCCTATTGTCACCAGTACTAAGTAAACCAAGAAGAATGCTATGGACTTTTTAAAAATTACTAATCATTTTGTAGCACTTTATCTTGGCTTATTATGCATTTCTGTAATTTAGTGGACTTGTATGATGAACTTCACTTTGGGTTTAGATCCACTTTTTCTTTGGGTTTGGGATTTTTTTCCCTTTTGGCGGGTCTTAAAAATTAAGGACTCTGCATTGAGAGTGTAGTGCAGATACAAACGTGGTGCTCTGTCATATTTCTCAAAAGCAGTTCTGTGGTGAGGATGGCACTTATTTTAGTCCAAATATTCTCCACATTCCCCACAGGATTTATGGAATCTCCCCTTTCTTACTGCAGACTGTCAGAATTGCCTGAAATAGGGAATCCTTAAGCAGCATTTTGGACAGCTGTTTACACTAAAGGGGACTGATTTTGCAGTATTGCCTTTTGCCCAGGTGGTTCCTTTTTCTCACTTGGATTTTTTTGTTACAATTTGCACTCTATCATGGGCCCTTGAAGCAGTAAGCCATTGTGTTCAAACCAGTATCTCATTATGCTGGGGTAATAGCAATAATTTCAGAGTCCTAGCACAAGAGGTGTATTCTAAAGCTTTTGCTATTACAACTCAAAATTCTGTAAATGTGTAGAAGCTAACAATCCTAGACACTACTTAGTGAATTTAATACTGTACCACTTTTGTCCATGTTCTGACTTTCCTCTCTGTTTTCATATCTGTTTTTACTTGTGTATTCTAGAGGTGATGAGTGTGTGTATGTTAAGTTTAGAACTTGAAAGTTCATGCAACAGTAAATAATGAAAATACTGAAATACGTGAGTGGATAAAATCCTGATAGTGGTCTTCCTACCATAGTCTTCACTGGGACCAGGATATTATCCATAAACTCAGAAACCCGTAGATACTACTTTCCTTCTAAAAGGGGGAAAAAAGGAAAAGCATTCCGTGTATGTGTGTGACTTTTTTCCCCCAGCTGCGAAATAAAAACCTCTTCCTCAAATCCTGATACTCTTTGTCTCTTGCATACTTACACATGTGGCATGTGTGCACCTTGTGGTTGCTACGGAAATCCTTTGCAGAGAACGTAACCATTTTTTTAACAACAAATATATTTATTGCTTATCAATTCCAGCAAGGTGCTTCTGTTGCAAGAGTTAACTATGTTATAATGAAATACAACTGCTTAAATTTTTCATTGTTTCTAAGAACAGCATAGTACTCTGATCGATGAGATGAGCTCCTGAAACACACTCCATTCTCAGTGTACACAAGCCTTTTTTTTCCACAGCTCTTAGGTTACGGGTCCTCATCAGAGTTCCTGGGAAGCATGTTAGTCGAGCCTGGCTCCAGAAGTTGCTTCCTGACTCATTTCCAGCTTTGAGCATGGGGCCCACCTGCTAAGGCAAAACTGGGAGGACACATGGTGTGCATTTTTAGGAACACAGTGTAGGCATAGCCCCAAGCATTAGTCTGGAGTGACTTTTTGAGGTTGAAGACAAGTGGATTTCTGTCAGACTTGATGCAAGTTAGAATGGAGGCTTAAACAGAATTTCAACCACCTGATTTAGACACTGATGATAGTTAAGGCGGTACAAGCTGTAATGTGGCAATTCTTTTTTCCCAGCTTGATTTAAAAGTTCATTGATTGGTTTAGCTTCTGAATACTCATTTCAGTTTTCTTCCCATGCCAATGTAGCTGGCATTACCTTTCATGTTGTTCTGTGTTCTACTAATGAATTATCACCAATTGAAATGTATGAGACTTGAAGGACTACTGTGTTGACTTTCCTACAGCAGAAGCCCAGACTGTATCTTGTTCCAAAGACCCCAAATGAAAGGCTAGTGGCATCCATTTGAAATTCCTGTTATTGTCCAAGATGTATGCTGGTGTCTTCTGTTTCATGGGGGCTTGGTCCATCTTCCCTAAGAAATTTTACAGAAAGCTGCTGAAAAGAAATGTATGGTCATAGGTGGGTGTGTATATGCACAATCCCGTAATAATCTGATGTGATGTATTGACAAATGAAGTAGGATTTTATGATTAATTTTAGTTCTCAATTTTGATGAAGAGTAGGTTGCCTAAGTTGCCTACTGAGCACATTCAGTGGCTAAGGCAAGTTGTATTAAGAGTTAATAGATGAACTCCAGGCCAAACCATTGTCAAAAACTTGACCTATATTCCTTTTATATGATAGTTATTCAGCAGATAAGTGCAGTGTTTTGGACACTTGCAGTAAGAATTGCCTGGGTCTTAATTTTGGACTTTCTGACCTTTCCTTTTGAAGTGGTTTTAGCTCTTGTGTGTCCTGAACTGCCACTTGTAGAAGTTAAAGCTTCTTTTATACTGAGCAACAGTTAATATACTGCTTTAGGCAGACATTACCAAAACAGTGCCTCATCTCAACATGCAGGAGCCACCTCAAAAAGAGCTGGTATTTCAATGTCCATGCCATATTGGCATCTTCTGTGCCTGCCAGCACAGCTAGTAGTTTTACCAGCTTGGATATAGACTCTCCTGTAGGAAATGCATGGAGATTGCCCATTTCAGATTAGGTCATTCAGCAGACATCATCATCCCCTGAACATGGGCAGTCTAGTTTAGAGATGAGCTGGTTTTGCTTTGTCTTCTAATTACTGTGTATTCCACTGCCACTTCTAACAGTTTTATGCTTCTGGCTCCTAAGTTGAACATGTTGGTTTTATGTGCAATACAATAATGATGCTCATCCTTCAAAAAAAGCCACAACCAAATATCTAAAGTGATCTACATGTTTAATTTATTGGGTTATGCCTTTTCCATGTTCATGAGCCTGAAAGCCATTGTGGGTTATAAGCTTATATGTTGGTGAATAGATTTCATAATTAAACAAAACTTACGCAGGACAGTTACCCAAATGTATTTCCTCTAAGACATGAACAGCTTTCTTCATGTTGGAATAATGTCAAACTACAAATTGTTTTGTTCTTATTTATGAAATGTGGGAAAATAGCTTAGTCTTGGGCCTGGCTTTTCTAATCTGATTGAAAAATAAAATTTCATTTGTACTGGGTTTTTATACAGCGCCTTTTTTTTTTTTTTTCCAGATCACTTTAGTCTTTTACCTATCCTGTAACTGCACTGTCATGCAATAAATATTATAAATGTATAATTGTACCTCTCTAAGGGTTTTGCAAGTCTCAATGCAGTACTAGCTTGACTGATGATATGAATTGTCACGGACACTGCCTTTCCCACTTCTGAATATAACCTTGAATTTCATCTTGTATTGGGACTGAGATGGTTTATCTACTAAAACTAACTTAAATATGTGTCACTGTTTCAAGAAATGATTTAATTATTTGTTTCAATGATATTTAGAATTAGTGAAGGTTGTTCTGTCTTCACTGGATGTAAATAACCCCTGATTACAGTATTGCATCCTTTAAAGGGGTTTGGTTTACATTAAATTATCCTATTTAAACATTTTTGCCTATGTTTATAGAAAATTTTTTGTAACATTTGTTTTTCAATATGCTAAATAAAGTTTTTTAACATGCCGCTTTCAAAAGGAGTTCTACACAACTACAGTGAGGATTTTTGTGTGTTTAAATGGTGTTCTCTTCATTTCCATTGTTGTATGTACTTAATCAGTTGCATTGAATCAGTTGTTTTGATAACTTAAAACACAGGTTTCTTTGCAAAGACTTGATATTCTTTCAAAATTCAGGCTCAGTTTTAATCAGATTTGTGAATTTATTTGTTTACCTTTTTTAAAAAAAATAAAAACATAACAAAAAAAGCATTTGTTGTAGCCACAACTAAAAACAGTCACAGGCACGTAGAAGCAGAAACTGTTCTCTGTTATAAGGTGAAATGGTACACTGTAGCAAAAAATGTTTAGGTCAGAGATCTTGATTTCGAAGTTGGCTTCAGCCCTTTGAAAGAAACAGATTGCAAAATTCTGCACTGGCTTTGGGAATGATGCATTAATAGTGAACAAAAAGGGGGGGGGGGAACCAACAAAAAACTAAACAAAGAAAATGCAACCTTGCATAATGATTCCTGCTGGAAACTGAAGATCTCCATTCCATTCAAGACAAACTTTGTGTCGTTCTTTCTCTCTCAGCTGCTGGTAAATAGGATAATACGTCCCTGGTACTTTTCAGTGGTTTACCGCGTGACTGGAGTCTGTTGCAGGCATTAGTGAAGCCCAATGGGAGGTAGGTAGCTTAGAGTGTCATGAACACGAGCGCAGTTTTGTACTGGTCATAATAAAAGTGCAAAAAAGAGTCATTAAACAAAGTGTGTGGGACTTCCCAAGCCATCATGTGCGTAGTGGGTCAGCTTTTATTTGCATAGCTCAGAACAGTGCTCCATGTTGGGTTAGGTGGCATTTGCTGTGCGCATACATGTTCAGTGTCCCAACCATACATCCATCAGTACTAGCTAACCTGTTTGCACATGGTTCAATGCACGATTGCCTTTGTATGCCTGACGTCTAGCTATTGAAATGTGGCGGATATAATGTTAATCTGGTATCATGAACCTTGCTGTCTATAAAAAAATCATCACACCAGGTTACTAGTGATGAATGCTCATTATTTATTGTTTTGTGAACACTGTTCGCTGCTGTTCTAAATCACACTGATGGATTTCTTTTCTTCTTCTGCATAGTGTGAACTTTGTGAGTATTTTGTAGTACTACTTGCTGCTTTTTTAAAAAGAAGAAAAAACATGTTCAGCTGAAAGCAGTGAGGTGACATCTGTGCTGTTTCATTGCTTGCTGCACACGCATTTGATTGATTTGCTACAGGGTAATAGAACTCCGAACTTTGCCAGAAAGTTGAACTATGTTTTTCTTCTGCAGTGGGGTCTCAGTAATTGTATTTTTCACTTGGCAGTGAGTTACTGAATGCCAAGTAACAAGTCAATGCAAGAAAAACTTTGCCTATATTTTCTTGATTGTATCAATTATGCAGCATTTGCTTACCATTTAGCTCTCTGCAATGGTACTTGCTCTAATATTAGGACCTGTATTGTCTTTCCCTGTCCTGTCTCAGTATATCATGCAGTAAACCCACACTGACTGCTGTGCAGTTTTCCCATCTTAGAAACAACAAAGTCTAAGAATCCAAACAAAACACTTCAGTGTGACCTGCCCTTTCCTTCTCCATTCGGATGCTTTGTATGTACCTGTGTGGCTCCTGGGGTTAGCTGAGGAGCTTAGAGAAGGAAAGAAACAATCAGAAATTTATCTCCATATACCCAGCAACATAATCTCTGCATGAGAAGTGACCTGTACCAAGACTGTTTCCCTGGCCTTTTCCATGGTGTGGGATATGTTTTCCCATAGAACAGACCCTGGACCAAGTCTATAGGTCAGAGGTTCCTAGTTTTTGTCTGTATTATCTTACTTGACTGTTACTGCTGGCAGTAACACAGCACCCCCTTTTTGCTGTGCACAAGGACTTGTGTTGTTTATGACTGCATATTGCAAGGTCTATGTATTTGGAGACCTTGGGACCCAAACTTGCTTACTTTTCTTCCTTGTCCACTTCCTGTGCTGGCTTGCTCAGCTGTATTTCAGTATTGATCAAACACAGCTGAGGGGCTGAATGCAGGCATTTGGGGTCAGACACGGCCATCACTGCTGTGAGACATGGTGAGCCAGAGGGCACTCTTACCACCTCTGGCCTTTTCACTTCCAGTCTTAATGCAGCCCCTACACGTGGATCATTTCCAAGATTAAAACCACTGCAGCCAGTGTTTCTTGCCAAGATTTGCCGTGAAAAGTGATGCTGTCAGAGACAAGCAAGGGCGATACGACCAGCTCAGATATTTTTCCCTGCTGGTACCCCTGACTGCCTTGCCACAAGTCATGTATTTCCATTTACTCTTAGAATTGTTCTTAGTTTTTATTTTTTCATTTTGTATTGTCTGGGTTTTGGTTCTGTTGTAACCATAGGTTCACAAAACCACAGGTTTTCCTTACAGGTAGATGAAGGTAAAATATATTTGCCCTCTGAAAGGAAACCCCGTGGGTGAGAGTTTATTCAGACTAGATTTTTCTTTGTGTGTACTCACCTCACCAGGGTTTTAAATAAAACCAAAGGGTTCCATACCGCTGTCTGCCTTTTATATTGTCTCCCATTTATATCTCGGTGTCCCCTTTTCACATTGCAGTGTTGTGGCCTCGCATTTCTGAACATTAGGTTGGTGTCTCTGAATGTACTTCTTCCATCCAACACCCATGTGAAATTGTGGTTTGGATCAGTTCCGACTCACCTACAACTTCAAGAGTGCTCATAAAAGTGTAATAAAGGTTGGGCACCCTTACACATCCATTTGCTAGTACTGCAGTAAATCCTCTGTGAAAGCACTGGACAAAGGGAGAAGATTGAAGGTAAATGTCAACTTTAAATTAAAACAGTTTCCTTCACGCAAAAATCAAACAAAAGAGCTGACCCCAAACTTAAGCCTGACTGCTGTCCTGGGTGATTGGGATGCATTGCAGAGAGTTTGGCACAGGACCCGTGATCTGCAGCATAGCTGCCTGTGCTCTGTGGGCAGCAGCCCATCTGCCGGCATAGCGAGACTTGTGGGCTGGGAGAAGCCCAGCATCCTGACAATTAGCACAACCCTGTCAGTTGTATGCTGGGCTTCTGTGGGTTTTGCCCACAATAAGCGTGTTGTAATGTTTTAGGTTCTGTTCGCATGTGGGTGTTCAAAATCTGAGGCACGGGGGCAGCCGAGAACAAAACATTGCTTTAACATCTACATGCCCACCATGGCCTCCAGGGACTGGCTCTATTCCACATCAACACAGTGTTAGTGCAGCTGTGCCAGGCATAATGACCCTGCACCCAAGGAACAGCCTGCACTGTTTTGTGGAGTGTGGGCTGGCAAGTGCAGCCTGAAGGTGTACTTGGAGTAGTGTTGTTCCTGGTTATAGGGATTGATATTAACATTTAGGTAACCTTTTACTCTCAGTCTGAGCTCCAGATTTCTTTTTAACAGTTTAATAACTTTTGCAACGTGAAAGGTGTCTGCCATGTATATTCAGGTACATCCAGCAACTGTAAAAGGGGTAGATGCTTTGGTTTTGTATTTCTGGGTGGTTTGTGTTTGTTTTTTCTCTGAACTCGGTGACTTTTGCATTTTATTTAACAACAGTGCTGAGTAATGGTACTTTCTTGTTCTTTTTCCCCCTAAAATCTTCTATGTGCTTTTATATCAAAGTGCATAAAAGTTGACATTTTTATTGGGCACGTTCATTAGAAGAAATGTAGGCTTGGAAATCATTTCTAATGTTATATTCTCTTTGATAATTTTTTTTTTCAGCTTTATGAGGTGCTATTTGTTGCTCAGTTTTCTTACCTATTTGTGCTGCCACCTCCGTTATCTTTCAGCCTTTCCACACAGGCAGCTTGGCTCTGTGAAAATGCTGTCATCTCCCCCACTGGCAGGAGAAGTGTTCAAAAAAAGGGTTTTCTGTCCCACACCATGCTTTCAGATTTCAGCACTAGCTGCTGTGTATCAGCACAACACTGACAGCTTGAAGGCTGTTTACAAAGTCATGATACCAGCACCAGAATACTCAGTGGCTTGGGGCTGATAGCAAATGCTCAGCCTATGGGGAAGGCTGGTTCTTGTCCTGGCCTTTCTATTCACCTACAGCCCTGGAACAAGTATTTGGGCTTGGGCTTCCTCCATTGCAAGGACATTAGGCTGCTTTGCACACTAGGCTAGGCTAGCATCTTTCATCTTTCCTAACTTCAAAGCCCCTTGACATTTCCTATAGTATATTCAGATTTCTGGGTGTAGTGAATTTAAACTACTTACCATAGACATAATTTACTTACTAGCTTCTCACAGGTTGTTGGAAAGCAGATCAGTATTTTTCTGTTAAGGGATATTGCAGGGTGTGTGTTTGAGCTGCTCCCCTTGTCTGGTTTTTGTTTTTTTGTAAACTGGTGACACCAACCTTCCCTTTGTACTTTTTGGGTCACAAATTCCATCTGGAACCTTCAAAGCCCTTGCCAGTGCAGGTTTTGTTGCTTGTTTTTGTCAAAACTGGCATGGTCTCAGGAGCACTTTTACCTTCCCTGAGTTACTCCTCAATATAGAAGAGTTTATTGAAAACATTCCTGAGCAGCACTAGTTGATGGTTGTATGATTGAGTACAGTGATGTTTCCTAGCAACTTGGCTGAGAAAAGATCATCCCACGTTGCTCATTTGTCCAGAGCTTTCCAGATTGCTGTGTAAAAATATGTTCTTCCTCTTGAAGCTGACTAAACCATCTCACTTCATCAGTACTCCCTGCACCAAGTTTTGAGCCATACTGGTAGAAAGGCTTCTCCAGGAGCGACATTAAAGGTATAAGCCCTGTTCTATGACTCCTATTTCAGGTGCAAGACTGACATATCCAAAAAGCCCTACCAGGAGCATAGCTAAGTAGTGCTACCCCACCTCACCAAAACATTCACTTCGCTCTGGCCTGCCATTTCTCAGCAGCTCTTCTGTGTCAGAGCTTGCACAGAATAGAGAGCTGGGCAATTAATTTTGCTGTCAGACACAGGTTTTCAGAGTCAGGTACAGCCTGTGGGCCTTTCATCTGAGCATCTCCTGTGTGCTGGTGATGATGACAAATGATGGGCTGATTGTCAACATCATTTCAGTTATCATAGAATACCAGTTGGAAGGGACCCCAAGTTCCAGCCTTATTTCTTTCTTGTAAAGAGGTTGCTGTTGTTCATTATTGTGAATAAATACTCCTCTTTCATATGATTTTGTGGGTGAGATGCTATCCCCCTTCTTCTCATGGCATTTCCCTCTGCTTTCTCAGATAGTCTCCTCAGGTGCGATGACACTGTATGTCACCATCACAACCATTGTCTGATTGATCAGAGGCTGGCTAACATTCAATGCAGACATGATGGAGGCGTTGCTAGGTGAGAGCAATGGCAGAGATGCTGATCTTTCCCCCTCCTAAAGAAGGGTGGTGCGTACTGATAGAGAGCTCGTTGACAGAACGTGCTAGAGCTCAGGCTGCTATAGTGCGTGCCCTATGGTAGCAGCCACTCTCTCTAGCCTGCTAGTTGCATTTGACCATAAAGTAATGCCTCTGAAAAGAAGACACACTATTGCTTAGAGACCTTTTATGCTTCAGCACCAGCCTATTGCACCACACTCTGCATGACCAAAGCTAATGTGGAAAGAACTGCTCAGCCATGAGTGAGACACTTAACTGCAGGGCTGTGAGACCTGTGCTGGCTGCCCACTGGCCTAGGGTAGCTGTTCTGCTTTACAAACCCCTGAGCTGCCATGGACATCTCTACTTGAGAGATCACTTCTCTCTTTGTGCCATACTCCTGCAACTACACGTAGCAACATCTTAGCTGCATTTGTGCTGCGAAGGAGTTTGGGGGAGCATCAAAAGCTTTTCAGGCCCATGGAGTTGCCTGTCTCTTTCTTACTCATGTGGCCTTAATTTTCATGTCTTGGGGGTATATTGTAAGAGTTGCATTTTTTTTTTTTACATGGCTTTGAAGGAAGCATAAATAAATTATGTGGGCATATTTTGGGAATGTTCCTGCTATCACTGTCCAGTGCCTGATACAAATTGTTTTCTTCACTTTGTTATTTAAACTGCCGGCAGGTGAGATAATGAATTTTAATAGGATGCAACAGGGTTAGTTTTACAAATCTAATTATTGGAAGGGCACTCAGATATGTTAAAGGTCTCTTTTAATGCCAAATCTAAAGACAGTGAAACAATTAAATAACAGTCTAGTCTTTTTCTTAATGTACGTAAAAAAAAGAAAAAGATGTCAGGTCAATTGAAGCAATTGCACTAGTAGTGCTGCAGGAGTGTTAGAAGCCCTCCAAACTGCTTGGTTTTGTTCATGTACATATATCTCTGATATCATTATAACTTTATTGTCTATATTTGCATCAAATTAATGCACACTTCTCTGCTTTGACTTAGCCTGCCTTTGTGCTGCGATTGATATCCAGATAGCCAGGAAATCCACAACAAGGAGATCATCAAAATGGAGATATTAGGCCAGTCACACAGGACCAACCACCGTCAAGCGCAACCAGAGATACTGGTCTGCTAAACAGGATTGTCCAGTGCAGGCCAATACAGGTGGTATCTGTGTGAAAGAGTCAACCTCCAGAGAGGGTTAGTTGGAGGCTCCTTAGAGAGCAGGGAGGCAGCAGGGAGGGAGGTGAGCAGGAATGCTGAGGTTATCCTAGGTACCTTGCAGTGGCTGTCTAACCTGATGGGTGTTTTCATTCCTCGGGATTTTTTAAATCACCTCTCTGCTCCTCTGGTGGTATGTATAAGGTCATCTCTGCAGGGCAGGTAGATAAAGTGTCCCCTAATGCCAAGAGGTTTCCAGTATCTTTCCTGTAGAAGAAAATAATTTCTCCCATCATCATGTCTCCTTGTCATTTCCCCTTTATGGCTCTGTCTGTAACAACAGCGAAGTCTGGCCTGCCATAGTTCACCTTAAGGAAGCAAGAGTGGTTGAAGTTCAATTTCTACGTACATTTATACACTCACATATCAAATCCACTCCGTCCTGGACATGAGGTTAGAGCAACAAGGTCCTGTACCTGACTCTGGCCTTACACGGTTAAATGTGTGCAATGGTTGACTCTCGCTGTGGTTGGAAAGCACTGATCAAGGACTGTGGAGAGTTAAATCTTGCTGTATTTCAGGTCTTTTCCCTTTAGTCATGTTCCTATTGAACTGAACACTCTTCAGAACACATCTTCACAGATTAGGCTTTCTTTTTTATTCTAGCCTATGCCAAGGCGAATTTATAACAGAAGTTTTCTTTCACTCATGCATAACCCTGAGAAAGATTCTTTCAGCTGTAGTTTGACTAATCTTACAAAGAGCAGAGTTGTGCAACTTTGTCTAATCTCACCATGTTGGAAAAGATGTATTAAGAAATAAAAAGATTAAAAATGCAGTGGTTGTGCACGAGTCCATTCTCATTACATCTTTCCAAGTAACCATTTCAAGCTTTTATCTGTTGTTGAGCTTTGTTTCTATCACTAATAAAACCACTATGAGACAAACAATGAAATATTGATTTAGTAACTTGGAACTTTTTAAACTGCCACTTTATTCAATGTATCCATAGGCAGCACAGCAGAATGAAAGTTTTATTGTAGACTGATTGAACCTATTGGTTTGAGCATGACACGATGAAATTGTAACATAGCAATAAAATTGCAGGGCACATTTATGCCATCTGTTTCATAGTAGAAAAACAAATAACATTTCGATGATGCCCCCAAACAATAAATCTGGATTTAGAAAAGAAAAATTATTGCAGCTTGTGATGTCAGGAACAGCCTAAGATGTTGCACATCCTCCCTCCCCTGCTGTTACTCAGCAACAAAGCTCTCACAAGTGTTTCTTGTTTTAGCCATCCTTAGGTTTTTTAGTCTGATGGGTTAAGGGCTCAAAAACATCCATCTTTAAGTCAGAGAACACTGATTCAGCAGATGATCACCACTTCCTGTCCTGTCTATTGCTTTTATCACCTTTTCATTTTCAGAGTGGGCAGGAAGGAAGGTGGTGTGGTTGCATTGCTCCACAGTCAGTCAGTGATAGGAAACAAAGGTAAAGGGTCACAATCTATTAGCAGGAGGCAAGCATGAAAGAGTTTTGGTCTATCTTCCACCAAAGCAATGTAAAATCTGTAACCTGTGTTATCAAGAAATGAGGGAACTAGATTACTGTAATGTAGTATGTGCAGAAAAGGTGTTTTCCTTAGGAAATCAGTGATGTAAGATAAGGGTTCTCTTATTCCGACCACTCATCAAGCATTTGGTATTGTGGCCCTTGTATTTTTACATATCCTGTGACCTTAAAGAAGTACCTATAAAATACTGTCCTTGCACCTACTGAAATCTGTAGATAAAGTTATTAAGATGAGTAATAAATTCTTTTTTAATGATTTTTGTTGCAAAGTTATAAATGTTATGGCGTATCTACCTAGTAAGAACTAAAAAGCATCTTTCTTCTTTGGTGGGAGGGATTTCTTGCAGGGCGTTTCTATGCAGTTTCTTAGTTTTCTGTGTGCCCTGTTTCCCACAACAGTCCTCTGTAATGTACCTGGACAACCTTCTGTAATGGTATCTGTTCAAACTCCATACATTGACATTTGGAGGAGGAAAGGGGAAGACGAAGGATGTTAAGGTTGTTGAAGCATTAGTTTCTGGTCCAGCTGCAGCACTGTGATTGCCTCCAGGCATCTGTGCGCACTCCCAGTGGCAAAACCCCTCTTTGATATGTCCTCCTCAGTTCAGATACCCATCTCCTAGTCCTGGCTAGTAAACACTTCCCTGCAGCCTTCCCCACAACCTCCTGCTTTACAGAACCAGACCTTCATAGGTAATTGCTGTGAGTCTACCATCAACTTCTGTTACCCAGCTGTCTCCATTAGGCACCTAGTTACTTGCCTGGCACAAATCAGTGCCTGTCTGATTTTAAACTAGAAGGATGGAAGCAACTGGGTTTGTTTGTGTTTAAGCTGCAGAAGGCCCGGTTTTCATAGGGTTTTTCATAGCGTTCACCAGTTTTAAGATGAGAGCTTGGAAAACACCATTAAAATGAAGAATTGTTGCAAGGTAATAAAGAAACAATCTTCTTGCTTTAAGGACTTGAGCTAAAAGCTAAATGACTGTAGCAGCTCAGATTGTAAAAGCAGTGGGAAATTTAATGAACAGTGACCCCACAAGAAATCCAATCTGTCTGTTAATGTTTAGTTTTGTCATTTCTTCTGAAAAGTAGCAAACTTCTATTATATAATCCATTGGTTATGGAACCTGGGGTCAGGCTCCCATTGAGCTTAACTCTGCCAATCTGTCTCAGCTGAAATTACTGACCTTCCCCATGTAATGGGTAAACACCCCAAGCAAGAAATAAGTATGTGAGTACTGAGAGAAAGAGTTATGGTTGTGGGTTAAGGAAATTGTCATGAACTTGACTGCAAAAGCTGTAATGGTTTGTAAATTGCCCTAATATTAAACTGATTCAGACAGCTAAATTATTTAAAATGTAAATTATGAAATTGTGATTAGTAAGTAGTGGAGGATGCCACAGTTCTGTAACATGTCATTCATCTGGATGCTGTAGAATTATTTATTGCAAATCTCGTGGCAAAGGTGGTAATCAAATAAGAGATAAAAATATGAATCTCTTTGCTTATGTTTAGCTATTAAGAGCATGTATTTACTTAATCAGGTAGTGGAAAGAGGCACCTTGAAAACTAGCTGAAAGAAGTGTATTTTAGCTAAAATAATTAAGCTAAAAGCAGGAAAGCTGCAAACTTTAAATAGCACCATCCACACAGGTCACTGTGGTGAGCACAGTCCTGGAAGAGGCTAGAGAAGTTGGCTGCTCCTGCCCCCTGCCACAAGGCAGAACCAACCCTGTCCTGTAAAGTTCTTCATTCGGGCTAACGTTTCAGGTTGGTTTCATTTTAATCTTATCTACTTCTTAAATCAGAAGCTGATCCTGTTTGGTTATGCTTTGTGACCAGCATGGTCAAGCGGCTTTGCACAGTAGTTTGTCCTGTGAGAATGGGACCGTGTGTGCCTGGGATGTCACTTTGGAAGTGACTGAGCAGACAAAACTCTCCAGGGATTTGCCACTCTTCTTTTTTTCCCCCAGTGGAATAGTGGGGATTATCCAAAGTCCAACCTCTATACATGCACACCCCTCAGTGTTCAAACTGAACTGCAGATTTATGAACTGGTTACATACTGCATGTCACACCTATGTTATCTTCTTTATGATGCTTTCATAAAAATTGTGGAGCCCTATTTACATGTGTGTCTTAGATAAAATTTATTTAAAGTCCACTCTATTTTTGCTTCTAAGTATACTTCAATTTGTGGCCAAAAATATAACACAAGTAAAGTTTCACATTTTAAAAGTTACAGAGCTTTATACAGTTTCCATCTTTTTCACTCTTTTTTTGTTGCTGGCTGGCATTTGGTTCTGTGGACTGGAAAAACTGCTTTCCCCAGTAGTAACATCCTTTTTCATTAAGCAAATCTTGTTGCTGTAAAGGAAATTTTCCAGCTGGTGGTTTGCTATTGCTGAAGTACAGTGAAAAGTTGGTAAAAAATAGTCTGGAGAAGGCCACTATTTTAATGAAAAAGAATGAACCTATAAAGGGTGGTACTGATATTCAGGCTGCCCTGGAACCCAGGCAGTCCTGAGCCAGAGCCAGATGGGAATGGTGACTGGGGACCACTGCAGACCCAAGGATGGCCAGGCACCACTGGGGATATGGGGCAGCTCCATGGCCAAGCCAGGGGCCCAGCAGGTGAAGCTGGGGCAGCAGGGTCTGCTCCCAGCCCAGGGCAGAGGCCCCCAGTGCTCTTCCTCACCAGCTTTCCCAAGTGGAGATACCCAGGCACCCCAACCCCGGACCAGGCAATAGTTAGATACCTGTAACCAGCAGGATCCTCCTGTTGCCTTCTGCCTCTTCTGCACGGATGTCATGGGGCAGGCAGGAGGACAACAGCCTCCCAGACTGGCTCTGGTGTGCCCTTTGCTTCTTTGCACACCTGGGCACAGTCACTATACACCACTATTTTTATGCATGCTTTAATCTGCTAAGCATTCTTATCAGAAATATATATTCTCTCTTTGCCCTGGTAGCATTGTGCGTGTTCAGTGTGTGCAGGCAGCAGCAGCCACTCGGTTGTATCCACTGCTCCCACTGCACATTTCTCTGAGCAGGGCTTCATAGTGTCTTTCCTAGTAAATCTGGAAGTAAATTTGGAAACTAGACTTACTAAAGAACTCTTTCAAATATATCTTGGGGGGAAAGACACCACACCTTGAGTGCATGGTGTCTCTCTGGGCAGCAGAAAAGCCTTGGGCAGGAGAAGTGCTCCTTGCCCGTCCCTGGTGTCCAAAGGAAAGAGAAAACAGTATGAGAATAACTTAATTTTCCATTTTTCATGATGGCAGCACAGCCACTCCTCACAGTGGGGCTCAGGACTGTTAGAGACTGATCTGTCCTTATCCATACAGAAGTACTTGCTTCATCCAGGTAATTCTCCAAGTGCAGAGTTTCTTCCAACCTGCTGAGACTCTCCCCTTCAGTGATGCCACAGTCTCTGTGGCACAAATGGCTCTGCTTTTCACCATCTTCCCTCCTGCCCTCGGAGGGCAGTGGCACATCCTCAGCAATAATGACAGCTTAGTGCATGTGTCTAAACCTGTGTGTTCAGGGCACCATGTGCATGAGCAACAATTTCACCAACAGTGACTAATCAAACTAGTTACTTCCTCCATTCCACAGAGCTGCCCAATGGCTTACAGCAATTAAGCAGCATGATATGTGGGAGAAGCACACACAGTAATGTCTATGTCATGCTAAATATGTTGACCCTTTAGTGGCCATGGGCCTGGCACAACCTGCATCCAGGTCCCTGCCATGCTGGCACGGTCAGCTGCAGGCTGACTGGCCTGTTTGCTCTGGAGGAGTCAGTGCTGCCAAGCCTCCCTGTGTCCCTGCAACACTCTCCCGGCCTTCCTGTCCTCATCATCTGCTGTTCCTCCTGCTGCAAATAGTGCAGTCATAGCCTGTACAGTCCATTATCTCACCTTACTTACTTATTCATTTGAAGCTGTTGCTTGTAAGCCTGGTGTTTCCACCTTCTAACAGCATTACTCATAGCATTTCTGATGTGGTTCATCCTAATTTAGCTGTCAAGACCTGGTTAATGACTCTCTGTTCTCCTTTCCAATAGCTGGTGATGTTGCAAATCACTGCCAGAGACTGGAGCTGGCAAGTAGCTTCTGTGTAATGCAAAGCAAAGACAAATCACTCATCTAGAGCTGAATCGCTCAGAAGAAAAATATTTCAGCTGCATCTGATAAGCGAGCTGCAAAATATGTGTGGCCTTTTGGAATATAAGACAGAATATGAAATATGTGGGAAAAAAAAGCATTTCTGGATGGCATTATAAAAAATGTTTAGCATATGGTTAGCAGTTTCCAGTCAAGTGGGAGATAAACCTTTTATAGACTGCAGCAGGAGCAGTGATTTGCTGTCAGTGGCAGTTTCAAAAAGCTCATTCGGATCAACCAGATTAGGAGGTGGAACAGAAATTTGCCAGCTAAACAAGGGAGGTTACAGACCCGAGGAAGAGATACAAAATAAGGTATTCAATTGCATGAGGTTCAGTGAAAGTAAGGACATGAACCCATAGAATTTTATTCATACTGTTAGCCCTGTTAAAACAATTAATAAAGGGACTACCCCCTGAGGATGAGTTGTAGCACTGCGCCTCCAGTTTATCTGTTTTACTGAGTGTCTGAGATAGGAAAAAATTGGAGTTTTCTTCTGATGTTTAGTTGTCCTAGATTGGATAGCAGCAGAGGGCCATATTAGCTTTCGTGAGATGAAAGAAATTTAATGCATACTGATTATACGTTACTGCTATAAGCAAAACAGCAACACTTTAGAAAAGTAAATGCTCTTTCTATAAATACTATGCATATATTGTAGAATGAAATTTTCAGTGCAAGAACCTATCTTTTATTAAGCAAGGGAAGCGCAATGGATGTTGCTATATTGCCCTCTCGTGGGAACAGCAGCTAAAGTCTCTGGAGCTGCGAATTCCCCTCCCTCAGTGACACGGGTTTTCAGCGGCCTAAGCTGATGGCCAAGTGATGGTCTGCCCGAGGAGAAACTGTTGAGAGACCTGCCCGTGGTAAATTTTTAGTCAAACAAGTCAGTTTTCCCTTAAACCTTCGGTTTCTGCATTTCTGCATGAAAGCAGCTCTGAGGCTAGGTCCCTGCTGGAACTGCAAAGGTTGTCCCATAAAGTTCCAACAATAACCAGTCCAACGATGTACAGCTCCTCTTCCCAACTCTCTTTCTGCTGGACTTGATGTAGCAAACCGTAATGAAAAAGCAGGGCAATGAAGAACATTCTTTCATGACAGTGCACAGAGTACATGCCAGAAGTGAAGAGAGCATACTAGGGATGAAAGCCTATAGACAGAACCATTCTGCCTTACTGTGAATGATGCTATCTATCACACAGATTGCTGTAATTGCCTCCCACATTGCTATATCTCATCTCTATTCTGTGCTGCTCTTCTGGGAATTTTAAAGCAGCATATTCCTGTCTAGCCAAGGTACTTTTGTCACCCGCACTGAGAGTTGTCTGCGTACTTCATAGTCTCTGAAATATTTATCCTCACACTTTTCTTGTCAGGTAAGGAAATTCTCCACTTTGCAGATGACAAACTGAGGCACACTGATGAATTCTCAGCTCCAAAAAGAGATTTATGCATTCAAAGTCGTGCTTAGGCAGAATTTAAGAGTGTATATCCAAAATGTATCTTGTGAAAAGCCCCTGCTACATGCAGGAAGCTGGCAAGGAGTTCCCTTCTCTGCCTGAGGGAGAAGGAAAAGTGACAGAGGTTCAACTCCTTGTTACAAGCCATTTATTTCTGTATATGAAACAGAAGTTCCTAAATAAAACTGCAGATAAGGCTTCACATGCAGCCTGTGTTACTCGCAATCACGTTAGGATGGAGGAGGAGGCAGAGCCCACAAAGCTACCCTGCTGTCAGTGGCTGAGGAAAACCCTTCCTCTCTTGTTTTATGCACATGGGACACCTACAGCCCAAGAGAAGATCCTCCCTGAGAGCCTACTACATTGTCCACAGGCATGCTGTAGGTGGCCTTGGCTTCTCTGACACGACCAGATAGGTTCATGCTTAACTTGTGAGATTGTCTGGGCCTGACCTGCTGTTCGGAATTAAGTTCAGAAGCCTGAGCTATCCTGGATTTCAGTTAAGATGACTTTATCACAAAACAGGATGCCTTGCTTCTGCCCAATAACCAAGAGCACTGCTTCAGGAAACATAAAACCTGAGTTCTAGGCTCTTCTAATGCCATGCAAATTGAGGCCCCACCTTCCTAAGCTTAGAAAAATACCCTAACCGTCAGGCACTGTGTATTTGGGGTGGGAATGGTCCCCATTATTCTTGGGCCATTGTACATCTGAGAAAGGAAGGACCATGGCACCAGCAGAGCAGCCATGACCTGGAGCTCAGTGGGCTGCACATTCCCTGAGAACAGGTCTCTGGCTCCTATTCTAGAACATTTTTCTCAATCTTATGAGCACAACGTTCCAATTTTCTGAGTAGCCAGAGAAACCACAGAGCACCCCTCCCCGGGTGCCTACAGCCCCCCCCCTCCCCATGGGGACCCTTGCCTTCAGCTCTCACAAATTCAGCACTTTTGACTACAGAGCACCGTGAGTGCAGCAGGAGAGGTGGGGATCCCCTCTATACAAAATGCCCCATAAGCTGGTACCTGACATAATTTTCTGTAATGCAGAGCCATTGGTTCAAATTTCAACAATGGTGATGCTGACTTGGGATTTAGCCTCCTGGGCATGTCCCTGGCTACAGAAGATGGCAGGCAAAACACCACAGACTGTGCTTTCAGGGCTCTGAATCCCTGTTTCCCCAGGGAAACATCAAAGACAAGGTTTCACCTCTCTCAGTGCTTCTGACTGACTAGTTTAAAACTCCCCTGTGCTCAGCAGTTTGGCCTTCAGACATTCCCACATGGATATCTGATTTTCCTGTCTTCAGTGGAGAGTGACTGTCACCCCACTATGTCACTGTTGCAGATGGCATGGCAGGGCAGATGCTGAGCACAGAAATGCCACCTGCTCTAGATCGCCAGTCCTACAGCCCATAGGCAAGCTGAATGCCTGCTAAAGTGTTCTGTTGAAGGCAAACAGCCATGCTGAACAGACTCCTTTGTTTTCTTTCTTGCATTTATGACAGTGATTTTAGAGCCCATCTTCCCTAAAATGTTCTTTCTGAAAGAGTTATTCATGTTGCTTACCAACAGCACTTAAATTTAGGCAACTAATTTAGACACCTATCTGGGGATACTAGCCTGCCTGATGTCCCTTGTGCAGCGTATGGAGAAACAAAAGCTCACCCAGAAGCTTTCCAAAGCTAGAATTAAAGGTCAGGGCCTGTTTTAAAGTCACCAGTGGTGGGTTATATTAAAATTCAGTGCAACATCTGGATTTCCTGATTTGTCCTCAAGGATTCTCTCGTCCTCAGCTGTTAGACTAGGCCTGTATAAGACTAGGCATCTCCTTCCATTACATAATGTATCTATCTCCTAAATGTAACTTGTGAGGAGGAATACTATTAGCACTTTTCTACTTGATAATGCGGTGCAGCAGTAAAGGAAAATGTTACATTAGAGAAGAGATATGGTTTTTCTGTAGACTGCAGAGAGCTTCTTTTGAAGCCTCATTCAGCAAATCACTTGGGAGCTGAAGCCCACCCAAAGAAGATCACATCTTAGTATGTACATGTCTTTAAGCAGATGTTTAAGGACATCTCTATTCAGCAAAGAACACAAATGTGTGTTTAAATCCCACTGAAGGCAAATTTCCTCCATAAGTGCATTACTGAACTAGGACTTTGAAATACATCATCACCTCTATTTGAAATCCTTCCTTACTCTGGAGCTCTACTGTTTCACAAAGAAAAGCCATATGGAACTAATCATGCACATTTTGTCTAGCAGATAGGCATTATAGCAGATTGTGTTTTCCCTTCAAGTGATTGTCCATATGAGCACACAAACTGTGCCATGCATATATCCAAGCACGCAAGACAAGATTGTTAGCCCTAACAACATCCATTCCGATGTACCTCCTGCTTAGTTGCATAATTATGAGATGAACACACTCATCACTGCCTATCTGCCAGCCAAATGAGGCTTCCTTTCTTTTTTTTATCTAACATGTGTGTGTGTCCTGCCCTCACACAGACCTTACTCTTTTTTGAGATTGTTTTCATCCTTATTTTCTTTCATTTAACAACCGGACTTTTTCCCTTGTCTGTTGTCTCCTCAGAAACATACAGTAGAGTTCAGACTACAGGAGAGAGATTTCCCTTTCTGGCAGACTACTACATTGCTTCAGAGAAAAGTATATTCCTTGTGGGCACATGTTTTCCTGAAACTTCAGTACTGGTTTACAAAGAAACAAGGGAGGACCAACACTGCAGAATTTCTGTCAAATGTAACTCCAGTGCTATCAAGGAGGCATCAATCACCTGCAAAGCAGACCAGGAAAGTAGCTCTCTGCCACTATTGACAACCTCATGATATGAGACCTCTCTTTATTTTTTAAGCATATAAAGGGGTTTAAACGAGCTACCTTTCCTTATCAGTGCCTCTATCTCTATCATGTAATGAAAATCAGAGACAAGAGAGGAGAGGAGAGGAGAGGAGAGGAGAGGAGAGGAGAGGAGAGGAGAGGAGAGGAGAGGAGAGGAGAGGAGAGGAGAGGAGAGGAGAGGAGAGGAGAGGAGAGGAGAGGAGAGGAAAAGAGGAGTTCATACAAGGTACACGGTTAAAGAGGTTCCTTGGCTCTTATGAGATGAAATAGTAGGTCCCCTCAAATTGCCCTATGATAAGACTCAAGCATGATATTCATTTTATATCCATGTGCAGCATTTCAAATGGACCAATCAGTCAATCCAAACATGGTGGGAACAGCTTTCTGAATCTGGAAGACCTTGTGCAGCACTCAAGTCGAAAAGTGAGCCAGTGATAGCAGCACCATGCATCTGAAATCAGTTTTCTTTAAATTTACCTTACCCTGGAATTATAAGTGACCAAAAGAACCTTGAAAAAGACTCAGCTGTCCACTAATCCTTCTATGAGAGGTCTGAAGAGAGATGATACAATAAGTATGTACATAGCAAACATATTTATGCTAATCATTAAGTATGGAATTTTCACCATTCATACACTTCCCCTTCATCTAAATGACAGAAGTTGCTGACGATCTGTCTCAAGGTTAATCTCTTAAACTTTTCCTCATTCAAGCTGTTGTCTTCACAAGTGTTTTACGAGTGAAATTTGATACCATGGTCTCTACTATTCAATGCTTTGTGTCTTCAGTTGTGGTAAAATACATGCATAGGGATTGCCAAGTGAAAAGCAGCAGGCAGCTGCCTGGAGATCCTTGCTCTAAGAAAGGATGGGACTCTGCTTCAAGAAGTCAGAGGGTACCATTTGATATCTAAGAATATATAGAATCACTAAGCAACAATGCATATTATGTTTATCTTTTACTGTGGTCATTCCAGAAGCCGGTCACCCTGTGTGACAGCGTATCAACACAACCTTGAGACACTAAGGTTCAGTGAGACATCACTGCTGCTGAAGGCCACCATCTTGTACCTACCAGCCTCTTACACCTTCATATTCTACAGAATAGCTTTGGCAGCTTATTAAAGGATACAGTCTTTCTCCACGCTGTCAATCTTCATTATCAACCTCTTTAAACTGCTGATTAGCCAGGTATCTTTCCACATTGGAATCAACCATTACAGAGGCTGAAGTGTCAGACAATGCAACTGTGGAGAGACTTCGGTCTGTTTTCTTTGGTGCTGCCTATTCACCTTCCTCATCACTTTTCTGGATGCTTCTCACCAGTTTCAATTTCTGCAGAAACTGGCTTATCTTCTAGCATAAAGGCTAGAAAACCAGCCCTTCTCATTTCACATCAGTAACCCTTTTCCCTTAGAAAATTGATTCCTTCTAGATCACCAACCAGCCAACTCTCACTGTCATGCTTTGACAGTCCCCTGCCTGATGGTATGCCCTCTTGTAGTAGCATGAACTTTTAAATAGCTGGAGGAAGTCTGTTTCAAAACAAAACTCTGACTGATGCAATCTGTAACAGATGCCTCCAGGTTTGAACACTCTGTATACATTTGTTCACTCTTGTAAAATTGGATTCCCTGTCCGCTGAAGTGCTTGTTCGTGCATCAGTGCTTTAGAGAGAGATGTGGACTGTCTGGAAAGTGTGCCAGCCCTTCCTTTCATATCAAAGCAATGATGCCTGATGCTAATTCTTACAAGCAAGAAGGGAAGTACCAAGAAGTTTTCCTTTGTTGAGGAGCAGCAAACCCCTGTATCTGTCCAGGTGTGATGTCTCAGTCCAGTGTTCTGCGGTCTACCCCATTTACGGGAATGTCATCATTCCTGCAGAGATCCCAAGTCAGTACCAACAGTTCAAGACAGTATCGTCGCAAAATTTTCTATGATCAGGGATGTTGTCCCATGGTCAACTTTCTTCTGACTTGGAAAGGTAGAAAGTCCCAAACTTCCAGTAAAGGGATGTTGGGAAGCGTGGCTTCATCTACATCACTGCATCTCACAGCACTGTGGGTGGAAGACTCCTGGGGTGAGAGCATGAATGATCTTGCCTAGAATGAAGCCTCTTTATAGAGAACACAAAGGAGTCTACTAGATCTGAATGAAGGCTAGTGACATTCTTGACATTATGTATGTGACACACAGGGGGATTCTTTAAGTATCAGCCTACAGTACTTACTGAAACTTAAGAATATAGAGCTCTTCATCAGTCTGTTGAAAGTGCATCTGACAGCTCTAGCCACCTACAGGGAAGTGCTTTGTTTTTCCAGTCATTACATCTCTTCAGAATTTCTCTTCCAGTCAGGCATCTGCTCCCTGACTGTGACCAAAATTTGGTTCTTGCAATGATAATGGGCCATACATTTGAACTCAGCACATCCAGTATCTGCCCTTATCTCTCTTAACTTTAGATAGAGACGTCAGAGAGATCCAGACTCTCATGACTGCTACATAGCTACTCTATGCCATGACATTTAATTTTGGATATATCCAAAGTTCTTAATCAAACCAGTTCTCATTCCTTCCTAATTGAAAGAAATCCATCCTTCTGTGTTTATGGCTAAATAGCCTTTATAAGCAACAGAGGAAACACAACACAGAATAGTTGTAAAACATGATGGGGTTTTTTATTTTAGTCTAACAGAATACAGCTCTTCCTCAGTTCTTTATATCCAATACAGAAAGATCATATGATAATTACAGTAGCAAGCTATTTGAGATGATCCAAATGTAGCACCTGTGGAATATATAACACAATTTTTAAAGTAGCATGTAATTATGCCTGTTATAACTCATGTGGTGAGTACTGGGTTCATCTAGAGTGAGACCTTATTGTGATTTAAAGAGAAATGGCAGGTTGTGTAAATCAGATGCCAATAAAGACCAAATAGCAAAGTTATGCACCTCACAGTGCATACTGCGTTCTTTCTCTTTAAAAGCGATGGGTATAGTTCCAACTCAAATTGCTGTGTCTGTCATTGTGTCATTCTTGCTCATGTCACAGCACTGGGGCTATGAGGCAAACTCATCCCAGCTCTTCTCTCTTCAGGCTGCTTAGCATGAAGCATTCTGAGCATTTTATTAGCAGTGTTTTGGACTCTGTAAAGATGAC
This sequence comes from Neopsephotus bourkii, assembly GCF_033783945.1. Classification (NCBI taxonomy): domain Eukaryota; kingdom Metazoa; phylum Chordata; class Aves; order Psittaciformes; family Psittacidae; genus Neopsephotus; species Neopsephotus bourkii. Next base: position 378,770 of record NW_026902237.1, read on the forward strand.
ATGCTCATCCTGTGTGTTGTAAATAAACCTCTGCATTATGCCGTGATGCTAATTTACACACATATAAACACATCTAGCACAGACAGATATGTGTGTACAGTATTTTCTACTGAAAAGTTGTACTTTATATATTTTCCAGACTATGCTAATAGTGTTTGTGGAGGTGAATATTTAATGTAAGTGTAAAGATTCACATTAATCCTTGTCTGTAAATCAAAAGGAGAGAGAAAACCTAAGATTAATACAGCCAAAATGTCTCAAAAAATACTATTCTATGCATTAAGCTTCTCTGTGTTTAAAGTATATCTCAGTTCTTTCCAGTTACCTAAGCTAGTATAGTGGGTATATATTCTGGAAAACTCCAAAGCTAGATATTCCATTACTGTAACAGCTCTGAAATGCATTGCATTGATCCTACCACAAATATTTGTCTACTGTAGAATATCTAATGCCAGGAGAAGGTAATGTTGAGGAACTTATATTTCCTACATGGGAGATGGATACAGAGAGGGTAGGAATTTATGGCAAAGTGAAAATTTGAAACACTTTTAATGGCTGTCATTTAGATTAGACAGATGACTGTAATGTTAAATGGGCATCCATCAGAGTGAGATGGAGAAGTTGAATTTTTTTTAACAGCTCTAGTTTATCATATAGCTGTACTTGTGAGTGGGTGTTTGTTATTTGCTTAACATACATGTAAGAGAATGAAAAAGGAATATTATCAACATTATAAACAAACATTCGTATTTTGCAGTCCCAGGTGGGACTGAATGAGTATTTTATTTACTGAAAGGGCAGCTTGGATTCACATCTCACAATTCACATGGCAAATAATTTGGACTTGGCCTTGATTTGAGCTGTAGGGTTAGCTGTGAATCAGAAAAGAATTGAAGGAGGTAGGTGTGTGTGCTTCCTTGTATGCTGCAATATTTGGCCTCAAAAACTTTCACTGAAACTGCCAATTTTATATAAAATACTTAAAAATTAATGGACACAATGGCACAAATGCGTTTCTTCCATCAGCAGGCCAGTGCTGCAATGACCATGCTATAGGTGTGCTTTGTCCCTAATTCTGGCCAGTGATGAAGGTGAATAGATTTACTTCACTAGGACTAGGCAGCAATGATGATGCTTGCCCTTGCTTCATAAACTGTACAATCCAAGTTGGGAGTAAAGCAGTCCTTTGAGAGAGAGCAACTATTGATCCAAATCTGAACCAGCTCTATTAATCAACTTATGAAAAGTGTCTGAATATAAATCATATTTCATTTTTCAGTGTCATAAAATACTGTGGAGGTTGGGTTGATCTGCAATATTTCCATTGCTTAGCCACTTCAGTGAGAAATCAATCATTTGAAAAACATAGGTGGTTAGAAACTTTCAACTTAGCTTTCGATTAAAAGAGGAATACAGCAGAAAAATGATTCTCTATTTTTCAGGTGAGTTATGTTATATATTTTATACTGTTGTATGATTTGATCATTCTTGACAACTTTCCGAATATAATGCAGAATTCTCCATCTGGAAGCAATACTAACTCATCTCCCTTATACAGAATAAAAAGAGCAACGATAGTTGGGTTTATGCCTGTGAGCAGAAAAACTGTGTTGCACTCTCTGAGGACGTGAAGAGAACAATGTCTAAAGGAATTATTCTGGAGTGGTTGAATAATTATAAAAGATGTGATTGTTTTATCTTGGCTCTTATGTTTACCTGCTTCTGATTTTATGAACTGTTGCTTGTGTTTATTCAGAACACCAGAAATTAAAAAAGGCACATGCAGATGTGTATTTGACAAACACGAGAAATAAGATTTATTTAATTCTAATTCTCAATGTTTGCATTCCTTGCAATAAACACATAAAAGACAGTTTACAGGTAATTACGACATATCATTCTTTGGTTGCTTCATTATTCAATGAGGTTATGAATGTTAAATATGTGCCTGAAAGTGGTATATCTTCTTTGAAAAAGCTCAATACCAGATTCCAGAGGCATTCAAAAAAGTCCTAGTTTGACTTTCATATGTCTTAATAATATTTCACTTTTAATTTAGAGATATCATTGTTCTTCATCTTGGGAAATTAAAATATAAGAAAATCACAGTAAGATTTGAGAATATTTTTCACCTGAGTAGCTCTTCTCTTTATGATGAAAATCACATCCTCCTCTCCCTGCTCTGTATCTGAGAAATTGCCACAGAGACTGAAGGCACACAGTAGATCATGAGCTAAGGCAAGAACTGAGATGAGTTTCTCTGATTTGTGAATCTGTATCCTAGCCACCTAATTAGGTAACTTTGATTCAGTAGTAAATCCTCAATCTTTATTACATGCACTGCTGTACAATCTAGGAAGCCACAAGCAGGGGGCTGTAACCTACTGTTTTAGGCACTCTGAAAACAAGAACAAAAAAAGAGACTAGAGAAGGGTAAAAATGTAAGATGAAAGAGCAGTGCACAGTACTGCATTTTTTTCAGAGGGCATTTTTCATTGGCTTTCCACATATCCTGGCAATACTACAGCCTTAAGATGAATTTGACAGTTTTCAGGTCTTCTTTCCATTCTTTGTACAACTGATGATGACATACAATTTCTGAAGTAAACAGTGACCACACAGAAGCTACCATTCAGTACCCAATACACAGCAAGAGCCACAAGTACAAATTTCACACTTGTCTCAACAAAATCCGCAGTGACTGGAAAGGCAAACATCATTCAACTATAGTATGAAACTAGAGTCTTTTTCTGATGTCTTGTTTAAAGTGAGTGGTCTCAAACATCACTTCTGAGACTTAGGAAATATTAAGCAGCCGCTTTCTGTGGGCTCTGTTCAGCAGGGGCTGACACCGACAATGAAAAGAGTGCACACAGGTCTGATTGATTGATAATTTTTTGTTGTGTCTATGGTAGATAAGAGAATATTAACATCATGGCCAGCCTTATCTGCCAAAACCAGCACCTTTTGTGGAAATTTAAGTTATTTTTAGTGTATGGCATTATAAGCATTGTCAGGACCTTTGGTAGTACATATGAATGTAGTGCCTAGGAACGGCAGTGCAATGCTTTATGAATGCTCACAGCTCTGAAGACCAGAAAAGCCAGGTGAAGCAGCAGTGCTAGCAGTGCAGCTGCAAAGAAAGGACAGTGAAGGTCAGGCAGCATCTCAGGTGCCTGGGAGAACAGAAATCTGGAGGGCAGCTGAACTGAGCGTGACCCCAAGCAGAGTCTGACAGCACTATAAATAGATACCATAAAGGTTATTCTAATGTGGGGGGCTTGGGTTTTTGCTGGTTTTGTTTAGGGGTTTTTTTTTTGTTTTTTTCTTTTTTCTAACTTAAGATTTATACATAGGAAGAAATCTGGAAAACAACCGTAGTTATCAAATGAGCCTCAGGTGAGGATTCATCTTGAGCCTAATTATTACAGTAGACTGCTGCAATAGGATTGTAAAATCATTTAGGTACGAAAGCACCTTTAAGATCATCAAGTACAACCGTTAACCTAACACTGACAAGTCCACCACTAAAACATGTCCCTAAGTGCCACATCTACACATCCTTTAAATACCTCCAGGAAAAGTGAGTCCACCACTTCCCTTGGCAGCCTGTTCCAATGCTTGACCACCCTTTCAGTGAAGAATTTTTTCCTAATAGCCCATCTAAACTTCCCCTGGCAGAACTTGAGGCCTCTCCTCTTGCGATGCATCCCTCTTTCAGGTAGCTGTAGAGAGGAATAAGGTTGCTTTAAGCCTTCTTTTCCCCAGGCTAAACAACTCCATTTCCTTCAGCTGCTCCTCATAACACTTGTGCTGCAGGCCCTTCACCAGCTTTGTTGCCTTTCTTTGAACATACTCCCATCCAAGCCACAAGCAGCCAGGAGAATGATGTGGGAAACAGCATTAAAGGCTTTACCAAAGTCTAGGCAGACAACTTCCACAGCTTTTCCCTCACCAGCTAAGTGGCTCACCTTGTCATAGAAGATTGTATTAGTCAAGCAGAGCCTCCCTTTCATAAACCCATGCTGTCTGGGCCTGATTATCCGATTGTCCTGTACGTGCTGTGTGATGGCACTCAGGATGGTCTGCTCCACAACCTACCCCAGCACCAAGATCAGACTGATAGGTGTATAGTTCCCCAGGTCCTCCTTCCAGCTCTTCCTGTAGATGGGCATCACATTTCTTAAATTCCAGTCAACTGGGACTTCATCAGTTAGACAGGACTACTGGTAAAGGACAGACTACAGATATCAGATCTCATAACATATATGTCTACAGCACAGGACAAGTCATCCTGATGGATTTCTACTGAGTTGCTGTTTCTAATTGTGGGTGGTTTTCTTATGTGTGGTTACCAAAAATGTTTCTAGCAATTCCAACATAGAAAATGCAACAAAAGTGAAACCAGTCATCTAAGTCTCTCACACAAATGTCACAGTAAATTTAGCATTAGCTTTATTTTTTCACTCCATCTTTATGTTTGTATAGAGGCATACAGCCAGAGATGTATACTCAAATGGTGTTAAAACAGGTGGAATTTTACAGTAGTAAAAATATCACTTCCAAATAAATGCTTATGGACTAAACTGCCATGGTAATCAAGTGTTATTAACTTTCCATATCATTATTAAAGTTTTACACTTTCCAGTCTCATGTATCAAAAGACCTGAGCATGGGTTCATGGACATGTTCACAGATGTCAGCTCTGAAAGCCGGCATACCACCTCTCTGTGCTTTATCCAACAGGTAAGCTGCAGAGGATCAACTCGGTTCATTCTGCAGATGAAAAGAAGGGCTGGGAGTGGGACCCAGATTCTTTGGAGTCATGTTCAGTGATTTCACCAGCATGACCACTCTTTCCAAAAGCAGGTTGCACCAAAGGACAGGCCTGAGAAGCAGTCTATATTCCTGGCTGTTCTCAGTCATAGGATTAGCCTGATCCAGTCACATGGATGTTTTACCTCATTCCATGAGCATTAACTTAAGAATAAAAAAAATTAGTGCAGAATAAGTGAATCATATTTGTATTTCTGTCTCCATTAAACACAGCAAATTTCAAGATGATCACAGTCTGTATGTACAATCGAGAGCATCTGCCATGTCAGTCTTTAAATTAAATACAATATTCACCTTTAATTCTGGGAGAGTGTTCCCATCCTATAGCATCACTGGCATTTGAATTAAATGCTTCGAAAGAAATAATAGCAGGGGACTTTTGAAAAATAGAAGAAACTGATTGTGTGTGCAGATGTCAAAGAGAAACATAAAATATAACACAGATAATTTTTTTTTCTCTTTGTCCTTTCCCTTGCCTTGCCTTGCTTTGCCTTGCCTTGTTTTGCCTTGCTTTCCTTTGCCTTGCCTTGCTTTGCATTGCTTTGTCTTGCTTTGCATTGCCTTGTTTTACCTTCCCATTTGCTCATCCCGCCTCCTCAAGAGGGATGGGGAGGAAAATTAAAAGATAAGAACAGTTTAATAACTAACATTCAACATACTACTACTATTACCATTACCACTACTACTGCTACTAACAGTAATAAGGGAAATAACAAGGAGAGAGATATAAAATTAAAAGAGAAGAAAAAAAAACAAACAAACAAACCATAAACTCAAGTGATGCACAATACAATTTCTCACAACCCACTGACCGATACCCAGCCTGACCTGAGCAGTGATCTAGCCCTTCCTTGTAACTCCTCCCAGTTTATATCTTAGGCATGACGTGCTGTGGTATGAAATACCCCTTTGCCTAGTTTGGGTCAGGTGTCCTGTTTCTTCTTCCTCCTGGCTTCTTGTGTCCCTCCTCACTAGCAGAGCATGAGACTGAAAAGTCCTTATTCAGGGTAAGTGCTACTTAGCAACAACTAAAACACTGGTGAGTTACCAGCATTGTTCTCAGACTAAAGCTGAAACACAGCACTGCACCACCTACTAGGAAGGAAAATAACTCTATCCCAGCCAAAACCAGGATGCTCATCTACAGATACACTTGAGACCCACTGAGGAATTCTGTACTGAGCAAGGCAAGGCCAGCTCCCCTTGCTGTGAGCCTGACAGTGCAGAGGCATGGCATTACGGGGATATCTCACCAGATGTCTCCCTTGTATCAAATTCTTAGGTGCAAAGTTTATGTTAAGGACCAATTAGAAAATCTTCATGAACTCCATTTAAAAGATGTTATATATGACTATGTAAATATTGCTGCATAGTCATTTGTTCACTAGAGAAGACAGTTTTAAAGTAAGTTTCTTCATTTTAAATTATAATGTTCCTTAAAAGAGCATCCTTTGCTGATTAGAGGTATCCGTTTGTTTAGCTGCAGTGCCTGAAGCTTCAAATTTGATTGCATTCATTTTAATCACATAACTGATCTTATTTTCAGTAACATGGAGTTGTTTGTTCCAAATGCATTTATGAATTCTAAACTCATCTTAGTTCTCCCACATGCTGGAAATGATACTAATCTTCCTAATTCCCGACATCATAAAATCCCGACCTACACAGAGCAGAATGTGCTGGAAGAAGGTAGCATCCTTTGAATTTATTTAAACTAAAGAGACTTAATTTCAAGTCTTTAATCCTATTTATGCTACCCTAAGGGACAGGGTCCAAAATCACACATGACGTTTGTGCCTGTGATATGAAAGACCTGTCAAGTCTCACACACTGAAAGTGACATTAATACGCTTGACTCATAGAGTTATGTCACACTTCCTCAGGCTATGGCTGTATCTCACCTGTTTGCCATGATTTACCATCTTCTTTCTTACTAGATGAAACCTAACTCCCAGAAGCAGCCAGCTGCCATTCCATATTCCTCCAGCTGACAAGACGAGGGAGAAGAAAATAGACCAAGTGAGGGAGCATCACTTCACAGCACCCTTTCCTGGCTCCTGTTATTAACCTCTTCCTCTACCCTGTGATAGGAGTGCCTCCCTGCCCTGTGTGTGGGATCTTACTCTTTGGGAATAGAAAATCCTGAGCTTTCTGGGCCTGCAAGGTAAGCACCAAAGAGGGTAAGCCTTTAACAAGGCAAGGCAGGGAGAAGTTTTGGTGATGGAAGAAATCACACTTGCCTTCTCTCTGCAGCATGCTGGAGTCAGAGATGGCTTTTCGAGAAATACTTTCAGCCAGAGCAGAGAGAGGGTGAATTAACTAGTAATTTTACAGACAACACGTGAACTTCTGTTCCTAACCTCACATGTTTATTTTCTACATCATTTCCTTTATCTACATTGTCTTTTTCATTAAAGAACCTGAATTATCCAGCTTACATGGAGAACGTATAATAATCATGTTTGTGTGGAAAGGCTGTGGGGTTTTTTCTGTCATTCACTAGTGTTACTTTGTGAAGCCTTAAGTGGCTTAAAACACCCTTTAAACAGAGTTATTTCTGCCTACCTCACTGAAATCTCAACTCACATAAAGCTGGAAGGGGCAAATCCTGTGCCAGAGCAGTATATGATCCACTGAAGCACAGACTTTATATCAAGTACGTGAGCAATTTTGACCTGTACAGCTTACTGAATCACAGTCTAATTTTGTAACATCCCATCCAATTTTATATCTTAGTACCTGAACATTTTGCCTTATGAATAGGGAACTAGAATGTCTCCCCTGCATAATTCATGAAGTTGTGAATTATTTTTATATATCCTCTACCTTTTTTTAATAACAGCATTTGCAAATTGAAGACTAGAAAAACAAAAATGCTTAACAGCATTCCGAAACAATCTTAGACCATGATCTTGCAAACCAGATTTACTGAGAGGAGTGAGGGACCATTCACACATGTAAGATAGACCCCAGGTGTAAACATTTCCTGGATCATAGCTTATACACTTCAGAGTGCAAAAATAAAGCAAAATATTTTTGTTCAAAGTCCAATAACAACACTGCATATTACTTTAATTTATAACTTCAAACCAGTAATAAGGCTTACTCCTGCTAAAAAACCAAACCAAACAACTAGAGTATAATGTATTTTACATTTCTGTTACCTCCCCTTGGATGCTGAAAAAGCAAAATACCATAAACTGTTACAGACGGATCTTCATCTAGCACAGTCTAACAAAGCTTCTATGCATCCCATCAGACTAACATATAGAAGTGAAATGAAGACAGACGGTATACTAAGTGCAAGAGCTGTAAATTAATGTGAACAGAAATTGATTTTGTAATGTTCTTGGCCCTTTCCCAAAAAAACATTATCACTGTGTTTATAAAAAATGCTCCACTCATTGTTTCAGGATGCCTAAGAATTAAAAACTCTGACTTCCTTAGTTATTTTCTCTTCTGAGACCTATTTTCAGCTCAGTTGCAACATCCACATAAACAAACAAACTTTCAAGGACTATTAAAATTTAGTAGACCAAGGATATTAGGTTATTAGGGACTGTAGTGATAGGACAAGGGAAGTTGTGAATGCTCCATCCCTGGCGGTGTGCAAGGCCAGGCTGGACACAGCCTTGGGTGACATGATCTAGCATGAGGTGTCCCTGCCCATGGCACGGGGGTTGGAACTTGATGATCTTAAAGTCCTTTCCAACCCTAACTATTCTATGATTCTGCTATTCTATAATATTGCTGGTGTACAGTACCTAGTTCTGGGATCCCCAGTACAAGACATCTGTCTATGGAGTTACTGAAGAGAGTCCACTAAAAGGTCACTAAGATTATAAGGGACTGGAGTATCTCTCATATGAGGAAAGTCTGAGAGAGCCAGGATTGCCTGGCCTGGAGAAAAGAAGGCTCAGGGAAGGATCTCATCAGTGTATAGAAATACCTGAAGGGAGGGTGCACAGAAGATGAAGTGAGGGATCTTCCCAGCGGCGCCCATTGACAGGCAAAGAGACAAAGGGCACACAGGAACACAGGAGGTTCTGTCTGAACATCTGGAAACACTTTTTGACTGTTAGGGTGACTGAGCACTGGCACATGATGCCCAGCTAAGTTTTGGAGTCTCCATGCTCAGATATTCAAAAGCTGCCTGGAGATAGTCCTGGGCAATCAGATCTAGGGAGCCCTGTGTGAGCAGTGGGGTTGGACCAGATGATCTCCAGAGATCTCTTCCAACCTTAGCCATTCTTTCATCCTCTCCATATTGAGAACTGTGCTTTAAAATGTGCAGTCAAAATAAATTGATGAGGAGACTGCAGTTTTGCTGAGTATAAACTTCATTAATTTTTGAAGTCTTAAATTAAGCCATCTTTTTTGAGTGGAAGACCATACATGCAAAGTCAGGTTGTTCTATGTTTTCTTAGGTCTGCAGTTGTAAGGGATAATTCATCAGCATCCCATAGAGAGAAGTCAGTATTCTGCAGATTCACAAAAACATATAGACCAGGCTGCTCTTACTTGCGCAAAGCTGGACCGTGCAATTTTGCATGACTCAGTGTTCTCTAACCTAGGGTACTTTATTCCTTAGATTGTGCTGAAAATAGGTGGGATAAGTCTCATTTCTGTAAACCCAGCCTTGTCTTATGGTTTTGTGAGTTTAACAAAAAACTCCCACAACCCCTCCCCGAAAATAAAAACAAAATATCCCACAAAACCCACCACAAACCCCAACCAACCAACCAAAAATAAAACCAAACAAAAACCATCCAAACATTAAACAACAACCAAGCAAAAAAAAAAAAAAAACAAACAAACACAACTCCCCTCAAATAAACAAGCCAATAAGCTACAATAAACTACCTGGAGAAGGTTTTGTTCCTGGACAATATTGTACTTCTATGCGTGTGTACCTATCTTGTAACACACAGCATATCACCTGCCCCTGTAAATGTCAGATATGGCAAGCTAGGAGATTTAGACCAGGTCAATATGAATGGCCAAGATGGAAATTTTACAAAAGGTCAAACACTGCACTAGTTTTGATGATTCAGAACTTGGAAATCTTCCATTCACATTAGCATGTATCTAGCTGCCTAGCATATCATTAAACAGTAACTTGTTTCTGGAGGTGCTCTCTTTCTTCAAGGACACAAACCCATTATTATCATTATAATCAGTACCTGCATTTAAGGCCCCAGGGCATTTTCTTATCAGACTCAATCTTACAGCCTGAAATTCCAACATCATACATTATTACACAGTGCCTGTGCCCGATTTAGGGCTGCATTGGGTCCAGTCACTTTCCCCAGCTTTCTTCACCACCTGCAGGCCCACTGCATGAGGTCCCTGCCCTGGCAAGCAGAAGCACGATTCGTAAATAAAAGTCTAACATTTCCATCACAGCAATTACTGAGATGAGCCAGCACAAAGGCAAAATGCACATAGAAGAAACTTCAAGTAAAACATCATGGATAAAAATGTTAGCTGCTTTCAGGTTAAAACACTACTTGATTTCAGATATTGATTTTTGTTCCTGTACTTTGAAATGCATCCAAATTCCGGCTCTGACAAAAACATTACAATTAAAATCCTGGATATCACACTGACATCAATTGTAGAGAAGATGCACTTACGGAAATTTAGACTTTACAATATATGTTGTACTGGCAGACTAATCAGTAAGACAAAAATAGCTACTTTAACAGTGGAATGCAGACTGGATTTTTCCCTTCCTTATTCAGTTAGACAAAGTCATAACCATGCTGAGAACTGCAGATGAACCATGGCTCTCTAAGCACGTAAGAGTATTTGTGGTTTGTTATAAATCACCTTAATCATAAAAAATTTGACATAATTTGCTGGACAAAGAAACTGTGGATTGTGACAGACTTGTCTGCAGAAAAGAGCTTTACCATCCTCTTAGTCTTTATAGGTTCAAGCCAAGGAAAGGTGCACTACGAATAACAGTACCTATGGAAAAAGCTCAGGACAGGGTCAGGATAACACTATTTTGAAGTTAGATTTTTTACCATTAAGCCAAAACTCAGAATTTCAAACCTCCTGTTCTGAAGAAAGCCCTGTCATTTGTCAACAGCTGAATGGTGATTCACCCATTGCAAATAAGTCTACATAGAGATACTGAAAAATGCAATACTCTCTTCAGAGACTTCATAACAGCTGCTATGTTTTTATCTGCTGAAAGCTGAAACCCTTACCAAAATTAGCCCGCTTCTCCAAATGGAAAATGTGATATTGGGTAAGTAGAATCAATTCTATAAGCATTGAGTACATCTGCCCACACTTTCAGTATCTTGTTACAACAACCTTTAAGTTGGTCACTGTATACCAAACACAACCTGAAAATGTTCTAACCTTGTTTCTTTAGGAAGCAAGGTTTGCATGACCACATGTGGCTGTCCAGGCACCTAATCAGCATTTCTCACTATTCTCATAACTTTGAATCTGTTGGAATATTCAACCAAATTTTGTAATAAAGGCAGAGTCTCAAAGGAACTAAACTGCTGCTCAATTCCTAAGTTTCATGAAACTGAGCAGTGGGCAGAAATTCAGTGTGCCCTTGGAGCAAGAAGTAATTCAGTGCATTGCAATGGGCCAGATGTAATCCAACTCCACTCACCAGCTGCAGGTACCTGCCAAGTCACCCCAGCCATTTGTGCCACACACTCCCCACCAAACAGGAAGAGTGTGGTTGGGATGCAGTGACCAAGGTGAGAAATTACAAAGGTGACAGGCCTGGGAATAAGATGGTGGCAATGGAAAGCAGAAAACAATCAGTCAGGCACCACACCTTATTAGTATTAGTTCCACTGCTTGTGGCCCAGCTTTATTAATAACAAATACATATAAATCTCAGAGTGTAAGTCTGCAGCATAAAAGCACAAGAGCAGTCACAGTATGCCTACTAGAATTCAAATGAAGTAGGATAATTTAAATATCCAACACCACATTTAACATAATCTTTGTGAAATAATTGCTTTATCTTCTGACGTGTAATTTTCCTTGTGATTAAATGGCAATACATGCACTAAAACTTACATCACTTCTGTCACAGAGAATTGTGTTTGTATTATGAACTGTACACAAGCAATAGAACAAATGGTTGACTTAGGAAGAGAGATTCCATTGTGCAATGTCAGGAAACATTTCATTTTCAAAACAGGTCTTCATTTCACTGTCAGCTGATTGTCACGGAACAAAACCCACAAAAGCTTTTGTGTAGCTTTGTAAGGGGAGTCCATACAGAACAGGACAGCTCAACCTGAGATATTTGGGCAACTCTTATAATCTCTGTAGTGCACAGTGATAATTTCCCCTCCACGAACCCATGGCAGGGAAGGTAGAAGAAAGGCATACAGGGAATACAATCTTTTCTAATGCAGACATGAAACATCTCTGCCTAATTCGTTCCCTTCTCCCAAATGCCGAAGGGGCAGCTGCCTGCCAAACACGAACTGATGACAAGGCAGGGATAGAGGTGAGTGGGGATTCCCAGAACAAAGCCCAAAGTGGCAGCAAGAGGAGCCAGCTGTAAAGCTGACCTGCGGTAGGAAAGCTCTCTGGGGAGATAAGAACAGCACTGGGTAGTGATGGCTGATTATAATAAGTAAGGTGGGAACTAATTTTGGACTTAATAGCCTGTGTGCTCAAACCAGCCTGAAGACTGTCTAGCACAACCCTATTAATGTGTTCACACTATTAAATGCACTTCTGTTATTGAAGCCCAGCCTGTGTACTGGAGTCCAGCATTTCCCCTTCAGCTCAGGAGAGATGTGGAACACTGCTAACAGCAAAACTGGCAACCATGTGGGTATACACAGCTCCTAAAGGAACACAGATTTTTTTTCACATTGATAATAACTGCACCAGATAAATGCTAGACTAACCCATAAGACATTTGTTAAAGATTCTTTGACTCCCTACATTACAACCAAGGGCAAACTACTGTGTTTTGTTGGAAATATCAGATGGCAAGGAATATGGAATAAACAAGTTAACAAGCATGCATGAACAAGTAACCAGTAGTTAGCTCTACTTTGAGCATAGGTTGGACTCGATGTTCACCTAAGGCCCCTCCTAACCTGAATTACTGCATGATTCTACATGTTATCAGTATGCAACAAGCCTACCTCCAGAATACGTGCTCTATAATGATGGATTTACTAGAACAGAAGAAACAGCTTTGAGGCTTCAGCTCCCTCCTCTACCGTTACCTCCGCCCACCACGCCAGTAACATACCCTTTTCTTGTATAAACCATGATTTGTTTCCAACTCCTTGGCTTGCTGTATCTGATTTACTGAGCCAAACAGGAGGCACAGCATGGCCAAGTTGCACAGACCAGGGAGATCAGGGAGCTGCAGCGCTGCAGAGAGGTGAGAGGAAGGAATTCACATTTTTCTCATCCTGAAGCCATACACTGGAAGCCCACTCTTACTCTGGGACCTAAGACAAGGGCATACCTCAAATTATGATCTGATGAGGGACACATGATCTACATCTGAGAATCACCCCTGCTTCTCTTCCTTTTGCATCAGGACTGCATCTGTGCTTGGTTGAGTGAAAAAGATACAGAACACATCCTGTCTGAAAGTATGAAACTTTTGGACATGAAAACACGAACAGTTTGAGACATTTTTTTACAGCTATAAAAAAAAACACACATGTAATTTTAATGCAGCTCTCCCTTTTGTTTCAGTGGTTTAATACTTTTATACAAAAGTACAGCAGAAAGTGTCATGCTCATTTCTTGCCTAATTGCCGTATGACATCTGCTAACCCTACGGTAGCTAAGCACTCCCTCTTCTGTCAAAAGACTCTCCATTGCACAGGTGATCCTTTTCAGTATGTCATTACTGGCTCCCTTTTGAAAATACTGTAGCAGTCATATTTGACCCTCGTACAGAAGAGTGCTGCTAACCCAACTGATTTTCTCACAAAGCCTGTATTTTTCTTAAATCCTCTGCTGCTGAAACTGGCAGAGATCCATTTCCCCTTATGAGATTCTCTAAAACAGGTGCCTGCACCAAGGTTACTCACTCAGCTACTTTCAGTTCAGGGAGACAAGTGCCTCCAGTAAGACAGTTCCTTCACAGCAAAGGGAAGACCATGTCCAAGTCGACTCCCATCTCAGAAGACTGCAGGAAAATGCCTGACCTTTTAATTTGGAAAAAAAAAAAAAAAAATGATTGGAAAGATGGAGAACATGGAAGAAATAGTGTCTGCATGAAAAATAAAACTCCCAAATTTGTACTTAAAAAAGCAGTTCTCTACAACCATCAGAAATCATGCTGGAAAATCCTTAGCTACACCCTGAACCTTATCAATGGGCTGACAAAAAGCCAACTTATGACAGAAAATAATGTATGAATGAGATATCCTATCCACTGGTAGGGCATTTTCACATTTTCAGTGCTCTAGATTGCCAAGATATGTGTGGTAGATACCTCATATGGTAGAGTTGTGAGCAAGCCAGAAAAATGGGGCTTTAAGGAAAACTGTACAAACACAGACTAGCGGGTGATATCTGGAATGTACATAAACATGACAAAACACCCTCAAGGAAAGTGTAGAAAGCAAAAACAGGGTGGAAGCAAATGTCTGAGCATATCAAACTCCCCCCCCCCCAAAAGAAGGAAAGAAAAAGAACAGGTGAATTGAAACAAAAAGTGGGAATGTGAGGAGCTACGCAGAGTTGAAGGTACTTGAGGAAGAGGCAGGGAGACGTCTGAAACAAGCAGCCAGCACAAAGCAGAGAGAAGCCAGCCACAACTTTAGAAAGGTCCTTCCATGTCCAAAGGACAGAGCTTTGGCTCTTGCGTTGCTGCTGGGCCATCTGCTGGCTACTGGCTGCAGCCCCCAGCAAACTGCTCCCACTTTCCTTTGGGAAGGCCCTTGTTTATGGAGGCTGTATCTCCAGAGAAAGTACCAGAGACCACCAGGTGACCACAAGTCAAGCATCTCTGATAAATCCACCTACACTGCATAAGTTCACATCATTAGGGGAAGATTGGACTACTCTTTATTTGTATCATGTAAGAGATGCTCTTAGTATCTGCTTCAAGATTGTCATTTTTTTTGTTTGTTTTCCTTTTTTTTTTTTAAGTGGGAATTCATTCAGTGGCCTACAGTTTTTGCTCCTCACAGGCTCTACTTGGCTCCCACAGGACTGAAAGTAGCCAAAGGTGGCCTGGTTCCATTGCTGGTCTTTGGAGGACTTGCTAGCTTTCCATGTAAACTGGCCTCGGGCTGCCTTCGTTTGGATTTGCCTACATCATCCTTCAGATTTGGCTACAGCATCCCTCGAGGGGCTGTTCCACGGCCAGGAATAACTCAGCAGACCTCTGGCCACTCTTCTTAGCCCTGACTCTCTCCTGTAGGCCCTGCACTCACCTCTGACCCAAATCTTCCATGGCGGGGGACAATGAAAATCCCAATAAACCCATTTCCCTAAGGGATATTCAGACGGGTCGGGCGAAGGCGCTGCAGTGCCTTCGATGCGGGAAGGCGGAACCCCTGGCAGGACGAGCCAGAACCGGGCTGCCCTCCCTCGTGGCTCGGCTTGGCCGTGTGGAAACCCTGATCAGCCCCATCACCGCCTCGACACTTCAGCGGCGCTCGCTGAGGGCAGGTGGAGCACTAAGGCGGCAGCAGCGGCCGTTCCACTCTGCTCCGCCTCGGGGTGGGAGGGAGAGGCAGCGGCCGCACTGTGGCAAACCAGTCCCCGGCACCACCGCGGGGCACCCACCAGCCTCCCCCAGCCTCCGCTCCTTGAGGCTCGCCAGTTCCGCCCCTCCCGCCGCCCCTCACGGGCACCGCCGGCGGGGCGCTCGTTTCCCGCCTTCCCGCTTCCTCCCGCCTCTCCCGCCGCGCTCCCTCCGCCCCGCTCCCCCGCCCCCTCCTCCGGCAGCTCCCCGCTCGCTGGCTCCTTCCCTGCCTCCCTCCCGCCGCTCCCCGCTGCGCAGAGCGCCGCGCCGGCGGGGTTATGGAGAGCCAGCGCTGCTTCGCCAACCGCTTCGATGACTACCCGGGCAGCCCGGAGGCGGCGCCGGACAAGGAGGCGGCGGTGCCGCTAGTGACGGCCACCATCGAACGGATCCTACGGGAGCTGCCGCCCCTGGGCGGCCCCCGCGGCTGCCAGGGCGGGCTGTACGGCGGCGTGGCCGGCGTGGCCTACATGCTGTACCACGTCGCGCAGTGCCCTCTGTTCGCGCCGTCGCGGGAGGCCTACCTGCGAGCGGCTCGCCGCGTCGTGGACGCCTGCCTGCGCTACCAGGAGGGCAGCGGCGAGGCCGACGCTGACACCCGCGCCGCCTTCCTGCTGGGGGGCGCCGGGGTGTACGCGGTGGCGGCACTGGTCTACAGAGCTCTGGGGCTGCCCGACTTCGCCCGGCCGCTGGGCAAGTTCCGGGAGCTCAGTGAGGTCTGCGCCCCGCTCTCCTTCCTCGAGTGCGGCTCGGACGAGCTCTTCGTCGGCCGCGCCGGGTACTTGTGCGCTGCCCTGGTGCTGAAACAGCGGCTGGGCATGGAGGTAAGGGCGCGGGGCGCGACGTCCCCCGGAGGCACCGGCCTCGCCGTCGGGGCTGTCGGTAGATCTCCTAGGAGCTGGGACGCCGGCGGCTCGCCCCGCGGTGCCGCCTGGATGATCTTGCCTCTGCCCCGCGGTAAAGGGGAATGCACCTGTGCCGGTGCTCTCAACAGCAACACCAGCAGAAAAGCTGGAAAGCTTGCACTTTGGGGGCAGGCTTCAGGAAGATCCCCGGGTGGGGAAGCTTTCTCTAGCAGCAGCGCTCCTACCCTGAAATAAAAACTGCATCTTTTGCAAGAGGGAGCGGGGGGCACCGGGAGTGCTGGACGCGGTCCTGCTGAGTTGGGCAGGCGCTGCATCCCTCTCCATCCCACTACATGCCGCTCCATCCCTCTCCAGGTCGCTCCCCAGGGAGCGCTGAGAGCATCAGCTCTTGGTTGCCAGATGGTGAATTACTTGGCAGGAGCCACCCCGGGCTTTTCAAGATAATTTCCGTAAAATGAAGTGGGTGAGAAAAGGAATACTGTTGGGTAAAGCAGAGTGAGAGATCTCGTAACAATAAGTAGTGCTGTGCTTTCATTTGCAAGAATACAGATTTTGAGAAGTGCTTGGTTTTACTAACCTCAGCATACAGAATCTGGTAGTCTTTTGGAAAGCTGGCCATGTATTTTGATGCTTTTCATGAATAAGAGCTGGGTTGGGGTGTTTTTCTAGAAGCATGAGATGTGATTATGGGTCGACGTGCTGGTGGTTTCAGCCGGGACTTTACCCTAGGATACTGTGATTGTCAGTGCTCACAATTCAGCGCTTCCACTGACTACACCATAATAATTAGTGCAACTGATTCTGTTTGCTGTGGTGCTTGTTACTATGTGGTCAGTGCAGTATGAGCAGGCATTTGTTACATTTTTATTCCTGTCCTCTTGTCAGGTCCAATCTGTGTTTCCTCTGTTAATCACTGATTTGCAAGTTCATATGCTTCTGGCTTTCTTCTGGGAGAGGAAGTAACTATTACAAGTAAATGATGTAAAAGCAAGCGGCTCTGCCCCATCCAATACCAGTAACTGCAGTCAGAGTCCATGGAACCAACTGAATGTTTTTTGATTGCCTTCAACAAAATTTCTTAAAGCACTAAGTGTTTAAAGTAGCATACCATAGGTGCTGTTTCTTTGGTTTTTATTTGTATTTTATTTTATGTATTTGCATTTGTATTTATTTATTTGTATTGTAACCTCTGCCAGGTTAGATGGGGCTTTGAGCAACCTGATCTAGTGGAAGGTGTTCCTGCCTATGGCAGAGGGCTGGAACGAGATGACCTTTAAGGTTGCTTCCAAACCAAACAGTGCTTTGGTTCTATGGTTGTCTGAAAACTATAATCATAACCATGGTTATGTTGTTTGTAACCATAAGATAACCAAACTTGCCATTCTGACAGCATTTCATATGAGAGGCAAGTTTGTAGATGCATCACCATCCTACATGCAGAGTGCAGCAGTGTCAACCTGAGGGGATGGTTCACCACAGAGGAGTAAGCCACCCCTATTAGTTCAGTTTGCACTGGGGGAGCGTGTCTAGTGCCCATATGGGGTGCTTTTGGTGATGTTGTGACATACCAGCTGAATGAGGAGGCACCCTGGACTCTACTGCTTCATTTAGTTCCTTCATCCATGTCTTATGTCCTTGAGAGCAATTGCTGAACAGTTTGGAGAGTAGGTGCAATCACCTCTGACAGTGTGAGGAAGGGAAAAGCTCTTTTCTCTCCTTGTTTGCTTCTGGAAAAATTATCCTTTATGCAGCATAAAGAGTTAAACAGCCCCACAGATGAGCACACATATACACTTATTGTGGAATCCATTTAGCAGGTGGGCTAACTACAATGATAGAGGGGTTTATTTTGCCAGTAAAACATATTCTCAGTCCCCTTGGTGATGTTTTAACTGGTAAGCTAACATCCTTCCAGAGTGTTATTTATTCTGTCACCACATTGTAATTTTAAATATATAGTGCAAGAAAGACTCTAAACTGTTAAGTATTGCTAAAACCCATTTTGATTTTTTGTTTTAACAACAATTAAAACTTTTAATTAAAATATTTTGCACCTTAGTGAGGCAAATTATAATGATTTCTAGTCTGTATGTACTTATGCTTGAGCAAAATTTGGGTCCTTTGATAAATGTTCCCATCCTAATACAGAATTATCTTAATTAGTACATTGCCAGACCCGACCATGCATCTTTTTACAAATAAAAAAAGGGATGCCCAGAGAGTGCATGTCATTTATTACCCAAGGTCAGACGGTAAGCCAGGTACATCCCAGAATAGAAGCAATGCCTTGTGATTCGAACCACTAGAAAATGCTACCTCCTGTAATTTGATTGTGCTCAGTCTCACATGGCTCACTGCAGCATGTTTTCTTGTTTCCCACGTTCTTTTGGGGTTTGGGGATTTTGTTTTTTGAGGATGCTGTGCAAACATTTCCAGCACAAAGTGAAATCTATTCCTTACATTGAAACACAGCCACTGCTGCCCATATGGTTGTTTTTTTTCTGAAGAAGTTAAATAGTGACCTATATACAAGAAACGGTTTGCCCTTGAAGAAAGGCTTTTTGAGCAATTTTTACAGCTTGTGTTGCGGGTTTGGTTTTTGGTTTTTTTCCGGGCAGGGAAGGAAGGAATTGGTGTTCAGTAAACACCAGTTTAGCTCAGCTGCTGTGTACTGATGCTTCAGTTTCTTGCTAAAGAGTCTTGGTGTTTTAAAGCATTGCATGTTCTTCGGAAAGTTAATGGACTGTCCGGAAGGATCCAGTCTATTGAATAACACTGACCTCGTGTGAAGAAGACATTTGCATTCAGCTGGTGTTCAGTTTTAGGCTAATACAGCATTTTTCCCTGATTAATTAATTTTGAGGTTTTGGGTGAATAAGGATTACTTCAACAGTCAAGGCTTAACAGGATCTGACTTTCATGATGCACTATGCATTAGGAGAGATGCTTTTCATTGTTTAATTTATTTAATTTGCATTACATTGTAGTCAGTGCTTCCCAGGCAGAAATGGGTAAAATACTGTTTTTGCAGAAGCAATGTGTTATTTGTCTAACGTACATATGAATAAGATGCATGCATTTTAGCTGCCCTTAACTGCTGTGTTTTCGCTGTTCAGGGGAAATTTTGTTTCTGTTCTGCTTTCTTCGGGTACCTCTTTTTCTGATGTTTGTATGTTGGTTCATTATGTGCTCTTGTGAAAATCTCTCAGTCCTGCTTTTAATTCTTTTTACTCAGTCTTTATTTATTTGTGCAAACAGTAGTAAGACACCATTAAAATGATGGTCCTGTCCCCCCATGTTATTTTATCCTCCCCTCATTTTTTATCAGTTTTCTGTCCCATTTCGTGGTGGATGGAGCATGGTGTGTCTCAGTAGTTGTGTTTCCTCCTGGCAATATAGCTGTCAGATGACAGAGGACAAGGTACAGAAGTTCAAGTGGATTCTTGGATCACCATCTGCTGAGATGGAACTGCCTTTTAGCACAGGTCAGGTTTTCTTTTAATAACTGACTGAACCGATGGGGTTGACTGACTTCCACTAGCCTCGAGTTGCAGTGATGGGTAGCAGCATACCACATAGGAGGTAGGGCAGCATTTTGCAATACTGCCTGATGCTGTGGTTTCATGACAGACTGTAGTTTTGAAAGACACTGGGGCACTGTAAGAGACCCTGGCCTGCAGTTGCAGAGGTGATGAGCTAAAGCAGCATGCTTTTCCAGCAACACAGCCACAGCAGTTCCCTTGGGGCTGACCCACTGGGGTGAGTCTTGAGTATGTGCGGAGACCTTAAGCTCTTCCAGTTACTGCATGGTTAAGATTTATGTCTCTGTGGCAGAGGGGCATCTCAATTTCCTTTTCCAACCAATGCAGTGTCATGATTTGGTGTGTGTTTCCAAGATTGTTGTGCTGTCTCGGGGAGGGCATAGTTCTGTTGTTAGTCTGTTGTGGGATGCGTAGGAAGGGCAGTGATCTTTCCAGCAGGACTACACTGAGTGTAGTGCCCTGCTAAAAACCATACTTTCCCTGCATGCTGTCTATCAAGAGAGCCTCTTTTGGACCTCACAAGATTTCAAATCAAGCTAATCAACTTTACCTGGTACATGGAAAACACAAATAGCACTGCTGTGTAGTGTGTGGGATCTCGGTGCCACAGCAATGGAAACGTGAGGCAGAACTGGCTTTAAAAGGCAGTGGAACAGGCTTATGGGCAGTGTATGGGAATGACAGGTCCAGCCAGTAAATTTCATAATATTCTGGGAGAGAAGATGTAAATGAATCAAAATTATCTTTCAGCTCCTCAGACAGTTCTAGATTATATTACTCGTTCCTTAGATCCCTCCAGCTAATGTTTTAAAAGACAGTTGTAGGTAACTTTGCTCCAAATTTTGAAATTCTCTTTTTTTGGGGGGTTTAGGGTTTGGGGTTTTTTTCTCTCTTAGAAAAGAATTCAGAAAGTGTGAGAGGAAGGAGCTTCATGAATCCTGCCTAGAACATGTTCATTTGCAAATCTTTAAAGTAGAATGTAAATGTATGAACATAGTGCTTATGAAAGACACTTGATGGAGTGATCTTAGAAAGGGAGATCTGAAAAATATCCACGGAAGAGATGAACCTCCGAGTGCTGTAGTGCAGAGTCTCCATGTTAGGCTTTTAATCTCACCTGTGCCTGAAAGGGAAGGGTTGTCCTTTGAGGCGAGATTTCATTCCTTCTCTGAGCCCAGTAAAGTCATTTCCCCCTGTGGAAAAATTAGCCAGCTCATCTGAAACATTGTGGTATTTGAAATGTCAAATATCGTGGTGCTAGCTGGAGCTGTACTGATTTCATGATTTCATTTTACACAGGCCACTGCACAGACAGGATGTTGTGTTTTTTTGCCACAGAGAGGTAAAATAAGATAACAGTAAAAAAAGGGTTTTGATCCTAGCCTGCCTCTTTTAAATGTACATTGTTCTAGCTGTAGTTTCCCCAAACCACACACATGGGATAGATTTTGCATCAATTTACCTAAATTGGTGAATTTAAACCAGGAATCAAAAATAGGAGTTTTCTAAGGTAAACAGTGAAACAAAGGGAATTATTTGTGTCTGTATTTTTTTAGAGAACGTTCTGAAATTGTTTGGGTCTACATTTCAGAATGTCTCTGTTTCTCTTTAGCAGGGCAACATGAATCATTTTTATTTTAAACAGCCTTAAAATTATGAGATGGGGACATCTTGATAACGGCTGCTTGGATTCAGTTCAACACAGGGGACACTAAATATCCGGTTGTAGTGTTGAAAGTAGAAAATTTGGGTTGAAAAAGTGAAATTTCAAGTGTATTCTTTAACAGCCAGTAAAAACAAGCACTATAGTACAGAGGGTTTGGTGTAGACCCTGCAAGGACTGGAGGTTTTATTGGCACAAGTTTAGCTACATACATTATAGATTCTGTTGCAGAAATACGGATTTCAACTGCTTACAGCTGAAGAGTGGTATTAATCTGCCACTGTCTTCTAGAAACACAGTTTTGTACAAAAGCAGTGTCATATCTCTATAGTGCTTTGTGCTGTTGGAAGAATGTTTGCATATACAGCAGCATCTTTTTGCTGAAAAAAAGCAGCCCAAGCAGTCATACCAATGTTCTAATACCAGTTTTTAACAGAAAAGGAATATGTTTATCCAAAGGCATCCTTTGTATCCAAAACAGATCACTACTTTCCCATCCTTCTTCTAACTCCATTAAATTTCACATACCGGAACTTAACTGTGAAACTGTGTCAGTTCAGTTGTCTTCCTCATCATCACCAGGGAGAACTTTTGGGTCACCAGTCCTTGTCCTGCTAGAAGCAGAGGTGTTGAGCACGGTGTCTTTGTTCTCTGGAGAACAGTGTGCTGCCTGTGGCTGGAACATGAGCTCTGTGGAACAAAATGCAGGAATTGGAACGAGGGCATTTTTGTGGAAAAAGTGCTGAGCAGTTCTTTGGACCTGTGGAGCATCAGGTGACTGAATCTCTGGAGTCATCTGTAGCCATGAGAGCATTTGAAGTAGAGAAGGAGGGGATCTCTCCAGCAGAGAGGAAGCTACTGTTTTTCACAGCATTAGTTACTTGTGATCAGTTTGGTGACACACTGTGGGAAGTTCCTTTAATCTATTGTCTTAGGTTTTCAGATTTTTGTATGTTGTATTTTATACATATGTCAAATAACTTTATTACAATACTGCCTTTCAACAGATAGCTATGTTTGATGTTCATGTTTTCCTCCATGGCAAAGGCTAATAGTGATTTTTTTTGTCATGGTTCTCACAGACTCACAGTTAACATATGCATGTTAACATATATGCTATGGATGGCATAGCAGAAAGAAAGAATGCATGTGTAGAACATGCATATATGGTGGAGTGTGTGAAGGCAGAAAAACAGGCAGGCATGGGGAAAAAAAAATATGTTCAGCAGGCTGAACACAGAGTGGAAAGAAAGAGCCAATAAAAAGTGATAAAAAGAGAAAAAAAGGTAAACTACTGGTGAAAATAAAAAAAAATGGAAAGTTAAAGAGGAGTAGGAGAATTTAAAGATGAAGGGAAAAAGGCAAGAAACAATGTAGACCCTGGAGCAGGGGAGATTGAAACTAAAATCAGGTTCTCTGGCAAACTGGTGTGGATCTGATGGCTAATGTACTTGATCTAAAAGTTCAACAGAAGAGTAGAGGCAGGGAGAAAATGGGTTAGGGAGTGGGCAGAGAAGTAAGCTACATTTCTTTGAGGAAAATTACAGTTTTTTTCTGCCTTTTTTTTTTTGTTTGTCACTGTTCTGTCACCATCTTCTCTTTGAATAGTCTCATACACTTAAAAAACAGCTGTCATCACATTTGGTGCTTGCATATTCAGAACACAGTATTATGTCTGATATTCTATATTTTCTTTCTCTAAGATAAGCTGAAATAACTACTTAATGTCTAGGAAAAATATGGACATTTTCATGAACATTGCTGTACTACTTTTGACACTAACATTTTTCTATTGCATGCACATAATACTACAAATTAGTATGTAACATAAACATTAATGCTGTTAGTAAACCTTAGTTTGGTATGAGGCTAAAGAAGCAAAAATGTGAAAGACTGAGCTGATCCTGAGAGGAAAGAAAGAGCACGAGGCTAACAACAATTGCCAATGAAATCATAAGATCCTCAGCACTTTACAGCAGTGAAATGGAGGGATAAAATTAAGCCTTAAGTTTCTTAATAGTCATTTGATACACATTGTTAGGACATTAGACTTGTATGTAAATCACAGCACAGATATGCAGCACAACTAGCAGGGCCCCAAAATAGAAAACATCCTCTTCTTTCCTCTCACCTCCATTAAATCAATAGATCCTAATCTCTGTTAGTTCAGCTAGGCAATCTTAAAATCAACCTACCACCCTGCTGACAGGCTGTGTAAGACTGCAGAGCAGTCTACTCAGCCAGTAAACCATTGTCTTCAGTCTCACCTCCAGGCAGTAAGGGAGCTGTGGAGAGAGGATCAGGGAAGCAATTAAAATGGTAAGTCACATGCTCCCCCTCTACTGCTGCAGGAGTATCCCATCACAGCATGGTGTAATGCTGTAGCAATGGTGTAATTGCTAGAAATGGGAGTTCTGTTTGTCAGCCAACTTCCCTATTCCACCCCCTTTTTAAAAAATCAGAATTCAGTGTATGCAATCAGGTCACCATTTTTGACAAGACAGTCTGTCAAAATGCCTCTTTGTCTGTGTCTGTCATGCAGTTCTTTGACCATTGACAAG
This sequence comes from Neopsephotus bourkii, assembly GCF_033783945.1. Lineage (NCBI taxonomy): Eukaryota > Metazoa > Chordata > Aves > Psittaciformes > Psittacidae > Neopsephotus > Neopsephotus bourkii. Next base: position 402,964 of record NW_026902237.1, read on the forward strand.
CATGAGATTAAGCACTGAGTGATGTTGCGTAACCTCCTGTCCACTCCATTACAACAGGGCTCAATGAAAATAAGCAGTCAAAAGCAATTATTTCTTATCTATGTTGTAGGATTATTTTCAAGTAATTGTTAGCAAGCTGATTATATTTTTTTAGGAGTAGTAAGGCAAAATAATTGAAATAGCTATTTCATTTTTCATATTTTCATTTTAGGCAAACATGACCAGAAAGTACCTTAGTAGCAGTCCAGGCTGTTGCTGAGTCATTTGGTGTTTCTTAGCTTGGTATATTTTGACCTGTGAGAGCAAAACCATAAATCTGGTTTTGCAGCAGATCAGCATTCCTGAATTCCTCATTTTAATGGCTTAATATCTCCTGTTGAAAAACAGTGGTTCATGAGTGAGATGGAATGGATGTCAGATAGCGCTGAATGATCTGGGGGAAGAAAAAAAATGTCAGATAGCTACACTTTCTAGCTGTCCAAGATATTTAATTATTTTGTGTGGCTAATCTTTTCTTCACAGAATACTTCTATTCTGGCATTGGTACAATGATAATGCAATTGAGGATTGTAAGCTGGGGATGTGCTGGTCAAATTTAGATTTCAGTGTCAAGGAAATGGAAGTTGCTTTTAAAAGTGTTTGGGCATGGGACTAGAAGCAGCACAAGACAAAGCAGCTCTCCACTGGCGGGTCAGTGCAAAACTGGAAAATGGTGGGTATTGCATATTCCATACTGGCAGTGTTCTGCAGTTTGTGTGATCAGTCCTGACAACCAAATTATGTCCTTACCAGAATCAAAGAACTGGTATGGACCTTGAGAGGTAATTGAGGCTGCCATCTAGCCCCCAGGCAGGTGTACCTGTGCCTGTGTCATCCTAGCAGCCTCTCTAACATGCTCTTCATACCCCCCAGTAATGGAGCATCTGCAGTCTGCCATGGCTATCTGAGGCACAGTTTTGTTAGCTTCCCTGTTAGAAAGTCTAGCCTAATGACTGATCTGAATCTTGCTGTAATTTAAACCTGATACTGCTTTTCCTGACCATTGAGAAATAGTGAGAAGTTCCTGTTCCTCTTTACAGAACCTCTTCATGTATTTCAAGACTTCTATAAATTCTACCCTTAATCTTTTCTAAAGAAACAACCCTAATACTTCTGATCTTCCCATGCCTGTCATGTTTTCTACATCTCTAAGTCATCCATTACACTCTGCCAGAGTCCCTCCAGCCTTTCCTAAAGAGTGCCAGAAATTGGACACGATTCTGGCATGGGACTTTCTAACTGAGTAAAGGAATAACTTTGTGTTTCTTCCAGGTCTTGTTTCTGTTTATACAGCTCAGCAAGGTGTTCACATCTCACACTGGTGTGATGCTGACTCACATCCAGCTCATGACCTGCAGTTATTCAGCTACTGCATGGACAAGTATTCATTAGGAGAAACCTCTGAACAAGTGAAATAGGTAGGGATCATGTAAAGACAAGGAATCACTGAACTGCAGAAGCTGTGCTATGGTACACAGAATGAGAAGCTTCTTCAGCTGAAGGAGCTTTGTTTCATTAATGCCAAGTAGAGAGTCTCCTTTCCTTTATTCCCTGAATAAAACTGGGAATCTGTTATTCTACTTTGTAACACCACATGTGCCATTATATATTCAGGAAACATCTGTGAAGTGATATAGTGGAAGTATAGTTGAAAAAATATGTTTGAGAGGATCATATTCAGTTATTTATTTTGTACACATTATAGATGAAGGAATAAGTGAAATTTGAAGAAGTGTCTGGAGGCTAAACTTACAGTGTTCTTGTGATTTGCTTTCATTGCTAATGTAAAGATAAAGCTCAGTGTTGTCTCTCTCCCTAGTTCTGGCATCTTCAGTGAGGGCCATTTTTGAGGGCCATGAATCTATTCTTGGATTCACCAGCAGCGTGAGTCAATGGAAGTCTATCCTCTATTTTGCTGAAAGTTTCTTATAGTCTCAAACAACATCACCAGATAAGTTCTTTGGCTTACTGAAACTGTCTTAACAAAAGTAAAGATTGTCTTGCAATAAAGTAATACTATGAGCAAGGGTTGGAAGCATCAGTCTTGCCATAGACATTCATAGGACTTTGAGCGTGCCATTTTCACTAGGGTTCTTTATCCCTTTGTAAAGCTAACTCCCGATCCCTAGATATTTGTATTTGTTGTCTGTGAAATGGCTAATGTTATACTTAATTGCTTTAGCTTTCTGAGGCTAAGACAGTAATTAATTAGTCAAACCTACAGTTATAATAGCAATGGACCCTAAGATACACGTTCCACATGTAGCTATTTAAATTTGAACAAGCCTAAGTTGGTCAGATATGAACTCGAGGAAAATTCTTAGTAGTAGAACAGCAAAACAAACTTCTTCAGGGTCTTTAAATAAACAGAGATTTGTTTGTTCTTAGTCTTGCAGAGCTGAATCAATCATGAGCTTTCTTATGCTAGGCTGCCATAGAATCATAGGATAGTTAGGGTTGGAAAGGACCTTAAGATCATCAAGTTCCAACCCCCCTGCCATGGGCAGGGACACCTCGCTCTAAACCATATTACCCAAGGCCTCGTCCAACCTGGCCTTAAACACTGCCAGGGATGAAGCATTCTCAACCTCCCTGGACAATCTATTCCAGTGCCTCACCACCCTAACAGGAAAGAATTTCCTCCTTATATCCAATCTAAACTTCCCCTGTTTAAGTTTTAACCCATTACCCCTTGTCCTGTCACTACAGTCCCTAATGAATAGTCCCTCCCCAGCATCCCTATAGGCCCCCTTCAGATACTGGAAGGCTGCCATTTTCATACATACACATTTTTTATTATGCCAACAAAAATACCTGGAAACAATGCTTATATAACTGCCACATATCCAGGAGACAAAATGTAGACATAGTTATAATGTGAATGCATTTATCCTGTTTACATTTTCTTCTCTGAGCACTGTGGGACTGCTCGCTTATTTTGGTAGAACAAATATTATGAGATAAATCTAAAAAAAACACACAGGTAAGCTGAATCAAATTCAGACTTGAATATAATGATCTCTAGAGTAGTAAAATCCACACCATCTGTCTGAACAGTGTATTGACATACTCACATTTGGGTTTGGCTCAGTTGCAGAGTCAAAACCTGGCCAAGGCTGGAAGGTACCTCTGGAGATTTTCTGGTCCAGCCTCCTGCTCAGACCATGATCCACAAGAGCAGATTGCTCAGTGCACTTGGGTTTATCTCCACACTACAGCCTACCTGGGCAACCTGTTCCTGTGTTTGGCCACCCTCACAATAAGAAAGCTTTATATTTAAGAAGAATTTTCTGTCACTGGGCACTGCTGAGAAGAGCCTGGCTCTGACTTCTCTGCTTTCTCCCATCAGGTGTTTATACACATTCATAAAGTCTGCCCTGAGCCTTCTCTTCAGACTGAATAATCCCTGAGTTAATACATGGCAAATACCCATGGAAGGGTAAAAAAATTAAATGTGCCTCCCATAAATGGCAGTCATTGCTGCTCCATTCATCTCTTTCCCCAAAAGCAGGCTCACAGTGCTATTCCACCTGCTCTGTGTCCCCCTAGTACCTTGGACAGGCAAAGGATTGCAGGATTTGAACCCTGCAGTTGCAAGCAGGGAAGAGTCTGAGATCAAGAAGGGTCAAAAGGAGCCATTCAGCACCACACTTTGCCACAGAGCCTTAAACACTGGTTGTGGGTCTTCTTGTCAATCTTTGCTGTATCAAGGAAGGGCAAATTCTTTCCCTGGTAGCTAAGTATTAAGGTGAACAAAATAGTTCCTGGCTCTTGCAGATAATTGGGAAAGTTCTGGATTTTAAGAGCTGTAGTGTAAAGATATTTTTTTTTAACAAAAACAAAGCAGTCTTAGAGCATGCTGCAGCCCAGGGGTTTCTGGGTGCCTTGCGCCCCTGCAGCATTGAGCGTCTGTTAGTGAAAATGTCTACACCAGGGTAAGAGGTGGACCATGCCACACAGCTAAAGGAAGATAGATGTACCCTAAAAGTACCTGTCCTCCTGAGTTATTGCAAGATTGTTTCCTCAGTGCTCATATTAATCAAACACCTCAGGTTGATGCTTGCCAGTGAAGGAGGGGAGTTCCCTGCCCCACATTATGTGTGAGGAGCCAAGAAGGCATCAGGGAAGAAGGTGAAACCTTTTTCTGAAAGCTGCGTTTAAGTACATGTAGTTTGACATAACAAGGTTGACTTAGAAAACAGATTATGTCATCTGTAGGTCCCGAAACAGCTGGCTGGGCCCTTCTGTCTCACTTTGCACAGTTCTTCCTGTAGGGCTGCAAAGAAGAGTCATGTAAAATGACAAATCCAACAAAGGAGAAGCATGGCATTGAGTTCTCCCAGGGCAGGAACAACACAATGTGGTTTGTAGCATGGGGTAATAGTAATTCCTTTTAGTTAATTATACAGGACTTTGAGATCTTCAAATGCAGGGTAATGGCTATGTGCAGTTAATTTTGATTATTGTTGATGGTGGTATGATTTGTCTCATGGCTCTTACTCCTCTTGCTTCTTTCTGTGTTAGGTTTGAACTTTTCCAGAGTAATCTGAACTGTACCTTCTGGTACAGCAGTCTCTTTTTCCCAAAGCATGCTTGGTTTTATACGTGATCACAATTGAGAGTAAGTAGCGCAAAGGGAAGATTGATAACACTTTCCTAATTGCAATGTAGTACTAACTGGCAATCTTTTAACCAGGAGAAAAATACAGATGGTGATCCCATTACTTACCAAGTAAGCTACATTTTGAAGACCACAGTATCCCGCATTTCCTCAAATTAATCCCATGACTCTTACTCTGCTCCTGAAATGTGGCAGTATCGAATTATAAGTGACTGTCTGTGTCTGAAGTACAACTTGAATTGTATTTGGAGTTGTAGGCATATTGCCAGGCTTTGTTAATGGTGCTGTGTGCCACTGGAAACTCTTTTACTGTTTTTTGCTTCAGAACTGTCTTTGTCGATGTGCCTGGGAGGATCCAGGAGCCACCTACAGATCATCAGGATTTTGCTACTTCAGACTGCTACCACAATCTAAGAGTAGGATAAAAGTCATATGACTCAGAGGACTCGATCACCTTCATCTGGTTTTCCTGCATTATGCTGTCAGCATTCTTCTTGTAGCTTAAGTTAATATTTCTATTCAGTGGCTTATTGGCATGGCACAAATTGCAGATCATCACACAAAGTAAAAGTGGCATGATGCCAGCATGGAGTTTTCCAGAATTACCTTTACTTGAAAGCGGTGCTGGTGCTACTTTAAAGTGACTAATTTATGCTTCTGTTAGCCTGTGAATGATGCTGTTTTGTCATTTACCTCATTTAACTAATTTCACAGGTTGCCACATTGTTCCTCAGCAGCAAATATTTAGACATACTTCTAGATGCCACATGCCTCATAAATATCTGCATAATAGAACTGTGCATATAAAGCAGCATGACTTAGAAGAATAAAGAATTCTTGCTAGACAAACAAGATCAGTTGTTGCAAATAACAGAATTATAAAATTAACAGCTGATGAAAGAGCAATAGCCAATACCCTGTTTACATTTGAATGGGGCTTTTGATGCAGCATTGAAGATAATCTTCCTTGAAAACATAATTCATGCTGGCTTGGATGGGGACATTGTGGATTTGGAATTGGCTGAAAGACCACAAGCAAAGCTAATAGTAACTTCTAATAAAGGACTGATTTAGGAACCAGCCTTATTTATTATCTCCATTAGTGATCCAGAAGAGGCAGCTCACTGGATAAGAATTGGTTTGGCTTTTAAACTGACACAAGTGCCAAATACCATGCACAGACAGAGGAAAAGTATGAAAACAGCTCAAGAGATTAAAAAATGAACTAAAACAAGGTTTATTTTTAGCAGTATAAGCCCATGTGCCTGGGGAGCATTATCTATACTTATCCTGTATGCTAGGAAGAGCTGAGATTCAAGTAAGCTGAACACCACAGGGCCTGAGTTACTCCTGTACTCAGTTCATGTGAGTGTTAGCATTTCATCTGCACATATGTTGCATCACTGCTTGTACATCTGGATGTAACGTGAACACAAGTTCTACACTTACTTTAATGTAAATTAGCATTACATTTCTTTGTATTCATCCTGCATGGGAATGAACAGCTAATATAAATGAAAAGTCATAACCAGTCCTGATAGAGGTTAACACAAGATGGCATCCAGGTCAATGAAATTTTAGACTGCCTACACAGCTGGAGCACCCAACAGAGATACTACGGATTCATTTTCTGTGATTCTTTAGGCCTTTCCATTGCCTAAAAGCCACTCTGTATGCCAAGACCTGAAAGCTTTGCAGTCAAAACTTTTCCCTGCTGGTGACTAATTTTGGGTATACCTAAATGCCCAAGGCACCTAGTTTATGCCCTTGAAGTCTTGTAGGCATCTTATGATAGGCATGCAAATCCTGAGAGTGCTGCACTGTGGGGCTCATAAGGTATGGCAAAATTCATGAGCCAACAGCTGTATGACTTGCTACCCATGGAGCTCTGATACAGATTTACAGTGCTCTATTTTATCCATGGTGTTTATGCAACTCCTAGTTGCCTTCCCACAGTAGTAGCAGCTTGCCACCTTTTTCACTTTGTAGATCATCTTTCCCTCCTCCAAAGGAGTCTCTAAAGCTACAGCTGGGGAGCATGCCCCACTTAGCTGCTCTCTCCCAGTTTGCTGGAGGTGCACTTCTCACAGAACCCCAGGCAGGGTCTGGCTTGCTATGGAGTAAAAGTGAACTAAGCATCATGCCTTTTCTCATTAGCAAGGGCAGAATGTGTTCACCTCTCATCACCTGTACAGGTTTTAAGACCAAATTGGGCTTGACGAAAATTACAGGCCAAGTGGGGGTCATACTCTCCTCCTTTTTATGTTCAATAACCTTGAGATTTCATCACTAACCTGGTAATTCAAATTCACAACCCTTCTCTTTCTGACACAGTGCAAGAATTTAAGCCGATGCTTTTAAGCTGCCTGTGCTGATGGCTAGAGCAAGTCTCTTACTGAGCTCTGATTGAAATTACTTATATAAAATACTCAAATTCTGTTCAGCAGAGCAGGGCCTGAAGGGAAGTGCTCCAAACTCTGGGCTCCAAAGTCACTGTTTCTTTGTCACCCAGAGTGTAAGCATGGAAAGAAACTGTTCCTGTGTGGCAGTGTGGCACACTAACAACAGAACAGCTTTGAATAACAGTTTTCAAACTTGTCCAAATAGTTGACTGCTTGCATTTCCTTGCAGTCAGGAGACACCAGTATACAAACAAATGTTTCTTCTTCAGGATTTGTTTCTGATGCTCCATCTGGTTTAATATCTTGTATCAGTACTAGATGACTCAAAGTAGCTGCACAGATGTCTGTGGAAGGCAGTTTTGAAATGTGCTGTCTGTAGCTTGCCTAACCTGCATTTTTAAAGGAATGGCTTTATGCTCTGAAGCACAAGGGATTTCTTCTGGAATTGATGGGCTGAGTTCTGGGAGCTGGTTGTATAACTTGGACTTGCAACATCTGTTGGGAAGAAATGTTCTTCAATTGTGAGTTTTGATAAGTTAGAAGGTGATAAAATATTTATTTAAAGATCACAGGCTCTGAAGAATTGTAATTTAATTTAGTTGGAGTGTTGGGGCACATCTGGCAGTTAACCTAAAATCTTTAAAAAAAAAATAATCATCTTAATCATAGAGAGGTTCAATTGGTTTGTTAGAATTCCACAGTGAGAGTGGACTCATTGTGCAGAAATAAATTCCCTAGCTTACTTGAGTCTTGGGTGAGCAGAGAGATATTTTGTCTTTAAGCTTGCTATTTTTGATATGCTATCCTTTTGTTCTTACATAACAAGGTAAACCATCTTTCTGTGGTTAATTACCTTCTGTCCAGAAAATAAATGTAGCAGTCTTTTTAGCTTCATTTCTTAGGAGAATGTCTTACTTGTTTCTACAACACCTGTTTCTGCTTGATTTTTTGTATGTTATTGTGGTTGGTTGATTTGTTTTATTTTGATGATGAGAGAACACCTGGAGACCTGCCCAGTCCTGTAGTCCTGACAGAAAAAAATATCATCCTGGAAAACAGTGGAAATTTGACCCATGTCCTACAATCACAGCTGCATCTGTGAACCATGACCTAACATAACAGCTTGAAAGGCAAATGTATTCCTGTTAAACTGAATATCGAGTGAGATCAGATAGTTCTGTCCAGTACAATTTGATGGTGGGGGTATAAACTGCGGTCTTTCATTTTATTGCTAGGTTTTTAGCCCTTCAAACAATGTATTTGCAGTAGGAAAGAAACTTTACAGGAAGAGTGTAAAGCTCTGCCCCAACACAAAATATAAACCATTACTTGAAATTCTGGCTTCAGGGGAGTGGTGTCTCATACCTCAACTGAAATTACTAATCCTTTTTCCTTTAGATGTGGAAGACGGTGTATTGCCCAGCTCACCATAGGAAACAATCTCCTTGAGAATATTTGTTGACATGAAGCAAAATTCTTCGAGGAGTTACAGGGAGAACTGCTGATTATAAATGCAGTTCTATTCAGTACAGGCATAGAGCATACACAGCCTTGAACTGTAAAAAAAAATGATGAAAGAACCCAAATGTTTTTATTATATGTAAGTCATGCATTCCACATTGGTGTAGAGCAATGAATGAGAATGCATCTGCTTGTCACTTCCCTCCAAAGTGATTAAAATGAAAGTAGGATCAATCCTTGAAGAATTAGATGTTTGCTCAGCTCTCTCTCAGGTTTTGCTACTCTGCATCTGCAAGCAAGGTTATCAAGAAGGCCTTACTCCTGTGTTCTCAATCTTCTACCTCAGACAAAATCATTATTGGCCTCAACTGTGAGCCAGCCCCATGGTGTTATTGGTAAGATGTGGACTAACAAGAATTTATAGGAATAATTACATGGCATAGAAACCCTATTTACTAAGTGAATTATTAGGCTCCATTCCTGGGGATCATTGAATTATTTTTATATCTACGTTAGATACTATGCCAACTGGTAAAATTTTCAGCATTTCTTATTTAACATTTGCCAGGGGTAACATCCCTCCAAGTTAGGACCCATTCAGTTCAGTGGGGACTTTGACATTAAAAGTCATATGGATGTCTAATAGGTTAAATGACATGAACAAATAAAAAAAAAATCAATACTGCATGAAACTTCACATCATTCTGAGTGATTAAGATGATGGTTATCACTTAAGATGGATTGAACTATGAACATCTATAGAGATATGCTCAAGGAACTAGAAATCAATCTTTCTCTATCCCTATCCTATACTTCTTATTTGCTGTATTGCATAGTTGCTTCCAGTGTAATAAAACTATTAATCTTTTTTTGTGATCTCACATGAGCAAGATAATTACTGTTGTTTAAACAATGGAAGCTTTATAGTTATATACAATTGCAGCATGAAAACTGTATTGACCATCTGGAAAGAGATGAAAAAGTTTTGCGACCATACAGGTTCTGTGCAGTAGAAGGATGGGCAGAAAAACATTTACTCATCCAAATGTGCTACATGCAACCTGCTGTTTTCCCTAGGTCAGTACTACACTGAAGTAGTAGACTGTTATGTAGACCACTGAAATGTAAACCATCCTCTTCAGATGCAGCTAGTTAACATGGCCTACAGGGCCCAGGAACAATTTCACTCTTTTATCTCTCTTCCCCTCTCTTTACCCCTTTTCCCTCTGTCTTAGGGTCAGTTACACCAACCCATCTCTGTTTTGTGGTACCTTTTGCAGTGTAGTACCCCTCTGGTCCTTCCCAGCCAGACAAGGAATAATGGAGGTATCCAGCCAGCATAGTCTCTACCGGAAGAGATCACTACAGCAGTGAAGTTTTGTTAACTCAGGTGCATAAAGTGATTCACGGTGCTCTTGTCTCTTTGTCTTAACTAGTTTAAAGGAACTTTACAGGTATTAACATTTTTCCATACAAAACTAGACTAAGTTTCTGTCATGGTTTAAAACCAATCAGGCAGCTTGTTCACTCACTCCACCCCTTCTTTCTCTCCCCCTACTCCCAGAGGGACGGAGATGAGAATCGAAAAGAATGCAACTCCCACGGGTTGAGATAAAAACAGTCCAGTAACTAAGGTATAACACAAATCACTACTGCTACCACCAATAATAATAATGATAAGGGAAAAAACAAGGGGAGAGAATACAGCACCACCACCCACCGACGGAGAACTCGCTCCCCCCCGCCCAACTAAGCACCGACTGATCCCTCCTCCAACCCTGCAGTGCACTAGCCCTTCCAGGTAACTCTCAGTTACCTCCTGGGCATGATGTGCTGTGGCATGTGATACCTGTTTGGTCAGTTTTGGGTCAGGTGTCCTGTCTCTGTTTCCTCCCGGCTTTCCCTCCTCCCTGGCAGAGCATGAGGCTCACAAAGTCCTTGGTCAGACTAAAACATTTGAACGGTAACTAAAACATCGGTGCTATCAACACCATTCCCAGGCCGAAAGTCAAAACCACAGCACTGCACCAGCTACGAAGGAGAAAAATGACTGCTACTGCTGAACACAGGACAGTTTTTCAGAGCTTAAATTTTGGAGATGAACCAGTGATGTCCTCATTTCCTCTTATCCCTTGCAACAGTGTATTTCAGTGCCTGATTTCACTTCTGTGTTTAATGACACCTTCAAAATTAACTATGTCTTCATGAACTTGGCAGCAATGTAATTCATAATCTTAAGAGGTCCAGAAGTAAACACATTACAATTTATTAGATCAGTGCCCTGTCAGATGCTAAATGTTCTTGTTTCTAGAGGAAGTAAAGGAATGAAGGAATAGAAGTGCCCAGTTCTTTCTAAAATCTTCAAGACATCTTAAAACATGGGTTATCGACTTTGTTCAGTTGCTATATACACTTTCCATTTGCATTTGTAGAACTCCAAGCCTAGGTCAGCCTCCCTGTGAAAAGTATTAGCTTTTACTGACTGACTCGACCAAATTCTGACCATTTCATGTTGACCTGAAGACACATACAAACACTAATAAATGCATTTTTCCAAGGAGCAGTCTGCCTAAGTTCCTGGTATCAAATGGTGGTGCCCAATTGAAGGGGACTTGCATGATTTTTTTGAGTTCAGACTAAAAACATGGCTACTGCAGAGTATGGGGAGACTCACCTTGTTATATAGTTTTATATTGTCAAAGTCTGTTTCATAAAGCCTGCTTCCTGCTGCTCAGGAGCTGGAAGAATGGATAATACTTCTTACGCCTCTCCATTAGTTGCATACATAAACCAGTTATAACAACAGGGCAGCTTTGCTACAACCAGATATGTCTCTGGAACAGATGAGAACATGAATTCACTTCCAGTGAACCAGCAGACCTGCTGTTAAGGGGAAGTGAGCTGATCCAGAGCACAGGGGCAGAGCAGATGTTCCATGCTTACCAGTGTAAAAAACGGAATGGGATCCTGGGGCAGTACAGATACAACACAATGGGCAGCCTGTTACCCAGACAAGAGTGCAAGGTGTTCAGCTTGGAAGATGTTTATCACTGTAATGCAGAATTATCAGGGACATGTATTTGGAGTGCAGAAGGATAGATCTCCCACCAGGAGATGACAGCTCTGCACTGCAGTTTTGGCATAAGCTAACAACAGCACTTTTATACTGATGTACTTTCTGACTGAGACTAAACAGAGTCAAAGGATTTCCCACTGATGAAGTTTTTACATGAATAATCTTCCACCTACGTATGTGGGGAGTGTAGATGGAAGAAAAGCAGTATCCATGCAGCACTAATCTCTGACTCATTTTCAGCTGTCATAAACTGCCCCAACGTCTGGTGTATGCATGGTTTGACACACAGGAGCTCCAAACAGGGATTTGAATTGCAGAAAGTTGATCACTGATGCATCCATTTTGGCCACTTCCCAGGCTCTGTGCCCCCAGAATGGCTCAGCCATGCATTATACAGCCGATGAATGATAATAATAATAAAGGAAAGAAGAATCTTTCTCGTTTGTTGAAAAAAGCTGGGGTTGAATTCTGTAATGTAGAAAAAAGCTTCTCCAAGCAGTGTTGGGTTTGTTTCTCAGTTAATTTGCAAGTGTTATATTTTTGCTATTTTTAAACATGTTTTTCAATTCATGCTCTTGAATTTGGGTGCAATTCTAGGGAGAGATGTTTGAAATTAAATTGTTGGCTTTCTGTGGTAACCCTAACTCTCTAATAGGCAGAAGAAAACATGCAGCTGGGGTGCAGACAGCTGCCAGTTGAAAGCATAACACAGGAGTGCATCCCTGGGTACCTCAATTCTTCTGTGATGGGACTCGTCCTCCTGAAGGATTCCCTGCTGTCTTTGAGGTTGACCAGCACCTAAGCTCTCAATAGGCGGGCTGTTACCTCTTCAGTCAGTTTGGTTATCTGAACTGCTCTGCTCTTAGATCTGTTCCTTGACATCCTTCTTCAGTTCTCTAGCAGCAGAGAGCAAGGGGTTGTGCTTCCTTACTTTCTTCAGGTAAAGAATGTGATGGGGACCTCTTGTTTCCTTCCTAAGACCTAGTAGAGCCACTATATTAGAACTGGGTATCTGTACCCAATCGGACCCTGATGCAACTGAGTGAAAGATGTTGGGGCGTGGGTGTAACTGGAGAACCTAATGTTTTTCCTGTCTCTTCATTGGCCCAGAATGGGGGACTTTAAGAAAGGCCAATTGCTGTTTTTTCTTCAAACTCTCCAGTGTTTGGGACAGAATGAAAAGAGATGCTCATTGCATTTGACCAACTGTGTAACAGCACCAGCTGTTCTCAGGCAGCCTCCTAGGTACAGTAACAGTTGTGCTGCATCCTTTTCTAATACACTTAATTTGCAGTCATGTTTGAAATTTTCTCCTTTTCAAGGACAGGTTTAACAGCGGAATTTGATGGATTTTATGCTACACAGTCCTGGCAAGTGAGACCTGTGGAAATTTTGTTCTCTCTTAGCAATAAAAAAAGTGCTGTATTGTCTTCTTTACCAGTAACAGGACAGGACTGACATTGCTGTTTCCATGTTGCTGAGGCAAAGAAAGAGCAAGCCTCAAAACCCCCCAGATTTACATGTTAAAAAGAAGCAATAACAATGGGATGTATAGGGAAATCTGTTTTACTCAAGATTGCAGTCTAGTACCATTTTCCAGTGAACTGGCACAATCATATTAGTAGTTGTGCTGAGTCTACACACATTGCCATGTAGTTGTGTTAATATGGGAAATTTGGAAAAGTATGCTCTCTAGAAAGTACTGTTACAGCATGAAACACACTGCATTAGAACAATGTCAGTAGTACTCCAGAAACTAATCTGATTCCTTGAACAAACTTTTCAGGAGATTTAAGAAAAATATTTATTTCTCACTTTTTAAAAGAAGGGTGAATGTAGCACTGCTTGTAAGGAAAGCAGACAGCTGTGCACCTGGAGTTGGTTTTCTCAGTGTGCTGCAGGAGAGGTACATCAATCAAACTGGAGTAAGTCTAAAGGGAGACAGAACACTGTCTTTCTACATGCTAGTCTTCCATGGCTTCAAGCGTTAGCATCATCTGAAAGGAAAAAAACCTCTCCATGACTGCACGGAAAAGTCCCTGAACAATTTCAGCCCCATCTTTGGTAGAAAAAACAAAATAAATTAAGGAGTGAACTTTAAGTATCATGCAGTGCAGTAAGGTATCCTTGAATTACCAAGTTGGCTTCGGCACCTTTGCTTGAGTCAGCTGTCCTGCTGAACACAGAATTGTGTAGCTTTTCTACAGCACTCTTGAGTATTTGAACTAATACACAAGCTCCCTCTGCTGGCCTTCCAGCATAGGAGACTAATGGCAAAGCTTCTGTTAGGTTATTGGAACTTATTTTGACACTTACTGCAGCATCAGAGAAAGTGTATGATCAAATTCATGTAAATGGCTTTTTTGAAGTGTGGCAGAGAGGTTTTATGTGTTAGATACTTTTTTTTTTTCCATGCACAGAGGGAGTTTTTTCCCACAATAATGTTAACCTCCTTAAAGTACTGATGCATCAATAAAAAGATAATGATACGTGGTATTCAGTAATGCCTTCTGTTACATACAGGAAAGAGCTCTAAGAAAATAAATACAAATCTTCTAAAAGAATTAAGAGCTTACAGTCCTCAAATATCCTCAGTACAGTATGGAGTCCTATGTAGCAGTAGTTTTCCTAAGGCAAATTATAAGCCAAGGGCCTTGTAGCAGACATTCAGAGGAATGATGAAGTGCTGACAATTTTACTGTAATTGACAGCAAAGAGCTTGTCCTGCTGCTTTCAGTGTAGTCCTCAGGGTCAAGATTTCTGTCTAAAGTTCTGAAAACGTATCTAGGGCCTAGCACTGTCATAACCAATATATTACAAAATCTCAGGAGATTGAAAGGAGATGTGAAATTATTTACTTCTAACAATCTAAAGGTTGAATAAGATTGCTAACAAAAGATGATGTTCTGTGATTACTGTAGACATGGCACTTCCTTCCTGACTTTTTACAGGGATTTACTGGATAAAGTACCTGCCTTAAATAATTCACAGATTTGTGGAGTGCCTTAATGGGAGAAGGCATATTGACTGCAGTAGCACAAGAGAAAAATGGAGAGACTTTGGAAACACGGTGGCTTTTTAACTGTAAGTAGGGCTTCTAGGCACAGGCAGTAGTACAAATACTAAGCATTAAAGTGCTGCTGAACAGATACAGAAATTGCAGGGGAAATGAGGAATGCATGCATTGCAACCCTTGATCTAGTGAGGAGGCTAATGAACACTTCTAATGTGATAGGACAGGTTGTGGTGTCTTTAAAAATACAAAAAGAGCTGAAATATTAAACCATCAGCAGTATATTTCTTAGTGTCAGTAGTCTTTTGGCCAAGTACTGACATGATAAAGAATAATTTTACCTACTGTGTAGCCAGCTCATATTAAATGACATTCAAGAAATATAAATATATATATATATAGCTATCTCAAGCATGAAATTATTTCTGGGTAGCATATTCTCATTTTGGCTTTATCCTTCATCAAAGCATCTGACAGTGTTCACTAGACAACATGATACCAATTTGTGATTTATCCTTTTAAAGCCTTTGGCATGATCACTCTGTTTCTTTGCTGTCCCTAATTAAACATATTGTTTCAATAATTCACAGGGGCAAAGAGGCATTGCTACTACAGTGAAATTAAAATGAACTTTGTCAAACCAGCTGTAGTTATGATTAATGTATTCTGTTATTGTTGGCTTGGGCATAAGCTTTTAGCTGCTTTCTTAAAGATACTGTGAGGTAGCATACAGAAACTAGCCAGAGATGTTATTTCTTGGCAAGGTGAAAAATCTGAGGGGATTTTAAAACAGAATTGGTTGAAATACAGTGTAGCAAGACAGTGGGGATCTTAAGTATGATTTCTGATCAGTCAGCCTTTGGGAGGCCACTAATAATGACAGTAAACGAGGGTTTCTGTTCCAGCCAACCATTTCCTAGAATAAGAAGCAAATACAAATGCTCCATATTTTTGTTGAAAACACTCAGCAGCCCTACAGTGACTGTGGATTGAGGCAAGAGATAGTTGGAGTCAGCACAAAAACTTTTGCATTTAGTTATTAGTTAGGACACATCTCCTACCTGCCTTAAGCATTCAGGCCCATCCAAGTGGCCAAGAAGAAAGTTGCTTTCAAGATACACAGGTTACTTTCTTTTCCATTTTCTTTGGTAATGTGGAAGTGGGTCAGCGTAGGTTTGTTTCTATCATCCATTCTAATAGTGATTTTAAATATCATTTTTTGTCTGGCTTAGCATGTAGGCTTTCTTTGCATTCTGAAAAAAAAAGGTGATATCGTTAGCATATTTCATTATGCCAGCCAGAAAGGTATACTATGTATGTACTTGAGTAATCATAGTGATTAAGTGTATGACTCTTTACACTTACTTTATATTAAAAAATGGTGAACAATTCATTTCTTGCTAGCCGATACTTCTTTATTGTACAAGGCTGGATTTGAGTAGAAGTTTAAATCCATTTAAAATACATAATCGGCATTTTAAAATAGCCATTAATTGAATTTGAAAACTAAATGCCCTGAACATAAAAATAAGCTTCACAAAACGTGGTATCGAGAGACAGTTCATTTTTTAAGCAACTGAACTGACTAAGATTTTTCTAAAGAGTGTGCCTTTGCCTTCCAGAATTACAGCTAGGAGAGCTTATCATTCACATTGATTTTCAAAGGGTTACCTTACAAATTCTTTACAAAGTACAGAATTTGCAGGATTAGGTTCTAGGCTGCAAGGTGGTAAAATAAGAACTCTGGAGAGAATGGACCGCCTCTCATAGTCTCTGCTCTCATTTGCTTAGGAATTAAATTCTTTATTGAAGATGAAACAATTCATTTAAAAATTACTGGAAATGAGTGAAGTCTCCAGATGTTAAAGGCTTATTTACTTCTACTGCAGTAACATTAAAGATCTTTAATCAAGATCAGAAGTAGGCTGTTCTCCAGGTTATACAAATATCATAGGCATTTGAAGCAGCTGTAATAAAATGTCTTGTTAACAGGGAGCAAAGTAAGATAGACAAGATTTTTCAGCCATTAGTTTTCAGTCAAGTTCTAAGTGATACTAATTATCCATAGCATCTTTTACATGCCAAATGAGACAATATGGTTTATAACAGATGTTGTCTCCATACTTAATGCTAACAGAATCTTTTAAACTTGAAGAAGTAATTGCAAATCTTATTATAACACAAATTATAGCAAAACCAAATGTTTTCAGAAACATTTTAAATACATTACCTTGATATTCAAGGTTAGGTTTAGGATTACTATTTATCTTGTCAAGCCTATTTCTACGTATTTTTTTTTTCTTCTGCTTCATTTTACTTTTTTCCTTTCTCAGTTCTCATTTCAAAAGTTGAAATATATTTTTGCAAAGTACAGCTGCCGTACAGGTTTTCACCTAAAGCCAAAACCATACTTCAACTAAATGATTTAAATGACCTAGGTATAGGTCAGTAATGTACAGATGTGGTTGACACAGAGGAAATTGCCACTGACTGTAGTGAATTGCATATAATTAAAGCTGTAGTTAAACCCTATAAGACCAATTCCTGTCTGAATTCTTTAGGTCAGTAACTTGGAAAAGTTCTTTTCGGGTGAAATATACTATTTTCAAGTCCTAATTACATTTGACACCACTAAGAGTAAGGCATTAGCCATTTCTTAGGACTGCATTAAAGGCAGTGTTGACCTGTTCATGATAATAAAGTCTTATAAACGTAGTTAGTCTGCCTTCATAGAAACCTGTCTTGCGCTTCAGCTTTCGTAGCATTTTCTTGAAATAAGAAAGCCTGATTGTTCCAAGATGTTTCTAAACCCACATATGCAGTTGTGATTTTCAGTAAAATTTAGTACCCTCTTCCTTGCATTCTCTTTTCTGTCTGCAGAAAAAATCTGTTCCAATATGCCTGTAACACTTCTTCTCTAGGTCTCTTTTCCACTGTCTTCTCTTAATGTCTCTTCCTCCACTCTGGAGGTTGTTCTGTAGCTTGCCTGCTGCTTGTTGTCAGCTTCCATCAGACTGATGGATCTCTGGGAAGGAAAGGCAGGAGCTCTTAGTGAGCCTCTTTTCACCTAAAGATGTGGCATTTGCTTTCCTGAGACAGGATGAAACTCTTTTTTTAAGAAACATTATGTAATTTTACTGTTTAAGGTAAGAAACTTTTAATAATGATACACATTATGGCATGCTTATAAGATTAAAGGCAGTACCTTGTGAACCAGCAAAAAAGCAGAGTCCTAAAAAATGTCTAAAAATAAAATTATTATAATGGACTTGATGTTTGGTTTCATGTTTCTGTTTAGGTGCTGACCCCAGCACAAATAAAATCAATTTGCCTGGCCATACTAGAATCGGGAAAGCAGTATGCAGTGAAGAAGCGGAAACCATTCCCTCTCATGTATTCGTACTATGGAACGGAGTACCTTGGTGAGTAAAACACACAGACTACTTTGAAACTGATGCTATGCATAGATGCTGAGGCAGTCAACGTTTCAGAAATAAAATATGTAAAACACACAGTGTAGGATTTTTCCTGATTTGGGGCCATCTAAACTCCTAAAACTGCTAACTGGGACTAAGGAGCTGGAAGGAAGTACTGATGCTGCCTAACACTGGGGAAGGCTGGGGTACCTGTGCCACTCCAGGGAAGCAGCAGGCAGCAGCTTATTTTAAGGGTAAATATGCCTTTGTTGGATGGAGACAGTGAGAGGTGTGGTGACCATGCCTGTGTGCAGAAGGTTACCAGAGAGAGCTTTCAGTGTATGATTCTGTGATGTTATTTGTAAGCTCTTGTTGCCACGCAGGGACTTGCAGAGCATTTTTGGCTGTAGTAGTGCAACTCAAGGTTATGATCAGCTCCTACCCATCCTGAGCAGCTTAGCTGTAGCTCATCTGAAGCAGTGGTGAAAGATCACTGAGCAGATCCCTAGTGGGGTCCTCAAGACACAATATCACACTGCAGAAAGTATAAGATTGATTTGAGATCTTAATGAGTTCTCTGGCAGGGGAGAAGTCAATGAGTGGTGCTGCTCCACAGACCTGGCAGACAATTCTTGCACTGAAATTTAGGTTTTAGCTGACTGATACTGTCTGTTCAGCAACTAGGAATACCATTTACAGTCCAGTGTCAATTTGGGTTCAATAAAGACTTCAAAATAATGGTCTAGAGTCAGTAGTTTGTCAAGAAGAATAATGTCTTGAAATAGTATTCAGTTTAGGTTCAATTTAACTTTGCGCATGGATTTTAAGTCATATCATAGAATAGTTAGGGAAAGGACCTTAAGATCATCAAGTTCCAACCCCTGCCATGGGCAGGGACACCTCACGCTAAACCATCTCACCCAAGGCTTCATCCAACCTGGACTTAAACACTGCCAGGGATGGAGCATTCACAACCTCCCTGGGCAACGCATTCCAGTGCCTCACCACCCTAACAGAAAAGAATTTCCTTCTTATGTTCGACCTAAACTTCCCCTGTTTAAGTTTCAACCCATTACCCCTTGTCCTGTCACTACAGTCCCTAATGAAGACTCCCTCTCCAGCATCCCTATAGGCCCCCTTCAGATACTGGAAGGCTGCTATGAGGTCTCCATGCAGCCTTCTCTTCTCCAAGCTGAACAGCCCCAACTTTCTCAGCCGATCTTCATACGGGAGGTGCTCCAGTTCCCTGATCACCCTCGTGGACCTTCTCTGGACTTGTTCCAAGAGTTCCATGTCTTGTTTATGTTGAGGACACCAGACCTGCACACAATACTCCAGGTGAGGTCTCACAAGAGGAGAGTAGAGGGGCAGGATCACCTCCTTCGACCTGCTGGTCATTCTTCTTTTGATGCAGCCCAGGATACGGTTGGCTTTCTGTGCTGCAAGTTCACACTGCTGGCTCATGTCCATTTTCTCCTCATCGACCAGCACCCCCAAGTCCTTCTTCGCAGGGCTGCTCTGAATCTCTTCTTTAAATATCAGAGTGAGAGCAGAAAAAATTCATACCTATTTTTGCATAGGTAGGGAAACTGGAAATGAAAGAAGTAGTAACAAATCAGTGTCTTGCACTTAGAAAGCTTTTATTCCAAGCACTACTTGGAATAAAAGAAAACGAAAGAGCCACGCACTTGACAAGGAAATCAGTCCCAAGGGAAAGTTGCTGTGAGGTGGAGGCAGGATCTAAACCTACCCTCTAATTTGACTGTTTCTATTCTTTACAGGTGCAGCTCATGGGCTTTCATCAATCCTTCAGATGTTACTTTCCTATTATGAGTACCTGCAGCCAGCAGATCAGGAACTTGTGTGGCAGAGTGTTGATTTTCTTATGGACCAAGAACAGAATAGCAACTGGCCTCCTGAGCTGGGAGAGACAATCGAGCGGGAAAATGAGCTTGTGCACTGGTGTCATGGAGCTCCAGGTTCTTTTCCCGTTGATGCTATGAATAGCCAAATGCTAATCGCATTGCTTTTCAATGTTAGGTGATTCCATGTAGAAGATAGTCCAGGTTAAATTTGACCAATTTTGACATTTTATGATATGATAGGAAAATATTCAGGCTTTTTCTCCGGTTAAGAGTGTTTCAGTTGTTGCTGAAGCAGCTGGAAAAATACGTGTATTTTCTGCCTTAAAAGCATAGGTGATCACAGCTGAAAGTTCTGGTGATCCTGAACTGTGTTTTTTCTGCTCTTGCTCCTTTTCATTATCAGATCTGAAAGACTGGTTCAGCTGAGTCAAAAGACAGCGTACGGGTAGGCACAGAAATAGCGTGCAAAAGAACATTGATATAGACACATCAGTGAGTTCTGGGAAGGCCTTCAGAATAGCTTTTCCCCCCTCATCAGAATCAAAATTTAAGTTGCACTTACTACATGGATGAGGCATAAATTTGACCAAAGTATTTTAATGTGAAGGGGAGTTTGTACTAGCAAAAAAGCCTTTTTTTCTCAAGGTTACCCATATAAAAATGCTTCTCAGAGGTAAAGCGTTTGACACGGTCTCCCACAGCATCCTTGCGGCTAAATTGAGGAAGTGTGGTCTGGATGATTGGGTAGTGAGGTGGACTGTGAACTGGCTGAAGGAGAGAAGCCAGAGAGTTGTAGTCTATGGGGCGGAGTCTAGTTGGAGGCCTGTATCTAGTGGAGTGCCTCAAGGGTCGGTACTGGGGCCAGTATTATTTAATATATTCATCAACGATTTAGATGAGGGAATTGAGTGTACTATCAGCAAGTTTGCTGATGACACTAAGCTGGGAGGAGTGGCCGACACGCCAGAAGGCTGTGCTGCCATCCAGAGAGACCTGGACAGGCTGGAGAGCTGGGCAGGGAATAACTTGATGAAATATAACAAGGGAAAGTGTAGAGTCCTGCATCTGGGCAGGAACAACCCCAGGTTCCAGTATAGGCTGGGGAACGACCTGTTAGAGAGCAGTGTAGGGGAGAGGGACCTGGGGGTCCTGGTGGACGACAGGGTGACCATGAGCCGACACTGTGCCCTTGTGGCCAAGAAGGCCAATGGCATCCTGGGGTGTATTAGAAGGGGGGTGGTTAGTAGGTCGAGAGAGGTCCTCCTTCCCCTCTACTCTGCCCTGGTGAGACCTCATCTGGAATATTGTGTCCAGTTCTGGGCCCCTCAGTTTAAAAAGGACAGGGACCTGCTGGAGAGAGTCCAGCGCAGGGCAACTAAGATGATTAAGGGAGTGGAGCATCTCCCTTATGAGGAAAGACTGAGGGAGCTGGGTCTCTATAGTTTGGAGAAGAGGAGATTGAGGGGTGACCTTATTAGTGTATATAAATATATAAAGGGGGAGTGTTACGAGGATGGAGCCAGGCTCTTCTCAGTGGCAAACAATGAAAGGACAAGGGGTAATGGGTACAAATTGGAGCACAAGAGGTTCCACTTAAACCTGAGAAGAAACTTCTTCTCAGTGAGGGTGACAGAACACTGGAACAGGCTGCCCAGGGAGGTTGTGGAATCTCCTTCTTTGGAGACATTCAAAACCCGCCTGGACACGTTCCTGTGTAACCTTATCTAGGTGTTCCTGCTCCGGCAGGGGGATTGGACTAGATGATCTTTTGAGGTCCCTTCCAATCTCTAACATACTCTGATACTGTGATACTGTGTAAAGAGCATCAATCCTTAGTTTGGGTTCGTGAGGTAAGGCTTATGTCTGTCAGTTCAGAATCTAATCCTATACCTTAGCAATTTTAATAAGTAATGCTATATATTGAAATAGCCTTTTTACCCCCAGGCAAAATTTTGTTGCTAACTAGACATGTTGGCTTGATAATATGAACCTGCAAGGTTACAAAAAACCTTACTTTTATTAAAGAATGTCTGTGAATACTGATACATTGCTTTTAAAGGTGTTATATTTAAATTACAAAAAGTACATTATAATTAACATCCCCTAAATGTGCTTTCTGCTTATGCTTTATCTTTTTGCTGTTATGGTTAAGGAACAAACTTCTTGCTCCCACACTCTAATGAAGTAAAGCCAGCTTTTGTTTAACAAACTTTTTTACCTTTAAAAGGAAAAAATGTACTCCTGCAGCTTGGCTGGCCTAATGATGGAGGCTGCAGGGAAGATGCCCTCTTTGTTTCAGCGTCTTAAGAGTAGTTTTTGACTTGGGTTTAACTGTTAGTGGAGATGTATGCAGTGAGACTTGCCCAAAGAGACAAAATCCTAAAGCACATAAAGAAGTTACTTTAGGAGACATTTGGAGACATGCAGTATAATTTTTCCCCAGAAGATCCTGTATCCTATCACTGGTTTTGGGTAATAATACACATGTAGCTTACAAGAACACTTTTCAGCTACTTCAGTGTATATTATATTCAGACCACAAGTAAGCTGTTCTAAACATTTCCTTAGGCGCTTGATTTGGTTATGTGTCTTATGCATTCTTTGAAGGTTACCATGAACTGAGCTGTGCAGTGCTCTGTTAGAAATTATAGTTAATTTATTCAAATCCCTTCTAAAAATAAGCCAAGTTGTTTGGTTGGTGCTTTGTTTTGCCTTTTTTTTTAACAGAAGTTAGTATGTGTAACTATTTATAACTAGAATAAAGCAGCATGGGCTCCACTTTAAAAAAAAAAAAAAAAAGGCAAGTTTCTTTTTATCATTTGATAAATTATCTGTTACCAGTGTAAGAAATTATCTTGCCCATCCTTGTGTCAGTGTAAGTAGGTAAGGTGTATGGAGATTTGAGACCAATAGAAGATAGCACTAAGAGTTTACTGTATTAAAGGCAAAAATATAACTACTGTTCTAAATTGTTAGAAGACTGGGAATGTTAGAGTAAACCCTGAAATTCAGTAATGCATTGAAAAGATTGAAGATGGTTGTGTCACATGGGGTGGATAGGTACATCTTAACATATGCTCATATGCTTTTACCATAGCAGATATTCTCCCTTCCATATGTAGCAAATAGATATGTAACACTGACAAGTGCAAAGCCTGAGACTGCAGTTTTTAAGTATATTAATCTTTGTTTTCTTATGTGTTCTATGAAACTCTTGGCCTACTTGTTACAAAAGACAATCTCACTGCTATTTTCCTAGGCATTGCATACCTGTTTGCCAAAGCTTACCTGGTTTCCAAGAAGCCTCAATATCTGGACACTTGTATCCGCTGTGGAGAGCTAACTTGGCAGAAAGGCCTGTTGAAGAAGGGACCTGGAATATGTCATGGAGTGGCTGGTAGTGCTTACGTGTTCCTGCTGCTCTATAGGCTCACTGGAAACTCAAAATACATATACAGGGCACAAAGGTTAGAATTCCAACCTTTTTGGATTCAGGGTAACACTGCAAAGTTTCAGGAACATTTATAAAGCTGTGCAGAGACTTTGATCACCACCCTTAGATGTAACCTGAATGTTTAAGCCTCAGGTTCAATTCTACTTATGAGCTGTGGAGCAGGCACACTCTGCAGAGAGCCCTGCAGTCCTGCCTCCAGGCTGCCTGTGGCAGGAGAAGCAACAGGTTCTCCTGGGGCTCCCTCCCTCCCTTCCTGAGAGCCTGTGCTCCTTTGAAGGGAACTGGGGTAGATAGGTAGCAGTGGTGTGCATCCAGGTCTCATTCTGACATAAGGTCAGAAAGCAGCCAGGTTGTGTGCTTGTGTCCAGGAGAGCAAAATGTGATTTTTTACGATTTTCAGAACATTTAACGCTATTCCTTACTACTAGAAGTGGAAAATAAGTATAGGAGCTGCTTTGCTGTTACTTTACAGTTTTTGAATTTATCATTCCTATAGCCAGTTTGATATTCTGCTGTTCAGCTTAGCTAGTGGGGCTAATTCCATTTTGTTCTGATGCAAGCAAGTATGGTCCACTGAAAATTCTGTCACAGTGCTGCAATTATATTTGTCTTTCTGCAACTTACAGTATTCAATGTTTGTTACTGACAACATAGACTAATGAGGGGAAGTAGTATAATAATTAGGGTGACTTATTTTCAGCCGTCTGCTCTGAAGTGAGAACATCTTATTTGTGTAGTTATTTTAGCATTACAGAATTTAGTGCATCAATGTGAAACGCTGCTTGCATCCTGCTGAAGTAACAATTGAGATAAAAGTTATATACAAGTGTGTTTAAGGATATCTTACAGAAATCAGAAAAAGCTTATAGCTCTTAAACAAGCATAGCACACATACAGATTGAAAAAGTTTGTCTCTTCTAGATCTGTTTCATGTGGAAATTGGATAGTGTAAAATTTGCAGATAAGATTAATCAACAAACATTCTATTTTTTTTAATCATTGAATGTTATTAAAATGATGCTTTCAAGCAACAAGTAAGTAGACTTAGAGGGACATCAAATAGTAACAAACCTTTTTTTTTTCTTTTTCTCCCAGGTTTGCAGAATTCTTGTTTACAGAAGAATTTAAGGCTGGTTCCCGGGCATTAGAAAGTGTATATAGTCTGTATGAAGGTTTCTCAGGAACTGTGTGTTTCCTGACTGACTTGCTGCAACCCAACCAAGCCGAGTTTCCTCTCTTCAGTGTCTTTGTCTAGAGAGCAACATTCTTGAGGGCCACATCCTGGTGAGGATGGGAGAGGACACCTGCAGTTTCACTTATTTGTCAAGACAGGCTATTACAAAACAAGCCAGTGGTACCACTAATGCTAGCCTTAACATAGCTGGGAGTCAGGTGAAAAAGAAACTACACTGGGGTTTTGGGAGGGAAGTGTGTGGTCAAAAAAAATAGGATAGTGAAAAAAAAAAAGGGGGGGGGGGGAAGTGACTGAATCTGATGTGGTAAATATTTCACTGTAGTAACAAGCAAAATCTAATTACTCAAGTGAGAGAGAAAAGGGCATTCTCAAACTCTTAACTTGGTGGTTATGCTGGGTTTAAAAAAAAAAAAAAAAGGCGAGCTAGGATTACAGGGATATGCAAAGAAGAAACAGTGATGCATCCAATAGGTTTTAAAAAGAGACTTGCAAAAAACTTCATGCAGCAATGCACTTATTGGAGAGGGTGTCATAGACATGTCACTACACTGCACAAAGGCAAAATCTGGGATTTTTTACCTAAACCACATCTACTAGTTCTAGTAACATGTATTAGAAATACTTGTATCCTGGAGCTCTTTTGTCTTCATGTGCGTATAATGATGTTTATGTAGATAGCTGTATATTTAGCCTGCAGTTTCACAGGTTCATTTTAGCTAGTGGGGTTTCATGTGTGTAAATGAGAACTTAATGTGACCCTTCCTTTCAGAGCTCAGTCTACCATGAGGAGCTGGTCTCCTAACTGATTCACTGTGTCACTTTTGTCAATACTTTCCCTGTCACAGGGAAGATGAATGGAGCCATTGAAAAGACTTGGATTGAAAAGTTCTATAGCAAAGATACAACAGGCAGATGCTTTTTTCATGGTACAACATTACTAGATAAGTATTGTTCAGTGGTATAAAAAAAATCCTTTAAAAATTAATTACTTACAACGGCATTCCTGATCAATAACATACATATTTTAGAGAATGGAAAATCTGTTTTCCCTGATGAATTGTTCACTACAATCCTGCAAACTGAATGCAAAGCTTGGGTGGCATACTGGTCTTAAAACCCCCGATAATGAATTTCAAATTTTCTTCTTTTCCTGATCAACCAAATAATGTGTATGCCCAAATGATTTGCAGCTATGGAAATAAATGGGTTGCTCAATACTAGTTGCACTAGCACTTAATGTTGCAATTATATGCTGTTTTATATGTATTATATATATGACATGGTACTTGTAAACTAAAGAAAACACTAACATAGGTTTGTACTAAAACCTATAAAATCAATATCCATATTTAAAGTATATTTAATATTTATTTATTTATTTTTATGGGAATAATGTAATGCAATTACCTTTAAAGACAGATTGGGAAGACCAGAATGTCGAAAGGTGGAATTAGGGTGAAAAATGTATCATGCATGCACTGCCAAACAATGCAGTCTCTCTTCTTGCATTCTCAGCTGGAGAATATTACAATTCTTTTATTTTTGATGGCTAGTGGATAAAGTTCCCATTTAATTTTGGTATTCCTTGATCAGGCTGTACGTTGGAGCCAGGTCTGACAATCCTTCCACATTTTAATAGAGTAATCTCATTCCTAATCTTGCCACTTATTTTAATGTCTTGCATTATTATGAGCTGCAGATTACAACTTCTGTTTTGTCTTGCACTGTGCAGCTCTAATTAGTTAGTCAAAGAAGTAACCATATTTCATTAGTGAATAAAGCAATGCAGCTCAGTATCAGTTTGTCAAGAACTATGGGATTTTTTGGTGAATGGAAATGTTAAAATTCAATGTAGAGTTGCTATGTGTTTACATAATTGTGAGATAAAAGGTCTTCTAAGCAAGCCGTTGATGTCACTTTGTTACTCTGAGCAGTGAGATGTGTACACATAGGAGCTACACCAGCCCCAGTGACCAGTACAGCAGGTATCCAAACCCCGACAATTTCACAGGGAGGTATACATGTGAGGCTAAATCAAAAAGTCAGTGGAGATGCGCATGTCCTCTGCCCAGCCCTGCTGCAGTGCTCCTGTTAGATCAAAGTCAATTGTCAGTAGTGGAGACTGTAAACCCATTAGGATTTTTATCTAGTTGCTTCCTGTAATGCATGTGTCTCATATATTTCATAACATGAATCGTTTTAAAGAAATGTTTAAGGAAGGTAAAACTGGGCCTATTCACTTTTCCCCTGTGCTAAATAGCTTTTCAGTCTCAATTTTTATTGGGAGGTAATGTCACTCAGCTAAAACATGTAAGAAACAGCATTTGTGCTATAGCATTTCAATAGCTACTGTAACCGTATCCTATCTTATTGTAATACAGAGAACTAGCTTTTGCCATGATCTAAACTCAAGCTGTTGCAATCTGCGTATATTGGCAATCCTTTTATTTAGAGATACAAGCATAAACCAAAAACATCTAGCATTTTGATAACTACACCCTCAAAAAACACAACCAACTCCAGACTTAAGCCTTAACACAATCTACATATATCAGAACAGTAATCATGACCTTTTGATTTTGTACTCGGTGCTTACATTTTAATTATCAGTGGGCCACGACATTTAATTGTGTCCAGTTAGTTATTTCTCAGGAAATGCTTGAAGAAAATCTTTGCCAAAACCTCAGTAAACCTAGAGCACAATAAATCAGCACAGTAACTTAGATCTTGACCAAGTCATTAATGCTGATACTGTAACATATACCACATACACGTTAAAATTTACCATTATAACAGTACATGAAATCACTCAAATTTTATTATGCTTAACTTCCAATGGCCATGTTTCCGTTTATCTTTTAATGTAATTCTTCATAAATGGTAGGAAATATACATTAAAAACTCGGTGTCAGTTTTCTAGTGGTTTCCCCTCTGTGTCTCTTTGTAGAAAGTTTCTGATTTACATTCATATGAGACTATAATCTGCTCTGTGTTGTATTCCAACAGCGCACACCAAACAAATCTTCTGTACCTGCAACCATGCTTCATATATGAAGCCATGTACTTGGCTTCATTTGAGAAAGAAAATAATTACCTGGGTAATTAGTACCTGGGTTAATCCATTCAGCAATGAGAAAACCCATGCAACCACCCAGTTTTCAAAATTTAGGTCCTAAACACATCTGTAAGTCATGCAAGTTCAGCACTGACTTCATCAAGGGCAGCATGCAAACTTTGTTTGCTGATAATTAAGATCAGTTACAGTAACATAAATATCAATTCTCATGGGATACAACTTGTAAAAATCTTGGAACATAATTATTCATCTGTTTCATCAGACATGGCAGTTTGAGCTTCATGGCTTTTCTCACCTGACCTAACTGGGTTAAGGTGGCTATTAGACATGCTGTAGCCACAGCTGCTGAGCACAGTGTAAACATACCCCAGGGCTCTTCTGAAAATGCCAGTCATTAAATGAGCAGGTTTTTTTCCATCCTCTTCCTCCTCTTAATTGTCTACCTGCTTTTTTTCCTTTGTATACTATGCATGCTGTACCATACATGCTATTGCAACCTTTAAGACACTGACAGGAAAGCAACCTGAGCAGAGCCATCAGCACTTTTCAGTGCAATAAAAAAACATCAGGTCCTTTGTGTTCCCTCTTTACTGCTTTGAGAAATCGATCAACCTTTATTAGACATTGTCAGCAGGATGCTGCATCAAAAGGAGCGTGACCAGCAGGTCGAAGGAGGTGATCCTGCCCCTTTATTCTGCTCTCGTGAGACCTCACTTGGAGTATTGTGTACAGTTCTGGTGTCCTCAACATAAAAAGGACATGGATCTGTTGGAACAACTCCAGAGGAGGGCCATGAGAATGATCAGGGGACTGGAGTACCTCCCGTATGAAGATAGGCTGAGAAAGTTGGGACTCTTCAGCTTGGAGAAGGCTGCGTGGAGACCTCCTAGCAGCCTTACAGTATCTGAAGGGGGCATATAGGGATGCTGGGGATGGACTCTTCATTAGGGATAGTAGTGACAGGACAAGGGGTAATGGGTTAAAACTTAAACAGGGGAAGTTTAGATTGGATATAAGGAGGAAATGAGGAAATTCTTTCCTGTTAGGGTGGTAAGGCACTGGAACAGGTTGCCCAGGGAGGTTGTGAATGTTCCATCCATAGATTTCAAAAGTGTATTCCTGTACAGATTCTGCCATGGTGCTGTGACAAAAGACTGCATTACCAGAAACTCAAGAAGCCTCTTTCAAAGTGTAAACACAAGTTCCTACATCACATTTGCACATCAGTTTCTTGACTGTTTAGTTTATTAAGTGTAGGCAATAGGAATTTAAGTGATATACTACTATTTCTGATTACACTGTTAATGCAAAGAGTATGCATTCTGTGGGTATTGGTGCTTATTTGTGATGTACCTGTGTTTGTGTGGTGCTGTTTGTGAGTAAAGCTGTAGACTACAAATCAGTTTGAGGAGCTATATACTATTCATGATTTTTGGTAGGTCATCCACAGGTTACTGTCATGGAATAATTTTGAGGGAAACTAGATCTGTATGTCCAGATTTAGTGATTTCAGGATTTATGGAGCCAGATGCAATAAGTTTCATCAACAGTACACTTCTCATAAATATATCTTAATGTTTTCCTGCTACTTACAACTTCTCAGTATGAGAACATATTCATTTTGTGCCACTGCTTTCAATTTCTGCTTTGTTTGCATTATTGTTTCTTTCAGTTTCCCTGCCTTTATTTCCCAACCTATGAATAACTTCAGAAGGCTGAAGCAGCAGCCCAGATCCTTTGTTCTTGAAAATAAGATTGATTAATTTTGCTTGAGGGATGTTCCACTTACTTGCATTACATTATCTTACACTCCCAGGTGGTCTCTTCTCACTGGCTTTGCCATTTCCCACCTGCCAAGGAAAAAAAAACATTATATTGTTTAGCAACTGCTACTGATGTTTTACATCATTAAATACAACATAGACTTTCCAAGGAACATGTTCAGTTCGCTAGTATCTCAGTTGTATGAAAACAGTCAAAACCAAGTGAAATGGCTACACATCCCAAAATACACATTTAAATAGTTCTGGGAAATATGCACAAATGAATGCAAGTAAAGTGGTTACCCTTTTTGCCACTTTGTGAAATTAAGTAATGCCACTTTAATGTTCTAATAATAATTGTATGGACATGTAGAGAGTGTGATAAGAATACTGATTAGTATTTTTAAAATACTGTGAAAAAAAACAACTAATGTAGGTATCTGATATATTGAGAAACATAGAGGTGCAATATGTGCAAGTGGAAACTTTCATAAGCAGTCAAATTTTTATTCTTACAGTTACCTGCATATAGAGTTATAGCATCTGCCAACATATTGCATGTTTTATGCAAACAATGACCTATTTTTGCATATGCATGCATTTTGAGAATATAACCTTGTTACTCAAACCTGTAAGATCCATAGACACTGTACCTCTGAGGTCTGCTAAGTAAATCTTAGGTGCGGTAATCTACATACTTTGAATATTCACTGGCAGGAGTGCATATTCTAATCTGTATGAAGATTGGTATATCAGAATAAGAATTTCCCTGTAGGTTTTAAAGAGTAATCTTCCTATGAAGAACTACACTGATGAGCAATTGCTGGCGAAGAGCACAGCGTAGATTGCTCTATGAAAGGTTTCAGTTTATATAAATGTCCTGGCCTAAGAAGTAAGCAGAAAGCTAAATAGAAAAGAAATGAGAAAATGACCAAAAATCGCACTACTGAGGGAACATACTCAAAGTCATCAGCGAAAAATGCTCAGGGCCTAAAAAACCAATACAGCAATTTAGGGATGTGAATAGGCATTTTCCAAGAGAAGAGCACAGTTCACTTCATTGCACAGACAGTGGTACAGTGTGCACTGCATAGGTTTTTTTGCTGCCTTGAACAGCGCTTCATTGCCATTATTGCAAAGTCATCATATGCTGAAGAGTCTGCCTGTGAAGGAACCTACTGTCTGCCTGTAGCTGAACCTACTGCCTACTCCAGTCATTTAATGAAAGTGATGTACTCTACTCATGTTTAGGCAGTTTAAAAAAATAGATCCAAGAAGCCAACATGCACCAATTTCTTGACCTAGGCCTGTGAGTTACTAAACCTCTTAACTAATTAGTCCTGTCACTGATGTCACTGCTGGTCCTGTACCGTATATATTTAAAGTATTTACATCATGCTCTGAAAAATTCAATTTATAAATAGCAATCTGCTTCAAAATACATAGATCCATATTTATTTTTAATACTTACAAGAAGGTCCCTTGACTTCATTCATTGCATAACTCAAGTACAGCAATACCAACTAGAATGACAGAAAACTAATTAAAAACTCATTCTGTCTAGTGCTATAATGGCATTTGGATAAAAATTATAATACAGTGATATTCAGCAACAGCACTGCATGAGCACATGCATACTCCCCAGAAAATTTTACGTAGAAGTCCTGACGTCAATTATATCCCATAATGAAGAGAAAACAAATCCTATTCAAGAATTTATTTTTACTTCATATAGAAGAGAAAGCTGTATGACCACAAATTTAACTCTGCTTCTGTCTTCATTACCATGACCACACACATAAGTTTTCCTGTAACAGTATTCTGCTTTCAATGCTGATTTGGCCTCCTGTGCCCATTCTAAGGGCCTGATATGCCACCTGTTGATGCCAGTGGTGAATCTTCACTTGATTTCAGGCAGGCAAGGATAGGTCCTTCCACATGTGTGAAATAAGGGCAAAACTACATTGTTCTGGCCCCTAAGCATACAAGCTTTCCTTTACATGAGTCCCATGGAATTAGTAAGGGTTGTTCATCTAGTAAGAGGAAAGCACAGGTGTTTGCATGTGCAGGACCCTATTTGATAGCAGTTTTATACCCATTTTCCCCCAACATACATGAACGCCAATGCCAACAAAAAGTACAGGGAACTTAAATAGCATTATTTCACGTTTAGCTTGTGCTGGTGACACTTGATTATTCAATATATTCCAACATGTGGTGTTCATTTCTTGAGTATATGCTGCACCTTAGATTGGTTTCTCAATGTAATAGCGATTCACAGCCATAATATGATACAGACCCTTAGAATCAAGATTGATCTGATTCTTAGAAATGCACCTTATTGTTTAAAACGAGGACCCCTGCTCTTCTAATGTTTTAAACACTGTGATCTTTCAAATGTGTTTATTGTATTAGTTTTTTATTGCAAATTATTATAGAAACTAGATTTTATAGCTTTTTAACAGCCGTGAGAAGACTAAGCTTCATAGTGGCAGAACAACCTCTGTGTATATCCATATTATGAATCTTAAAGCTGTGATTATATTTTGCCTTAAATAAAAGCCCAACCTTGAACTGTATGATTTTGTACTGGATTGCTTATTTCTGTACTTACTTTCCATAGTGCTGGCAACTTTTCCTTCCTGAGATTAAAGTTTTTCACTTAAGTGTTTATTTTCAGCCTCTTTATAGCTCAGTATACATAGCCTCTTCTCTTTATAGAAAGACCCCTCTGTTCGCACTGAAGGGCACTACAGCATTAAATTCACCAAGACCTGCCTATAACGAGGTTTATTGTCATCATGAGGTGAGCTCACCTAAAGGTGAACAGGGGGGGACTCTGGATTTGCCAGCGCACCAGTGCAAGAAATGTCCCAAATAAAGTGTCACTGGCATTTTCTGTATAAATCTGGCGACAACTCAAGTTGCATTAAAAAATAGTAGCAGACATGCAGAAATAGCCATTAGTGTTATCCCATTAATAGACCAATAGCATGTCAAACCCTAGTATTTTGTCTTCCTGTTGTGCTGCTGGTAAGTCTCTGGTCTGTAGCTGACCTCCACCTGCAATTAACAGATAAGGCTGAAACAGTATCTATCAAGGCAGGCATCAGATCCAGCTGATCATGAACCAAGTACCTGCACCAAACAGAGAAGTGGCAGTGATGTGAGACTCCCCTTGTGCAGGGTAGAGGCACCTTCTGCTGACCTAACTTAGAACCTCAGGAGCCTTGTTTCTTGCCAGGTGCTACGATTCAGGTTGTTGTGGAGAGACTGCAAAGGCTTACCTTGCCCTCAGGCTGTCTTTTACTGCTTGTCATCAGTGATGCTGCCTGCTGGTATGGGTGACCTTACACATACCCAGAATGCCTTCTGGTGCTGCTGGTGTTGCAGCAGCACTTTGGGTTTTATGATCGTGGGAGCCTTTGAAGGCAAAGGCCTGACAAGCAAGGGTAAGACCCACCTGAGAAATCCCTAAAAGGGCAGCTCTGCCAGCAGGCTTACTGGCTGGGTGAGGAGGTCTCTGAACTAGAAGGGGTGCATCACGGTAGGGTCACTATGACTCATGGCACCTTTTCTGCATTTGGTTTTTTTTTAATCAGCTTTTAATGTTTCAGAGGGTAATTTTCTTCCAGATGTAGGCCTTTAGCCTGAAAGGAGGCAGGGGTACTTCCCCCTCAGCATGCCAAAGCCCCCCCGCAAAGAGCAGTTCCATCTTTCCACCCACCCCACACAGGTCAGTTATGTATCTTCTGGCCAAAGGAGACGCGAGGAGGGAGTGCTTTTCCCATTTACAGCGCAGCCAAGGCGCTACCAGGACCAAGCCCCAGCACAGCCGAGCGCATCCACACGGGGGTCGCCAACGGGAGGTCCCCAGCGACCCCCGGGCCTTGCCTTGGCCCCTCCTGGCCGGAGCCCGCGGCGCGGCGGCTGCGCCAGCGGCTCCCTTACGGTGGGCGCCCCCTAGTGGGCGCTGTGCCTCAGCGAGCGGCGGCTGGGCGGGCCGGGCTGGGCCGGCGCGTGGGGCGGCTGCAGCGCGGCGAAATCGCCCCCCGTGGGCTGAGGCGGTGTGGGGCGGGCGGCGATGAAATTCCCGGGCTCCGTCCTCGTGTCGCTCGTCCTCTTTGTGGCCGAGACGGTGGCGGCGCTGTGCCTGAGCGGGGCGTACCGCGCGGCGGGGGACCGCATGTGGCAGTGGCTGACTCTGCTCTTCGCCCTCCTGCCCTGCGCGCTGGTGCAGCTCAGCCTGGTCTTCATCCACCGCGACGTGAGCCGCGACCGCCCGCTGGTGCTGCTGCTGCACCTCCTGCAGCTCGGGCCCCTCGTCAGGTCGGTGAGTCCCGCCTCGCCCCGGCCATCCCACCTCGGCGGGGAGAGCCCGCGGGGCTCGCTCGGTGTCCAGAAAGCCCCGGCCTTTGCGCCACTCCCGAGCTGCCGCTGCTGCTGCTCTACACCGGTGTTACCGGCGACCGCATCCTCCCTAGTCTTATTTCTGAAGCTGCGGGAGGAATCATTCCCTTTGCAGGGGATTCTGTCCTTAGGCAGGAGAGCGGCGGGGGGCCGCGGTGCTTTGCGGCCCTCGGTAAGCGCTTGGCGTTGGAAGGAGATGGGTGAAGCTTTCCGGAGGGGTGGGCAGGCGGAGATCTCGCTCCCTTTCACGGGTGGCGTTCCTGCTCTTGTTTTCTGTCCTTGCAGCTCTTTGCAAACGGCTCTCATCGCTGCTGGTTCATCCGGAACACTTTACTCTGAGGTTACCTCCAAGAGAGAAAAGGAACACTTGCTCAGTCGCTAGTTTAAAACAGTGATAGGATGCATCTCATCTGTGCATCTTGGGAAGACCAGTAATCCTGTAGTCTGTCTCCTCTTTCCGAAAGTGAGATTCTTGCCCCAGATTGCCTTGGAAGTTTTTCAACTTCACTTCAACTTCTCACTGAAAATGTCCTTAGGGACAAAAGAAACAATAGATAGGTGAAAAGTTACAGAAGTCCCGTGACAAAGTGTTTGTTGTTGGGCTTTCATTTGGAATTTAAATTCAATTCTTTTATTTAAAGAGAAAGGCAGTAAATACAGTATCTCTGTGGTAGAGGCTAGGAAAAGCATCCCAAACTTTCTGAAATTCCTGGGCAGTGTGGAAAAAGACGATGTGTTCACATTAATAAGGGTGATGTTTGGATGTTACAAAACATCTTAAACTTCAAACCCCCATTGAATTCCTCTATAACCGTGGCTGGATTTTTTTGTTTGCTTCTTTTGTGAATATTTTCAAGATATTTAAATTATAGCTTAACAGTTAGGTTCTTGATATTTCTAAAAGCTAAGAACAAAATACTTCCGTGTTCTTTGGAAAATAAGAGTGGACCCAAAGGGAAAGCAACTACCAGAATAAAAATTATGCTCATGACTTTTGTCATTCTAAATCAGTTTCTTGAGATTAGACAAGGAAAGAATGTCATGTGAAACTGCAAGAAGTGCAGCAGCAAGCGAAGGATGTAAATAAAATTAACAAATTAGAGGATTTTATTTCTAATTACTGGGAAGAGACATAGACTTCTGCTTTGACCTTAACCACCAAGCACAATTTCACTTTTCCTTTCTCAACAGAAGTTTATCTGTTTGCAACACAAGTTTCATCTGGTGCAGAGCACACTCTGTGCTGTGTTGGCAAGCTCCCAGCTGCAGTGGGTGATGTAAAAGTAGTGTGTATACAGCAGCCTTTTTCTCTCCTGCCCTCTCCTCTCCGTGATACTGCAGTGTATGAGTGTGTCACCAGCTCTGCACTTGTGCCTTTCTCAAAGATTTACGAGCTGAGCGTTTCAGGAGGGTTGAAGATGCTCTGGAGGTGTTGCAGTGTGCCTGTGCTGCAGTTCCCATGGCATCCTTTAGGCAGTACAAAGTGATGTGTGTTAACCTCTCTCTAGACCCAGGACAGCTGGAATTATAGTTGCTGATAAAAAGGGCGTAGTGCCACCTGAAAAAAACTTATTTCCTGCTAAAGGCATGAAGGGCTCTACAGAGCAAAGAGGAAAAGTTTTGTAGAAAACCACCTCTCTTCAGATTCAGGGAAATGTGTCTATTTGTAGGACAGAACTGAGGGAAGGTGATGTGATCTGCCTGTGACAGACATTAAGGGTCTCTTTTTTGGTTCATTGTCTTCCTATCCACTGCCACTAAACATTGTTTTATCTGTCAGAAGAGGAAACTGATCACTTCCCACCAGGTGTAGATGTGCACTGTAAAAGTTGAAGTGTTTTCAGCATGTGAAATGCCTTTCCTTTCCCTGCTTTGCACAAGATGCTTTCTATTCTGTGTGGACTGGAATACATGTAAGTCTGAGGTTTTGGCTGTGTCATCACTTTGTTGTAGCTTTAACCACTGTAAGCTGAAAAAGACCATTTTCTCTGGAGATGTTTTCTCACATCCTTTTAGGCAAAGTTCTGCTCGTTTGTACCAGAGTCCTGCTGCTGTTAATCATCTGCTTGAAGTCACCCAGTATGAAGCCGCACTCCATCCCCTGTGTTGGGTCCCTCTTACAACTCACGGGCACAGCCCAGACCCTTTTAGGGAGGGCTGGGTTAAATAATGTCAAGTAGGGTACATAGTCACCCCACGCTATCAGAACAAAAGGTTAAGGAGCCTTAGGCTGTGTGAGATGACCATGCTTCAACAGAGGACATTCTGCTTTCTCTGGCTTTAAAGAAGCTGACACTAACTTTTTAATCAGCTCGGGTTTGTGACATGATGCAGGACAGTATTTCTCTGTTCACACTCAAATATCAATGCACTGCTTTACAGAGAGCCCATGCATGTTGTGTGAGTTTCCTTTATCGTCTTAAAAGCTAGACACTTTGCTCCCCTTCCTTTTTCCCTTAAAAAGTCAAGTTTAAATTTTGGGGAATGGTTTGGCAATATCTTGGCAGGGAAGGAGGCTATTTAGCTTGGCAAGCCAAATGATCCAGCCTGTATTGAATTCTCTCCATGACAGAGGAAAAAGTACATTCTCTCATAAAACCTTCTTTTATACCACCACCTTCCCCAAACACCCACACTCCACCTGTTCAGGAGGCACTTGCTGTCCTGCTGCTACCACTGGAAGCACTAAAATTAGGAAGCATTCCTTCTCATGCAGAGGACTTTTGCTGTACTGGGAGAGTAGTGTTAATGCACTCAGTTTTAATTCTTTCTCCCACTATGAGCTTCTCTGCATATTCAGAGCAACTTGTACAGTAAAATTCCTACCCCCTTAAGTAGCCTGGCTCTGATCCCCAGGATGCAGGCATGCCTTAGACTATGCAGAGAGTTGGCTGGATCAAAGTGACTGCAGGTTTCCAGGCACCATGTGGTATTCCTGCAGTATTTCAGGTCAGTAGCACTCCTTGTGAACACACTGATTTGTCTGGATGCTTAGAAAATAAATTTGGATTCTCGTTCTCTCATTCTTTTTTTTTTTTTTTGTGAAATTAGATATGGTTTTTGCCACATAAAGTAAATTATAACAAAAAAATTATTTTAAATAATAGTCAATGTCATAATGTCAGTGAGAGATTTAATACATTTTTCTTTTCTTTAGAGAAAATCATGATAGGCTTTTTGGCTCATTATCAGCTGCTCCTGATCCAAGAACTGTCTCTTTGTTCCCTGTTCATTTGAATGGCACCTGTAGCACCGAGATTATCTCAAGATTTTAGGTCATGCTACAATTCCAATACATATCTGGATGTATATTTGCTAGTGTACTGCCCTGCACTTAGGGATTTATTCAAAGTGCAGATAACTCTTCATGAACGGTGCCAGAGAACCCCCTGTTAACTTCCTTGCCCTTTTCTGTTCTGCAAGTAATGGATAGGTTGGGGGCTGAAGCTAGTAGTACAGATTTCTGACAAGCTGGCTTGAGCAGTTGGGATTTATAGTCACAAGTTGGGGGTGTTGGTGGTATTGAACCATAAATCTGATGGATGTGGTGGTTTCCTACCATCTAACTTACTGCAGACATTACTGAAGTGACATACCTACTAGGGACTGGGGTGAACTTGGCAGTGCTTCCTTCTGGTACTAGCTCCATTGAGAAGAAAGCTAAGTGACTGCTGGTGTCCCTGAAACTACAGTCCCTAGTGCTCTATTAGCTGAATGTGGACATACAGGCTCTTCCTCACAAGGAGCATGCAATCAGGAGATGTCTCTGTCTGCAGAAGGATGAACTGCTCCTGCAGAAAAAAATTGAAAGTTCCTGCCCGAGGCAGGGGCGGTGGAACTAGATGATCTTAAGGTCCTTTCCAACCCTAACTATGCTGAGATTTTGTGATAACAGGCCTCTCAATAGAACACTAATGACCGTTTTCCTCAGATTTTAACAGGACAAGGATATAAACAATAGACTACAATAGAGTTGGGGGGATTTTTTGTTGTTTTACTTGTGGGGTTTTTTTAATGGGGTCAGGCTTGTTTTCTCAAGGCATAAGGAGAAACAATTACATATGTCTGAGTATTGTGTAGACAGCAGCAAAGCAGATGCAATAGGATGTTTGCACCAAACTGCCAGGGGAGCTGCTGTTACAGTCATAGTTAAATTCTGTAAGCAGGAAGTGAAAAAACCCCAAACCAACAAAAACCAAATCAAAACACCTATAGGCTGAAATTATCAGAGGCATTAATGTTTTGGCTGCCTAGTTCTGCAGTTTGAAATTTAAAACGCTCTTAACAGTGCAGATAGTCCTTCAGTCACGTTGTGCAGAAACAGAAGGTCTCTCATGAGTAGTCTCTTTCTTAGTGACCTGTTTTGTAGTTCTGAATAGCACAGGTCTAAAAGCCTCTCTTCCCTGTGGGACTTGGCTGACCTTGCTGTAGGAGATTCTGAAAGCTCTAAAATTTACAACTGTTGATGCATCTCTTTCTAGATGAGGAGAATATGCCTAGACCCTTTTCAGGCTTCTTCATTTTTCCCTTGTTCTTGAGTAGGTGTGTTAAGTGTCCATGATGTGATGAACAGAACCGATAGTGCAGATAGAACAATGAGTGAGGAACAGATCTTTGCCTGATGCAGGTAGTAAATCCACAGGGCTGACAAATCTTTTGTATGCTTCTCTAAAGAAAATAAATTACTAAAAATTGAGCCATTAGGGAAATCTGTTTATACATTGGCAGTGAGAGTGTGTGGATAGGTCTTGAATAGAGATTTGTTCTTGGAGTGCTTGTTGGCTGTGGGAAGTTCTGGTTTCATTGCCTGCTCCCTCTTCACACCATTATTTCGCCTGCATTTGAATCCCACGCATCCATGATTAAAAGAGGGAATGAGGTGCTTGCTCACAGCGGGCATGTAAGTATAAGATTGTTCCTCCTACTGACTGTGTAGAAGATGAATGTGTAGCTGCTGAATCACCCCTTGAAGACACCATCAGGATCCTTGAAAAAATATAGCTCTTCTCTCTGCCAAGATCTGGCAGCAGGGGAGAAAGCAGCCCCATCTTTTACTTATCTATTGATTAGCACTGTAGAGTAGATCTGACATTTATTTTCTTCAGAGTAACTTTAGTTCTTTCAGAGCCTGTATTGTGACTGCCATTACATGCAGTGAAAATGGCCATCTGCTTGCCTTGTGCTGTGGATGTCATGGGAGGATGTATTGAAAGTATCCTAAACATCACTGCATTGCAGGAGATGGATTGTGCAGAAGTTGGGATCTCTCACTGCTGTTGCTTTGGAGGGGAGCAGTGATGAGCAGTGAGCAGCTGGGCCTTCTGGGGAATTCCCATTCTGTAGCAGTTTGTGGAGGAAAACTGGCAGGAAGCAATTCCTTTATCATGGAATCATAGAAAGGTCTGGGTTGGAAGGGACATTCAAGATAATCTAGTTCCAATGTGGGGCATCCACACCTTCTCTGGGCAGCCTGTTCCAGTGCATCACCACCCTCATAGTGAAGAATTTCTTCTTAATGTCTGATCTAAATTACCCTCTTTTGCATTGTATCTTAGTTGTGTTTCATACTAAAAAGGAACAAACCAGTTCATTTAAAGACAAGATGTCCAGCCCTTCAGAATGCACTTCACAGGCACAGTTGTAACCCACCACGTGCATGATCTGAATTGATTCTTCATCATTGTTCTGAACTCTTCTCACCTGGATGGTTCTTCAGGTGCTTACTAAAACATTTAGATTGGTGCTTGCTCTATCACCAATGCTTGCTCTTTCAAGCACCAACCAACGCTCTTTCATCTGTATCAGATGACAGCCTGCTCCTGTTTGAAGCAGTTGCTTGGGCAGTGGCTCCAGTTAGAGTCTTGAGTGCATTTGTTATTTGCCCCAGAAAGCATGACCTCCAAGACACTTTCTGTGTGGGATGGGGTGGGCTGGCCTTGGAGAAAAGATGAGCATCATTACTATTGTAATCTGAGTGCTTGCGCATACCATTTTTATTGCTCTGTTGTACTGGTAAAAGTGCCCTTTGGCTCTAAGGTTTGTTCATTAGACCTTTTCACATTGTGTTTGCTTTTCTATACAGGTATAAAATTTCCCATCACAAAACGGTATACTTCTACTTAATACCTAGGTAATATATATGAATCAAATGCTTGCTCCAAACCCCAACATTTTGTTGATTATAATATTTGCTATAGTCAGTAGTCTTATGAATTTTATAATCTGTATTATGGGATTACTGCATATTTGCTAGATGGGTCCCTAGACTGTATCCACTTCTAATGACACACAGAAAGAGTTCAGAGGCTGATGCTGAGATTTCATTTTCTGTAATAGCTTCAGACTTGCCCTCAGCTCAGGATGAATAGATGGCTGTGAAAACTAAGTGAGACAAAAATGTTCTGGGATCTTTATTTTGGAATAAAATCAGTGTTTTTGTTTCAGAATCTCTGTTGGCTTCATAAGATGTGCTTTATTAATTTTTCACACTTTATTTTTGGCTGCATGGAGTTTTTCACATGGAACAAGACTGGCAGGGACTGAAATGATTAACAAGGGGAAAATAGAAAGTTACCACTGTGAATGGAGCCTGTGGAACACCAGCACTTTGAATGGCTGTAGTGATAATGGTAGCTGATGCCTAGGGAATCAAGGATAATACTACAGGATCCTAAAACTGCTTTCCATCTAGAGCAGAGGCAAGTTGCTAGCGGTCCTGTTAGGGGGAAAAAATAAGTTTATTAAAATAAAAGTCAGTATGCTTTTATTTGAATTTTCATCAATCTGGTCTGTTAGCTTTCCCCTAAAAGGCAGTAAACTCTGACTTTGCAGTTGTTGAAAAAAGTCAAGCTAAGGAGGAAACAGGAATTCAAATTCTTGGACAAGCATACTTCTGAGCTTTGTAATTGTGTGATACTTGTAAATAGAAGGTAAGCCTTATTTGTGCATTACAAAAACTCACTGGCCAAATCTGACCTGTCAGAGACTTGGAGGCGCTGCATTCCAGCAAGTTTTACCTACAGAGGCAGCCAGGTGAAGGAGATGAACCTCAGCAGGCACTATGGAAGGAAAGAAGACCTCAGTCCTCTTCAGAGGATGATGCTCATGCAAAAGAAGATGCCATGTGTGTTGGGCCATAGAAGATGTGATGTGACGAGATCTGGTGCCATAGGTCACCCTCTCAACTGAGGGTTTCTCCTCACACAGCCTCCCTCTGGATTGGAAGACAGTCCTCACCAGTTCTGCTGCTCACACTATGATTGTTTTATCTCTTGAAGCCTGTACCAGTGTTAGGCATAAAAGAAGGCAGGTTGTGTCCACACTGGGTTCGGACTTCTGGGGGTTTTATTTTTCAGTAGTCAATGCAATTTATCCTTTATCGTCCTGATGTACGTGGACAGCATGCCCTGTATTTTTAGGACCCCATGCAATGTGGTAGAAATAGAGGTTCTTTCCTCTCTCTTCTCCCTCAGCTTGTGACTTCACCTGTAGCTAAGTAGACTTGCTTGTTATTACTTCCCAGACAAGGCTGACTATTGTTGTACATGTTTTGGGTCCTGCATGATGCCCAAGCCCACCCTTGACATCTTCATATCCAAGCAGCTCTCTTAGAATAGCTTTACAAAGCTTTTGCCAATCTGAAATTAGTAGTTGGAAGGGAGTTTCAGAAACTTTCAGGCATCTGTCTGAGGCTCTATTGTCTTTAATAATCAAGGAGCCAGATTGTCCTTTTTGCTATAGCGTTTGCTGCTGCCAACCCTTTTGGATTATTGTCTGTGTATATGTAGAGGCAGCAAATAGTACAATATGTAATTTATATATAGAAGTGCATATGCTAGCACCCCTTTGTTCCTTAGAAGTTCGTCTGTGGTAAGTTAGACCTACATAAGCAAGAGGGTTTGTTCCCCTTCTGTTTAAAGTTTGAAGACCTGCAGCAACTGGAAACACTGCATCTTCTTACTTCGAATGTTTTTGCAAGATTGTTTAATATGCCTTAAACAGTGCAGAAAATGTAAGCAAATGTAAGGAGCAAAGCTCTTATTTCTGCGTCTTTTTTAAAGAAATGTGAATTTCCAGGGTTGTGAGGCTTGTTCTCATTCTTGCTGCTATGGCTTGTTAAGGCAAGAGTTAAAGAGTCCAACTGTTCATGAGGTATGTGCACCCACTCATACTCTGAACTCCCCTCCAACATCTTGAGACTTTTTGTTTAAGACATAAAAAGTGTTTTTACTGTAGTGTCCTGTTGGCATGTCACAGATGTATGGGTAAGTAGAAGAGAAAAACATGACTATCTGAAGAAAAACTTCCAACTTGATTTCTGGGTTAGCAGCCTATGAACATTGTAGAGGATGAAGAGTTTAGGGACTTTAATAGGACAGCAGAGAGCAAGGGCAGCTTATAGGAAACAACTAAACCTCCTCCCATGTCTGAGTACTACAAGCAGCCCAAAGGGCACTGCCAGATTCTTGCTCTTTACTTGCACGTAGTTCACATTTTTAAAGAGTGAAATCTTCATATTCCAAATTTGCCAGAAGGAGAAAATGTACAGGCTTTGCTCTATGAACGTATTACTTAAGTCTTAGTATATGATGGCTTAAAATACTTAGGAGTGGGAAGACCTATGCTTTCTTTTTTTTTCCTGTTACA
The DNA here is from genome assembly GCF_033783945.1 of Neopsephotus bourkii. NCBI lineage: Eukaryota > Metazoa > Chordata > Aves > Psittaciformes > Psittacidae > Neopsephotus > Neopsephotus bourkii. Next base: position 445,401 of record NW_026902237.1, read on the forward strand.
TTAATTACTGATTTGCTTCTAGGTGTGTGGAAGTCTTTTACATTTACTTCCATGCTGGCAGAGTTGAAGAGCCCTATGTCAGCATCACAAAGAAGAGGCAGATGCCCAAGGATGGGTACTCAGAAGAAATCGAAAAAGAAGTGGGACAGGCCGAAGGCAAGCTGTGTACGCACAGGTCTGCATTCAGCAGGGCATCTGTGATCCAGGCGTTCCTTGGCTCAGCACCCCAGCTCACTCTCCAGCTCTACATCTGTGTCCTGCAGCAGGAGATCACAGCTGCCAGAAGTAGGTAGAGCTATTGTTTTCACCTCTGTATTTTGGTGGGAGGGAGAGGAGAAACATCAGCAGTCAGGTATAGCTGTCATGGACAAGAATCAAACTTAATTGTACTAGGTTTCATCTCCCTGACAACTTCTGATGGTTGTTTTGATGGTGATGTTGCTGTCAAGTTTGTCTTTATATGATCATATTTTAGACTATGACAATTTGTGTAGCATACTTGGATTGCAATAAAAAACAGTAATTTGATAAATTGGCTATTGTGGCATGCAAGGTAGGCAGCTGGAGGGACTGAGCTGTTTTCTTGAAAAGATAAAACAAAAAATTACCTGTGTTCCATTTTGAGTTTTGAGCATACTTTCTGGAAGATTCCATTGGGTACAGTGCAGAGCATGTTTTTCCATGCTGCAGTAAGGAAGGTGTACTTTCAAGAATGTGGTTTTAAATACGGACTGAGGGAGTGAACAGACTTTACTTGTGACAGACACTGAATTTGGTATCTAAAGGTAGGACTCACTAAGCTGGTATGCAAATGTGGCCATCTAATCTCTGGACCCAAGATGTTAAGCCTTCACCACGCAGTGCTGCACCACATGGACTTACCAGGACTGTGGGACTCTGCATCTTGCTCCAGTTCATTGAAAAATCAGTCTTGATTTGCTGGCACACTGCTAAATAAAGAACCTACTCCAGGGGGTCGTAGGACAACCAGCCTTTCGGTGTAAAAAGGGACTTTGGCAACTATGTGAACTGGAGGTATGTTTCCACTGAAATACATCTCGTTACATCTCTGGGGTCCTGAGAGGCCAGGGATCTTTTACCAGCTTTACAGCTAGGGAGGCTGAGACTAGGGTAACCCATTATGAATCTGAACATTTTCTTCAGTTCTGGTGCCTTGGTTGGCACTGTACCAAGGTAAGGAACTAAGATTTTTAGACAAGCCTTTATAATAATGTCAGGGTTCTCCCCTCAGTTCAGAGAACAGAAGACTTTAGTATTCCAAAGGGTGAGTCAGTGCATAAGCATATTACAACAGGTTGAGGTCTTTTTACAAAAGTATTTGTTTAAGGTCATAGCAGTTCTTACTTGAAAGATATTACTCCTGACCTTACTTCACAGCTAAGGTAGTCTCTTTGAATAACCATGGCATCTGTGCTGTGGGATGGGAACAAAGCAGCTGAATCCTTTGCTGAGTTGTGCAATTAGCAGAATTTCCAATCATGTTGCTGCAGGTGGCATTTGCTTGAGAAAGGTCACCTTTTTATTGTATTTCTTCTATTACTGGTGTTGACCTTGCTGGTCATGATTGCCAAGGCGAAGTGCTGTATTCCAGATTATTAGAGAATTGCATATTTAATGATTTGTAACTCCCTGTTCTGACTTCTATCGGTCACTGCTGAAATAAATTCTGAATCACAGACTGATAACTGATAAGTGACCTTCTGTGGGTGTAGTTAAACAACCAGAGAGAAGCTGGCTCACCAGAGAGTTCAGTAAACCCACCAGCAAATGCAGTAGTCATCTCATGTCTCTCAGGAGCCATCTCCATAACACGTGTAATTCTAAAATATAGACATGTAAAGAAAATATGTGTGTGTATGTGTATATATATATATATATATAAAAAGTGGTTTTGTTTTGTTTTTTTCTACTCAGTGTTTTGGGAACAGCAGCAATGTCTGTTAGAGCTCATTCAACAGAGAAACAAGAGTCCTGACCACATCCCTCTTGCGTATATTTTACCTTCTGAAATATTTACCCTTTCTGCAATCTCTTCAGCCACCTTACTCCTTCAGTAGTACCTTTTATTCACCAGTATTATTCAGGCTCCAGAGTAAATGAGAATGATGCATAGCACAGTGTCAGCTTGTGGTTTGTTGTCCTGGGTTCAGCAGTAGCAGTCATTTTTCTTCTTCTTAGTAGCTGGTGCAGTGCTGTGGTTTTGACTTTCAGCCTGGGAACAGCACTGGTCACACCGATGTTTTTAGTGGCTGCTCAGTACTGTTCAGTCTGGCCAAGGACTTTCTGAATCTCATACTGTGCCAGGGAGGAGGGGAAGCTGGGAGGAAGCAGAGACAGGGCACCTGACCCAAACTAGCCAAAGAGGTATTCCATACCACAGCATGTCATGCCCATTATATAAACTGGGGGCAGTTACCCAGGAGGGCTAGGTCACTGCTCGGTCGGGCTGGGCATCGGTCGGCAGGTGGTGAGAGGTTTTATTCTCTTCCCTTGTTATTTCCCTTATCATTATTATTATTGGAACAGTTATTGGACTGTTCTTATCTCAACCTATGGGAGTTGCATTCTTTCGATTCTCCTCCCCATTCCTCTGGGGAGCAGGGGGAGGAATAAGTTGGACGGGAGGAGTGAGTGAGCAGCTACATGGTTCTGAGTTACCAGCTGGGCTTAAACTGTGATGTATGTACATGTTGATTCTTACGTACGGATACGTGACTTTAACCTTTTGATCTTGCAGCATCATCAAAGAAATTTAACAGTCAAGCTCTTTCACACTTCAGATGTCTTCAACTTCCATGTTCTTTGACACTGATCCTCCAAAGTGCACTATTTTTTCCATTTATTTATGTTACAAATATCACTGACTCCTTGTCTTTTCATTTCCACATTTTTTGTCTTCTCTCCTCATGAGTCTCATTTATTTTTATTTATTTTTTGCATTCCTACACTAACCTGTCTGTTATTCTGTGTAAATTCTGCTTGGTCAGTGGTAATGAGATCAGTATCAGCTGTGAGCCTAAAGCAGTTTATCATCATGCTGCATAGCATGGCTTGTCCCTTTCAAATATGTTTGAAACTCATTACTGCTTGCACTATTGAATTGAACGGTTCTGCAAAAAGCATGCATGCTTGCCTAGAACTTTGTCAAAAAGAACCATGCTGCATCTTATGTATTTCATGACATTAATTAATTTATCTGGGTATTTTCTTCTGGATGATCATGCCGGTGTTCTCCAAAATTGTCATTTCACTGTTCAAGAACATAAGATCAAGAGAACTAAAAGCAGGACAAAGCTTCTAGGTTACTGATGAAAGACGTAAAGCTTTGGTGACTGTTCAGCATGAAATGTGTAGAAGTGGTGTTGGGTGAAATGCCACACTGGAAACCCACCAGTATGGCCTGAGTCCTAGTTTTAGGCTTTCTTTGATTACAGCGTAACTGGGAAGAAGTTCCTAACTTGTTAGTGTATGAAATGCCCAGCGTGACTTTGTAATTGCCACTCCAGAACAGGAGCTAAGGTCTCTCTTGTGCACTTGGGCTTTGCCCTGTATTAAATGCTTCAGCATCTGTCTCTATCATGCATTGCCTTAGAGTCAGCTATTACTTTGTGTTGAAGAGATGCCTGACATTAATTAGGCTCAGGTCCACTTACTGTTGGGCAGTAACCCAGACCTTTTCACTTAGGTAATACCACCTGGAGAAGTGGAAGGCCAAGAGGTGCCAAAAAGACCCAAGTTAATTGCAAAACTCGTAAGCTGGAGGTGGGGGTTGTGTGACTTTGCCTCTTACCCTTGAAAAAGGGCCAGTTCTTAGTGTGCAGTATTGAATGTGGAAGATATGTTTCTGGTAAGAGTGATCTTGTTGTAAGCTTAAAGTTTTTGTGCTATTAACAGCAGTCAAGTTATTTTTTCAAGTGTTGCTTACAGTGACAAAATAATCTCAGAAGGTGGATTTCTTACCATTTAAAAGTAAAATTATTCTGCTGAAGAAGGTACTTCTTTTTAAGTGAAAATCTGCAGCAGTCACTGCCATCTTCAAGAATAGTGGTTTTGGGCTTTTCTGTTTTTGTTTTTTGTTTTTTTTATTTTGCAGTGTCACTTTCCTAATGTTCATGACTCAGCTTTGTAGGTGGTCTTACTAGATATCTGTAAGATGCTTCTACTGTTGCTTCTCCTCAACTCATTAAGCTCTGACCACAGACTCCTTTTCTCATTGTTTAAACAACATAGTCCAAGTATTAATAGTTGGTTTTAAGTGTTGAAATTATATCTTAAGGCAAAAAAAAGAAATCATACCTAGGTGTCTTGCCCTAAGTAAAAAAGTAAGTGCCATTATTTTTCAAGGGTTCTGGTTATCAGTTTAGAAAACTATAGTATATAAATAGATAACTTATGATTCTTCAGCAGAATATAAGATTTGAGGAATAGGTATTTGTGATGTAGTTCATCTAGAGCAGAATTCACTCTTTTAGCAATTTCTGAAGTGGGAACCACCAGGTCTTGAAAAGATTTAACACATAATAAAAAACCAAAGTAAATCAGTGCCTCCCTGGATGACTGAGTGTGCACCTTTGATTTGTAAGAAAAGTTCAGCCTACTAGGAGCAACAAGGAAAAAGAGAAATGCCACCTTTATAAGTACTGTTAGGGAATTCGGGACTGATCCAGGGCCTTTCAAATTTCACTTCTTTGCCTGCTCAGTATGAGTAAAAGCAACAATAAGGTCACACTCCTCTGTTTTCCTTTGTGGTTGCTTCAAACCATCTTTTATGCAGACCTAAAAGTGATGTTCAAACTGAAGGTTTGGTGGCAGTACTGAGCTTTTGAGAAAAGAGGACTGGGCTACTATATTAAACCAGCGTCAAGAGTGGTTTCTATCAGTAGAGAAATGCCTCTTTCAAAGGCTTGAGTTTTTAAGACATGTTTGAGATAAATAAAAAATCCCTGAAATAAAATGGGGTAGTAAGATGCATGTCGTGTTTATCAAAGCAGAAAGCAAGCAGAGTTCCAGGACAGCAGCACCCTGTCCCTAGTGTGTAGGGGTTTTTGTTTCTTTAACTTTGAGAATATTCTTTTGTTTCATTAGGTGCTGGAAGTTATTTGTTCTTTCACAGTTCTAGAGCTGGCTCAAAACTGCAGGAAAGATTTTTGTGAAGACCCACAGGGTATGAAGCAGTGTTCTTGGCTGCACTTGCTTGCTGCTCTGCTTTCAACCAAATTCTGAGAACAAGTACACTACTGAGTAAGAAAGACATTTAAAAACACCTAATAAAAATCTAAGTGTTAAACAACCAAATAAATAACCATTTCCTGAGAATTTATGCACCACCAAACTGGCCTGTAGAAAATTACCACATAATATGGCAAACATTTTTCATCTTAGTGCTATTGGAAAATTAGATATAAAGGATTGATTATTTTCCAAAATAATTCAGAGGTGTTTGAGGATCAGGGTGGGAGAGAGGTTAACTAAAATTATTAAAAAAAATCCAGTTAGAAAGTTGTTAGAGATCCTGAAATACACTTGTTTATTTCAAAGTCATGCTTATAAATTAATAACTTTAATTAGAAAAAGTCCTGATAGTCATGGCTATAGAGCTATAGCAAATCAGGGAATCCAGTTCATTTGTAGGATATTGACACATAAACTAATTGAATGCTGCAGAAAGCACTGGTTGCTAAGCAATGCAGCAGTAATTGACATAATCAAGAATTCCCAACTCTGATTGTTATATCTGATGCATATAATGTTCTGTACCGTGACCAGACAGCTTGGTTAGTTTCATTGAAAGTTCCTTGCATGGACAAAATATTAGATTGAAATGAGAAGTATTGATTGGGGGGATGCCTAAAATTAGTCCCCTGAATCAGCAGCTAATTGGCATCTCAGTAAAAACTGTGAAGAAAGTATGCAAATGCTAACAGAACTGTGGGCAGTTGGCACTTTGAACATCAAGGTGCTTTCTCAATGGATGTTTATTCTATGCATCCAGGGTTCTTGTACGTTTGAACCTACTTAATGTGGCAAGACAAGACTCCTTCCTGGAATGCCAGAAAGCTTTTTCCCTATTGCATCTGGAGGGGAAGCCAGGTAACCCTTGGCTTCTGCCTTCACTTTCTGAGAATTTAAAAGCCATGAAACATTCACTTGAGGGTTTCTGGATAGATGGGAGATACGAAAAGTTGATCTGAATTTAAAGACATTTTTTAAAAGTGTTGATTTTAAATGCATGATACAGATAGGTGTATAGGAAAACACAGTGGAGACAAGTGAGCAAATCTTACACAGTTGCAGATCTCTGCACAGGCAGAGAATGTGCAGGTGGTTCTGGGTTTAAATTGCTCTGGCTTTCAATTTTGAGCTCCATCACAGAGCTTTTCATTTTAGACAATTTGCCGTGACAAAGAACTTCACAAGCACTGAGTTATCTGCATGCCCGAACTACTCCAATATTTCAACTTCTGTTTTGCAGTTTTTCATCTGTATGGGGAGGGAGTGGCACCCCTCTGCCTTTTGGAGTACTGTGAGAGTTTGAGAGCAGGTTGGATACTCTTATGACTGAGCTATATAATTACCAAGGACAGTATATGTACAAACAGCCCATGTCAGGGGGAGGAGGAGAGATGCTTCTGACTGTTAAGTGCCTTTTTGCTTTCTAACTACTTGGAAAACTAAAAAATGGAGTCTAAAATAGGAGGTAGGGTTAGAGTAAGAACCCAGATGTGTATACAAGGAATGGGGGATTTTTGCTGTGAAAACAGTTAATTTGCAATGTCTTTAACTTCTGCTAAGCTGAAGGTCCTGATCTGTCTTTTCTCTTTGTAGGTATTTTTATGGTCCTTTCTCTCCTGTCAATTGTATATGGTGCCTTACGCTGCAACATCCTGGCTATTAAGATTAAGTATGATGATTATGATGTCAGCGTGAAACCAGCTGCCTACCTCTGCATATTCATGTGGAGAAGCTTTGAGATTGCTATACGGGTTACGGTGTTGGTTCTTTTCAGTTCAGTCCTTCAAATCTGGATACTTCCCGTTGTGCTAGTGAATTTCTTTGGGTTTTTCTTCTACCCATGGATTCTCTTCTGGCAAAGCAAGTCCCCATTTCCTGAGAACATAGAGAAGGCATTGAGCAGGGTCGGCACTACCATTGTCTTGTGCCTTCTCACCTTCCTGTATGCTGGCATTAACATGTTCTGCTGGTCAGCTGTGCAGGTGAAGCTCAATGATCCTGACTTAATTAACAAATCCCAAAATTGGTACCGACTGACTGTGTATTACATGCTGCGATTCATCGAGAATGCATTCCTCCTGCTGATGTGGTACATCTATAAAACTGATATCTACCTCTATGTCTGTGCCCCGTTGTTGGTCTTGCAGCTCCTGATAGGTTACTGCATGGCTATCCTCTTCATGTTGGTCTTCTACCAGTTCTGCCACCCTTGCAAAAAGCTCTTCTCATCCAGTGTTTCTGAAGGTTTGCTGTCCTGTTTCAAGTTCCTCTGCTTTATTTGCAAGCCTCCCAAATCCAGCATACTGATAGACAAGGCAGAGGTGAAATCTCCTGAAAATTCTGATGAAGCACGGAGCAGTAGCAAGACAATATATTCTCAAAAGGGGAATCCTCATCAAAGCATTTCTTCCAATGCCTAGTACATCTGGAAGCAAGTAGGTGCCTTTGGAAGATGGCAGATCACCTGCTGGGAGCATTGTGTATCTTGGACATTGTGTCTTGTGGATGGGATTACTTTCTTACAGGTGTAGTACTGCATGACAACTGACAAGCTTACCTTTGTGGAAAATGTAGTGTATGAGTATGTGTATCTCTGTGTTTGTGTACTGAGAGCAATCTTTCTTTGTAGAATTCTATTTCAGGGTTTTCTTGCACATAGGTTTATTATCACATGCTTACTTTGAAACCATAGAAGACATCCTTCAAGAACCGGCCTGATGCTCATCTCACTCAGGAAATCTGAGGATGGAAGGGAATGCATTTTATTTCAGATAGAATGTCATTATGGCATGCAACCCTAGCATGGAAACAGAGCATAGACCCTGACTATATACTGACTGTAGCTGTGGTCTGCTTTGACCAAATTGCAGACTTTTTTACACTCTAATGAAGTGTAATAAGATAATACTTCTGTCTGAGGTATAAGAGTTGGACTTCTACAATGCAGTGTAGTCTGGGTTGCCAAGAAACAGCCAATTAGCCAGCACTAATACTGAAATGTGACTGGCGTTACCGGCTTTGCACTGTTTCACCCTTCACATTTGCTGCTTGTTAGCAAGGGAATTAAATTTAACACGTTAATTGGGATGTTCTAGAATAGCTAATTTTTCTGACATTATCGTTTGTCTAATACTTTGTTTGTGATCAGCTAGTATTAGGGTGGTGTTCACTTCACATAACTTTAAATATCTGAAAGCTGGGCAGATAGTGTGAGCTAGTCATGTGGGTGCTATCCGGAGCACATCTTCAGGGAGTGATTCAATCCATTTTATAAACATCCTCTTAAGGCAAGTGATATGAATCATTCTCTGGAGACCTATTACTCAGTGTTAACCAGATGCCTTGACAATTAGTTTTGACTATCCATCTCTTTTTCAGATGGCTAAAGTTAAGAGATAAGCACTACACTGATTGTTAGAGAGTTGGTAGTACACCAAGCAGGCAACTCAGTGACTTACGTGGTGATAGAAGACACTGAGTGCTCCTTTTTTAGGCTATATGTTATGGTTAGTTTAATATCAGTAATCCTAAACCCTCTGACTTCTTTACCTCAGAAGTATCACAGGCTTGAAATCTGGAAGAGGAAATGGAAGTTGTTGACTTTTTCTTCTGTGCACTATATCACCGTGAATAAAAGTGTTCTGTTATTTTTCAAATTGCTCAGAAAGCTTTAATAGATGGTTGCCCAAGAGTTTATTGGAAATACACAAAATTAATTTTATTTTCAAAAATTGAGTGAAACCTTTTTGCACTGTGTTATCTTAGCACCTTGCATTTCTTTTGAATATTATCCATTATGGCTGCTAGTGAAAACAAATAATTTATGACCAAAAGCATCAACTAGTGTCCTAAGCTTAGCCTCCATCCTGTTGTCATGGAAGATGTGAAGTTCTTCAGTTGGAATGACATCAGCATCATTGTACTAGATGTGTCTCAAGTTCAGGTCTGAGGTCATTTACCATGGAATATGTCACATGCAGTGCTGCAATGAACTAAGATGTTTTGATTCCTTACTGCATGGTAAATGAATGTCTTCATACTTCAGTTTTGTAATGGAGTTGTGTTTCTTATTTTGCTTAATATGTGTCTCTGTGTGGTATATGTATGTAGTTCTCATTAAATTATTGGGGGCTGGAAGTGAAATTTTTGGCCTGAGCTTGCCATGGGAACGTACCTCATGTATCTGGTGAAAATACCAAACGCCTCAGTTCAGTTTCTCTCTCCAAGGAGCATAGAATAGTGAAGTGATGCTTTGAAGACATTATGGTATTTCTCTGTACTTCTGTATGATTCTATGATGTACAGTATAGTATTTCTCTGTACTTCTTTAGATGTAGAAGAATATTTCAGGTTTGTTGGGTTTTGGTTGGTTGGTTGGGGTTTTTTTCCCTTTTTTTTGAGGGGTTGTTTTTTTTTGTGGTTGGTTGGTTTTTGGTTTGGGTGCTTGGTGGTTTTTTTTGGTGGGTTTTGGTTTGGTTTTTTTTGTTGTTGGTGGTTTTTTTCCCAGTAGTGAGAAACTGTAACCCCTTGCTTTCAGATCATACGGAGTTCAGCACACAGGGACAAATTTTCAGGTGTTCTTAGCTAAAACTGAGTATCTGACTTCATAGTTGGATACTCATCAATAATCAGGGAATTATGGCTGTTGCCTATCTACAGATGTACCTTGGTCTGAAACATTAGTCTTTGGAGAGGAAAAAAGAAAAAGTAGCTTCATATGTAGAAGTACTTTAAAGAGAGAGCTCTCAAATCCTTAAAGCAGACCTTGAATACCGTGAAATGATGGTGCAGTTCTGATTTTGCCACTTTGAAACAGTGGAAGCTTCACAAACAGCCAGTGAAATGTTTGTGCTACAATGAAGTCATCAGTAGGAGAGCTACACAGCCAAGAATCCAGTGTGGTTACATTGCGAGTACCATTTAACTTCACAATACCAATGATGAAGACTACTGTATATGCATATTTTTAGAAAGTATGCCATATCACTTCCTATTTTTTATACCAATCTCCTGAAGTGCATGCATAGGGAACTGAGTATTTAAATTACTGTTATGAGAGGGAAAATTAAAAAAGATACTTGTATAAGTTACATTATTGTTGTGTGGTTTTGCCTTAGTTGTGCAGACAAACCAAAAAGAGTTTGAACACTCCAGCAGTGTGAAGGCCATTGCTTTTGCAGTGCATCATGTCACCACAGCATGGAGTGCAGGTTAACAGTATTGCTGCTGATATATGTTTTGATCTAGCTGTGTTGCCATTGCTGGTAGAAAGATACGAGAGCGAGTCATAGAGACAAAGGTACTCTGTTAAGACCTTTGTTTTAAAGGACAAGCTTGCTTATCTAAAGTGTGCTGTAATGCTAGGAGAAGCAGTTTTTTCTCAGGTTAATGACAGTCTAGGTAGTGTTGTTACCCACCCAGTGGCTACACTGAGGGGCTAATATTAGCTACAAAGGTTATATGTGTATAAATGAGTGATGCTTTGCTGCAGGTTGACTGTGGTTTTACTCTCCTCTACAAATGTTAGAGGTATATGTGTTGAATGGAAGATTATAGGGCCACTTAAAAACTGTACTCACTTGAGTAGTCCTGGGTCACACAACAGATTGTTCAGTAAGGATTATTATGTGTATAAGAGTATGCAAGATCTGATACACAGGTTTTCTTTTATACTTGTAAAGCAACACAAATTAAAATGTTGAAACACTCCCTTAAGTTGTGCTGGTATCAGTTCTTAGTCTGCTTAGTCTTAAGAAATCCAAGGTGAAGGTGACATAGCACACTGTCTTCTGTTACCACAGCAGAAGAAATCTTTCCAAGCTGACCTGACAGAAGAATAACTTGTGATTAATTTGGTATTTCCTTACCTCTGACCAGTAGTGTTTCCATGCTGTTTTTAGCTGGTTGGGGTCTCAGCAGATTTTGTAGAAGGCAGGCAGTTTAGGAGACCAATATTATACTGAACAAGATCAGTATAGGTTATTTATTGTCAGGATGAGAATGTTTAGTTGGTTTACACTGAGAATCAGAAAGAAATAATTACGTTATAAAGGATCTTTTAACTTCCGCTCTGCAAACCTGTTTCATGCTTATATGGATTTACCAGGTGCTTGTCTCTGACCTTAGGAATAGCCATCACTTAAATGAGCAATGAGAGAGGATTTTCGAAGTCCTAGTGGTGGTGGACGCCACTATCTGCTAGTATGAGCTGTGCTTCCTAACACACAGGAAGTAGTTAATCCTTTCTTACAGATGTTATATTTAGTCTCAAGGGATGATTTTTACATTAGTATCCAGCATATGTATTTTTTAAATCAATTGTAGGTTAAAACTTCTAAGAAAGATTTCAGATTTAGGCATAACATTGATAATTTCTGTTTTCAACATGGTTTCTTAAAGAAAATCTTATGTGACTACACTGTTTCTTTGTCAACCCTGTTCTCCCCAGTACATATTAAACTCACTGGACACATTAAAGCTGAGTTTTTCTAAGGACAGATATCTGAGGAAATAAAGCAGTTTGATACAAGCTTTGGGAAGGCTATCAGCTTCCAGGAGGAAAGATGGGAATTGAGAAAATGATCCTCCTAATAAGAAAGGTTTCAGCATGACCTTGCTTACCACTTAGCAAGCCAAGCAACTGGCATGCTTTAGGTGTTATAAACCTGTGTCTTACTCAGTGATCCACATACCAGCTACCTCTTGCACTTAGCTTCTAGTTGTGGGAATGAAGAAGTACAGAAGCAAAGAGGAGGAGGAGGACATAATGAAGTCATGGGAGGTAACAGGAGTCACTTCAGTTTAAAGGCTGGATTCTACAGGACAGTATACTTTCTTTATTGTTCCATTGATTGTAGAATACTTGAGATTGGTAAACTGTAATCTAATTTAAAAAAAGGGGATTTTTTTTATTTTTAATTCCCCAATAATTCCTATTTTTTTCCATAGCAGCTAATAATATCTAGTCTAAAACAATAAACCATTTTCTATTTGAGAGGCTTATGTACCAAAGAAGACTTGGAGGTACTTGCAGACCAAATATCATAGCATTTTTTTATAATCCTGTATTTTAAGATGCAGTTGAGGTGACTGCCTCTATTCACTCAGGAATCACCACAGGAACATGAAGATACAGTAATTTGGCAGAAATGGTAAGTTTTATTTACCAAGGACAGAAGATTTGAAAAGTAAGAAATGTTAAGGATTATGTAATTTCTTAATCACCAAGAAAAATAAGTGTAATAAAACTGTTAGGTCTTGAGTTCACCCTAAAATTAAAGTAAAAATGAAAGGTAAGTGCTTCAGAATGAGTGTTAAAGACCATTGAATGAACAACAATTTTGTATCTTGGAAAAAAGGATCAGTTTTATCCTTTTTTTGAGAAATCAGCCAAAGATACTTTCAAGAAAATGATCAGAGATGGGTTCAGATGGAGAGTAATTCCACAGGTAGTCAAGGTGAAAATTAATTCATATCTGGCTTCTACATGAGAGCTAACTGTCAAACCAGTAGCACATCACCTTACAGACAAGGCACTAGTGTTGCATTTTGTTGTCTTTATGCATGAATTTGCAGTTCTTGCAAATCTGTCCTGTAGTAAAAAGTGTGTACTATACTCAGCAGCCAAGAGAAAAGAGAGGTGCTTGCAGTTGCTTTAGCTTTGCAGTTGATCCCTTGTAACACCAGTTATGTTCTTTAGAATGTATGTCCTAGCTATTCCTCCTTCCTCTCTGCTGCTTCATGGTGGTCATTTTAAACAGAAATGGAGAAACAAGGTGGGGTACAGCTCAGATGCATTTTTAAGTAGTGCTGCTTTTTCGAGCCAAAGCTGAATGGCCGTGAGAAGGGCAGAAGTCATGGAGTGCATCCATTCTTCATTGACACACTCGAAATATTAATAATAGTGGGCAGTACAGTAATGCAAAAACATGCAGGTACTGTTTAAAAAAGTTAGGATGGAAAGGAAACCTTTTAGCACCAACTTTAGAACTGCAAGGAAAGCAAGGGAGATTTACAACCAGAGTAATTAGGTGTTTCTTAAACATTTGTCCCATTAGTGTCTATAGATTAGAGTGGGCTTCCCCTTCTGCCCTCGCCCCCTTTCTTCTTTTTAGCAACCAGGAGAAAACAGACCAAACATGAAAAAAAGAAATATTTTTATGAAGAAGTAAAATGTTACTGCAAACCTACAGAAATATGTAGGGCAACTCAAACATTCAGGGTACAACTACAGTTATCTGCTGGTGCTCTCTGAGGTGCATGGTGCAACCCCCAGTAAGGAGTCCAGGTGCAGACAGGCAGTTACCCCAGCCTTAGAAACTGAGGTCTCCTTGGTCTAAACATAGCCCTGGTTTATTAAAAAAAAATACAAACAAAAAAAACCCAAAACTTCCTTTTTTGTTTGTCTGGTTTAATACCAGCACAGTCATAGAATCACAGAATGTTTTGGTTTGGAAGGGACCTTAAAGATCATCTAGTTCCAACCCCCCTGCCATGGGCCTGGATACCTTCCACTAGACCAGGTTGCTCAAAGCCCCATCCAACCTGGCATTGAACACTGCCAGGGATGGGGCAGCCCCAGCTCATGTTGTGCTTCTCATCAACCAACACCCCAAGTCCTTCTCAGAGTGCTGTTCTCAATCCATTCTCCACCCAACCTATAGCTGTGCCTGAGATTGCCCTGACCTACATGCAGGACCTCACACTTTCCCTTGTTGAACTTCATGAGGTTATCATTGGCCCACCTCTCAAGCATGTCCAGGTGCCTCTGGATGGCATTCTTTCCCTCCAGCATATCAATCAAACCACACAGCTTGGTGAGAATGCACTGAATCCCACTGTCCATGTCACTGACAAAGATGTTTGAACAGCACCATCCCCAATACCCGGAGGAATGCCACTCATTGCTGGTTTTCACCCAGACATCGACACTATGACTGCAAGTGTGAGTGCAGCCATCCAGCCAATTCCTTGTTCACTGAATGATCCATCTGTCGAATCCATGCTTCTCCAGTTTAGAGACAAGATTGTTATGTGGGACAGTGTCAAATACTTTCCATGAGTCCAGGTAGTCTGAACTGTATACATTGCGTTGCAGTACACATATTCATTTTGATTCTGTATCTCAGCACAAGTAGACGATTTTGAAGCTGGTCAGAACAGAAATATTACTACTGACACAATACGTGCAGTTTGCTTAGTCAATTCCACCTTCCTTTTGTGTGCGAAGTAATGACCCATGCAATATATCAGAGTTTTTAACATCATTTGGTAGCTGGCTGGTTCCTGCTTGGATCATGTTTTCTTCATCAGCTGACAAGAAGTATTGCCCTGAAAAATCAAGTGTCTGTTCTTTATAAAAAGATAAAATATAATCAATTGGAAAAACCTAAGACATTGCACATGCTAAGCCTTATTCATAGTGATTTGGCTGTGTAGTTCAGAAATGAACCAAAACCCTTCAGAGTAAGAGGAAAGTGAAAACATTGCAGGGGAGACAGGTTATCAGCTGAGAACAGGCAAGGAATGCAATAAGTGAAAAATTACTTCTGCCTTGCTGTGAAATGTGGACCTCAGTAATGATGTTGGTGCTGTGCTGTAAAGATTGATGGTAAGGCAAATTCAGGGAGTGCTAAAGAGTGGTGTACTATGAACTTATCAAACAACTCAAATGCCAATTACACCTGACTCTTCAGCATAACTTGCCGTTGATACAAAATGAAATGGAAGCCCTAGAGGGCTCCAACCAGGAGCCCGTTAGTGAACACCTATAAATCACTTGTCCTATAGCAAACAAGGGCTTGTGTTTGAGCTGCTGTCTTAATGAACCATACATCACTGTTCTTTCCAGGGCACAACAGCAAATGAGCAGTTGTGTCTTCAAGCAGGAAAAGAAAAATGAAATTGGCAAGGGAAAGGGAAGAGTAACTAGCAGGAGATCTAAAATGAAAACCCACAAACTGGCTATGGTCTTAAGTACATCACTTATTCGTGAGAACTTCTAGTGTGATAGAAACTAAATGCAATTTCAACATGTGTAAAAGCATATTTGTATAGAAAAAAATATTGAAAAAGGAGTATGATTTGACAGACCCTCCCTGCCAGGTAGCTCTAGCAAATCCTATTTGGAAGCACAGAGGTGGGCTAATGGATCTCTGAAGGTCCTTTCCCAGGCTGTGATTGTGAGCTGCTAATTAGAGATGGGATTTGACAGCCCACCACTGAAAGATAGAGGGGAAAATAGAAAAGTTATTTTGACCAGGGGTGCGATAGAACAGGGGCCAAGAGGGTAGGTGAGAAGGTCTGAGACAGAATGGCCATGTCTCCAGCTCCTTGAGCTGAGCTGAACTCCATGAGTGATGTGGGGTCCGCGCTCCTGGTGCTGTGCCTAGGCTGGTCAGTGCTGCCCAGTGGGTGGCATTGCGGAGCCATCCTGCAGCAGCACCCAACCCTCCAGCAGTCCCCAAACTCTGTCTGGGCTGAAAGTCTTCTGTGCGATGCACGGTAAGAGCATAGAGGAAAGCTGCCCTCCCTCCCGCAGAGAAGAGTTACCCTGGGTTATCACAGGCATGTGTAAGGTGGTGGAGCGGAAGCCAATAGGAAAAGAAGTCTAGCTACACAAGGGGAAGCAAACACATAATAGCTGTGTTGCAGTCCCAGAGCCAGACTAACAGATCGTAGAACTTAGTAGCCTCCCAAAAGACTGCAAGCTGGGCTCCTTCTCCCTCAGTCCCATGTGAAGCCAGGTTATTTTGCCTTCTGCCTTTATGCATGGGAAGTTATGCTACCCTAACTTGACTCCAGCTCCACCTGGAAACTACTGGCAGCTTAATGTAAAGAATTTCGAACAGGGTACATTGCTGGTGGTGGTTCTCCTACTAACACAGCAGCGTGCACCCATTCTGGCCTGTTTGTGATAGTGCTGTTTGGCTTCCAGCCAAGACTGATATGGCAAATAGCATCTGTATCATACATGCACTTTTTGGATACAGCACGTGGTCTCTCATGTTCATTGCAAAAGGCACTGGGAGGAAGTATTGGAGCAGGGAGCTACACTGAGTGTTACAGTGTAAAGCAAAGACAAAAGGATCTGCCAGTTGTTACCGAAGTCTCACTGACATTTTGTTTCCTGGTTCACATTTATCCACTTTTCTGCCCTTGTCTTAGCATGGAATAATTTCTTTTGTAAACAAAACAAAGAGCAGAAGATTCAGACTACGCCATTCACTTGAGTGAAGACAAGTGAAACCTTCAGGCTGTGTATGAAGGCAGTCATAGAACCGTAGAATGTTTTGGATTGGAACGGACCTTAGGGATCAGCTAGTTCCAACTCACCTGCCATGGGCAGAGACACCTTCCACTAGACCATGTTGCTCAGTCCCTTCAGGAAAGACAGCTTGATAGGTCTCTTGTCTGCTTCTTCGGCTTTCATGCAGAATCAAGGTGAACAAGGATTGCATTCAAAATAAAGATATCTGTCTACAAAATAGAAGAGGCTAATCAAGGTCTCTCCTTGGCTTTCCTCCTGCTACATGGGAAGGAGGAGCTGGGTGTCTCACTATGTTCTTCATGTCACTATCATGCAGGATTTTACATTGTCCCTTTTAAGAGGCAGGTGTGAAGCACCTACACCTATTGCAACTGTCTGACATTAGTTTTGTGCAGGAATAAACAGAACACTGTTGCACAGAGCAGGAGAGGAACTAAATTAATTCCTAAGCAAGGGGGTAGAACTACTGCAAGAAACAAAGAATCCTGAGACCTGACTTTTGCAAAACTGTCATGCTGCAAAAGTATCACTGTTCACTGATGTTTTCAGTGAAAAAAAAGGATGAAAAATGCTGTGTGTAATCACCTAGCTTTAAAGACACTTTAGAAACAGAATGAGATAGTGTTTATGTTTTTTCCATACTCCAGTTTTACTCACTCCTACGTAACTAATGCTCAGATGCCAATGTTGCCTCATCTTGTACAAGATGCATTTTTCAAATTAGATCAAAACATGGAAGTTTTTGTAACATTATAGCAAAGATGTGTTGCTCATTCAGAAGGTGCCAGAAAGCAGGGGTGACATGTGGGTGCTTTTGGTACCAGTTCTACCCACACCTACCACTTGTGATTATTTCTCAGAAATTCTAGTGCAAAGAGGAGCATCAGGAACAGCAACTCATACCTGAGGAGATAAAAAAGACAAGGCTGGGAGCAGGTGACTCTTCTGTGCATTCTGTATTACATTTCAGCATTGAAAGTTATGTAGGGTGGCAGTACATTTTTTAGCAGAAAACCTGACCAGTTGTGTTACTTGTTTTATCCTCTGTCTCACAAGGAAAATACAGTCTATTCCAACAGTTTATATATATTTGAGTTACAAAAGGTTTTATGTAAAGATGATAGAAACATGTTTGAAACAGAACTATGAACATGATTCAATGCTTAACTGATTTCCTAAATGAATGTGAAAGGAAACAGGTTGCTGCAAGCTTCTGCTCTCACTTCCTTGTGAGAGAGGACATAGTCGCTGTCCCAGAAAGACAGGGACTGTTGTGCGCACTGGTCTCGGGCAGTCATGGGTAACTGGGTGGAGAATGAAGGACTGTCCATCTTTGTTGTTGTAAGTACAATTTTTATTGTGAGTTGTGTCTAGTAAAATGTTCTACAGAAAGCTGCAGCATGCAGTTCTCACTGTGCCAGTGAACGATGCATCCGACTATGCTGAAACTAGGGCACCAGGTGCAGTGAAATGCTTCAAGGGAATAATTTTTAAGCAGCTCTGTCTGGTATCTCAATTGCTGTAGGCTTTATTGTCAGCTGACAACTGACTGTATGTTAACTTTCATTAGCTTTGTTAGAAAGCTTTGTTTATGTGTCTGGGGTTTTTGGATGCAACAGTGACTTAAGACAAATAACATTACATTTTACTTAACTATGTGTGCTTCAACAGAGAAAGCAATTACAGCAATCACCCTTTCTTGTACTTTTATAAACAAAAGTAGGTGTAACTGAAAGCACAGTGTCTTGATGGTATAAAATTTGTATTAGAGTTGGATTCCAAAACTTAGCAGAGATTCAGGAATCCTTCATTAAGACAACTGGTATTTGAATTGAGTTTGTATCCAGCTTTCATAGAGTGGCTGTGAAAGTAGGTTAAATTAATTCTGAGTAAGATCTGAAAGTACTGAAAATCCCAATCGCATTTGAAAGTGATGAAGAGGAAAGAAGGGCAGTCCTCCTTGGAGAAAACTTAGAAGTTAATTATTTTGTTTCATGTCACATGTGATACAAGAGCTATAGATATACAATTTTATAAGTGTATGTATATATATAAAAATATATAAAAGTTCAAATAACGAATTTGTTTTTAGAGACTCAAAGCTGTAACAAGGTCAATTTATAGGGAAAGAAACTAACAAAGTCCCTGAGAAAGAAATCAGCTAACAGGATATTTCACTGGAAGCCTTACCGAAGTGTTCTGCATTGTCCTCTCCAGCTTTACCGCACACTGACTAGGTATACAGTTGTTCAGTGCTTGATGGACAGCCACAGGTACTATTCATGTAACTCAATAAAACAAAAACACATCAGCCTTAATCCCAGCCTGTGATGCCTCCCCTGGCCTTAGCTAGAGAGCACAGATGGCTGTGAACTCTGCAACTCAACCCAAACTGCCACAGGGTCTCACAGCTTTTTTCAGAGGATTCATGTTCCATATGGGTTAACACCAAGAACTGTGAGAGACCATTAAGCATCATGCCAAAAATCTTGGTCTGCCAGGAATGCTGTCAGGCTACTGTACGTGGCAGTGGCACATTCTCACTTTAAATACATACCTAAGCATTTAATCCTGACATGAGGTTGGTTGGTTGGTTGTTCTGTTTTGCTTTGTTTTGTTTTGTTTTTTGAATAAGGATCTGGGGATTTCCTATATGCTGCCTTACCCTGAAGGAAATCCCTTCATTTCCCTGTATTTATTCCACAAGAGTAAGACATTTTCCAGATCTAAACTAATCTTAAGGTTTTTTACAGTGTCCGATGGGCCATAGAGCTACCAAAACATATGAGTTAGAAGGGATAAGGGACTGTAATGTCACAGTTTCTGGCATCCTTAAATTATAACCAGAGACTGTTTTTTCTCTTATTTCTCAGACTTTCTCTTCTCTGATTTCATTTGCCATCTACTAAATCTGATTAGACTGAGAGTGCACGATGCAGGTTGGTTTCACTATGGCATGTGAAATCAGTCAACCAGAATCAAGATGGCATATGCCCAGATTCACTATGAACTGTTGAGACAGATGGGCTTGTAGCTGCCTTAGATGGCCTTGAGAAGGGCTAATAACTTTACTTTCCCTAAAGGAACCTGCACTGTAGGATGTGGAAGTGTGAGAGAATAGTGCAGTACAGCAATGAGGAAGCTCAGTTTTGGATAGTCTAAACACTGCCCAAGTGCCTGGGTTGAGTATTTCCTGCTGGCTGATTTCAGACCTTCAGAGCACCCTATTCAGTTAGGCCCTACATATAATTTGGGCCATCTATATTTAGAATTCAAGTTCCTTTTCTTTGGCACAGCTCCTAAGTCTTCCTCTTACATTAACCTTACATAGGTTAATATGTCTGAGGAACTGCCATTTGGAAGAGGCCCTAACCTTTAATGGTGTTTGGAGATTCAACTAGACTTGCAGACTTAGCTAAACACCTATAATATAATGGTCCTTATATATGTCTAAACCCCTCTGGCTAAGCTAAAGTTTAAGCTACCCATTGCTGTATTTTTGTTTGTTGCCACTCCAGTACCTCTGAATGCACATATCAGAGCCAATTTCCACCATAAAAAAATTCTATTGCCCTTGCTGAATCCTATATACCCTGAAGGTACGCTTCTCTGTGCAAACAGGAGCACAATAAGCTAATTGACCATTAGCTGAACTGCGTAAATTCAGGTATATGATCCCTAACAAGAAACTGTAAAGCTATTTGTTCATTTCTCTTTCAGCTTGTATGGCTGGGGTTAAATGTCTTCCTCTTTTGGTGGTATTATCTTGCATATGATATCCCGCCAAAATTCTTCTACACCAGAGTGCTCCTTAGCGTAAGTATAAAACATATATTATCTTGGCGTAGACAGAACACATAGCATTTTTCTATAGTGTTATTTGATTGAAATAGGATAAAGTGGCTGGAGCAGCAGGTTCATGTAGGAGTTAAAAGTCACATTCAAGCAGATAAATGAATGTGGATGTCCAGTGCTTCTGAGCAGAAAGCTAGTATGAAAACAGAGAGATCCCATTCTAAAGATGTTTTCAGGTAACTGTTATGCTCCTGGTAATTAAAGTCATTGTGAATTGTGGCTGCTTTATTAAACAAAAGATGAATAAAGTATTGCCACTGAACTGTTGTGCAGTCATTTTCCCTTGCGATTATTTTTCATAGCATGAATAGTTTGCAAAGCTTTTAGTTCTGAAAAGCAATCAATCATCATTCACATATTCATCAAGCGTGTGTATAGTAGTAAAGCACTGAAGTGATCCTGAACCCTGGGCCATTCAAAATAATCCAACTGGCTAATGCAACATTATGTGTCCTACTACAAACTTCATTCCAAAGCTACTATAGGTCATAACCAATTGACAGAGAAAATTAATCTATTCACATATTTTAGAAGCTTGATCACAGACATGAAAATCAGTCTAAGCTTCAAATTGCAGAACATAACACCGTGTAAAAGGTTTGCAAAGCCATGGTTTAATTCTGCAAAGCATGAAATCAAATTTTGCATAGGGCCTCAGGTCTATGGATCAAACTCTGTCCTTTGCAATCATGGTGCAGTTGCCTTTGAAGTCTCAGAGACCTGTGCTTGGATAACTAGAGCTCAGTGTAACCCCAGTTCAGTAACTGAGATTTGAAACCTGAAAGTGTCCCAGTCAATGGAAGGAGAGCAAACATTATCTTTTCCTTTCCTTCATAGTGTTTGGATTGTTATTATCACTATCCTCTCCTTTCAAACAATCTTTGTTCAGAAGTCTGAAATCATTCAGGATAAGAAGAGCAACATTAAGGGAACATATTCCTAAAACATGAGGCAACATATTTCCTTCCACTTCTTTTACTGACAACAGAGAACATAAAACCGCTTCCCTCATAAACTGTCCTGCCTACTGTTACACCCCAGCCAACTGAAACTGCAGCAGTGAGACTTTCTTTACAGCCTTGGAGCAGAAAACCCTACTAATAGCTTAGACTAGCACCTGTGATTGGCCATTGATTGTCAGACGGGACAGGGAGCTTTTTGTGCAACCATATTATTTCAAAATTGGAAACAGAAGGTGTCTATCTGGAGGAATGTGTTGTACCTCCATGCGTGTCTCTCACTTGGCCAGAGCATGACTACTGTGGAATGTGAACGTTATTAATCAACTCTAGATCTCACATTCATGGAAAGTTATATAACTTTTATATAACAGATATAACACATAAATGGATTCTGTGCCTTTGTTCTGGACAATGTCTTAGGTAATGCATTTAGTAACAGCATCTCTCCAATTACAGCATGCTTTGGCTCTGGCAAGGGCCCCTGCAGCCTGTCTGAATTTCAATTGCATGCTGATTCTGTTGCCAGTATGTCGAAACTTGCTGTCCTTCCTCAGAGGATCAAGTGCGGTAAGATGAAGAAACAATTTCAAAACCTATGAAAAATAATAACCCACGCAGCCTTGCAAAGAAACAAGGGAAATTAATCCAAGTTCCCCAAATATACTGTACTTTGGGGATGTCCTCTTTTACAAAGCAGATAAGTCTGGAGTTTTGCTATGAGCAAGACTGAGATCTATATGCCAGATTAGTATTAGAGCTCTGTTGAGAGGTTTAGCTTTGAATTAGCCTCCTTTGAGTCTTCCCTTTTCTCTTGCCTTCTGGGCATCATGCTGCCCTGGATGCAAAGTCCCTTGGTGGTGCTTACATACCTTTGTCTTGTTTGGCACTCATGCAACACCCATTTATAAGGGAGACATTAGCCCACGTCTTCTGTCTTTGCATGTTCAGTTCTTAAAGTAAATGTAGTCTTTCACAGATTTTATTTCAGCTGGTTCATAAATTACGTTCTTTCTTGTCTGAGTTGCATTTCCACCTCAGGATGAAACAGTTTGCAGGACTTTCGAACATTTCTAGGTCCCAAATGCAAATGTTATACACAGTACTGAGGAGCCACCATTAAGGGAAGGACAGCTGATTCTAAGTGACAGCTGGAGAGACTTCCTATGATAGTACTTCCTGTGATAGTATTTCTGTGTGCAGCAGAAATAATGCACACAATGCATGTCACAGTGCAACAGAAAAAGCAATATTCTCCTTAAGCTCATGAACTGTCTCTCCAAATATGTAATGATTCCTCCTTTCTTTCTAGCCTCCATAGTATACATATGGTCAACAAAAGCAGTTTGCAGAGGTTGGTTTTAATTTGTAAATCTAGTATAAATTCTTTCATGCAAATAAGAAGGCCTGCAGGGAATGAAAAGCAGAGCAAAAGAGGAAGCAATAAAGTAGATGCAGTGTTCAAGTGTCCTTCATAGGGGAATAGAATGGGGTACAAAGTAATAAGAAAATAGTCAGAGACAACCCATGCTGTACCTCCATGCAGTACATATATTTGGGCAATTATTATGGATGAATAAATGAGATGTGTCTGCCACATAGTGCTCCTAAATTACATTTAGGAGTAAAGCCAGTGCCCTGGTCCTTTCCAGGCATAACACTTCAAAATATAAAGTTGGAACTATGCAGACCAGGCTTTCAGTCTTGTGCTATACCCCTTCCAATTCTGAGATGCTACAAAAGCAGACAACCGTACCCCCCATGTATGTAGAAGTAAAAAGAGTAGTAAAAAAACCTGTAGGGTTACAGCTAATCTTCCCTGCCCTGAGAAAGATCAGTTAGTATATGCCAACATCCAGAGCTGACTCCCCAGGATGCAAAAGTCAATAATGAACATAAATTTAGTAAAAGATATTGTTGATATTGGATGAATGCAACTTGAAGATGTTGATGAGGTTTTGATCATATAAGGCCTTCAAGAGGTCTGAAATAGATTCCAGTGGGGTTGAGCTGAAAGCAGGCTGGGCAGAGGTAATCTGAGGTCAAAGCAATGGAATAGCTCAAGGCACTTCTAAAGTCATTACTGGAAGATAAAAACTGGTTCCAAGGGTGGATAATTGCACTCCAGCCAGGACTTTATGCTGCTTGCCTTGAATTGCTCTACTTCTAACATTTATATCAGCTTTTCTAACCAGGATCGTCATGAAGCTGCCCCTCCAGTATTGAAGCTATAAAGTCCTGCCTTGGGCACTGTGGTAGTCGCTCAGGCTACACCCAGTTTGCAAGTGAGAACCATGCAGGGAACTACAGCTCCATTTCGGCTTAATGCCTGCCCCACAGCAATGCTGCTGATAGTGCTAGACTATGAGGAAGCACTCTGAGGATGAACAAGGAGGGGAGAGCATAAAATAGGACTGTTAGACTGTTGGTGTTTAACTTCAGTTGCTTTCTGCAACAAAGCTATACTCCAAGAAGGAGGTAATTTTATATCTCAAGCAAAACACACAGAGCCCAGTGTGCCAATGGTAGTGCCAGGACTGAGGTGCGGGGGTACAACTGCTTATGCCTGTTCTACTGTTGTCTCTAGTTAACTGTGTAATTGTACAAAAGTGAAATTCTACACAAGTAAAATCTGTGAGGATCTCTTAAGAAAAATCCTGATTTTAAAATGTCAAAACTGACTGAAAGGATAGTGACCTTTCCAACAACAATGTCATTGGGGTCATGGAGAGGGGAGAACTGTTCAAATCCACTGTTCAATAGGAATGTGCTGTAAACTCTTACCCTTTACATCCTGCCACCTAGCAATTACACACTACAAAGTTATTTATTATTAATTGAAAGAACAGATGTGTTGTCTTTGCATGCTTTTTATTGCTGTATTCATCACTGCTGTTAATGATTTTCACTTCTGAATCTAGCTATATCATTTTGCCATTGCTTTGCCTTCTGCTTAAACTGAAAGATCAAGTGGTTTTTTGCAAGGCAGTCAAGCGCAGTTGGCATTTCCTCACTGTGCTACAGTTTGTTCTGTAAACCTTTTAATTGTGTCCCAAGATACATGATACAGAGACGGCCAAACTTCTCCTGGCTGTTGTTATAGTCTATTGAAGTCATTGCAGTAGGCCCAGAGTGTTAAAGTTTGTCCTTGAAACCAAGGAGAGAACTGTTTCCTGCTCATCTATTTGTCTGTAAAGTTAATACTCATGGGATCTTTAGAAATGGACTGGTATGGAAAAGTAAGACTACTGCTGGTATATCTCCACTAAGTAAAGAACAAATCAGAACTTAAATTGTTTGCATGTTACATCATCCCATCTGCTGTCTTACTCCTGGATGGCTGGGATGATCAGCTCTACCCTATCAGCTGGGAATGTACATTACCTTACCCTGCCATCTATAATGTTAATGTCACGTGGGAGAATTCTCTCTAAATTTGTTGTGTGAAACATCTACATGGTTCTTGTGAGGAAATGTCTGTGTAGTGTGCATAGTGTTTTCTTCCCTTTGCCAGTCAGGAAAAGCAATATAAAGATATAACACAGGATAATCATGCTTCCTACTGTGTGAAGACAGAAAGTGCTAGTTTTACAGGAACTTAAAGTTATAGGAAAACTCCAACTGACTGCAGCACAATTCAGATGGGAACTGTTAGGAACCTGTCATTATTCTTAATGAAAATATAATTCTGTTTTTCTTAAGAACCAACTTCTTGAGTTTGTATCAGCAGAGATTTTTATTTCCTGTTTCTCTTTGGGTTACTCCAGAAACAAGTTGTAAGTCAATGCCCAGCAAGTACACCCCATATTTTGGGGAAGGAATCATTTCGTATTACTGACCGTAAGTGCCTAGCACATGAGGGGTGGGAGCTCCCTGAGACAGTTATATCCAAACTTTACAGTCCATTTCTACAATGTGAACCACAGCAAGATCCTGATGCTAGGTGGCAACTTGAGACTCTAGCAAAGCAGCCACCCTGCCATGGCAGACTGTGATCCCTCTTTCTGTTTATAACGTGATTCAACACAGATAGGACATATACTTTTGTCATACTGGATGTTTTTTCTCATTATCAAATACTTTGTTTCAATGGGCCATGTTAAAACATTATCTGTTATTCCTATATTCTGAAGTATGGAGGAAAATATTTTTGTCTGTATTTAAAAATCTGAAATTTTTATTAGCAATGCCACCAATTATTGTGCTCAGCACCTCTTGTTTTGCCCCTTCATTTAAATGAGTATGCATAGACATCAGAAATAGTCTTCAAATACTTTTTTCTTCAAACCAAAAGTGCTGCTCTACCCGTGTCAGAAGACAGCTGGACAGGAACCTCACCTTTCATAAAATGGTGGCATGGATGATCGCCCTTCATACTGGTTGGTACTCAAATGTTTCTTTGTTTATTGCTTTCTTGTGCATTTTACACAGAATCCAGACGGGATTTAAGTTCTCAAAGATAAGGACAGAGACCTTATTTCATTAACCCAAAAGGGTCAGCATGGGCCAAGGCTTAAATCAGTTTCCAAAAATTAGACCTCCTAGCAGCCTTTCAGTATCTGAAGGGGGGCTGTAGGGATGCTGGGGAGGGACTCTTCACTGGGGACTGTAGTGATAGGACAGGGGGTAATGGGTTAAAACTTAAACAGGGGAAGTTTAGATTGGATATAAGGAGGAAGTTCTTTACTGTAAGGCTGGTGAGGCACTGGAATGGGTTGCCCAAGGAAGTTGTGAATGCTGCATCCTGTCAGTGTTCAAGGACAGAGCCTTGGGTGATATGGTTTAGTGTGAGGTGTCCCTGCCCATGGCAGGGGGTTTGAAACTTGAGGATCTGAAGGTCGTTTTCAACCCTGACTATTCTATGATTCTATGACTCTACGATTCTCTGATACTATTCTGCAAATGGCAGAAAGCAAAAGAGAAGAAATAATACTTTTCTCCTGAACCCCCAGCACTATTTATGACACTGGTTAACAAAGGGTGTTTAACAATGCCTTGAAAAATAGATACCCTGGCTTTAATTCTTGTTTAGACTTATTTGTTAGTTGGCATGTGTGAAACAAATAATAGGAATGAAATTGTATGAAAGAAAAGGGCATAAAAAGCTTGGGCAGGCCATGGAAATGTTTTCCTATTTTATCTCTCATTTCCAAAACTAAGGGTTTTCTATATTTTCTTTCATCAAATTTGTCTCTTTTCAATGCAAGTACCTTACAAATCATACACCCTAGAACAGTCTTAATAT
This sequence comes from Neopsephotus bourkii, assembly GCF_033783945.1. Lineage (NCBI taxonomy): Eukaryota > Metazoa > Chordata > Aves > Psittaciformes > Psittacidae > Neopsephotus > Neopsephotus bourkii. The sequence continues at coordinate 471,982 of NW_026902237.1, forward strand.
CAATAGATTACCTGAGCTGAGCAGGTTCCCTTTCTGAGCTGTGGGCTTAATCTCACCACCACTTCACAGGAAAGGAGCAGGGCGGTGTAGTTAACATAAGGCCACAGAGGGGGTCTGCAGCAGGGATAGATTGTTTGGGGCTATTAGATCTACACTCATCAGACCCTGTTTTGAAGGTTAGTAAGTATCTGGGTATACAAAAGGGGAAACATTTCAAAAAGCTTTGTACGGCTTACCCCTGCAGTAACTTGTAGTGGAAGAAGAGTGAGACACCTCAGCTGTGCTAGGTTTATGTACACATCAGCTCAGCAAGAACACTTAATTATTATAGTTAGTTATTAGTTAGTGAATACAGCAATACAGCAGAAAAAAAGCAGCACTAGCAAATGTGACACACCAAAGAGATCCAGATTAACTTCCTGGCTCTTCCACAGAAATCCTGGATGATCCTGACAAATAATTTAAGCCATCCCATGCTTCAGTTTCCCGTGTATTAGGGTACTACTACTTGAACTGTTGGAACCCTTTGTTGAACACAGACATACTGGAAACTTCATTTTACTTCTTTCCTTTCCCCAACCCAAAACCATGTAAACTTCAGATAGTAAGGCTTCAGCAATAAAACACATCAGGGATGTGAGAACTTGTGACAAAGATGGTGAGAGTGGCACAGGCCTTAAGCTGTCATTGACAGATGTTATGGTTTCAGATGTTACTCAAAACCACTGAGTATTTGTGCTTCATGCTGATTTTTTCTTTCCTGTCACTCCCAGCAATTCACACCATCGCACACTTATTCAATGTAGAGTGGAGTGTGCAAGCACGTGTTGAGGAGAAACAAACCCTGGCAGCTGCACTTTCTAGCCTTGGTGATGGCCCAAATGAAAGCTATATCAACTTTTATAGAAAAACTATTGGGGTAAGTGATTTCAGGCTGTGAAGAGTCATTATTATATTTGTCTAGATAATCATATAAGACTATCGGAGCAGAGAGACTGTTTCTGGTGTGCACAACCTCAGTTTGGGCCATCTTGTAGCAAAACTTTGTATATTTCATTTTTCTTATCCGTTAGTAATATTGTTGTTGAATTTTGTTAGTCCTTCAAACTTTTTCACCTGGGGACTTCAAAATGTTTTTAAAACATTATGTAAAAACAAAAGGCCTGTAAAGCAGTCTTCTGACTACAGTAGACATGGCACACAGAAATATACACAGAAATCAAGGCAAAAGTTTTGAACTTGGGCTGCTTCTGGTTTAAAACCAAAACAAATTAAAACAACAAAATAAGGAACTTCCCCATTCCTCAGAAGCACTGAGCATCCAATGACTTCATCAGTTATGAGACCCACAGCTGCATGATGCCACTGGAAAAGACAGCTTCCATTCAGCTGCCTAAAGCTGGAGGTAGGACTCCAGCTCTTAACAACAGACCTGTGCAAGTGTATTCACCTTTCCCAAGCCTGTACTGTTGAGCAGTGGCATATTAAGAGACAATATTTGGTCTGTGAATCAGTGGAAGACCCTTTCTCTCTACTTCCACCTTAGTAAAGGTAAATTTGCAGTACAACAAAAATGCAGTAGGATTTTGGCATTGTTAGCTTACAAATCCTCAAAGGATGATGACTTAAAGACTTACAACAATGTAAAGGATTTGGTGAGTGAGACCAATGGATAATTCAGCTGTCTCTGCTTGGATGCAACTGCTTCCTTACACCACCGTGTGCAATTATTTCACAGAATCCTGTGGGGGGTCTATATGTGGCTTTCACATACTTGGCTGGTCTCACTGGAGTCATAATCACGCTGGCTCTCATACTAATCATCACGTCATCCACCAAAACCATCCGAAGATCTTATTTTGAAGTATTTTGGTACACCCACCATCTCTTTGTCGTCTTCTTCATTGGTCTTGTTATCCATGGTGCTGGGTGAGTATTCACACTTATCACAAAATACATAATAGCTACTGTATCTGAATGTAAAGTCCTCCTCACACATAAATATGGGGACTTGAGTCACTAAGCAGCAGTCATTTTTGATTGTAATAATGGGCCAATACAGGCTTTGAGAGCCATCAGGCTCTCACTGATAATGTGCAACAAGCTATAGAGATGCATGAGGCATTATAAGACTTCATACTTAAACTCACTGATACTCAGCTTCTTATGAGATTTTAATTGGTAAGCTCTTTTCCAAGGTTCCTGTTTCTAATTATTAATTTATCTTTCTTTGCTAAAAGGAATTGCATCAGACACATGCATTAAGGGGACCTGTATGGCACAGAGTCTTGGATGTTGTTTGATAAATGAAAGCTATGATAACACAGATTTATCTTTCAGACTTGGATGAACTTTTAATATCAGCAGCATTTTAGAATAGATTTTTAGCTGGTGCAGCTTGAATATAGGCGACTATAAGTTTCTGTAACTTCTAAATGCCAAACGTCTTTTTCCACTTCTAGCTCATTTTGTGCCTTCTTCTGAAATAGCTGAAAAGCCTAATGAAACAATTTTAGCTCTATCACACAATTTGAGCACTTATAAAAATTAATTTTAGTTCCACTTTATAAAACAGAAGTGTGCATAAAAAAAGAGGCTAAAGTACCCAAGCCACATTTCGTAGTTCATAATTACACTATATTGACCATTTAAAAGAAATTTTAGGTTCACTAGAAAGTGTGCTTTAAAAATGCCCAGCAAAAATGACTTTCAAAAACACTTCCTCTCAGTCCAGTAGTGCCAGAAAAGACAGAAATGAAAGTGCAACGGGAAGAGCAAAAATAGAAGGCAGATGAGAATTGCCACCAGCATATTTGTCCATTCCAACTTCCAAAACAAGAAGGATTGAGCAAAACCTGTTGAAAGAAAAGGTTTCATGTTTCCTGCAGCAAACATGATATTGTATTTATATAGCAAATGTTGACAAAATGTCCAAACTTGCTAGTAGTTACTACACAATGCTGTCAGACCTTTCTAGAGGTCAGTGAGGAGCATTTATTTCATAAAAGTTGATTTTCTATTTACTTGGATATTCAGTATATTTTCATCATTTTAATTGCACTGTATTGAAAAGACAAGCATTTGGCCAGAAATGGGGTTGTCAGAGAAGTTCAGTGATCCTTTGGAAAGAGACAAACACAGGAATATTATTATCTGTAGAGGGAAGGCTGCTTTCTAGCTGTGAACTTAGTGGCCTTGCTTATTTGGCCTTAAAGTCAAGAATGACATTCTGTGTTTAGAGAAAGTGCTAGTACACTAAAAATTATTGGACAGGTCTTTTACACTCAAGGAAGGCATCTTAGGTGTGCAAAGATGAATGCCATGGAGTAAGTATGATCTAACAGTCTCAAAGTAGCATGTTAGAGAGAGACATATATATATATATGTCAGTTGGAGACAGAAGGCTGTGTGGCATACCCATGTGTGTATGCATACATATATGTGTATACAGAAAGCTGAACCAAAGATAATAGAATTGAAGGGGCAAATCCTTGTCCATTATAAGCTGTTACAGCATTTTGTAGCACTGACTGGTTTTGTGCATGAGCTATGTGTTAAAGTCAAGTGTCCCAAACTTCCTGTCACAGTAAATGTAAAGAGGGGAGAAAACAGAGATGCAGACCACCCTGCCTTGGAAGAGAAAGTAAAACTTTAAGCTAAAAAAGAAGAAATGTTAAGGCTATACCAGTGAAAGCTTAATTACAGTACTGGAACACAATCTACACTGAGTAATAATGGAAAACAAGTCTTTTGTTTCTGTTGTACAGGGTACTGACACTGTCAGACCTTGAATGGAGCATAGGGTGAGGCAAAAACCCTCAGGCTCACTCTCCATTAAGCAATGGAGAGAGCAGTGGCAGGAAATGGGCTCCTTCTCTTCCTTTAATTCATACCAGATAGCAGCTCAGCTGGACCCGTTGTCGTTAGTGGGGAAGTTAGCTGCAACTCGTGATGCTCCTGGGGCAGTGTCGTGCCTTCCCTTTATTTTTCAGGCAGGATGTTAATCAATCCTTTAATGAGGAAGAAGTTCATTAGTAATATTTATGAGCAGTGCAATCTTTTAACTTTCAAGATTGAGCACATGCTTTTCATTAATCCCTTGAGAAATCTGTCACTTAGAGCTAGGCATACGTATGACTTCGATACCACATTTTTTTGAAACATCAGAAACAGTCTAGTTCACAGAAACTAGAGTTAGAAAAGCAGAAAGAGAAGCTACAGGTCATGGGAAGAAGGTATCAACAGCATTGTGTTGGCCGTTTCTAAGAAAATCAACAGATGTCAATCTGAATTTCTCTACTATGAACCTCGTCCTACTAATTGCCATTACTCTGGGGACTCTCACATGCTCCTGAGGTTGGCAGAACTCCAAACGGGCAGGAAATCGTGAACAAGATCAGAATATATTTTCCTCCCTCAAAATGAAAACTTTCAGCACTAGCTCTGCCGCTAGAAATACAGCTGGTCTGGAGCACTCAGGCTTCTCTATAATAAACCAAACTGTAACAGAAAACCCTAACTAAGTAAGAATATAGAGGCCAGATTGTCAGATGACACAAGCTGGTATAGCTGGCATAGCTGCTTTACATCAGAAACATCTGCATTCATCATTCACACCAACTGAACTGCTGTCTTCAGAGGGAGAGGAAGGGTGTCGTGGTGTAAGCCCAGCAGTAACTTAGAACCACGCAGCTGCTCTCTCACTCCCTCCTCCCCTTCCTCCCTCCGGCTCCTGGAGGGATCCAGAGGAGAATCGAAAGAATATAACACCCATGGGTTGAGATAAGAGCAGTCCAGTAACTAAGGCATAACACAAATCACTGCTGCTACCACCAATAATAATAATGATAAGGGAAATAACAAGGGAAGAGAATACAACCGCTCACCACCCGCTGACTGATACCCAGCCTGACTGAGCAGTGACCTAGCCCTTCCAGGTCACTGCCCCCAGTTTATATAGTGGGCATGACGTGCTGTGGTATGGGATACCTCTTTGGTCAGTTTGGGTCAGGTGTCCTGTCTCTGCTTCCTCCCTGCTTTCCCTCCTCCCTGGCACAGTATGAGACTCAGAAAGTCCTTGGTCAGAGTTAACAGTACTGAGCAGCCACTAAAAACATCGGTGTGATCAGTGCTGTTCCCAGGCTGAAAGTCAAAACCACAGCACTGCACCAGCTACTAAGAAGGAGAAAAATGACTGCTACTGCTGAACCCAGGACAAAGGGTCAAAGGAAAGGGCTCTCCAAATTTCTAAGATAACAAACAGAAATCATTTCTGTACTGGTCAAAAGGAAAGTGTTTACTTTGCCTGTTCCAAGTTTTGTTTTTATTGAAGAAAAAAATGTAGGATAACTCTGAGAGGAATGAAGTTTTCCTATTGCGACCACATCCTGGAAAGGGTTATGGATGTATCTCTCAGTTCCTCACCTAATGTTGTAATCAGTATTTTTCCCCACAAACTTTCCTCCCCATTGTCATCACTTTAATAGTAATTTTGTGGGTTGATTAGAGCAATAAAGCTGTATCAAAGCTGTAGCACTGCAGAAGTCCACAACTCCACTTAAATGGAGAAGTACATAAGTAGAAAAATAAGGGACAGATACCTTCATTTTCATTTAATTGCCTTAATGATTTTTATCTTTTTTCCCAGGCGTATTGTACGGGGGCAGACAGCTGAGAGTCTGGCTGAACATAATCCAGAGCTTTGCTACAAGAACTTCACTGACTGGGGGAAGAAGGAGTCTTGCCCAATCCCCCAGTTTTCAGGGAATCCTCCTATGGTAAGAGCAGTTGTCTTGATTGTAAATCCAATCTAAAAGGTTTACAGTTTTCTCTTTTTGTTAAGTAACTTAAGCACTTGCTGTAGAAAAGCACCTGTGTAACCCCATGTGCTCTTCAGTGGCAGAAAGTGCTCTTTCATTACATAAAGCCACAGATTTCAACACAATGGTTTATATGCAGAAATGGACTACTGACAGACAAACCACTTCCAATGTGCCATAAAATTAGCAAAATTAACAGGCAAAGCGAAAAGCAAATTGTATCTGAGAACTGTTTACCCAAAATGTCTTTTGTGGCTTGTGGGGATTTCTAGAAAGTGCTATAATCCAGATAATAAATAGTATAACATTATTATGGACTGATGATCATTAACAGAAAAGTAATGCCTTTGGAAATCTGACATTGAAACTTCAGCTCTCATTGACTAATCAGGCTGGTTGTTCTTTCATATTTCAGTCTGATCTGTTAACAGAAACCACATCTTTTTCTGCAGCAGTACAGCTCTGAGTCAATAATACATTCAGAGCTTAACTTCAGATTTCACTTAGTTATCTTAATTTTCAGGCAGAGGCAAAATCACTCATAGGAAAATAGCTTGCTCTAACTGTAGTAGAAACTGAAAAGCCAGTTGTGACTCTCAACAGAGAAATAAATTACCCCTCTGATCAGAAGTAATTTTGAAGGTGTCATATCCCTTAAGTGTTCTCTACTCTGGTTAATAAAGAAGCTAGATTACTTGAACTTCATATCTGCTCATAGCATTTCCAGGACTCAGTTTAATCTAAGTTGCCATCCTCCTCATCTGACTTACTTTATTCTGTTTACAGACATGGAAGTGGGTAGTAGGACCCATGTTTTTGTACCTGTGTGAGAGATTGGTGCGGTTTTGGAGGTCACAGCAGAAGGTTGTTATCACAAAGGTATGTGTTGACATTACATTGAACAACGGGCAAAACATTACAAACTTTTCCAAATGGTGCAGCAAAGTCAGCAGCTTCTACACAACAGTGTTAGCAGTGAAAGGAATGTTCTGGCTGCTATCATGATGCTAACATCTAACATCTGAATGTAGCCTGCCACTGAAAGTTTCCAGTGGTACTATCTACCCAATTCCCTATCTTATTATAGCCCTGTGTTTATGCCCCTGTATATTCATTAACACTGTGCTCTGTGCCACTGTGTAAGGTTCATCTGGAATTAACTGTGCAACTATAGATCTGGTGATGTGTTAAAAGATGTGCCAGTCTGACCTGTCCCTTTTGGAGTGACTGCAAGCATGGTCTGAAAAAATACTTCATCCAAAAATTCAGCATCCTCTGCAGTCTTTCATCTGGCTGTTAGGTGCTGTTCTTCACTCCCAGTTTTGTTGGGAACAAAGTTTCACCTGCTCTCCTTGGTCTCACAGCAGAGGACAAAGTTAGTGATGGAGGATCCAGTGAATAGTGATGACAGCCTTTTCTTTTTCCCTGCTTTGCTGTTTCTCCTCTTACTGTAGGTGGTCATTCACCCCTTCAAGACGATTGAGCTCCAGATGATGAAGAAGGGTTTCAAGATGGAGGTCGGGCAGTACATTTTTGTTAAATGTCCAGCAGTGTCTAAACTTGAATGGCATCCATTCACATTAACCTCTGCTCCAGAAGAAGATTACTTCAGCATTCATGTCCGTATTGTAGGAGACTGGACAGAGGGCTTGTTCAATGCCTGCGGATGTGATAAGCAAGAATTCCAGGAGGCATGGAAATTACCCAAGTATGTACAAAGAGTCTCCATGGTAAACTCAACCAAAACCTGTGACAGTTTAAATTTTGCTCAACCAGTTTGGTGGTACCCATGATACGATCCTTAACTACTTCCATCACATACATGAGCCTTAAATGTCTCTTTGCAGTTTCTTCCTATCAACCCCGCCTCTTCTTTTGCTGACATTTGGGTTGAAGTATTCAGCCCAAATGTGCATTGTAGCAGACAAAACAATTTTGTTACTTTAAATGATGTTAATAAATACTCAGTACTAATTTACTACCTGTACTTTCAATTTCAGGATAGCTGTGGATGGCCCCTTTGGAACAGCGAGTGAGGACGTATTCAGTTATGAAACTGTTATGCTTGTTGGAGCTGGAATAGGGGTCACCCCTTTTGCATCTGTACTCAAGTCTGTTTGGTACAAATACTGCCATGATGCGACCAACCTAAAACTCAAGAAGGTATATGTCCTCTTTCCCAGAACCCATGTCAATCGTTCAAGGGCCAACAGCCCAAAACAAAACAGGCCCAGCAAAGGTGATCTGGCTCCAGGCATGTGTGAGTCTTACAAGAGGAGCCCAATTACCTCACAAGACTAGAAGGCATGGAAGCAGGGGGGGTTAAAAGCAAAAACATCATGAAAGGAGAAATAGCCTATGAGCAAAATTATACACGCAAATCCTGACTGTGTCCCTGGGGATTTCCACTTGCAGTGGAGATACTGTTCAATCTGTGTGAAAAACAAAATGTCCAAGGCATTAACACTGCCTGTGCAAATATTGCATTACTTCCCTAAGCACAGAAAGAGCAACTTTATGTTAATAGAAGAGCACTGCTGCTATCCTCCTCTTCCCTCCTGCCCCTGGAAACTCCCTGTTTAAAGGTGTGGGGTCACACTTTCAAGTTGTGGTCATATTCAGAGAACAGAACTGGTTTTGTTACCTACTTTGATTTACCTTGCCTGTCAGCAGACAGGGTGATAGAGTCTACCTCTAAATCATTTATTTATGTCCTAACAAACTGTTTTACAAGTGGGGAAACATTATGAACTAAAAATGTAACCTGCCGGTGGAAAACAAGTAAGATATTTCCTTGTTCTTGCAGTCACTTAATCTGCTTCACAACCCTCCCAGTGTCAAATCTCCTGAATAGCTTTGATTCCAGCCTTTATCTCCATCGACTGAAGTGGTCAGCAATTTTCTACAAGATCTCTACAATCCTCATTCTGTCAGTGCCATAAAACCAGAAACCATAAATGCCTGTGTCCCCTGACAGCTCACTCTTGTCTCTTCCAGATTTATTTTTACTGGCTTTGCAGGGACACTCATGCCTTTGAATGGTTTGCTGACCTCTTGCAATCTCTGGAGGCTCAAATGCAGGAGAGGAACAATGCAGACTTTCTCAGCTATAACATCTACCTGACAGGCTGGGATGAATCTCAGGTAACTACACGGTGGAAAATATTGCTTCCATATGCACTGAGGTTAATGTTAGCAAGTCTGTTATGTTTTGATAAATGTTCAAATGGTTTATATCCTTGGCCTCCATCTGGTCATAGAGATTTTAAATGCGGACAAGTATTGTCCACCAGAAGTTACATGGGATCAGCTGCTAATGTGCTAATCCTTTCTCATTTACTTTGGCTGTGCACTCTGGGAAGCAGTCTTTCCCCATGGCAGCAACCTCAGCTGACCATACAAGTATCTCTTAAAACAGCTAATACTGCTTAAAACAGTTAAAGGCATTTGGGACACGAGAAGCTAATGGCACAAAGTTTGAGTGATGACAGCATATTGGTTTCAGGATTTTCCCAAGATCTCTATCTAGTCCCATGCATGTATGTTGCTAGGTCACTGGGGGGTACAAAGGAACAGCTCTTCCGTGAGCCACTTGAAAATGTGTGATTGAGTTAGGAAAGGTGCTCAGTCTGTTACTTTTAGTAATGTTTTATTTTACCTACATCTCACCACTGCAAAATTCACCATGTGCCTAAAGTGTTGTAGCTCAGCTAGGCACACATGGAGGGACAGGAGCAAGCTAGGAAGTTAATCACACATGCAGTGGAAAAAAACAGGAAGGAGAAAAGTCCCACTATTTTTGCTTGGGGAGAAAGTTCCCTGTTACTTTTTCTCCTGTAAAAGTGGTGCAGAATTCCTCAAGTCCTGAACTTATGCTCTTAACCACATCTTCTCTTCCTGGCTTAGCTTAGCTTAGCTAAGTAAAGGTGCAAGTTACACAGGGAGAGCGGACAAAACCTCCTCATATGGATCAATCCTTTCAGAGATCAAACTGGCAGAACTTCATTAAGGTCAAGGGGTCTGTATAATTGTACTTGAAGGGAAAGTTTTGTTTTAAATTAAAGCTTTATCTTACAGTCCTTAGACTAAACCAGTTCATTGCAAAAGAAATGTAATTAATTGCTGCACTCAATACTCCATAGCTTTAACTCTTGAGATCACCTGATCTGGGGAAAAGGAGTAGGTAGACACTGATAGTCAGGATTTTACCAGTGTTAGCTTTCCTTTCTAAACACCATATTCTTGTTTTGGAAATAATTCAGTGTGTAATGACATGTTTTTTAACAGGACATAATGCTGCCATATCTAACTCTGTCTTTACACTGCCCTTTGTGTTTAATTTCCCACAGGCCACTCACTTCGTAATGCATCATGAAGAAGAGAAAGATGTGATTACAGGCCTTAAACAGAAAACCTTGTATGGAAGACCTAACTGGGAAAACGAGTTCAAAACTATTGCAGGGCAGCATCCTGGGTAAATCTGTACAAATTCAGAGTGTTTATGGACCTCCTCTATCTAAATGCCATAATAGCACAGTCTTATTCCTTTGGCTGACAAAGTTTGAGGAGCACTTTTTTTCTAACTATCTCTAGGTATTTTATACAATCTAAAGTCTAGACCAAACAATTTTACCTACACGTTTCAAAAAATCATCCCTTTTTGGTGAGGTGCTTCGTGGAGTATTCAATTAGTAGTGAAGTTTAAGAAAAAACATACCCCATCATTCCAGCTGAAGTAGATAAGAATATCACGTGGTATCTAAATACCTCCAAAAATACTTCCTACCTCAAAAAACAAAACCTGAATATGGATGACCTTTAGCTGAGCACCCAAATTTATTACTGAAAAAAACACCCTCAGAACAGTTCCTTTCAAGAATTTGTGCTGTAAGCTATTGAAGCTTTATTTCCTTGATTCCACTGACATCAACTAACCTGTCTTTACTGACTTGTGCTGAGCTGAAATTTAGACCACCATTTGTTTTAGAAGCAGCAGTAAGTGCCTTTCAAGTTTTAAGGGGTTATAAGTTTTAAGGAACAGGCATCCAGTTCAACTTTAGTTCCTATAACTGCGAAAAGAACCTTGCACCTACAGAATGTAAGACTCATTCACATGAAGAACATCCAGCTGCCCCATACCTAGTTCTTGACCATATTTTCATTTTCTTAACAGCTCCAGAATAGGTGTTTTTCTGTGTGGACCTGAGGGCCTAGCTGACACACTCAACAAGCAGAGCATCAGCAACTCAGAAGCTGACCCAAGAGGAGTACACTTCATTTTTAACAAGGAAAATTTCTAACTCCCAAGCATATGGGAGGCATTCAGTACAACAGCTAAAGACTGGGTATCTTTTTCTATTTGGAGTGTGGGAAGGACAGCCCAGCTTCTAATGTCAGCTACACTAATGCAGATCTGTTTGCTTCTTGGAAAACATTTTGGTGCTGTGGTAAAGTGTCAAGTTTTATCTTAGGCAAGTTTGTGCTACCTTCTGCATGCTTGCAATTTAGTATAAATCTATTTCCTTTGTTTGTGTGAGGGGATTTCCACTCAATTAACTGCCTTTATCCTCATATTATTCATAATGACTGCTGAAGCATCTAGAAAGCCATATGCATTTGGGGCCCAGTTCAAACCGATCAAGCTTAATGCTATTAATCAATAAAGCAATCTAGCCTAATGCTTGCTACTGGGAGACAGCTTATTCTGTGTGCAGCCAGCCCCTAGAATGAGGGGTGTTCAGGAACAGTGACTGGGAAAGATTATTTCTTACAAGAGGAAATTTCCTTTGCACACCAGCATCTTTCAGGCTTCCAAATGCATGCCTATATGTCTGTCTGAGAGATAATACAGGCAGCTGAAAAGCAGCCATTCCTCTTTAGGAAAGTGGAGCACCAGAAAGAAACCACCTGGATTTCTGAGTGCCACCCCCACCCCAGCTGCTTGGGGATTGATGAGGCTGGATTCAAACCAAGTCCCACACCTGGCATCTGAGCCATTGCTCGGCTGCTTTGAACACTCAGTTTCACATCTTCAAATTCATGGTGCAATGATCCAAAGAAGAAAAGGCTTTGTGTTTTAAATACTGCAATTTCTGGTTTTTGAGGCTGAAAAATCTTGTTGCTAAATGATTTAATGGGTCTTTTCTGAAGCATTCTATTGTTTAGCTGTCCTCTTTGATGGTGAAACAGGTTTGAGAAAGCAATGATCACGTGGGCAGTAACTGGAATAGCTATGAATAAAGTTTCTGATGTGTACAAGACACCCATACACGCACAGTACTCCTGTATGTACATTACAGGTAACAGGTTCTTAAAGAAAAAGGAACTGAAACTTTTAATGCCAGCAGCAAAGGAGAAAAAAAAATGAAGGGGGGGGAGGAGGCACTAAAACCAACATCATAGAAATAAACGAAAAAACAAATGCAAAAAGCCTTGAAAAAGCCACACTTTAGTATAGCCTGTCTCCTGTTCAGCTTAATGACTTTTAAACTCCACAGGCAAGACCAGCAATAGCTCCTACACAGCATAAGACCTTGCTTGCCATATTTAAATATTATCCAAGCACTCCATGCTGCTTCTGAAGGATAGCTTACCAGTTCCTGTTTAACAAGATCAGTTTCTAGTGACTGCTGGCAAAGATCAACTCATGGTGGGGAATTTTTCAGTTCTTTCCCTCAGAAGGGTCATATTTAGATCCACAAATTTCTGTTTGAAGCACACCTATTAAATCAGAATAAGGGTTGGACCAGATGATCTCAGAGGACTCCAACCCTAACAGTTCTGTGATTCTGTGATAAACAAAATTAAAGAAACTTCCGTAGAATAAAAGTATTGCTACTGAAACATAATAAGGGTCTCAATCTGTGCAGAGAGCATTGAAATATATGCCTTTGATTTTAATGGAAACGTGTTCAGGCTTTTATACTGCTAAAAGTGGGCAAAGGAGAATTTCAAGGGGTCTAATAGGGACAGTATATTTATCATGTGAAGAGTCTTGAAGGAATGTATTTTAATTCACCCTAAACATTGCCGTGTTTATTCTTAAAACTCCAGGGAGCTATCTTGACTCAGCCAGTTGTAATGACACTCTGTGGCATGCTGCACACTGCTACCAGGGGTTGTTTGTCACTTTGAAGTCAGAAAAAGGAATTCTGTGCTTGTTAGTAACTGTCTCCCAAAAATGTGTAAAAGAATAAGCAGGTGAGAGCTTCTCAGTTTATTTCAAAGGTTTCTTATATTATATCCTGCTAATGTAACAACCCATGCATTATTAGTCATGGTCTGAGGTTTTTAAAATCTAGGATACATGAGGGAAATGGATGGATAGCACCAAAACCCAAACATAAGAAACAAATGAACTTCAGTCCTCCCCACTCTTCAGCAAAGCACAGAAGGATGTCAGTGATACGGTTTTAAATGCTACTGTCCGCTATAGTGGTAAAAGAGTAAAGCCCTTCCGCCAAATGCTTGCCTAGTCCATAGAAGTTCCCCAGATCAATGTTTCACTGGGGACCCACCTTAGACACAGACCTTTTCTTAAGCAACTTTTACAATATTTACATTAGATATAAAGCCCATGCCTGTGTTAAATTGTACACAATTGTGGCTGTGACACCAGCAGAGCTCCCCATTCACCTGAGGGAGATGGCTAGGGCAGCAGGCAACAGGTGAGCTTAAAGGACAGTCCTCTTTTGCGGTCAAATGCCACTGCTTGCACTGACCATTGCTGTCAGCTGGGACTCTTGCTGAAAATTTCCTCTTTCCAAGTGTTTGGGGATTTTCTCTCTCGGGGGAGGAAGAAAGGGTTCACTTTCACAATAAACTGATTCTTTGCTGTCAAACTGCTGACTCCAAATGGCCTGCCCTGGCAACAAAGAGTGGCTTCTCAGCTTTGAGAAACTGCATATGGTACTCAGCAGTTTAGGCAACACTGTCACCATGGCTGTGCTGCAGTAGCACCAGCAAGGTTTTCTGAAAGGCAAGGATGTCTCCAGGTAGCTTCTGTTCACAGCAGGAGGGAGCAGCATGAGGGGGATGGCAGCGAATGGTTGAAGGTAGGACTCCAGGGAGCTCCATATTTCATTGATGAGGGTCAGTCACCACCACAAATCCCTCACATCTTTACTTTGCTCCTGATACGTTGAGTGCCAAACTAAAGGAGCTATTGTGCTTGCTCTGGAAGAGCTCTGCCACTGCCCATGCTCACCAGGGTCTCTGGGCATCCTCCAGAATCATCCCCACTTCCAGTGGGATCTGAGCACTATGAGTGGCTCTCCCATTGAGGCTGTCCTTTAACAGTAACCTTTGGTCCTTGCTCTGCCTCATCTGCAGAAGTGACTCTAAAAGAGGTTAGGAGTCACTTAGCACTCCTGATACCATCAGCAGAGACAGGAGCGCAGCCTGTGCGACACCCACTGTTGAGCTCATGCTGTACCTGAGTTTACAAAACAGACTCACATCTCATCTCTCCTTCCATCCAGTTCCACAGATTCTCTATTCAAATGAAAAGTACTCTGCTGATGGCAAGAAAAGACAGGTTTTGGATTATTAAATTAACAGTTTTAACCAATGAAAGCAATTCAGTTCAAAGTGACTGAAGCAGTAAGTTGGTCTCACTTATGGCCTCAGCTCAGGATGTTTTCTTTTCCTTTTTATACAAAATCTTTTCTGTTTTCCCATATGTAAGTCACCTGAAAAAAAACACCTCCAAACAACTGATTCATCAATATCCTTGGTCTCCAGTTCAGTGTAGTCTTACAGTTAAAGACCCTGACCCTTCAGGGTGCTGGGCAGCTCTCGTTTCCATTGACATCATCTTGATTTTGTGAACTGCAAGGGGCTTTGGGGGAGGCATGGTATCTGGCCATATTCAGATAATCTATTCAAGTGAGACCTCAATAAGTACTGGCCTCACCTAGTCCTCCTTCCTTCCCTGATACATACTTGCAAAGTGTGCAGATAAGGAAACGAAATCCAAGTTTTCCTAAGTTTTAACGTACAGTCAAAGTGATACTCTGCCTGTTCACCATCATGCATTGTCCCAGGGGAAACCACCCTGGTTGCAAAATAGGTCTTCCTTTTTTCAGTCTTGTAAGATTTCCTCTGCTGGGTGGGGACTTTCTGCCTTTTAAGTCCTCAGATAGTGGGTAAAACCAAATTAGTAACAAAAGCAAACAAAAAGCTGCCTGTGAAACACAAGGTACCTTTACACAAACAAGAAATAAAGTTAGGGTCTCATTATGGCACTTTTTCTCAGGATCTTGCTGTATTTTGGAGTGTCAGCAAATTAATGTTGATTGGGTTGGGTTTTTTTTCCATCTTTCAATGGGTTCTTTGTAGAATTCACAGCAAGGTGTAAGCCCTGAGACCTCAAAACCATAGGTATATATGCTTAAAGGAAGTTAGAAGCATGCGTCAAGATGCTAATGGTTATAAGCGTTGGCAGGATCACGATCCTTGCGTCTGACTGTGTACAACAGTGTCGGTTCCATAGACACAAACCAGAGTAGTTATTTGTCATCAACCACACATTTGTTTTTGCATTTCATACAGAACTTAGCAACCCGCTGGTCTAATTTACATTCAATACACACAAGCCAGCCCAGACTAGCAGCAAAATTAATTACAGTAGAGTGGAAAAGTGTTGAGAGACTTGCTGAAAGCCTACAAATGCTTTCCAGCCCATTCTGCGCCTGCACTAACCCCATTCCCTCCCTTTTCTCTGGTGCTCTTCTGCTTGGGTAACTGGTGTATCTCTTCCTACCCATCTACCACTGTTTTCTCTCAATCCATCCTCTTCTACCAACTGCTGTTGTCACTCTTTCAAGGGATTTGATTTTGGGTTAGAATAGGCAGTGAATTAAACTGTATGATGTTGATTGGTATATAACAATATATTGCCACTTCTATAGCAGCTATATGCCCATCAGCGCACTGGGGGCACTGCAGCACCCATATCTGCCACTCCAGATTTGGGGAATGTGAACCCTTTCAACTGACATATTAATGAAAAATGAAGTTTGATGAAACTGGACAAGCACAGTGGTGATAGAATCAGGCCTGGGTTCCACATGCAGCAATCCAACACCACATGCCATCTTTTCTGCCCTAAAAGACTCTTATGACAGATGTAGCCCAAGGTCATGGACTAAATGAACTCATTGGACTTATATAGGGCTGGTCCGTAGACTAAGAGAGTGATATCTATGTGTATATATCAAAGGATAGAAAAGGTGATGGTGCATTGGGAAGTGAGGAACCTGGCATGACATGAATGGAATAAGGGGTGGACACAGTCCTGAAGTTAATTTGATTCTTAATAGCTGGAACAGTGGTGGGTTGTTGTTTTTTTTTTATTTTATTTACTGTGAGAATAATAAACTGATGTATTAGTTGTTGCTAAGTAGTGCTAATCTACATCAAGGACTTTTCAGTTTCCCATTGTTTTTATTATTATTATTATTGTTGTGGTGGTGGTGGTTTTCCTGTTATTATTATAATGATTATTATCTTGGTATTGTTGTTGTTATATGTTATTTCAATTATTAAAATGTTCTTAAATCAACCTGAGGGTTTTACCTTGTTCCAATACTCCTCCCCATCCCATAGGGAGGGGGCGTGGGAGGTGGAGGGGGAGTGAGCAAGCAGCTGCATGGTACTTAGTTGCCAGCTGGGTTTAAACCATGACAGTTATTTAGCTGCAAACCTTCTCTGTCATTGCAAATAGATCATAGCTGTAGCCATCTCTGCATTGTCCAAACAGACTATTTTGGTTCCCTCCCATAATATTTTCTCCACCTGCTTAATGATTTTTATTTTAAATGCTACAATGAAGGAAATTTATGAGCTCTGTTCTAGTATTTCACAGCATGTGGCTCAAATGATGTACTTTAATCCTGTAAAACATACCTGCGCTGACCTTATATTTCATATGCACTGTTCAAAAATGAGGAAAATGTCAAAAAACCTCACTCCCCCACCCCGAGATAGCCACCCACCTCGCTGAGCATTACTGTAGAGGGAGGCAGGGAAGCCCCAGCCAAGGGGGAGTCAGACCATCTCTCTGCCTTGGAACTGATGCTTTATAATTCTGGAAACAATCTACAAAGCAAAGTACCCTGCAAACAACTTTTTGGTTGATTTTGTTTTGTACTTGTAGGTCAACTGGTGTTAAGATCAGAAAATATGAAAATACCATGAATTTTATGACCTTCAGGACAAAAAAGCAGAGGCATCTTTGGTCAAGTCATCTTTGAAGTGTAAATGCTTCTTATGCTGATTTTGTCTTTTTACAGTCGTATGAGTTAGACTGGGCCATACAAAAGTCTGGGGTCTGTAAGGTTTCTCTCTGAATGAGGGAGAGCACCGAGAAAATTCAGGTGGAATTTTTGTGGCTGCAGAAATGGCATAGGGAAGGGCCCGGACAGGGTAATTGCTGTCATCTCTTTGCAGTTAGCAGGACAAAATGTAGTTGTCAATACTGGTGTTACTAAGGGGCATTTTGGGGCAAGTGCCCAGTTTCATATCACAGACTATCCATCCTTATAGACCAAAGAGCTTTCTACCCTGCAGTCCCACTTTTGGATTAGTAAATCCTGGATGCAGCCAGGATGTAAGTTAATATCCCTGCAGGGTAACCCAAGGCTGGGCAAGTTCTCATGAACATCTGAAGAAGACAGCTGCTGCTGCAGTTTTATCACCCTCTCCCTGTTTTTCTCATACTTCCCTTTCATCTGTGACAACCAATGCTAGCTCAAGCCTGTTTTCAGGTGGCAAATTCACACAAGCCCTCCAAGACCTTAACCTTGCTCAGACAGCAGCAAGGAAATAATCAGCAAACACTGACAAACCAACTGTGAGAAACACTTTCTAGAACCAGTTCCCCTGAGAAGACAGAAACCTGTTGATTGTGAGCAGCTATCTTCTGCCTCAAAATTATGAATGTTCCTCTCATCTGTTAACAATTCATGAAACATTTTCACTGTGAAAGGGCTGCAGATGGTAAGAGGGCTGTACATGTGTGGATCATTGTCCATCACTCATCCCTCTCAGGTGCATAAATCAAGCACAGTGTGTAAAGGACGGCAACACAAGTTGCCATGAAATTCTGCTTACAGAGGACTAACTGATGCTCAATTACCCAATATTACTTACATTCATTTTACAGGAAATCTCTAAAGGTTATAGTCTCTGCCACAGTTATTGCTGCAGTTGGAAGCAAGGCCATTCCCTGCCATTTCACACCCTCTGAGAGAGAGCAAAGCCTGTGTCACAAGCATAGCCAGGGAATCTTGCCTCAAGTTAGTCATTGTTGTTGGTAATTTAATAAATACCCCAATGCCTTTATTTGCATTAATCTGTCAGGAATTCATCTGGTATGACTATAAAAGTCATCATGATGAATGAAGTGACCATTTGGGGACTGCAGGTTCATACGCCGTATGCCCTCACATCACTGCCTGGGGTACACCAGCAGCTTTTCCCCAAGCAACCATTAACTCCAGGAAAATCACAGTGATATGAGTGTTGGCCTGAGCATTGCATTACATACATTATATTTAGAGCATTTTCCAGTGTTCCTTGTTGAAATCGTGCAAGAAGACAATATGCTATTTAAGCCCTATATGTACTAATTCCCGCTCTAGGTACTTGTATGCCCTAAATCCTTCCAGGGTGCTGGGATAGTTAACTATAAATTAGCAGGATTCAAAGTATCAGTGACAGATTAAAGATCCCTGTAACAACATTTGGGGAAGGGATCTTGAGGCCAGCTGAAAGGTAACAGTAGTCATTGGGGAGTGAGATGATGAGACCCACTATATGAGTCTTGGCTTGTGAGGCTAAGTAGGAAAACCAGCACTCCCTGATTGTTATGACTTAGTAAGGGGGATGGTAGATACAGGCAATTTACTACTAGGAAAATTTAACAGGCACAGTCGCGTTTATGTAAGCAACAGAAACTAGACCCAAAACCAAGAAAATTATGAAAATTCTCATGCTACTATCAACTCATTTGCAAAGGCTAAGCTGAAACCCACTAAGATGGCCACTTCCCCTATAGCAGTAACAGGTGTTCCCTCCTTATTTAGCTCATGTCCGCAGCCATTAAATTTGTTTCAAGATGCTGGGCCTTTCCCTCTTCCCTACAGTGGGCAAAAGCACTCTTCATTGCCAGTTAATGGGGACAGATTTTGCATTTTGTAACCACACAATGAAGCTGTATCAGCAGAGAAAATACTGCTGGGACAAGCTAGCAAACCACTGCCTTACATGCCAAGTAGGTATTTACTCCTCCCAAGCAAAGTGTCAGTGGGAAAGGTTGTCCAGGGCTGTCCTTTGTGTATCCTGTAAATGCCAAACAAGCTGAAAAAGGGAACCTCTCACCTTGTTTGTCTTGTTCCCCACCTGACTCAAGCAAAACAATTTCTTGCTAACTTAACTGCCAGACTTTCTTCTCTTTCATCTATAACTTAAAAAGTATTTTATACAATTGCCAGTGCTCCCATTTAAACTTTATCCTCTCCGGCTTCCAACTCGGTGTGACTCTCAGAAGGCTGCTGACTAAAGTCTTTAAGTAGGCAACTCCTCAGCCTTCTGTTGTTGCTGCCCTTGTCAGCACCATCATTCTCAGACACAACCTTCCTTAGGTATCTTCATCTCCTCATCTTGAGACAACTGTTGGACTCAGATTCCTCTCTAGGACCACTGGGTCTGGGGTAGCTAACACTGCTTCCTTGTGTTCCTAGGACTACCTGTATCCATCTATTTCAGTTTTCTCTTTGAAGTCAAAGTGAATAGTTTTCAGACAGTAGCTGGGCTAGCATCCAGCATAACTGGGCATTCTTCACAACTTAGTGCTTCTAGGTGATGCAGCAACAACATCATTGTGATAGCAAAACTTCTACTACTACTGCTATTGCTACTACTACTATTATGAAGAACCAGGATCACACATTTCAGTGGCTACTGTCTGAGCAATTGTATTGTGGGCTTGTGTTAAAAGGTTTTCGTAGCAGGGGTCTGCAGGGGTGGCTTCTGTGAGAAGCTGTCAGAAGCTTCCTCCATGTCTGACAGAGCCAGTGCTGGATGGCTCCCAGACAGGCCCACTGATGACCAAGGCTGTGCCCATCAGTGACAGTGGTAGTGGGTAGTGCTTCTGTCAGAACATATTTGAGAAGGCGGAAAAGCAAACAGCAACTGTGCCTGGAGAAAGGACTTAAAATATGTGATAGCAACAGCCCTGCAGACACCAAGGTCAGTGAGGAAGGAGGGGAGGAGGTGCTCCAGATCTGGAGCAGATTCCCTTGCAGCCCATGGTGCAGCTCATAGTGAGGCAGGCTGTGCCCCTGCAGCCCATGGAGGATCCACACTGGAGCAGGTGGATGCTCAAAGGAGCCTGTGACCCTGTGGGAAGCCTGTGCTGGAGCAGGCTCCTGGCAGGACCTGTGGTCTCATGGAGAAAGGAGCCCACGCTGGAGCAGATTTGTGGCAGGACTTGTGACCCTGGGGGGGGGCCATGCTGGAGCAGTCTGTTCCTGAAGGGCTGCACCCCATGGAAGGGACCAACACTGAAGCAGTTCATGGAGGACTGTCTCCCGTGGGAAGGACTAACGCTGAAGAAGTTGATGGTCTCTTGTTGGTGGGATCCCATGCTGGAGCTGGGGAACAGTGTGAGGAATCCTCCAGAGGATGAAGGAGCAGCAGAGACAACATGAGATGAACTGGCTGCAACCACATTTATTGTCCCCCTGCGCCACTGAGAGGACAGAGAGAATTTGGGAGTAAAGTTACTTAGGAAGTAGGGAGGGTTGGGGGGCAGGTGTTTTTGAGATTCGGGTTTATTTCTCATTACCCTACTCTGATTTGATTGGCAATAAATTAAACTAATTTCCCCAAGTCTGTCTTGCCTGTGATGGTAATTGCTGAATGATGTCTCCTTGTCCTTATCTTGATCTGTGAGCCTTCTGTTTTATTTTCTCTCTCCTGTCCAGTTGAGGAGGGGAGTGACAGAGCAACTTTTGACAGGCATTTAAATCATTTACCTATATGTGGAAAATCAAAAATAAGCGTGCAGCTATGTATTCTCTCTTAAGTTTCTGTCTCAGCTGTTGGTGTTTTCTGTGCCCATTCACACTGCCCCTTCTCTTCGCTTTTCTCTATTTCAAGTTTGGCTTATTTCTAAAAGAGAAAACCATGCAAATTATTACAAGACTGTAGAGCCCCACGGCTGGCTCCAGTGGGTGGATAAAGGAGGCTGAAAATACGTAACACCAGTTCTGTTTTTAATTCCCCGACATCTGTTCAGTATCTGTAGATATGACTACTGTTGTGGTCTAACACATGAATGGCAGTCAGTCCCGTGTCTGTTCTCAAGAGAAAGTATTTTTAATAGCAGCAACACTGAAATTAGAAGCATGTCATATACACAGCTCAGCATGCATACTAAAAGCTGACTTTCATGGGGCCAAACAGCCGATACAAAACCAGCCGAAGTGAGAAGACGGGTGGGTGATTGTCACATACACACCCCACAGCTGCTGCAACTCCCGAATTCCCGGTAGGGAAGTCGGAGCGTGTGCGAGGTGTCTGTCGGCTAGCAGCGACAGGCAGTTTGCAGTCTCATGTTTCCTGGAGGATACAACACTTTCATATGCAACACATAGCGTTTCAATAGGAATGGCATAACCGTAACTGCCCACTCTTTTGAAAGGACGTTACTGTTACGCATCATCATTAACACGTGAGGCTACCGCCGGGCCATTTCCACCGCGGCTGTTCCCCGACCCACCGACGCTGCTCCCGCCTGAGCCACCGCCGGGCCGCGCCGAGCCGAACCCCCGGCCCCTGGCGGGCTTGCCTGCGGCTGCGGACGAGCTGCCCCGCCGCCACCCCGCCCCCCCGAGCGTTACAGGCCCCGCACTCTGGACAACCGCCCGCGGACGCTCCCCACGCTCACGGCCCGAGCGGAGCGGGGCGCGGTGGGGACATCGGCAGCCATCTCCCGCGACCGCCACCTGCCGCCGGCTCCGGGCCTCGACCCGGGCCCGCGGTGCTCGGAGCCGTGAGGGGGCCGCGCCGTGCCGCCGTGGCTGCCGTGCGGGAGCATGGAGCCGGAGGATGGGAGGGGTGGCACAGCCAGCGACAGCCGGGGGCGCCAGCAGCCAGCTTACTGTTCACAGCCATGGTGCTGCTGTGACTGGGAAATCAGTGTGGGGACCCAAATACAGGATCGTTCTCCCGGTGTGCAATAAGCCAATCTCACACACCGAGTCGAGACACTCCTGTTTGCCAAAGATGGGCGCTAAGGGAAACTTCCACAAAGGAAGCACACCCTCAATCTGGCAGCTACACAATTTTATACATTTCAAACAGTGAAAATCAGCATTTTCCATCCATCTACAATCACTGGCTCTTAAGTTCTCCAGTCTCCGTTTAGATGCAGTACATATTCAATTCACTACATCCCGTAAGGATCTCACCTCTGTGGGCAAGGGTCTCTTATTTCAGGGGGCGTGATCTTTAGTATTATAATGAAACAAGCTCCTTGAGGGACAGAGTTATGTTTTGCTCAGCTTTTCAAAATTACTTCTGTATTTCAACCTTGGGTTCCTTCCTAATCTTTGTGAAGTTGAGTCTTAGTGAACCACTTCTGATCCAGGTGGCTCACTTATCAGTCACCTACTTCTCCCCAAGGCCTATGAGCTTAATAAGCAAACACTGTTTTTCAGACTCAAGATTTTCAAGCTTTCACACACAGAGTCCTTTATAAAATCCTAACTTTTTCATTGCCAGGTAACAGCTTGCAGCTTAGAATAAGCATCCAAGGTCTGGGGTGAAGGTAAGGAGTATTTTTCTCAGTTCCCATTTATATAGATCACAACACGATACAAAAATATAACTAAGGCAAAACTTTATTTATTTTTTTTTGGTAGAAAGAAAAATGAAGCAGTCTTATAATTAAGCAGCATTTTCTAGGTTTCTTCT
This sequence comes from Neopsephotus bourkii, assembly GCF_033783945.1. Classification (NCBI taxonomy): domain Eukaryota; kingdom Metazoa; phylum Chordata; class Aves; order Psittaciformes; family Psittacidae; genus Neopsephotus; species Neopsephotus bourkii. The sequence goes on from NW_026902237.1 coordinate 494,784, forward strand.
GCAGCAGAACCTTGATCAAGCCTCATTAAACTGATAGTCTTATTCAGTGCATCATGTATTCAAGTAAAGCAAATGAGTTTACAAGTGGCTATCTGGAATATTTTTTCAGACCATGGCCCATTAACAGGGGGATAACAGCCACTCCTATCTTTACTCACCTACTTCTTAAACTGCATCAACCATACCAAACCTTTTTCCAGTTGGTGCCCCACTGATTTTTAACTTTCCACCATCCCAAGTATCAGTGAAACTTCTGCATTTTTGTCAGTTCCACAATTCGGCTCTTCAATGCTGGCACCTAGTTCAGAAATTGCTGTTCTAGCCCAAGTAACTTTAAATTATTATACATTTGAAGGTCAGTACAATATACACATACATCTTCACATTACACTTGCCTGTTAGGCAAATGCAGTATTACAGCATTAATTTTACTTGCACTTAGGTAAAAGCAGAACTCTACCCGTCTGCTAAGCAAGAGATTTCGAACAATACTGGGAGTTACACATACACATATTCCTTCTGTAGTCTCATACTAGGTATACGTATACACAGTTTAAGCAATGAAATGGTTTTTAAGCTTGTTCTTTGTGCAGGACACTTGTCACACGCCCTTACAGTCTACGTAATAGTGCTTTAATATTCATTTGTTAAAATCAAAACCAGCCTCACAGTAGCTGTTAGGTAGTTACCAGTCTCTTCCAAGGACATGCAGTAACAAAGAAAAAATTCTACCTTTAAGCAGCATCTGAACTACTTAATGCAGCTGCCACTTAGTGTCAGCTATCATTTAGGCATTTTTGGTGTTGATACATCTCTATAATTTGTGCATTAATCAACAAAAGCATAGGCCCCAATTCAGCAAATACTTGCATTGTGTGCAAATCCTTTTCTTCCATGTGGAATATTTCAAGTTAAGACTCATCAGATGAGCAAAGTTAGAACTTGCATAAATCTACACAGGAAGGGAATTCTAAGTGCTTAAAACCTAACTGTATTATTTCATAGGACCAAGATCCAGTTCTAGACTTAGACAATGTAGGAAACACTCCTATAAAGAGCAGACACGTTGCTTTAGGATAAATGCTTTCAAAGCAAACAAGACCCCTAGAAACATCTGTGCCTTCTCTCCAAACACTTTAATTCTATTTGGAGTAATGTGGGTCCAGTCTTACTGTCCTAGCTCCTGGATACTGCATGAGGAATCAATAAAGTGCTTGTCACAATTTGCGCAGTTGTGGAATAATATCGAATTTAAGTACCTTCAGAATGCTTTCAGATTTTAAACTATGAATTAAGTGCTGATGCCTGATCCCCAGCATGTATCCCTCAACTGATAACAAGTATTATGTCCTTAATTCTGAAAATAAATTAGAATTCTGTTAGGACGAGGTATATCTCACCTTTGTCCTACTGAAGCCATCCTCTGTCTCCAGGGAATAAGCTTTACTGGATTTAATTTCAATGTAAATGTTCACGCTTGACCGAAACATGATGCTCATGCAGTTTCATAAGGAGTAGCAGTCAGTGTGACAGCTTTGCTTAATCAAACACGAAGCACCAGTATTGTTTGCAGTAAAACCACTCTGAACTGTGTTCGTAATTTGTTCCCAAACACATTGCAATCCTGTGAGGTCTTGCTTATCTTTGACCTTTCCTTTGATCTGGTGTGTTTTGCTCCTCTTGGATAAAGTATCTTTGATATTAGCTTTGATATAAATTGTATTGATCTTTGTGGCTCCTTCTTACTATCATATATTATTAAAACTTTCTGTTTAGATAAATATATATATATATTAACTTTTTTGCTAGCATTCGGATAATTAATCTATGAGAACTGGCTTAGACTGTATGCCCTCTGTAGAGAATTTCTGTCTGTTCCTCATACAAAAACAAATAATGGTTTGAAATATTTAGCCATGTGTTTGGATGATTTTTTTTTTTGTTTTTGTTTGTTTTAAAGGCTTCGGTGTTGCTTGTGTTTATCTTCTACTCAGCTACAGGATAATAGCAACAGCAAACACATTGACAATGCAGTTCATTGTTCGGTTTTCCCATCTCACTGTGCACGTTCCTAGAAAAGATTATTACAAAATGAAAACAGAATTCCAGTGTCTCTACTACGTTCACTTTATCACATTGTAACTATGTCAATTAGCATGACAGCTGTGACCTAAGGTAAGTACTATAATGTTATCTTGGCTATATATAGACAACAGTCCTCAAAACATTTTCATTAGCTTGTATGTTGTTTACTACCTAACATGAGCCTTGTATGCTGAAGAGTTTCCAGGAAAACACAATTTTGGTATCTCTTTGGACTTGCAAAAACCTTGAAAATCTCATACTGAAACTGGCAAGATACTCTATTTAACTTCATTTTATGTTGGTTTTGGATTTTTTTATTTTAACCTTGGTTGACTTTCTGAAGCCATCTCTAATCTTGGTGCCCCCTTCTGAAAATACCTTTCTGAGTCTGTGACAGACATAAGATTATTTTGATCTTGTTTCCCCATGATACTCTGAACCTGGGAAAAAAATGCCTTAAGAACTAATTTGGAAGCAATAAAACACATCCAAAGCCCAACTGGTAATTAAGCAACTGAAACACAAACTCTCAGTCAAAATATTCCTGTTTCTTACCAAGTTCTCTCCTCCTCCAAAGTAGTGCTGTCCCCCTCACAGCAGAAAGGCAGGTATGTTTAGGACTACTCACTTGCATTTACTGCGATCAACATTTTACTGCCTCTTCAACTGATCTTGGTTACTGATGAGGATTCAATGTTTTGACTCACTTCAGAATGAGGACGTTTCTACTCCCACTTTTCATAATTTACACAGCAATTGCTCTTAATGCAGGCACTGACTGCTAACAAAACATTTCTGCTGGGACAGTACACAAGCATCTAATTCTGGAAGCTACCGCTCCTACAAACACCCTGAAAAATGTTCAAACCAACTATTACTACTGAGCAATAAGTAACTTTTCTTTTACTATAGATTTTTAGTTTGAGTGAAGAAGCTTACCATCAGTTGTAGTATCCCAGAAGCATGAGCTTGCTGTGTGAAGACCAGCTCCACTCCTCTGCATCACTGCACAAGTTACTGCAAGACGCAATCATAAAATCAAGGACTTGATTATTAAAGCAGAAGGGGGGAATCATTTAGTAGTTCTGAACTCAAGCCTGCATTACGTGTTCAAATGGCTGGCAAGTGGCATCCAGCTAAATCAAAACCTTTTCTGACAAACTCCTTACCCCCAGTATTTTCCTCAAGAACTTGGTATTCATTTCATGACTATTTTTACTCACATAAAGACAGTGGCTTTAAAAAAATGCTTGGTAATAGGATTATGTTTCTTATCTTTTAAACTACTTAGATATGGCTTGTGTCACGTTGTTCTGATTGAAGCCCAGCCAGCAAATAAGTACCACACAGCCACTCGTTCATTCACTCTTCCCCTCCACAGTGGAATGGGGAAGAGAACTGGAAAAACATAAAAAAACATGGGTTGGGATAAGAACAGTTAAATAATTTGAATGAATGTAAAAATATAATACTACAATAATATTATTATTAATAATAATAAAAAAATGAAAAAGGGAGGGAGGGAGAGAGAAAGATAGTGGGAGGAATAACCACCACCCCCCCCCCCAAAAACCCACAAAACCCAAACAAGTGATGCACAATACAATTGCTTGCCATCTGCTGACCAATGCCCAGCTACCTCCAGCAGTGACTGGCACCTCCTGGCCAACTCTCCCAAGTTTATGTACTGAGTGTGACGTTCTGTGGTATGGAATACCCCTTTGGCTAGTTTGGGTCAGGTGTCCTGTCTCTGCTTCCTCCTGGCTTCTTGTGCTGCTTCTCACTGGCAGACTGTGGGAAACGTGTAAGTCCTTGACTTAGCAACTACTCAGCAGCAACAAAATTATTAGTGTGTTATCAACGTTACTCACAGACTAAAGCCAAAACGCAGCACTGTGCCAGCTACCAGGAAGAAAATTAATTATCCCAGCTAAAAACAAGACACGTGCACCTCAGAATGCGACTGCAGGTGCTCTCCTCACAGGTACTGCAGAAGTCACACTTGATGAGAGCTTTTTCACAAAAGTACTGATTGACTGCTCTCTGAAACCACACTCTAGTAACCTGCAGCATTTCTAGACTGACCTGCAATGGTCGTAAAACCAGTGACAATCTGAATCCAAGATTTTCAAAACAGAACAGAGTGCAAACGCTTGCTATTACATCAACACTCCACTAAAGGACCAAAGTGGGTTAAACTTCTACTTATTTCATTTTCCCTTCCACAGATATGCATATAAATATAATGGGATACCACTGAGCGTACAGGACTAGTCTTTCAAATGTCTGTATTTAAAGTAAGCCTAATCCTACTGAAAATTTTATTTAAAATAAGTAATTATTTCCTGAACTGATACTAAAATGTTGAAAGGCTGTGTAATATGCCATCTTCTAAGAGTGCTAAGTGGTTCTAGTATGCTTAGCCCACGTGAAACTGTCATTACAACAGGTATTGCTAAAAATCTATGTAACAGAAGAGTTCAGGAATCTGCTCTGCTTTCTCTACAGTTCAAAACTTTCTGCTGAACATAGCACTGCATTCAAATGAACATTTCATCAATTATTTATTGTGACTGTATGTGGTAAAAGTATGCCTGCCTGTACTTACCAATGTACTTATAGGTTTTTCCAAGTTTTACCAGATGTGTCAGCGACTGTTCTACTATAGCAGCAGTCCACTGGTTGACTTTGTTGTGATTATAATCTGCCTTGCCTAAAACACCTTCTATGCACTAAAATAGAGAAAAAAAAAAAAAGAAAAAAAAGTTGCAGTAAACATACTTCAAAATATAGAGGTTTAAAATGTCTTACATAATCTGAGGAATTTTATCTGCCAATTAAGATTACTTTAAATCAACTGAGTTGATCAAGTTGCTGAATGAGCCTTCTCGGAAACTTATTTTTAGTTCATATCTACCACACTATTACGTGAAGAAGAACAAGGCTCTGACTGAACATTTCTTGCAGGAAAGACTTTAGCTGTATGTTTTAACTACCAAGTGAATGGATCCATTTACCAGTGTAGATACTAACCCATTCCACTGTTCCCAGTGACCACCTACTCCATCTTGGCTTCAGAAGCTACTGCAATGGAAATGGTACTGCTCAAATCAGTAACGTCAGCTTGGGCTGACCAACCTTTCAGAGTTTGCAAACATTATACCAGAATTTTAAGAGCAGGTGTGACAATAGTAAAATGCATACTCCAGCTTAAGAGATGAGGAGATACTAGAGTGAGAGATACTCAGGGGTCACATCTTGCAGCAAGAAATACCTTAACTGCTTAAAAACTGCACATTCTCCCACCACTACAGACTGGCCACCCCTTGCTTAAACTTAAAATTATTGAACAGAAGGCTTTTATTTTTCTAACTGTAACTCTTAAACTGCACTCTCTGCTCCTCAGAAACTCAGAAATATGTTCTTAAAACTGAGAAATTTGGTTAAGAAATGCATACCTTGAAAAGGTAAGAAAAATAAACGTATGACCTCCTCTGATTCAGTAAGATGAATCCCATGCACTAACCACCCACTAACACACTGTACAGGAGACTTGTGTCCCAGATCTTAAAAAACCCAATTAGCTCTGATCACAGTGTATAAAACCGGACAAAGAACTCAATGGAAACATTCACAGAATAGAAGACAGAAGAGGGACAAACAAGATCCATTGGGGATTTTGGTCCTTCCAGAAATGTACCCACTGGCAGAGCTATTTGGGTCTGGTTAAGCTTTCAATCAGAGACAGAAACACTTGGCTTTACTCCCAGTGTCTGAAAACAATGTCATACGGTATTTGGCCTTTCAAGGCAGGAACAGTTATACAACAGGCTGAACTGTCATTTATCTGAGATCAAAGAGCTTGCCGTTGTGTACTTGAGCAGTTCTGAAAGTGCAGCCCTTTCCCTTCCTGACAGGTGGGAAAGGACCTGAAGAGCCTCTCTAGGAATTCTGTTCTCAAAATGGTATTTCCCCGAAAAACCTGACAGCATCTATCTGCCATAGCCTCTTCATTAAGAAATTCACCATGGAATGAATTTCCCTTGCAACTTGTGACTCTGCCCCTAATCTTTCCACTCTAAAGTGGATTCTGTCTCCTCTCACCTACCTTCTCCATTTTAGGTTGTTGAAGATAGCAACCAAATGAAGTTTAAAGATCCATCTTTACTTGATATCAATAATACTTTAACATAATATTGAATTTATCTGGGATGGTCAATGAAAGTAACTGCTTTCCCTACAATGCAAAGTAAGGTAAAGAAGTTCTTTGAAATACAGCTGTTAGCTAAAACCTACCTCCTTAACTATGTTGTGGGCCTCATCAGCATTGAAGATCATCTGTAATAAAAATTAATTATTATTTCTGATAGCAAAGTAAACAAATGATGCAGTTTTACTCGAAGTTACACTTAATGATTCAGGCTCCTTGTCTGGTTATTTGCATTGTGCAGTCTGCTAGCATAATTCTAAAATCTTACTTTTTTCCCCCAGCACCATACATACATTTAGTATCGTTTTACTGGTCACATTTGAGGGGGCCCAAAAAGCCACGGGGCTCAGTAAGCTTGGAAATAGGTTCAGTTTACAGCTTCGGTAAAGATTAAATTCCACCACTGGGTACGCATGTCATGGGAATATTCGCCAAAACAAAAAGTTAAATGGCAAATCTTTTCCTCTGAGTCATGGATTTACTAACCTGTGTGTTACATCTTGCTGCAAAATGGCAACCTGAGGTTTATCAGAAAAAGTGGTTTCCATAGTCATTAGCTTATGCAAATAAACACAGAAAAAAGCTTCCCAGTTTTAACACCACCTATTTTCTACTCGTTCTTACTCATCAGTATTTAGCTTGGCTTCCAAAGGAAACACAGAATGTGCCATTGTGCCATCTCCCTTCTCATCGCCACGAATTTCAAACACTTGAGCATGGACAGAATCCTCAAGGATGATGATGATAATGTTTACATAAGTTGGAAGCTCGGTTTTTTTTAGGTTTTGTTTGGGGTTTTGTTTGTTTGTTTTAATGAAAACTGGTGGGTAGAGACCCGAAGTGAGGCCACTTTGAGAGGGAAAGGCCCCTTAGTCCTGGCTGACAGAGATCAGCCTGCAGCACTGACAGCTTAGTTTTTTTCCAGGGCTGATACAAGAAAAACGGCAGCAGCTTGACACTCCCAAGGCGGGTAGCAGCACCCCCAAGCACCGCTCTCACGTCCCCATGCAGGAACTTTCAGCTCCCGGAACTGGAGCAGGCCGGTAGCAGCAGAGGCCGCAGACGGGCAGAGGGCCGCGCCAAAGACTCGGCCTGCACCTTGAACCCCCGCTCTACCCGAAGCGGGCCCGCAGCCGCCGTACGGACCCAAGAGCAGCCGAAGAGCAGGGAGCGGGAGGTCCCGGCGCACAGCCCACCTCCACAACTACAGCTCCCAACCTGCCAGGCTCTCCGGTTCCTCCTGCGTCGTAAAGGCAGCGCAGGGCACGGAGCTGGCGGGCGAGCTGGCTGGCTAGCTGGCGGAGGGTCCGCATCCCATCGCACCTGGGCACAGCCCTCCTCCCCGTTCGAGGACGGCAGCCCCTACCTCATCGTTGTGGGGGTGAAAATCCTCCATGGCCCCAGTGCCGGCGTCAGCTGTCCCGGAAGCGGCGACTCCGCCTCCGCTGGGCAGTGCAGGGCAGGGCTTCCTGCGGCAGCAGCCAGCAGGGAGCGCACGGACTGAGATAGAGAGGGCCGGTCTTCCTGGGCGGCGGGCACCTCGAGCCGAGCCGAGCCGAGCCGAGCCGAGCCGAGCCGAGCCGAGCCGAGCCGAGCCGAGCCGAGCCGGAGCCTGACTGCCCGCCCTCCGAGTCCAGCAGGGCTGCCGAGGCGGCTGCAGCGCTGTCTGCCGGCTCGGCCCCATCTGGCCATGCTGCCTTCGGTGGCGTTTGGCAGCGGAGGGCGGTGTCGGGGCAGGCCTGCACCTGGTACTGCCGCCCCGTGTTCGCGGTCCTATGTAAGGTGCTCGTTTGTAACTTCATTGCTCTAGCTTTGCCCTTTGCTGGGCATACAGAATTCATACCATTGGGATAATCTCCCCAGGGAAGTGGTGGATTTCCTAATGTTGGACACTTAAAAGGTCTGGCTGGATAGGGTGCTGGGACATGTAGTCTAGGACATGTTTTACCCAGAAAGGCTGGACCAGATGAGAGTTGAGGTCCCTTCCAACCTGGTATTCTGTGGTTCTATGATACAGGAGCAGTTCCTCCAGAAGAGCTGTAATACCTTTGCTCCCTCTTCTCCCTGTTTCTGAATCAATCTGTGCCAATTATCTGTCACAAAATTGCCATTAGATTATAATATTATCAAATACCAATTTCAGGTTCTTCTAATTCCACTATACTATAAATATCCTGAGTTTAATTTGATTCAATACATACATACATACATATATATATACATATACACATCAAATCTTCTCTTTCTGAAGTTGCCTGGGAAACTGGGAAAACACCTAGTGCAAAACAGCACAATTTTCAAACGGTGGGTTTGTTTTTATTTAATTTGAGGGGAGGGCTCGTGTAATCGCCCTCCCCCCCCCGTTATACCTGATAACGTTATACTTGATAACGTTATACGTGGCAGGGGGCGTTCCCACGGTGACGGCGGGGGATTTAAATTCGGCTGAAACTCGCTACTCGCATTCAGTCAGCTGATTGGAGCTAGCCCAGCTAGAGCCGCAGCCGGCACAGCTACAGCGACCGCGAGCTTCTACCGAGATAAGTAAAATCAGAGGGGATAGCGCAGAGGTATCGCGATTCCTGGCATTTCCCGACGTTTCCGGATTCCCGAAGTCCCAGCAGCCCTCGCGAGAAAGCGGCTGACGTAGCGGGGGGCGTTCCCACGGTGACGGCGACCACTCCCCTGCCCCTTGACTTGAAAGAGCCTTTGAGAGGGCAGCGACGGTACCCACCAGGCGCAGGGAAGCACAAGTAGGTCGTGTTGCTGACCAATATGGTCGTCTCCAGAAAGAGAGCTAGCAGTAAGAGGGCTGTAGCAACTCAGACAGAGACCCCGGCCCTAACCGTGGCTGTTCAGGTCTCTGGATGCAGGGAGTGCCAGAGCCTGCTACTGCTGGGGGAGGGAGGACAGCATTCCACCTGTGTGAGGTGTGAGCAGGTAGAAGATCTGCTTAGCTTGGTGGCTAAACTTAAGGAGGAGGTTGAGACGCTGAGGAGCATCAGGGAGTGTGAAAGGGAGATCGACTGCTGGAGTAACTCCCTGGCTGGCCAGTTGGAACGGCTCCAGGGAGATACCCCCCAAAAGGGGATGGACCCCCTGCCCTCTCAGACAGAGGGGGATGGCCTGAGACAGCCCCTGCCCTGTAGCTGTCGCCCGGAGGTAGGGGACCAAAAAGATGATGAGGGTTGGAAGCGAGTTCCGGTTCGGCATCGTGGGCAGCCCTCCTCCCTTCCTGCCCCGCTTCCCCAGGTGTCCCTCCGTAATAGGTTTGAGGCCCTGGATCTTGAAGGAGAGGTAGGTGAGGATGTGGTGCAAGGCCCGCCTACAAGGCCACATAGGAAAAAGCGGTCGACTTCACACCTCAAGACTGCCTCTGGTAAGAAGGAAAGAAGGGTCATTGTAGTAGGTGATTCCATTCTGAAAGGAACAGAGGGCCCGATATGCAGAGTTGACCCTCATCATAGGGAAGTGTGTAGTCTGCCTGGAGCCTGGATCAGGGATATCACCAGGGCGCTCCCCAACCTGGTGCACCCGACAGACTACTACCCGCTGCTGGTCTTCCAGACGGGTGAGGGGGAAGCTGCTTCCCGCAGTCTGAGGGAGATAAAGAAAGACTACAGGGCCTTGGGGCGGATGGTGAAAGACTCTGGGGCTCAGATGATCTTCTCTTCGCTCCTTCCATCTTCTGTTGATGATGTGGGACTGAATGGGAAAATTCAGTCCATAAACGATTGGCTTCAAGGCTGGTGCTGCAGGCAGGGCTTTGGATTCTTTGATAACAGCTGGTTTTATAGGGCACCAGTCTGGACAATGGCATGTGGGAAAGGTTTATCTCACAGAGGCAAAAGGATGCTGGGGCACGAATTAGCAGGGCTCATTTGGAGAGCTTTAAACTAGATTCGAAGGGGGATGGGGTTGTAGCTGGGCTTGCCTCAGTGGGACAGCGCTCCGGAATTGATGAAGACCGGGAGGCCTCCTGTAATCCTAGGGTGAAATCGGTGTGCTCAGCTCGCTCCCTGAAATGTCTGTACACCAATATGTGCAGCATGGGAAATAAGCAGGAGGAGCTAGAAACCTGTGTTAAGTCAGGAGATTATGACCTGGTGGCAGTTACAGAGACGTGGTGGGACAGCTCACATGACTGGAATATAGTCATGGAGGGCTATGTCCTTTTCAGGAAAGACAGGCCAGCCAGGCGGGGTGGTGTTGTTGCTCTTTATGTGCGAGAGCAGCTACAATGCGTTGAGTTCTGTCCAGGGACAGATGATGAGCGAGTTGAGAGTCTGTGGGTGAGAATTAAGGGGCAGGCTGGCAGGGGCGATACTGTTGTGGGGGTCTGTTACAGGCCACCGGATCAGGGTGAGGAAGTTGACGAGGCCTTCTACAGGCAGCTGAGAGCGGCCTCACAGTCACAGGCCGTGGTCGTTGTGGGGGATTTTAACTTCCCTGATGTTTGCTGGAAGGACTACTCGGCAACCCAGCCGCAGTCCAGGAGGTTCCTCCAGTGTATGGGTGATAACTTCCTCATGCAAATGGTGGATGAGCCAACCAGGAGAGGAGCGCTGCTGGATCTCATCCTCACTAACAAGGAGGGTCTGGTCGAAGGAGTGAAGGTTGAGGGCTGCCTTGGTTGCAGCCACCATGAGATGGTGGAATTCAGGATATTGTGTGGTAGGGCCAATAGAATAGCAAGTAGAATTGCAACCCTGGACTTTAGCAGGGCAAACTTTGGCCTCTTCAAGCAATTGCTAGGGGAAATCCCATGGGCTAGGCTGCTCAAAGGTAAAGGGGCCCAAGATAGTTGGTTGACGTTCAAGGACTGCTTTTTCCAAGCTCAAGATCGGAGCATCCCGACACGTAGGAAGTCAAGGAAGAGGGTCAGGAGACCTGCGTGGCTAAATAGGGAATTGCTCGGTATGCTGAAGTGGAAGAGGAGAGTTTACAGGTCATGGAAGGAAGGGCTGGCCACTTGAGAGGAACATAAGGCTGCTGCTGGAGGATGTAGGAAAGCAGCTAGGATGACTAAGGCCTCCTTGGAATTAAAGCTGGCGAGAAGGGTCAAGGACAGCAGAAAGAGCTTTTTCAAATACATGGCAGATAAAACTAACACCAGAGACAATGTAGGCCCACTGATGAACGGGACGGGTGCCCTGGTGACAGAAGATACAGAGATGGCAGAGTTACTGAATGCCTTCTTTGTCTCTGTCTACTCTGCCGGAGGCGGTCCTGAAGAGCCCTGTACCTCTGAGACCTCAGATGAAGACAGGTCAACAGAGCGGTTTGCCTTTGTCAATGAGGAATGGGTTAAAGACCAGTTGAGCAATCTGGACATCCATATATCCATGGGTCCAGATGGGATGCACCCATGGGTGCTGAGGGAACTGGCAGAGGTCATTGCTAGACCGCTCTCCATCATCTTTACCAAGTCTTGGGAAACGGGAGAGGTGCCTGAGGACTGGAGGAAAGCAAATGTCACTCCTGTCTTCAAAAAGGGCAAGAAGGAGGATCCGGGTAACTATAGACCGGTTAGCCTCACCTCCATTCCTGGGAAAGTGATGGAACACCTTATCCTTGGTGCCATCTTAAGGCATATCAAGGATAAGAGGGTTATGAGGGGCAGTCAACATGGCTTCACCAAGGGGAAGTCATGCTTGACCAATCTCATAGCCTTTTATGAGGAAATAACACGGTAGATGGATAATGGCAGAGCAGTGGATGTGGTCTACCTTGACTTCAGCAAAGCATTTGACACAGTCTCCCACAGCATCCTTGCAGCTAAATTGAGGAAGTGTGGTCTGGATGATCAGGTAGTGAGGTGGACTGTGAACTGGCTGAAGGAGAGAAGCCAGAGAGTTGTAGTCTATGGGGCGGAGTCTAGTTGGAGGCCTGTATCTAGTGGAGTGCCTCAAGGGTCGGTACTGGGACCAGTATTATTTAATATATTCATCAACGATTTAGATGAGGGAATTGAGTGTACCATCAGCAAGTTTGCTGATGACACTAAGCTGGGAGGAGTGGCCGACACGCCAGAAGGCTGTGCTGCCATCCAGAGGGACCTGGACAGGCTGGAGAGCTGGGCGGAGAATAACTTGATGAAATATAACAAGGGAAAGTGTAGAGTCCTGCATCTGGGCAGGAACAACCCCAGGTTCTAGTATAGGTTGGGGAACGACCTGTTAGAGAGCAGTGTAGGGGAGAGGGACCTGGAGGTCCTAGTGGACCACAGGATGACCATAAGCCAACACTGTGCACTTGTGGCCAAGAAGGCCAATGACATTGTGGGGTGTATTAGAAGGGGGGTGGTTAGTAGGTCGAGAGAAGTCCTCCTTCCCCTCTACTCTGCCCTGGTGAGACTGCATCTGGAATATTGTGTCCAGTTCTGGGCCCCTCAATTCAAGAAGGACAGGGACCTGCTGGAGAGAGTCCAGCACAGAGCAACTAAGATGATTAAGGGAGTGGAGCATCTCCCTTATGAGGAAAGACTGAGGGAGCTGGGTCTCTATAGTTTGGAGAAGAGGAGACTGAGGGGGAAACCTTATTAGTGTATATAAATATATAAAGGGGGAGTGTCACGAGGATGGAGCCAGGCTCTTCTCAGTGGCAAACAATGATAGGACAAGGGGAAATGGGTACAAACTGGAACACAAGAGGTTCCACTTAAACTTGAGAAGAAACTTCTCCTCAGTGAGGGTGACGGAACACTGGAACAGGCTGCCCAGGGAGGTTGTGGAGTCTCCTTCTCTGGAGACATTCACAACCTGCCTGGACACGTTCCTGTGTAACCTTATCTAGGTGTTCCGGCTCCGGCAGGGGGATTGGACTAGATGATCTTTTGAGGTCCCTTCCAATCTCTAACATACTGTGTGATACTGTGTGTGATAACCAGTCTAAACCAAACTGAATGCGAGAGAGAGGAACAAAGCTTCCCCACCTCTGGTTCCAGCTTTGGTGGCATGTGTTTGGACAGAGACACCTCAGAGAAGCATCTTTTGATCAGTCCTAATTATACACTCATGGGAAATACTCTGTATGAAAACCATGAAAGTACAGGGGGAAGCAAAGCTAAACCCTTTAATACTTCATTGCTCTCAAGCTAGCTTTCATATTTAACATTTGCTAATGGCTATAATAGGAGAAGACAGAACTTGAAGGATAAACCTCTTTAAGAGCAGCTCTTTGTGAGCAAGTACAGACATATGTAGTAATAAGAAAATATGTGAAACAAAATCTCCTTCAGTATAAGTTTCTTTGTGTTGTGACCTCTGAGGTATTTTCACATTCTAAACTAGGGATAAAATTGCATGCTTACTTTTAAAGAAATATAAGTTAGTGGAAGCATGTGTTGCATCTGCTTCCCCATCCTGTAGGCCAAGCTAACAGTGCTAAAATAACCCTTCGATCCTGAGCATTTTTTATTCTCTGTATTTTCAGCGATCATGCATCTTTAAGAGCTGTATCTTTGAATGCAGTATACTATGAAATGAAAATTATTTCTACAGTATTCTCCAGTTGTGCTAGAAATAGTCAAAGAAATGCGTTCTTTGAAATATTAGCAACAATTATCTCAGTAAAATACATGGAAAATAGAGAGGGTTCCTGAATAACTGATGAGTTTGTGTGTGTTTTTAGGTCGTAATGCAAAAAAGTTATTTACCTTTACTCCTCCACTACCCTTTACAGACAAGAGGATAGCAAGAGGTCTGAGGAAATTCTGAGTCCATAAGGCTCAGCTCAACATCCAGAGAACCATTAGGAAAGTAATAAAATGACAAAATAATATTAATACAGGAAGCATTTACGCATATACACATAGCATCACTCATGCACAGCCAACACAGATTTGTCAAGAGTCATGTCAAATAATCTGATTTTATTCTTTGGGAGCACAGCTGGTTTAATGGATGAAAAGGAAATATATATATATATATAAAATATATATAATAGTAGGTGTGTTATTTTGGAGTAAATTTGTGGTTTTATGCTCTTCCACATAAGAATGTATAATCTAGGGAAAAGGTAACCAACCATTCCTAACATAGTGTTATCAAAATAGGAAGAGTAAATGCAAGATGTGTTGGTTTTTGCCCCAAGTGCTCATCAGTATTAGTTGCAGTAACCTGAATCATGGAATAAAAATGGTGCTTATAAGAGCTTTTTAATGACAGCGTGTTTAAAGAAGTTACGAGCACACTGAATGACAGGATCAAAATTAAAGATACTGAATAGGTTGGAGAAAGCAACAAAAAGAAATTTTATAAAAAATATAAAGTGATATCTCTAAAACCAGGACATCAAATGCACAAATACAAAATGGGGACTAATTGTCTAGGCAGTAGTGCTGCAGAAAAGAAAACACAACAAATAGGAACCCAAGGATGATGTCATAAATGACAAAGTACATCAAAGAATACTGTTAAGGGCAGAGAAGGCAATTATGTTATGCTGCTTGATCTTGATCAGGCATTGAATGTAACTCAGCCCAGTGTGATGGCAGGATGCAGGCAGGAAAATAATTCTTTCTCAAAGCAGAAAGAGCAAAAGGAAGCTTGGAAAATATAATTTGTGGGGGAACTGCATTTGGTTTATATCCCTTGCTACAACTCTTCCTTGTAGATGCTCTGATTGCGTAGCAATTTACTGAAAAAGGTGGTGAATGGGCCAAGGTATGATGAAAGGCAGGACAAGAAATAATGGCTTTAATTTGATCCAAGCGAGATTTATGTTAAATATTGGAAAAAAAAAAAACAACCCAAACATCCAGGTAGAAAAGTAATAAAAGCACTGAACCAGACCTGGTTTTGGAATCACTTTCACTGGATCAATAACACATTAGATAACATCTTTTAGGCATCTAGGTAACCTTTAGAAAGGAGGAGGTATTAAATCATCTTTTGAGATAGTATTAGTTTTATTCAACTTTCACATTTATTGAGTTGTTATTTTCCATTCTTTCCTAAAAGTAATTTTTTCTTTAATTCCCATAACCAAAATCACCAATATTTTTCCTTCCCCCCCCAACTGAAAATGACTAATGCTACTACTATTTTCACTAGAGCAATACTGTATTGCAACAAGGAGCCAGTACACTTGGCAACATTGGTTAATTCTTTATTACTCTACTACTAATTATAAACTGGAAAATGCAAATGGGTTGGCAGTATAATTAGTTCTGTGAAATCTAATAAATGCTGAAGTGCTGAAAGAGGTGGCTCAGAAATACAACCCTCAATCTGAACAAGCTCTAAGCTTTCATTTTCAAATGCAGAACAGGACCTTTTAAGAATACAGACAATAAATACGGCAACTCAAATCATTTGTTGATTAAAACCCAAATATTTGAGAAGGATTTGGCATACTGGAGAGGGGGCAGGCAGTGCAGATCCTCTGCTGCTTGAGCACAACCAGTAAAATATGTGAATACTAATGCAGCTGAAATAGTATGTCTCCTGTCTCAATTTTTCCTTTAAATTGTTATAAACATTTTAAACCCTAGAGTCTACCTTAAACTGTTGAATACAAAATCAGGAAAATTCTGGTATTTAATTTTTCTGACTTAATTCCTAAGCTATGCGTGGCTGGATGCTGAAGGAGGGATCAGCATGCCTTACACACTCACTGCTTGGTATCACAGGGAGCAGATGAGAGGATTAGATAGACTCTCAACCTAATTATTATGTCAGATTTGTGTTTTCCAGATTGGGTGCTCTTTGCCTTATCAGAGGTTTTAATGATTTACTTTTCTGATCTTTTGGTTTCTGAGACTTGTTTTAATGTTGACTGCAATGACTTGCTACAATTTCTTTGAAGACCTAAATGCCCACTTAATTGTTTAAAAAATGCAGTGAATTGTCAGAGACATTGCTATTTTCATAGTTACAAATGGTTTGCCAAAGCAGGTTCTGTATTTCTGGAGTTGTCACAGTACTGGAAAATCACACTGCAAATGTGAGTGAGAACAGTACAGCACCAAGCCTGTGCAAGCGGCTTAGCCCAGCCCTGCGGAAGTAGCGTGAAGCTGGAATTGCTGCTACCACATCCATGCAGTGCTGACTTTGGTTCATTTGGCTGCTGAGAGCAGCGTGTTTGCTTAGTCCTAAACCAGAGTGGCTGTACAGCAAGTCCACGCTGGCCTCCTTAGAGGCCAGTTTGATCTGTCAGATGAGCTTTGTGGTACAGCAATGTACACAGCTGATTTTAGAGTTAACCTTGACCAGCTGATGCTGCTAAATGCCCTAAATACTTATTGCCTGTAGTCAGTGTTTAAGACTTACATTGAGGCGGAATATTTTTTCAGTGCTAGTAAGTTTGCACAGCACCCACTGTAGTGACTTACCTCTTCAATCATCCAAAGCATTAACATTACTGTTATGCCATCTGATAAATGAATAAACAGAAAGTTTTAATTCTGTTTCATAATTAATGTTACTTAGATTTTTATAATTTTTTAAACATAGCTTACAGTGTGTTTTTGAAATGAGAATGAACCAACAATATTTTACTCAAGCTAGATATCTATATAGAATTTTCTGATGCTACACATTTTTAAAACATGCAGTAAAACTGTAGTTGGTAAAAGCAAATGATCTAATAAAATCTCTTTAAGGGAACAAACTAAAAGCACATGCTTACTTTCACTGCACATTAAATGGTGCTTTGATTTATTGCTGTTTGAAAGTATGGTACTGTGAGCTTTAGGAATAAGGATTAATTAGTTTCTTAATGTGTTGATATGCAAAATGTTCTATTTTTTATATCTCATTTCGTAGTACTGCTGCTAGTTGTTCAGGATTTTCAATTGCAAGACTCAATTATTGAAAATGCTTCCAAACTTTAGCTATTTGGTCAAAAAAATGGCTATGTAATCTGTTACTTTGCGTTGAATATTTGGAGATAGGTGCAAAACCAGCTAAGATGCTTCCTAAACTGAAGCTAAAGAAAAAGTATTTTATTTTCATCACAGCAAAAAGACTCTAGAAGAAAAAAAAAAAAAACCACAAACTTATTTGGCAAGATTATCCAAAGGGCAAATGTTAAAAAGAGATTTATGAAAACTCATCCAAGCACATCCAATTATAAATCTCTGGAAAACTGTTTGCACATTGTTAGAGTAAATTTGTTAGAGATTGCCATCATTACTTAATTAAAATTCTGCTTTTACTGGATATGCTGCCAGTCTATGCCCTACCCGTTAGCTGTATGAACACAACAGGGCTTTGCAATCAGCTGCTGCTTCCAAAAGCCATTACAGGCATGATATGTAATTATGTGGCATCCTTACTTCATCTTGGGAGTAAGTGTGTTAAATAAATGCCTTCCCTATCCCATGCTCAGATCCCCTGCCTCCCAGCACCCTGGGCATGCTGCAGAACTGTGTCATTGCTCTATAGGGCAGTGCCCTGTTATGTGCTGCAACACACCAAAAGGTAGCTGCAGATGAGTGGCTAAAAGATACTAAAAGGGAGCATCACTTGCAGATCTTTTTTATTCAGGCACTCCTGAAAATCAGCAATGAGAGAGCAACCAACGGGGAGTAACCTCAGGGACTTACAAAGAAAGGCCACCATCACAGAAATAGAAGTGAAGGACAGTGGCACATTTGGAGATGGTATGGACAGGGTAGGCTGAGACAGACAGACAAGAAGGGAACAGAAGCATGGTGGGGAGGGGACAAGATGGTGATAGCCAGTGTGGAGCATTTTGGAACAGAAAGCCTGAATTTCAAAATGCCTCTGCTGGTAAACAAATAGCTGTGAGTCCCACTGGCAAAATGAGATACTCTAGCATAGGAAAAAAAGTCACATCCCTTCTTGCAACCCTAAGATAAAGTCTGTTAGAAAGGCTTATCACAAACTAGTGCTGCAGCTGTTCTAATACAGAAAACCAGACACATTATTGCTATGCAACATGACTATTCAAACAGAAACTTCAGAGCTGGAAGGGCAGCAGAATGCTTGCCTCCTTCACCTCCTAAGCTTTGAAATTTACTTTAAAATGCAGAAGACAAAATAGTGTCATCTCCTTGTGTACCACTAACTGTACAAATATATTTCACTTGGGATAAAAGCTGATTTTTTTTAATTTCTATTTCGTGGGAAATGCTGACCTTTCAGACCTTACAGTTTTGGCAGAAATTCAAATTTCAAAATTCAATGCAATTTGTGGATACTGGTGACCTGTTCACTGAAGGCAATATGTTTGTTGTGGCTTTCATGACAGGAAGAAACAATTGATGAAAACAGCTTCCACTGGTCCATACTGCATGCACACGCTGGAGCTAGCAGCCAGCTACTATCAGCAAGCATTTCTGAAAATAAAGAAGAAAATGTGTTTGATGACGGTAGAACAAGACACTAACAAAATGAGAATGAGATTGTCTGAAGAACTGAACGCTGCATGGAGTAATTAATCAGTGCAATGAACTGCCTCAGGAGAAGCTGTTACCTGCCCTTAAGGATGTTGGCAGGATTTTTGTGTCCATAAAAACTTCTGGCCTCTCCAAAATTAAAACTGAATAGAAAGAAAAGGAAGGAGAGGATACAAAGAAGAGCTCTCCTGGAGCAAGGCTGTGAATACTTTTCTTGGCAGCAAACATAGGAAAAGTTAGTGACATAGCTAACTAATCTGTCTAGGCTTTAAATAATGTTAGCCTCAAAAGAAAAGATAAAGGGCATTTAGGCTTGTTGATGATATCAACAGGTGGTCCTTGAGAACAGTTCTCTTTTTGCTGCTTTTAGGAAAGAGGCAAAGTCTCACCTAGAGAGAGAGCACACTCATACGGCTTAACACAGGGATCCGACTTCCCGTTTTGTTTCCTTCTGTTTCACCATAGAGGTACCAAATAACAGCACAAACATTCTATACTGAGTTTCCATGGTAAGGTGCTGGCAGTGGTTGAGTGGCTGCAGGGGTGGCCTCTCTGTGGAGACACCAGGAGCTGCCCTCATGTCAGACACAGCTGGTTCCAGCTAGATTGAAAACAGATCTGCTACAGCCCAAAGCTTGGCCCATCAGCCAAACTGATGGTGCCTCTGTGATAACGTGTTTAGGAAAGCGTAAAAATCACTGTGCAGCAGCTGTGAGAGACAGGAGTGAGAAAAAACATGAGAGAAACAGCTGGCAGACACCCAGGTCAGTGCAGAAGGAGGGGAGGACACAGGCTGTCTGCTGCAGCCCATGGAGGACCATGGCAGAGCAGATCCGCACTGCAGCCTGTGGAGGACCCCAGCTAGAATGGGTGGACATACCCTGGAGGAAGCTGCAGAGCATGGAGAGCTCATGCAGGAGCAGGCCCCAGGCAGGATCTGTGGCTCTATGGGTTACATGACTCGCTGCTATGACAGGAGCCCATGCAAGAGCAGTCTGTTCACAAAGGACTGTGCCCCTTGGGAAAGGACCCATGCTGGAGCAGTTTCTGAAGAACTGCAGCCCATGAGAAAAACCTGCATTGGAGAAATTCATGAAGGATTGTATCCCATGGGAGGAACCTCACTGTGGAGGTGGGGAAAAGAGTGAGGAGGAAGGAGCAGCAGAGAGGAGCTGTTACGAACTGACCGCAGGCCCTGCTCCTCAGCTGCCTTCAATGCTTGGTGTGGGGGAGGTAGAAGAGCTGGAAAGGAGAAGTGAAGTTGAGCCTGGGAAGAAGAGGGTTTGTGGGAAGGTGAGTTTAGATTTGTCCTTGTTTCTCACTATCCTACTCTATTTTAACTGGCGATAGATTAATTTTCCCAAAATCAAGTCTGTTTTGCCCATGACAGTAGCTGGTGAATGATCGAGTGATCGTCCTGCCTTTAGCTTGACCGAAGAGCTTTTCCAACCTGTTTTCTCCCCTGCCTTGAGGAAGGGGAGTGATGGAGCACCTGGGTGCAGGTTGGGCAGCCAGCCAGTGTCAGCTCAGCATACCTACTACCAACAGATTACAGCTCCCTCTGTACATCTGAAGGCAACTTGTTTCTTCAAACCACTAGCTGTGTTCTGTGAGTGTTACAGAATGACTGTCAGCATGACTCTATTCAGTAACACATGGCAATTAGAGACACAAAAAAGACAGGAGGGTGGAAGGTATTATTTGGGAACCTTTGAGCCTCAGAGCATGAGAGGAAGGTGTGTGCACTGTTTATAATTTGTTCCACTTCAGTTGTTATTGTCATGATTTGATAAATACAAAACAGAATAGTGGGAGCAGCAAAAGAGCTCAGTGCTGAAGCAAAACCTATCACAGCTGATATGACAGGGCATTCTCCATACTATGGCTTGTTTTTCTTCTTCTGAAAGTGATCTGTTGTTCCACTAAGACAGGGAAATTAGAACGTGTCTAACCAGTTGAAGGTGAGGGACACTGTATTTAGGACATATTTCTAGCTTTTTACATGTATTATAAAACAATATTCTGTATTAGCAACTTTTGGACCAATTATGGCTATAACTCTGGATTTAGAAATTCAATATATAATTGTGTGTGTGAGTGGAAAAGACTTGGTTTTCCAAGCAGATTGAATGAACATTACGGAATTTATTCTATGATTCTATGATTTTACTTCTCCAAAGCCATTAGCAAAACAATGTGGAAGGCAATTTAGTGGGCATTGCTAGTGACCAGAATTTAAAAACAAATACCGTAAAGACAATTAAATTCCATGAGTTTATTAACTTTTTCCTTTTTTTTCTTTCTTTTTCTTTCTTTTTTTTTTTTTTTAACAGAAATTGGCTGAACTGAGTTTAGAATGGTTCCAGATCAATTTGTTCAGAATTTATTGAATGACTTCCTCCTATGAATCAACACTCACCACAGATGGTTCATGAACAGTATGTGATCCTTATATGGAGATTCTCAATTGCTATTTGGTTTACACAGGTACATTGGTATCTTCAAAGTCAGAGAACCAGAAATGAATAAAGTCTTAATGAGGATATTCACAGGATTATGAAGACTCATCAGTTTGAGTGATTTCTGAGACAACTGTTTTATTTGTCAAGATTTCTGAAAATAGTAGTGTGTGATAAAGAAAATGACCTTTGGTGAACTTATTGTGTAAACATCAAAATCTCCCAAGACTACCTGTTCACATGTTTCTAACTCTTCATTTGTTCCTGTTAAATGATATTACATAAGTTAAAATGCACAGAATATGGCATTGTTTTAAACATTATTCAAGCAGTCATCATAATCCTATTATGAGAGCTTGTGCCCAGAAACTCCTACAACATGCATCTTTGAAGGTGATGCTTTTCTGATGTATAAACATTTAAGCAAAAATAAGAACTGTTTTTAAAAGTATTTGTTTAAAAACATCTAGTCTTAGTATTTTCTTATTGTGTACTATGCATAAAAATGTTTTAATCTCAGTCTTTTATAATTCAGAAATGCTGCAGTATCCGCTGCTAAAAGCAGACACACTGATATCCTTTTGAATACAAGACCTTAACTGCATGCAAGTTAAATAAAACAAGTGGTTCTTTACCATGACCAAGGCACTTATCTTTGATTATTTGCTTTACTGAGGTGAAAATAACCATTACAGGACTGGGATGCATTCCTGACATTGTTCTTAATACAGCTGATGTAAAATGCCATACCACTGGATGTTCAATTAAAAACTGGCAAGAATGTTACATGGATCATTTACATTTTGGTGAACTTATTTTTTTCTTTTTGTTTGAAAAAAAACAAAGAAAGAGCCAAACAAAACCAAGCCAACACACATTATTTTTAAGGTGGAGCAAACACCACAAAATAACTGAGCTGATGTGAAGGCTCAGTGCCAGCATATGGAGTGGTACAGCTGCTCTCCCCTTAATTTCCCTCCTCAGCAGCACAATCCTGCCTTCCCTGTCAGAGGCTCTGGTCTTCCACTGACCCGTGAGGATGTGGCTCACTAAATCAGCAGTAACAAAAAACCTGAGTAACTTTCTGCTGGTTTTCTGTGCTGCTTTACTAAGAGGTCAGATAGCAGAGCAAGGAAGCATATCATTGAAGAATAGAAGAAAAGGCAGTAAATAGTGGTTTTCATCTTTTAGTGGCTATAAACTATTAGACAAACATATCTTATTCATCCAAGAGGAGCTCATTTTCCCCAGGTATCAAAAGAATTTTTTTAAATCATCTTTTTGTATAGTAATTGGTTATCTGCACCTGTACTGGGGACCTACTGTTAGGCAGCAAGAATCTTGCCTGTCACAGTACTGCTTTAAGGCAGTGAACATTTATTCCAGCTAACAGGGAAAAGAGATTGAACATCCCTTTCACCATTCTGGCTGACACAGTTAAAAACATTGTCCAAAGTACTGTACAGTGCACCACAGAGAAGCATGAAAAGACATTAATTTTTTCGATTAATGAGCTTGTCTGAACTGGGAATATGGGGATTAGCAGTTGTCTCCATGTGTTAAGGGAGGGACAGGCAGCAAAGTGATTCAGTTGTGCCTTAAGAACTCTAAGAAGCAGAGCTTACTTTGAAAAATGTGCTTTCTACAAAGAGAAAACTGGATATCTTCATACAAAAGTGCCTACACAAAGAATTATCTTTCTACAGTGTTCAAGGCAACAGAGTTAGGCCATTTGTAAGTCACTTAAACCATGTTGAACACTTCATTCAGGATGCCAGGTTTTCTCTTACCAAAAATCACCTCATCAGGCTACAACTGTGAACAAGTGCATTGAGCAAAACATAATGCAAATGAAAGACAAACTAGTGACTCTTGCCATATCGTCGAGTTTTCCAAAGGGTGAAGAATTCATTTGCAAAATAAATGGAAGGGGGGTTTTGCTGTGAAGATGTAAGTTTTCTGCCTTAGTTTTTTTTTTTTTTTTTTTTTCCCCCAAATCCCATTTCAAATGCAGAATGCAGCTTCTCACTTCCTAAGCAGTATTTCTTGTCAAGGACAAGTTGAACCAATTTGTCTGAGCTAAAATGCCCTTTAAGTTTCTCACCAGAATGGAAAGCACTGCTGTATAAAGCCTGCTTTAAATGTTTGGTGTTGATGTTAACAAATACCTTTTCTTGCTGCAGAATACTTCTATAGATGAAATGACTAATTTGAGGATCAGTGAGTCAGAACACTGTTAATCCAGTGCATGAACCCTGTAGTTTTATAGACTAATTTTCTGGTTGGCATATTTAAAAGTGGTACAGTGACTCAAGATGATGCAAAAACATTAGTGAAATGGCCCTAGAGTAATTCAGTGACAGCAAACAGGGGAGAAGGAAGAGTTTTGCCTGAAACCCCAGAAATTTCTGCAATCCACGTATTATTGACTGTCTCTAAAGAGTCCTGTGCCTGCATTTTCAGCAAAAGCAACTACAGTAATCTTTCAGAGTTTTAGGGAGGTTTTTGTTAAAAGAAATGGCATAAGTCTTCATAACTCCACCAAAACTGTTAAGTATGAGAAAAAATAATTAGTGAGCTAGAAGTCAATTTCTGCTCATTCTCTATTGTGTGGGGGTTAAGGAGTGATTTTGATTTTTCTTTCTGAATCTTCTAAGAAAGTCCTAAATCTTGACAATTCACAATTAGCTGAAGGCTCACTAACATTTAGGTGACCTGGAACTATCTTCTTGATGTACCTCACAAATTTTATGTATAGGAAATCTAATGGTGTCATTAAATGTTTCTGTATTTTGTAGAGGCCATTAAAATTCTTTGCAATAAAACATTTGTGAAAAATACAGATATTTTACTGGTGGGTTTGATAATTAATAGAACTGTAGCTAGCTATTTGGAAGTAAAATGGTAAATCCAGAAAGTACTTAAAAGGATGAAATTATATGTTGTGTTCCCAGATTATACTTTACAGGGGTGTCATACATGTTCAAATTCTTTTAATGGTTCCTTCAGTATTGCCTTGAGGAATGGTTCTTGATGTCCTACTGTGGAACTCAGGGCATCTGGATGGCAGCTGAATGTTTCTTTATGCAGCATTTGATTCTATAGATCTTACTTTGCATAGTTCTTGCTTGTGCAAAGATTGTCACAGCTGATACAAAAATAATTTTCTATGTAAATAGTACATACAGTAATGGGGGCTGTAAGAGCATTCCCTTAGCTTGCATGAGTTCACTCTAGGCAGTAATACAAATATTGGCTTAACATAACACAGTGAGATGCCAATAAGAGCAAGTAAATAGGTCTGCATTTGGTATATCTCTAAGTCTGCTTTTAACATCTCCTTTAAAAAGAACAGAAGACACTGTAATTACCCTGAAAAGCTTTTTGTAAATACCTGCTTTTCTAAGTCTTTTCACTGTCTGAAACAGAACTGGCCTTGTCTCAGAACAGCTAATGACATCGGTTCCCTCTTTCTCATTTCTAAGCCTGTGATGTATAATTTTCCTGTTCATGTAGTAACTAACATTAAGAAAAACCTTAAATAATTGCCCTTTCAAAATATTGCCCTCTCATACAAGAGAAGGCTTCATTCTTCTTGTATAGCTTTTTCTGTATCCTCATCCTGCTTTTGACAACCCTTGTTCAATACAGAGAGGAAGAGAACACTGTGACAACTGTGAATAACTGTAATGAAGCTTGAAAAATTATGTGTTTTTTCTCAGAGGTAAGTTTTTTGGGTTTGTAATAAGAAAATGTCTTCATGCTGCATAAGTAAAAACGGTGAGGCAGGTAAGCTCAGGGATAAGAACCTCTGACTGGCAGCCCCAGACCTTTCTTACATAATCCAAGGCCTAAGAAAAGCAGGTGGGTTGGGCTCCCGTGGCTACTGGGTTGCACTGACATCATGGATATTAATGATGCACACTGAAAAAACTACGCTTGGCTCATGTCAAATTCCAGCAAACCCCATATGTCACACACTTGTCAAGCAGGAATTGTGAAGGAAGAGTCTCAAATTAAATTAAATATGTTTTAATTAAATTAAAACAACATGCAAAATAATATTGCATAAATCTGCCCTCTGAAGTAGGAATACTGAATGAGCTGGTAAATGGTCTAAAGAAACATAGCGATGCTATTCTTTCTGCAGCAGTTACTCCATTTATTCTTGAAATATTGTTTTGCCTTCTTATTCATTAGTGCATCAAAGCAGGCATTTTTTCAAAACATTGATTTGTCTTTTTTCCCCTTTTAACTGGCAGTGAAGAGAAGCATGTCAGTATCACAAGCCACATTAAAATTTGAACAGGGAGCCTTTTTACAGAAATGCCAAAAAGTGCTTAATTTAAAATGCAGAACATATGAGATCTCAAACCACTGAAAAAAAGGACACAGAAACAGTACACTTACTGAAGTAGCTTCTCTAACTTTCTGATCAATGGAAGGCATTGCTGAAGTCTCTGGGTGTTTTTATGAAGACTTCCACCAAGTGACAGCTCAAAACCTTGAGCAGGAAGAGTTAGTAAAAGGCACACTTCCTCTCTTCATTAAGGCTGCAATGATACTTCTGGAAAATAGCCCAGGGAGTGCTCCACTGGTGATGAGAACCTGCATATCTCAGCTTCTCTTGCAAAGCTTTCTCTTTAGATTTTGTTCTCCATTTCTGCTCCCAGCACTGGTGTTGCTTATGAGCGAAATGTAAATAGCTATCCCACAGCAGCTCTCGCTATTAACTGCTATGGGTGTTTACTGAAAAATCTTTCTATTTCACACCACATTATTTCTTGCTCAAAACCTTTTGGTTTAGCAAATTGCATTGATAACCTAGTTTTCTGATCTTTACTGGCAGATTAGATTAAGGTGAGGAGAAATAAAAGCTTGCAGAGCACCCCATAATGCTGCATGCAATGAAAGCAAGCTAGTCTTTGTTCATTAATGTTATTGAACTGAACTCTGTGTAATTTGTGCAAGTTCTTCACATCTGGAAGATGTGGCTGTGTGAACCAGGATATCAGCAAATGTTTAAGCTCCTTGATACCTGGTGCATATCCACAGAAGAAAATTGACTGGAAAACCGTTGTCCCAGAGTTGCCATAGCACTCTGGAAAAGGGCCATGACTACTGCAAGTCATTCCTAATAATGCAGCCTGGAACCACAGTTGGGTAATTATTTACAGTGATGCAAGTGTTACTGATGGAGGTTGAAGTCACCAAAGAAATAATAGCAAGAATGCTTTACTTTGTTTTAAACAGGCCACAGATTTCTGTAATCCTGATTTATAAAGCTTTGGGTTCATGTGGTTTGCTACAGATCACAAAGGGTGTTTAATAAATACAGATCGGCATGGGGCAGCGCTACCAAAATACTTACAGTCTGTAGGAGCAGCTGCTCTCTATCTCAGCACAACACAAGGGCTGTGCAGTTTCTCATAAATTCTCTTTGTACTTGGGTATCCTGGTTGGTAACGCTGCATCTGAGCTCTCAGGCTCTTCTGCAAATGGGTATTAGCCAGTCCTTTCACCAGTCCCCAACAAACACCACTTAGAAGATGAAACTTTAAAAAAACAGTTAATCCTGAAGCTGTTGTTTTAATACTTAATATTAAATCATGCCTTACATAATATATTCACCTGTGTATTCTGTTTTTTGGTAATGATTCACACTGTTATAGAGACCAGTGGGTTATTCTGGTAATCACATGCAAACAACGTACCCAAGCATTTCATTTCAAGTAGATACCTTCAATAGCTTTTACTGAACAAGTCAAAGCATGATGTTGATGAGTATAACATGTAGCAAACTCAAATTAGCCTTCAAAGGAGTTGTATTTATATACTAACCAAGTTTACATTGTACCTCCTAAGTATGAACTTCCAGCATGAGCATCGTTTGGAATACTATAAGCACTATAGTTTCTTTAAAAATACAACTCTAGGGATCTGAAGGTAACAAGTAATGTCACATTGTTATTGTGCATGGAATGCAAGTTTAGTGCTAACATTTTACCTGTGGAAGGTGAGCAGATTTTGGTTGCATGCATCAGAATTTTTTGACAGTGATAAAATTAAATCAATTTTAAAGTCAGTTACAGCTGTGAAACAGAAGAGCTCTTAAGTATGCTCATGTGGTCTCCCTCTGTTTGCTGCACCAGTTTCAAAACCATATTTTAACATGTTAGGAAAGATACATAAGTGCTAAATTAGTTTCCTTATCTTTATTACATGCCTATGTGAGCTCTTCAGGTGCTTGTGAATGCCTATGAGGGTAAATGGATCATTCCATTCATCTGGATGAATGAAGATGCTGGTTTGTTTGGTTACATCTGAAATTTGGAATGTTTTATAATACTTGTAGCTGATAAATCTAGCTTACTTGAACCATTAAAAGCTTAAGAAGCAGCATATATAGCTGTGGGGAGAGCAGCTATGACAAGTAAGACAAGCTACATTCATAGGGGGCCCCCACCATAAGAAGGAAAGATGGATGTGGAGCTGCTGGAGCGAGTCCAGAGGAAAGCCATGAAGATGATCAGAGGGCTGGAGCATCCTTCCTATGAAGACAGGCTGAGAGAGGTGGGCTTGTCCAGCCTAGAAAAGGCTCCAGGGAGACCTTAGAGCAGCTAAAGGGGGCCTATAAGAAATCTGGAGAGGGATTTTTCACAAGGACAGGTAGGGATAGGACCAGGGGGAATGGCTTTAAACTGAAAGAAAGTAGATTTAGATTAGATATTAGGAAGAAATTCTTCACTGTGAGGGTGGTGAGATGAAGGCACAGGTTTCCCAGAGCAGCTGTGGCTGCCCCACCACTGTAAGTGTTCTAAGGCCAGGTTGGACGGGGCTTTGAACAACCTGATCCAGTGACCATAAGAATTAGATGGTCTTTAAGGTCCCTCACAACCCAAATCAGTCTGATTCTGAAAGCGCCTTTTATTATACACTTCTATACTCTTTCACCGTTCAGATGCTTCCCTCACCCAGTGCACAGGACACAGCTACTAGTTACCAAAGGTTGAAAAGTTGTAAAGCTGTAAATACCTTTCTACCCGCTTTCAAGAGCCTTCTGAGAAATCACCGAGTCGCCTCCAGAGCTGCTACCTCCCAGCAAATAAAAACGAGGAGGCGACGATAACCAGCAGGGTTGCGCTCTCGCCGCAGGGTGCGCACCCTTCCCCAGCCCTATCGGGAGGGCAGACTCACTTCTCCCCACAGCGGGGATCCCAGGCGGGTAGCCCCTCGCCCCGGTGCGCCCAGAGGAGCGGAGAGAGCCTCCGCTAGGTTCCGCTCCGCTGGTGACTCCGCCCCACTTTCCGCACAGCGGGACGGCGGCGGCGTTCTTAGCTCCCGTCCCGCATCCCCAGCCCCGGCCGTTTCTCGCCTGCGAGAGGCGCTGGGGAGCGGCGGCAAGGCTTGCCCAGCAGCATCCGGAGAGGTACGGGGAACGCTCCGGGAAGGGAAAGGAAGGGAAGGGAAGGGGAGAAAAGGGAAGGGGAGAAAAGGGAAGGGGAGAAAGAGCCACCACTGGGCGCTTCTCGTCCTGCTCGGGCGCAGTGGCAGCCCTTGGTCTGCGGGCGGGGAGCGGGTTGAGGCTGGGTGCCGTAGGGCTACACCTGCAGGCGTTAGGACGAGTCAGCCTGTACACACGTTCTGCTGTGTGTGTGCCTGCTCTCTGTCTGAGTCAGGAGCTGAGCCTCGCGGCAGCGAGAGCGGGACGTCGCCTCCTTGCTCTGCCGAGCTGCGGGGTTGACATCAGCAGCCCTCAGCCGCCGCGGCGGCGATGCAGCTGCTTGTGCGTGGTTTTCCTTTCCTGACGAGGTTCCTGGTAAGTCTCTCTTTCTTACAGGGTTTTCTTCCAGCATCTCCTCCCGGACTCGAGGGGGAGCAGGTAGCGCAGTCCCAGTGCAGAGCGAAAACCGCTACGGCGCTGGGCTTGTCCCGCCGGAGGGGCTGTGCTAGCCCGGGTCTGCCCCCCATCCCCCGAGAGGTGCTTCGGCCTCGATAACCTGGCGGGAGGTGCTGGCATGTTTGATTGGGTTTTATTTTTTTAAATGCTTTTTTTTACCCTACTTTACTCTGAAATTTGAAGGTGGTGGATCCTGCCCGTCAGTGATGCCTCCTGTGGTCACTGTGCGGTGGAAGGGATGCTAAGGACGGGTGCTAAACTGTCCGTCTCTGAAGAGGTGAGTGGCTCTGTGGTGCTCCAGTGAACATCAGCTCTTATTGTATGCTGCCTTAATATTTTTCTTCCGTGTTTTTGCTTTAAAAAATATAGACTACTTGTTACTACATGCAATAATGACTAACATTTCAGTATATGACTATACAAAGAAGCAAATGATGGAGACTGAGAACCGCTCATATAGTTTTAATTACTAGGTAGTTACTGAAGTGCAGCTAGCCAATATGCATTTCAACATACCAAGCGTGGAGTTACAGCACAGGGGAACAGTTAGTTGGGGATTCTGCACCCCAGAGTTACTGATTTTCGGAAAGCCTTGATGGAGGTGAGGGGTGATGAGCAGTTATAGAGGGAGTAGCCCTTTATGTCACTGTGAGAAGATAGAGGAGCAGGTGGGGAGATTACCTATGAGGTGCACAAGTGTTACTGTTTTGGTGTATGAGCTTCAGGTGGGAGATTTGTGTGTGTGGGTGCAGTCCACTGCAGTATGTAAAACATTTAAG
Organism: Neopsephotus bourkii; assembly: GCF_033783945.1. Lineage (NCBI taxonomy): Eukaryota > Metazoa > Chordata > Aves > Psittaciformes > Psittacidae > Neopsephotus > Neopsephotus bourkii. The sequence goes on from NW_026902237.1 coordinate 524,584, forward strand.
TGCCCCTTGCTGTGAAGCCACTCAGAGCATATAGTCTTGAGCAGATCTAAAATCAAGAAGTGGTTGCATCATTGCCTAGAAATATCAAGGTGAGCAATGGGTCTTTTGCTCAAGAGAGAAAAGTTTTAGCAACATGCAGTGTTGGAAATTTGTAGTTGGACATCCTGAGACTAGAGGGTGCCATTTTTTAGAATAACATTAACTCATTAGGCTAATAAGTTCTTAAAGTTTTTCATCATTCAAAAACTTTTTTTCTTTTTTCTTTTTTTTTTTTTCCTAAAGACAAGACTATTTTTAACAGGACTTAGTATGGGGAAATCTTATGGGCTATAGGTAAGGGAGGCTGAAACAGGTGTTCACAATGAAACCTGATTGTGTCTATTAGGTGTATAATTAGGAAAGCTGTGTCGTCTCTGAGAGTTCACTTTCTATATATTCTTTCTATCTCTTTACTCCCCTAAATTTCTTGATGAAAAAGGCTGTGTAATATTGAGAGCAATGTTGAGGAGAAGAACTTGGGGCCTTTGTAGATGAGAATTTCAACATGAGCCAGCAGTGTGCACTTGTAGCCTAGAAAGCCAAACGTATCCTGGGCTGCATCAAAATCAGCATGACCGGCAAGTCGAAGGAGGTGATCCTGCCCCTATATTCCTCTCTTGTTAGACTCCACCTGCAGTACTATGTTCAGCTCTGAGCTCCCAAACATGAGGCACATGAGCATTGGAGTGAGTCCAGAGGAGAACCACAAAGATAATCAGAGGCCTGGAGCACCTCTCCTATAAAGACAGGCTGAGAGAGCTGGGCTTGTTCAGCCTGGAGAACAGAAGGCTCTGGGGGGACCTTACAGCACCCTCCCAGTGCCTAAAGGAGGCCTACAAGAAATCTGGAGAGAGGCTTTTATGAAGGCAGGTAGTTCCAGGACAGGGGGGAAATGGCTTTAAACTGAAAGAGGGGGATCTAGATCATATATAAGGAAGAAATTCTTCACTATCAGAGTGGTGAGGCACTGGCACAGGTTGCTCAGAGAAGCTGTGGCTGCCCTATCCCTGTAAGTGTTCCAAGGCCAGGTTGTATGGAGCTTTGAGCAACCTGGCGTATGGGAAGGTGTCCCTGCCCATGGCATGGGGATTGGAACTACGAGATCTTTAAGGTTTCTTTCAGCCCAGACTGTTCTATGATATGAATAGTTAGCTTTTGTCTATGTGTTTTTATGTCTGTCTCTAATACAAATAATTCCCCAAATACCATTAGATCTGGGAGTCTCTCTACTTCTGTTTTGCATCTAAGTGATTTTAATGAAGATCTGGAAGGTGAGAGTTGCGATGAGGGCTACTATTCATAGATCTGTGTAAGGTCTGAGGAATGTGATTTGTAAGACTGGCGGTATGGGTATGGTTTCCAGTGTGTTTAAACATTTGAAGCGATTTAACATGTTAACATTTCTAAGCTGTCTTCAGCACTACGTTTGCCCTTGAAAAATACTTCTTAGCATGAATTCACGGTAGTTGAAACCTTACATTCTTTTGAGATGGAGAAGTGCTTATTTAACCAAAGTTCATTGTGAATTTTGGATTCTAGCTGTGTTTTTTAGAGTGGAAGACCAGTAAGTATGAAGTATCTCATTAAACAGTTTTCAGTGTGATGTTACAGTTGTTTGCCAATTTATAAAACATATTCTTATTACATAATGTTCTCTAAATCTCCTTTTCAAGAGAGACTAAACCTGATTATTAACTACTGTCTGTTAGTAAAACATTTGGTCTTGCAGGGTAGGAGGGAGGGAGGAAGGAAATCCATTTGATAAAGTGACAGCTGAAGATAGCTGCAGTGCAGGATTACTCTGTGACTGAGCACTTTGTTTCCCAGATACTTGTTGCTCTTGCCTTGCCTAATTTACTCTGCCTTCCAATCAAACTTCCTTCATACCAGGGATGAGTGTGCTGGTGTGTTGTCCTAGAACCTGGAAACTTAGGAAAGCAGACTAGGTAGGAACAGCTGGAAGAGCAGACCTGGAGGAACAGTGTGGGTTTGAGTTTGAGTCCACGGGTAAGTGGTTTATTTGTGGTAGGCACATGAAGCTGATATGTGCATATTTCTTTTTGGATCTTTAGACTAGTTTTTCTCATCTACTTGTATAGAAGGACCATATAAACATATATACACAATGTATACCAGTGAACATAACATATATACAGCATACACCAGTGACGCTTTCTGCCTTCTTCCTGTTTCAAACAGCCTGGCTCTGCTGTAAAAAAAAAACAAAAAAAAAACCAAACACACAACCAAAAAACCAAAACCCTCAAAAAAAAACCAACCCCAAACAAAAAAAAAAACAAACCCCAAACCACAAAAACCCACGTTTTTAAGCTTGGATCTTGGTCTGGGTGTGATTGAGTGGCCCCATTCTGTGTGGCTTTCTGTATCCTGAGGCACAGCTCCAGAGCAGTCAGTTGCTTGGGAACTGAATTAGTCTGTTTTTTTTATGTTTACCTCAGCCTGCACTGGAATTTCTTCATAATTCGATTACCCTAATCTGTACCTTTTTATTTGCACTGTAACTTTTCCCTTGGTATGCTTTTTGTATGGCTTAGAAGCATAAATGGATTTCATTCAGAAATGAAACAAAATTCAGTCGTGGTTTGTACTATGTTCCGCAAATGAGTATTAACAATTTCTTTAAATGAGCATTTTATTTACTTGAGACAGTTATTCTGTGTCTTCACTTCAGTGCGTCTTGTTGTTGACATACAAATTCTCTTTCAGTAGCTCTGGTTTGGTTCCAGATGAATTTATCATTGCTTTGTTTGTGAGGTACTATCCCTCACCACAGCCACTTCATGTGAGAAAGACTCTGCTTTTAGGTGTGATTGCATTATGTGTTGGGATAACTTGTAGTCTAAAGGGAGCTGAATTTATGAATGTCTCTCCAATGGGTCTCTGGATTAGACCGTTTGGATTAATACCTTTTACCTGTACAGCCCAGCAAGCTGTGGAAGTAACAGTGTGTCAGCAGATAGGCGGAAAACATGTCCACAGCATAATGTCCGCACGTTTTTCTATAACACATTACAGCGATGGGGACAGTGCAGGAATTGTATTACAGCAGCAATGCATTTACAGGGGTTGAAAAGGAGAGTGAAACTTGAAGGAAATATGGTTTGTTTGTTTTGGTTTTTTTATATGTATGGTATGGAACTTGTGGAGTACTTCTGAATACTGTGGAAGCAAATGTTCATGACCACAGGAAGGTTATTTCTAAGGATTCTGCTATTAGACAGACTTCTTGGAGAAAGCACTGTTTAAAAGCAAGCCATTTGTCATTTGGAGATGGTATTTTTCATTTTATGTTACTGCATGGCACAGCTGGTGGCTTTTTGATCAGTTGTATATAAGTTGAATCTGAGCTTGTCGCTTTACTTCTGGAGACATTGCAGAACTGTAGAAAAGGTCAGGGTTGGGAGTTGTACTTAATATTGTTCCTAAAAACCTCATTCCTTTTCCTGAACCTTTACACAAAATCTATACTGCCTGATGGATTGGGGAAGACAAAAATGGAGGAAATGAGGAACTAAATTCCCATTCTCTCAATATTAAACCTGCTTAAGATAATAAATAGGCTAATGATGACAAGAATGACAGGTGTTTATACACACGTGACTTAAGAAGACTAAGAGAAACATGTCAAACATTCAATTAAATAGTGATACTATGTAGTAATTAGCATCATTCACTATAGGGATTAGGGCAGCAATAGTACTAACCAAATTGAGAGAGTTGGGGTTGTTCAGCATAGAGAAGACTCTGGGGAGACCTTATTGCAGCCTTTTGGTTCTTAAAAGGAGTCTATAAGAAAGATGGGGAGAAACATTTTAGCAGGCCCTGTTAAGATAGGATGAGGGGTAATGGTTTTAAACTAAGAGAGGGGTGATTCAGGCTGTATGTGAGGAAGAAATTTTTTAGTGAGGGTGGTAAAACACTGGCACAGGTTGCCCAGAGAGGTGGTAGATGCATCATCACTGGAGACATTAAAGGCCAGGCTGGATATGGTTCTCAGCAACCTGATCTGGCTGAAGATGTCCCTGCTCATTGCAGGGGGTTGAACTAGATGACATTTGAAGGTTCCTTCCAACCCAAACTGTTCTATGATTCTGGAGCATGTTAACATGGACAGGCAAGAACATGAGAGTTATGTTGGGAATGGGGAAGTTTCATCTTATGTAAAGTAATTCGGAAGACTGGAATATGAAGAAAGTAAGTATTGTTGAAACACAGATTCGAAACATATTTGGGTTTTACACTGGAGATTCATAGTAAAAAATTGCAGTATGGCTGCCTGCAGTGAAATGTTGCATTGCGTAAGGTACTTTTCCTAACTGGTTTTTCTACAGCAGCTGTTGTTTCTGTATCATTTTTCACAGTTGCCAGCTATAAAACAGCTGCTTTGACTTTTGTCATACTCTGGAGTTAAAATACAAATATATATTTCTTTCTGGGAGTATTTCTATCCCTTTGCTCTGCAGGTACATTTTAAGTAGACGTAGGGAAAGTCTAATTCCCTTAAGTAAGGAAAATACCTATTAACTGTTGGCATCTTTATCCAGATTAGAGCCTTCTTCATTGCTATTACCAATGCTACGTTTTAGGGGAAGCAGAATAATGAAGCTGTAGCTAAGTTTTTAATGGGACTGTTGTTTTTGACCCTCTCTAATTTTAGAACCCTCACTGTCAGAACAATATGGATAAGCAGGATGTAGTTAGGAGAAGAAAAACAATGTACTGGAGCATAATGATTTATTAGTTAAGACTGAAAACTATTAAGGGAGAAAGCTGTACCTCCTTGTTGTTTTTTTTCCTGTTTCTTCTGTGAAATGATTATGGCAGCAAAGAAAGGTGGAGAAGTATGAGTAACCTGTGTAAACACAAGTGTCATCTGGCTGGTGCTGGTGTGAGTAAGGAGTGTTCTGAAAGATGGGTGTGAGGAATTCTGCATGCCATAGTGCTGCTGGTATGTTTGTAAGCCATGTGCTTTCATTAGCATACGCTTGTCTGCCTTTGGCCTCTCTAAGTGCAGGATTTGATTAGAGGCCAGTTAGATGAATTTAGCTATGTATTCTCCCAGTATATGGGCCATCAGCATTTCACACTAGAAATAATATTCCTTTGGATTTTCCCAAATGTCTTTAGGCAGGGGTTTGTTCTGGTTATAATTGTGAGAATCTTTAAGGAAGCTGTGTAAACAATATCATCAATGAATAGGTACAAGTCCCTCTGGATCAAACTTTTTCTTAAGATACTTATTTTTATGGGACAATCTCTGGTTTGGCAGGAATTTGTAGTTTTCCCTGAAATCACTTTGAACCATGATCTTGCTGATGAAATTTCATTTCTATTGTGGAAGAGAGCAAATGTCAAAATAATCTGTGGGACATGATTTTTTAAAGTGCACATTCTCAATTAATTGTTAAAATAATCAATTTAATATTGTTTATATCCAAATTAGTCAGAAGGGAGCTCATAATTTCAATTTTGTATGAACATTTTAATATTCGTTTGCCACACCATTTTTCCAAATATGAGAAGACTGTGTTTGGAAATAAAAGAAATTAAGCATTCAGCTTCAGGCTTAGCAAAGGGCATGAGCCATTGATACCTGCAAAAGCCTTCTTACTAGTTTTGATGATGGCCACAGGTGTTTCTAGTGTATTTTTTCAGAGTAAACTTTGGTTTTGAGGAAAACCAGGGAAAATGAATGTTCTAAAGGATTTGAGTTCACTCTCAATATTCTTCAGCTTCCAGTGAGATTACAGATGGTTTTAGTTGACCTGGACAATGCCAACCCATTGCCCATGCACACGCCTGGATGGAATCATGCTTATGCTTTGTACAGTGTTCCAGCAAGAGTGTCTTTCTTGGGTGAGAAGAGGAAACTTAGTTACAGTCCACCTGCCTGTGTGAATCTAGTAGTAAAACTTGTGAATCGGTCACAAGGTAGTGTTTTTTAAGTTCATCACTTTTCAGAATGAAGTTAAGCCTTGGGCTTATTTAGAAACATTTGGTGCTTTTACAGGTCTGGTTCAAAGGTATTGGTGTAGCACTGTTTCATGAACAGTTTGCCACCTTCTGAAGATTGCTCTTTCTCTCTGTTGGCTCTGATGAGCTTAATGTACATCAGTGTGATTTCTAGAGACAGATTAATTTCATTAATTTTAAGCATACTGTGGATCAATTCAGACTCGCTACATCCATGCAAAATACATAGCAATAGCACAAGTAATGCTTTATTAACCTGGTCTTTCTTCCTTTAATTGAAAAAGTAATGTTAGAGAAGCAGTAACTGTTTCTTAACCTTAAATCTGGGCAGTGTCATACCTCATTTGGTACCAAAACCACAGCCATCAGGCAATATAGCATAGGTTGCAGGTTTGTCTGGGGAGCGTGTGTGTTAACTTATATCTCTATTAGGCAAACAGCTGATCTTAAATTTGAACCCTGATAATTAAAAATAGAGAGAACTTTACACAGTCTGTTTATGGTGGAGCAGTTTAGTATAAGTACTGTGGGTTTTATGGCCCCATACTCAAAAGCCGGAAGAAATCAAGGTCTTATCTGATACTCTGTCTTCTGATGTGATACAGTCCTTCCAAGTCTGCTCCAAACTAGACAATATCTGATGTATAAACTTCCACTTTTTTGAAACTGCCTTTATTTTTGAAATTTAAAAAAAAAAAAAGTTAATGATGTGGTAACCAGTCTGATGTTTTCCACTGTGATGTTCCAGGAGGAGAGGAATGGCAAGAGGAACACAATAACTGCCCTGTTTATTGCCTGGAATAGAGTTACTTTTCTTCCTAGAAGCTGGTACAATGCTGTGTTTTTTTAATTTAGTGTGAGAATAGGTTTGGTAGCACACCAGTGTTTTAGTTGTCGCTAAGTAGTGTTTACTCTAAATCAAGGACTTTTCAGTCTCTCATGCTCTGCCAGTGAAGAGGGGCACAGGAACACAGGAGGCTGGAAGGAAGCACAGACAGGACAGCTGACCTGAACTAGCCACAGCATGTAATGCTCAGTATAGAAACTGAGGGGAGTTGGCTGGGAGCTGCTGATCACTGCCTGGGGACAGGCTGGGCATCAATCAGTGGTTGTGAGCAATTGCATTGTGTACCACTTAGGTTCTGGGGTTTTATTCCTCTCTCTCTTTTTTTGTTTTTTAAATAATTATTTTGTTATCTCCCTGTTCATTTCTGCTGTTATTAGTTTTTACCTTATTTCAGTTATTAAGCTGCTCTTATCTCAACCCCCAAGTTTCGACCTTTTCCAGTTATCTTCCCTATCCCACTGGGGTAGGCAGTGGGGAGTGGGCAGGTGGCTATGTGGTACTTAGTTACCAGCTGGGGTTAAACCAGGGCAATAATGTTTCACCACGTGGTAGCCTCGTGTAACTGGGGATGTGACATTGTTTTGTTAATGGGGAATTCAAATTACAAAAGTAACTGGTGTTAATGCAGGGATCACTAACTGGAGTGGAGCTGTTTGTATTACTGTTGTCACTGGTTTTACAGCAGAAATGCTTTTCACTTGGGGAAGTGTAAGCTGAAGGCAGAGGAAAAATGACAGAGTGGTTTTCCTCTTTTGGGTTCAGAGTTCTGTGTCCCTCCTGTTACTTCATTGTATTAGGTGAAAATGCAGTGACGGTCAGCAGAGAACACGCTGGGGTCTATTGCGTGACCTCAGGCGGCTGAATCATATCACTTTGACTTCGGAGGGGGAAAACAAGCATGAAATGGGTCAAGACATAAGACAATCAGAAGTTCAACATCAGAGTTTAACTGTAGCCTTTATAGTATGAAAGCTGTAGCTTTATACAAGGAAAAAATAATACATATATGTACATATGCATAGAAAACTCAAGTTGATTCACAAACAGAATTTTTTGTTAGATAACAATGCAAAGGTGTTCAGTTATGCTTGAGGATGACAATGAAGCAATGCTCAGCTATTAATGCATAAACTATGTGAGAGAAGGCTGAAAGCTTTCTTTCCATTACTGCAAATATTCTTGAGCCTTTTAGTTAGTGTAAGGTGTCTCATTGTTATCTTCCCACTTTTTTTGATTGTTTGCTGGGGAAGACCTGTAAATCATAAAGGATAAAATACAAGGCAAGTATTCTTTTTTCAGCATTGTTAACATGTTCTTGGAAAGCATTTTGGGAAGGAAAGCCCTAAAAATACATGTATGAGGTCTTAAAAGTGTTATGTTTGTGTTCCTAGGGAGAAATGATTCTGGCATCCTTTTATAGGATTGTAAAGTGCTTTCCTTTAATGTAATACTAACATGCATACCTAAATAGCAATGTTTAATTAAAAAAAGCAGCAGCAAAAGAATTATGTAATATGTCTCAATGGGCAGGAGGGAGTAAGCAGGAGGCCAGTGACAATTAGTAGTCTGTGTTTTGGGGTTTAGAAAGGGTTTCTTTTCACCTTCCACTGCATTTGTTTAGTTTCAAAGGACCTTGTATACCTAAGAAGCTTGTGGTTCATTATAAAACCTACACAGCATAGACAGAAGCTTGCTGTTTTGAAAGAATATTTTAAAACAGGAGTGGAAAATACTCCCAATATTTAAGTGTCCTCCCTGTGGTACGATATTCTTTTTTTAATGGTGTATATGGATATGGTAAAAAGAAAATGGGCTGAGTGCATGGCTCCGTAAAATCAAGGAGAGTTTCAGCTGATCAGAGTCAGCATTCAGGCAAATGTTTCTGAATTAGCCAGATGCCAGTTACTGTTATGAAATTTATGCATCCTTAAATTAAGGGACAATGACCATATTCTTTGCATTGACTATTAATACATTACAACTTTTCTGTTATTATTTAAGGAATTCCATAGTGTTGATCCACCTGACTTATTACGGCTACACCTCTGGTTAATACTTGCTGGGGTTTGAAGATGTTGGTTCATAAATACACAGCATAGTACAGCACAATTTTGGCTTTCTGCCTCTAGGTTTTGTTGCGCTGCAACGGTATGCTTTTCAGTAGTAGAGGCTGATTTCTTCAACTGAAAACCTATTATATAAGGAAATGTAAATGGAAGATCAGCATGAGACAATGTATAGAAGCAGCTGAGCAGTAATGATCATGACAGTGTCATAAGGAAATGCTGTCCAGTACTTGATGTCCAAGATTCTCTAGAAATAAATAGAAGTTTTACCGACTATGATTTTTAGCTGAAAAGGTGCCCAGTGATGCTGCCAGAGGAAGAGTATGCTGTAATGTGCCCAGGGATTGTGCTGGTTTATTGCAAATCTCTGGCTACCTGGGGAGACCTTTTTTTCCCCCTCTAACCATTGTAATAAAACATTGCATTGAAATGTTGAGTTTGAGGGGAAACTAAGAATGGAGCTTCACCAAATTGAACTCAACTGAACAATATGAAGACAATTCTTTTTCCTTCAACAAAGCTGTATCTGTTTATATTAGCAGAAGAGCTGGATCCCTGTATTTAAAGTAGTTTAAACTGGGGCCTTTGTTCTTATGAAGGATTATGCCTAGTACAATGGATAGGGGGAGTCCTTTTAGTGTCCTTCCAGACACAAATTTATATGCTTAAATTCCTGACCCACAGGGACACTCACTCATATATGCACACCCCTGTGCATCTGGAAGTCTGCTGGAGGCTGGTAGGAGAACTGAAGGCTGGTAGTTCTCAGTCTTCTATGAAAACTCAAATCATGTGAAACTGAGATTTGCATATGTTCATGGGGGCAGATTTTAATGACAAGCTTGAAAAATCAAAGTAGGCTTTCCAAGGTTTGTGGCAGTTTTGCATTGGAACAAAATCTGTATTGAATGGGTTGAAATAGGTTTTATTCTAGAGCAAGTTTGAAGAGGATGATTGTTGCAGTCACAATGGCTGAAACACAAAGAAATTAATTGCCTAAAGCTCTAACAAAACCAGATAGTTTTTCACAGTTCTAATTATTTCACTCTTAAAGTCCCTTTTCCAACCCCCCGTGTAGTAGTTCTTCACTCTTTTATTCTAGCATAGCACTAAGGACAGAGTGACTACTTCACCAAAATACTGTTACGCCTTCCCCACACTAAAAGGCTGTGAGAACATATGTGTCTGGAGACCTTGCGGAGGGGAGAAGAAGCTGTGACTGCAAAAAAAGAAGAAAGTTTATACACTTACTGAAGGAGAGCAGTCAGCCAAGCTGAAAACAGCAGAATAGCATGTAAGGCTTACAGTCATTAACCGTGATATTTTGCAATGAGATTTCATGACCTGTGCTAGTGCAGTTCTTCATGTTCACTGAAAACAAAGCTTAAGAGTAACTCACATTAGGTAAAAAAACCCAAACAAACAAAAGGTCCAATGAGGCTGGTGTTTCTGACTATGAAAGAACAGAAGGAAAGGGGCAAATACCAAATACTACTTTCATTTTCCTCCCCATGGTTCTTCATAACTAAATGGAACCAGTGCCCCATTCTTCCTCAGTTGAGTCTGGACTATGGCAATTAATAGACCTGATAGTAGTCTAAAAATGAAAGCAAGCTTTCTAAATTGTGTGAAATCTCCTGAATGGAGTTATTTCTATATTGATACTCCAGTGTATTAGTCTTAGCTTTCAGTGCCTTGCTCTCTAGACCCACCCTTCAATTAACTTTTAAACTGTTTACAGTTATTGACTTAGACAAGAAAGTAATCAAATAAATGATTTGTTTTGGTGTGTAGTGTTACTTCTTTTTGCTAAGCAAATAGTTTCAGCTATTCCAGAAACATAAATTTCATTGCTTCAGGGATGACACAGATGTTTATGGAGAAGTCTTGAAAGACCCTACCTTGTGGTAAGGGTGACAAGTAGTTGTGTTTTTTTTTCCCCTCTAACCATTGTTACAAAACAATTTTGGATGGAATTAGTTAATTCGGATGTATAACCCACCCATTTAGATGGCATGACCCACAATTCTTATAAATCAGGTTGCCCAGTATGTCTTGCACATAGGATATTTTTCATTTTGTATTGTATTTTATGGCTTTTTTTTTTTCTTTTAATTCCCCCAAATTGGCCCAAGTTTGACCCTTGGGAAATTTCTGTCTTTATGTATTTAGTAGCTCTAGCGAGTCTTTATCAAACTTGTACTTTAACAAACATTCCATGGGTGAGATCATCTCCCATCCAGCTCCATGGTGATTAGCGAGAGACAGCCTCTCCTTGATCTGCCTACAATCCCAGTAAGATGCTAGTCTGTCATGGTGAAGCAAATCATATTTTTACTCGCATGTATGCAAGGTGTCCTTGGCCCAGGCCATCTCCAAACCACTGCTTTCTCTTCTTCTGATGTGCAAGCTTGTCTGTTGTCATGTCACAGGTACACATACCTTTGCCTTCAGCCATGAGATTGATGCTTCCTATACGCTTCAGGTTGTTTGGAAGGATTGGATCTGCACAAGGAAACTATACCTGGGGACTGGGCTTCCTAGTGGTTTATGACCAGCAGAGATGTTAAGTTGTGGTGCAGCGCAGTAGGTTTTATCCTCCCCTATTATCTCATCTGCCAGGTGTGTGGTGAGCTACCCAGCCTCAGTTGTTCATTAAAGTTACCAAACGGGGGGAAAGCAATCTATTGCTGTGAAGGAGATGTAATAATAAGGGAGCCTAGGGTGGGAGTTGAATGAATCTTATAGATGAGATTTGACAGGTCTGCATCTCTGATAGTAAAATCTCCCTCCAAAAAGATTTCTGCTGTTGAGAAATTAGGTCATGGCTATAAAGAAGCAACTTAGTTCCTTTTTGTGGGAGTTCATATTGCATTTGCATTCAGGCTATATGCAGAAAATGTGATTTTTTTTTTTATTTTATTTTTTTCTAAGTGATACTGGAAGAATTGTGAGTGCATAAGCCTTGCATATGAGGCCTAACTGCAGTTTGGATTTTCATGAACATAGTGGAGTGCATTTTGGGATAACTTTTTGTACCAATGCATGTGAAACTAAAAACCATTGTTCCCTAAGGTTTTCCTTAGTGCCCATAGCCCACTGCAGAAGTGGGACATTCAAATCCTATTGTAGCAAGAAAAAAGTAAAAATATGTCACTGCCACTCTTCATGCACACCAGCCCTGCAAAGTTTTTCATTTATTTTTGCAGCTGCTTGAACTTCAGTATCTTTGTGCGCTCAGCTCTTTGGTGTACTGCTGGCAATGTTGAACTCTATAGTCGAGACGGACCATCTACTCACTTTCCACAGATTAAGCATCATTACTGTAGTGTAATCAAAGTTTAAATGTATTTGTTTTTTAGTTTAATGAATTTACTGTGTAACATAGCCAAAATATATCAAAGTTAGTTTATCATGTCTCGATTATAAAATTTGGTGCTCCAAAGTTTGGTACTTGTCATAGGAAAATACGTTGCAACCTGCACCCCTTCTCCCCTTGCTACACACCGAAGAAAGTGTCCAAGCTCTAATTTGATTCAAGGAAAGCTTAAAATTATGTTGTTGTTGTTTAGGAAAGTGGTGTTCCCTGCTTGAACACCACATATTTCCTTATGACAGGAAACCTCACTGAGGGTGTTATATGGAAAAAGCTCTGCATCCTGTGGTGTCTCTGCAAGTGTTTGAATTCACACTGTGTTTGACCTATGGACTGGCATAGCTGCACTGCAGAGTAGCATGATCAGTCAGGCTGCTAAACAGTACTGAATTCAATTAGAAAGTTCTTCCATGTGCCATTCTGTATTGTTTTGAAATGTACAGTGCTTCCATTTTTAAGAGAATATTCAGTATCACCACAGGTAGTTTGTTTATAAATTTAAGAGGTAAGGGAGTGGAGGGAGAAGGGCTGTGATTCCTAAATGTATTTGTTAAGAAGTAACTTAGAGTTTTTAGGACTCATTCTTTAAGGGAAAGAACTGCCCTTTCTAAGGGTGATCTAATGTATTATCTCAGTAAAATCTTGAAGTTTTTTGTGCAATTGATTAAAGTATTAAAGACAGTGTTGTCTCCAGATACTATTTTTAGCTAATAGTTAAATTATCCTTACAGAGAGAGTGCAGGTTGATAAAAGGGGTCAGGCTAGCCTCTGTTGCTGTTGGTGTTGGCCTGTAGATTTTGGGTTAAGTTTAAAACAGTCAAAGTAGGAAGTTCAATAATCTGTTACTAAATACAATACCTACAGATTGGAGGAGAGCATTTTATCTTTTTGATATGCTTTTAATAGCCTGGAGTGTGTTCTTTGTGAGGCTATGCTTTTTGTTCAGTAGATTGTGTGTGGCAAAGACAAAGCCATTTAATTTGTTAGTGTCTGGTTGTATTTTCTGCTTTCAAATAACAGTTTTAAACTTTATGTTATTAGCTGGATTTTACTGCTTCATCTTGTGCATTATACAGCCCTGATAACATTCACTCTAACTTAACTTTGGGGTTTTTTTTAGCTTTGCTTTTCTTTTTTATCTAAAAAAAAATCTTATAGAAAAGACAAAAAACTTATAAGAATTCCTTAATGTCTTCCAAGAAGATTTTTGTCTCACAGCTGGAAAGACCATTTAGCTTCTGGGGCTGACTTTCTTAGTGTCTCTTGATATCCTTTTGTTGGAAATGAATAGTTTTACGATAGCACTGCTGCTTTTAAACACATGTTGCAGAGAACCATTTCAGATTTTCAGTTAATTCTAGATGCTCTGTTGAATTTGAATATAGGAATGTAATCATGTTGCTTGTAACTGGTTTTCCAGTTCATCGCTTTATTCGTATCACTATCGCTTTATATTAAATAGAACTATTGCTCTACAGTTCTACAGTGAAGGGTTCTCTGTAACAAGGTGAAGTATTTTATGCTTAAGGGCCTTGACACTCAAAGGTGCTGTGAGTCCATAAATTTCTTTAAAATCATATGGAGTTGTGGATGCTTGATATACTTGAAAAATCAAGTTCTCTGTAACTGGATGGTCCAGCCACCAAGATATGTTAAATTACCAATATGTTTCCCTTCCTGTCCTGTTATTAACTTAAAGGATTTTGCTTTTCTATCTAAAACAGAAGAATACATCAAAAATACCACATAGATCAGTGTTTGTAAGGTCCATGGATACAAGTGTGCAAGTATGACAGAACAAGTGAAGTCTTCTATTAATTCTGTATTCAGTCATGAGAAAATGTGTCACAAATGAGGCATGAGATACATGCTGAATAGTGAAACTTGGAAGACATTTTGGGCAGCTGCCATGCTGTTACTTTTCCTGTGTCTTGAATGGATCAGGAGTCCTGTGGAAAATAACATTTGTGGTTGTGTAGTTTTAAGTTTTTCTCATATTGACAAATGGTAATTGACATGTTTCTAAGGTGTTACACAGTTGAAAGCCTGGTGTAGTATTAAAGGCTGTGCCTAAGACTTCATGGCTTACGGGGTTTGGTTTTGTATCTTGAAGAATCCCAGGAACAATATTCACAACAAGGCAACAATTGGCTAGGGGTTTTGTGCACACATGCAAGCTTAGTTGCTGAGAGTTAGAATAGTACTGATATTCACACGCGGTAAAGGCAGGAGTTACTATAGAACATTAACTTAGGATGATCAGAGAGTGTTTTTGTCAAGATCTGTTTTGTTTATTCTTTATTTATTCTGGTTTCTGGAAAGATTACTTTAGGGGCTTTAAATAAAAGAGGAAAAGATGTGTGAGCATGGTGATTTGCAATAATGATAAAGGAAAGGATAAACATGTAGATAGAGTCAAAATCATGCACTTTTTTAAAACTAGGGATGCCTGTTCTTCTGTCATAAAACAGCAGGTTTCCAGTTCTGACAGGTTCTTCCTCTGCAGTCTCTGAGGAGGCCCAAACTTATCAGTCCTCAGTAGTCTATAAATGGAAAAGTTTATTGGTGAGTGGTGTTTCAATATCAATGGACTGGGGTGGCAGTTTTTCCAGATTTTCTTGGAAGATAAGGTAGTCTGCCCCAGACAAGATGAATGCATGGATCCTTTTGAGAGTGCCTGCTATGCTGAAGAGCATGAGCTTTGTTCAACAACAAGATGAAATACTAGTAAATGTGGGGAAAATAACAAAACCTATCCCAAAGCTCCCTGCTCTGACTCAGTGATTGAATAGATAAATCTTATTAACCTTTCAATAGTCCCAAGCTAAAACTGTTCTTATCACTCCTATAGACTCCCTGAGGACATCTATTAAACTATAGTTGCTGTGCATGATATGTAAGGAGAAATGCTTAACCTGGGAACATTGTTTGATCTAGTGTTTTGTCATTGGAAAAAATGTAACTATTGCACTCATAAATTATTAACCAGGCTTCCACAAATGTACCCTTAGCTTCTAAAGCCTGTAGTGGTAAATTAGGATCTTGGCTTTATAGGTCAGGTTGTGGTGGGCTGATTGCTGTAGGTTAGCAAGAGGCAGCAGCAGTGGCAAGAGATACTGCTATTAGCATGTCCTGACTAAGTCCCCATCATCTCGGAGAGACGTGCTCTCCAGGTGAGGGCATGGAGCCGCCATCCCTTCCATGCCTCTACTGTGAGCACTGGACCATCCCAGAGAGGACTTGTCCCTCTCTGAAAGATATTTTGTGGACATCATACTGGAAGTATGCCTCACCTATGCTTTTCATCTCAAATCCAGGTCAATGAGTTATCTGACCTGCACGTAACGATGCATTTTGGTATTGTTTCTAGTGGCATAAACCGTATTGCAGATGCAATCATAAGGCCAAAGCACTTGCTATGCAGATTGCTGGAGTAAATCTTGGTCAAAAGGAGGCAGAAAGCTACTACAAAAAGGTCAAATTATGATTAATAACCTGTGAGTGCAGCTCTGAGAACAGTCTCCTGAATAATTTCTCTCTTGCAATTTCACCTAAAAGCTAATGTCCTATTAATACATTGCCTGTGCTCAACACTTGTTCTTCTCAAACTTTAGAAGAATATCTCTATGATGGTTAGAAAGTGTGGAAGTCCACTTCCAGGTTCTTGAACTCTTTTGCTTCTAGTGCCACTGGAATTACACATTTATGTGGAAAGAGAGAGAGAGGATTCAAGTATAGTAGCAAAGTTCATCTGAAGTGAATAGAAATGATTAAGGGTTTGCCTGTGTTGGACTAGGAGCTGCTTCTTGAGGCTTCTGTGTTCTCCTGCTGTTTGTTGAGCACCCACTGGTATTTTATTATGAAATAGCCTTGAGAGGTCAGAGCCAAAAGGATAGCTGAGAAAGCTAGTGATCCTTTTCTTACAGTTAGCATAAAGTAACATAGTATAGTATACATTAGGTAGTCTTTGTGTTTGAAAAATTCAGATTGCTAACAGAGACTGATTGAGGCCTAAGGTTTCAGAAGTTATTTCTGCAATGGAAATCTCTGTCTTCTGTCATGTCTTATAAAGTCATCTTTAGCAGTTACATCTGCTTCCTTCTAGTTCGGGGCACTTTCTATGCAGTGATCCATTGTGCAGCTTTGAACTTCACTCCTTGTGCCTGGCTGCTGCTTGCTAGCCGCTGTTGAAGACTGTGATGCCAGATCTTTGATGTTGTTTTTTATGCAAACCAGACTGAAGCCAGACAGTATGTTGAGCATTGGGAACTCCGACTTCATGTCTTTTTCTCAGGAGAGGTACACCTGAGGCACTGAATGGGCTGTGCAGAGAGGGCAAAGATCTTTAAAATGGCAAAGAAAACCATCCCACATGTTCCCTTTATATCACAAACAGTATTTTGGGGGGAATCTGCTGTTGTTCTTTGCTTGTTAAACAGTATACAAAAAAGGATTCCAATCCTGTGTATGCTGCTTGTCAGGAAGTCTGTATAGGCTTTTGCTGAGTTGCTTGTTGAATTCATTGGAGTCCTAGAAGATCAAACAGCAGCATGCAGTTTGTTTCTCACTGAACTAAGTTGTGGTCCTCAGTCACAGATAATACGCATGGCTGCTCCCTGCAGACCTTGTGTTATTGCTTTGAGCTGTCTTGTACAGACATTTATGTTACAAATCTCACTTGGGGGATCAGGGAAGAACCCACATATTCCACATATTACCTCCTCTGCCTTGCTGGAAGTGATCCTCAGCACTCTGGCAACTGATGCACAACCCAGTCTTCAAACAGACAGCAGCATGACCTGTGAAAGTGAGATCACGTTTTCTAACTAGATTTTTGTGTGTGTTGGTGTTGGGGTATTTTGTGTTTTTTTTTTTTGTTTGTTTGTTTGTTTTGTTTTGTTTGTTTGTTTTGGGGGTTTTTGTTTGTTTTTTTTTTTTTCCTGCCTGCCACAAGAATGTTGGAAACTGATATGCTACCAGATGCAGGCTTCCCAGCATGTTCATTTTGAGGTAGACACACTGGGACAAAACACTGATGCATTTCATGGCAAGATTAAAGTAACCAATTAGTGTTATTTACTGTTTGTAGAGAAAAACATTGTAGCATTGTATTTAATGAAAAACAAAACAAAGCAGTACTCCAAGCTCATCCTGCTTTGATTGTTTATATCCTCTGGTAGGCTCCTGGACAAGTGTCCTTCTGAAAAGCTCATTTTATACTGCACATGAGAAGCAGAATGCTTTTGCTCATGTGTTTTGTATGCCTGCATAAGAGGTAGTCATGCTGCATCCCCTTCACAATCAGTGGAGAGAAATGGATGCTGCTAGACAAGGATTCGTCTGACCTCTTTAAAACCTTCTCATGAAGATGAGGTGAGTCGTGCCCTAGAAATGCTTGTTACTCTTTGTTGCTTATAGATTGGTTCTGGGATGACTAGGTCAAAATAATAAAAAAAAGGGATCAAAGAGATCATAGAATAGAATCATAGGATGGTTTGAGTTGGAAGGGACCTTTAAAGGACATCTTGCTCAGCATCTCTCTCCCACCCTCACTTCCTGCCCCAGGCAGATGAATCTCCTAATCATTTTTCATATCTCTATAAAGGGAAGCCGTATAATGTATGGTTATAATCTTCCTGTTTTATCATGCATTTTCTACTCAGTGTCAGGTGAAGCTTCCTGTAATAGTGCTGCAGTACAGACCAGGTCCCCAGGCAACTTGCCCTCAGTTACACATGATGATTGCTGCTTACAGCAGCCTCAAGTCCCAGTGAACAGAAGGCAGGGTGTTTAAGGAGGATGGAGATAGGTTGTGATGAGATCATGGAGTAGCTGCTGTTGATGACCAGCAACAGAGGTGATAGTGGCTTTCAGGTGTCATGTCTATGCTAGTGCATTCCTGTCCCATGCATCTTGGTGTCAAATGCAGTCATGTCATGACATGATACATATTAATTTAACTTCTCCTAAACTTGCTGCGTTCATAATTGTAAGAAATGTTACTGGTTAGAAGGGTTAGGAAACTTACTGGCACTGCACTTGTTTCTTTTTCTAAGGGAACTCCATATCAAGAAGTGATTTGTTGCTACAAAATGCCATGCCTATACTAATGTGGGGAAAAGGTGCTGCAAAGTTTTAAAAGTAAACAGTCAATAAACTTTCTTCAGCTTGTCTTGGTTAAATTTCATAACTGTGGTTAAGTTCATAATTTATCCAGCTATCAAGCAAAATGTAGGTAAGGTGATCATTAGAACATGGCTTACAACTGTGTATGAATCTGTTCTACTCTAGGCGTCCATTCACTGCTTTTCTTCCCATTTTATCACAGAAAGTGTAGAGACACATGGAATAACCTAAATGCATTAAGGCAAGTTCAGCACTGAATGAATACTGCCTTCATATACACTGTGACTAAGCAATAAAATTGAGATGACTCAAGCCCTAAGTCATATTTTTGTGGATGATTTAACATTGCACAGATGTTATTTGCTTAACAATGGCAAAAATATTTTTCCTTCCTTCCTTCTTTCTTTGGTTTGGATCTGACTGGTTTGTTTAATGTTGCAAGGTGATACATTGAATTTTATTTCTGTACTTGGGAGGTATAATTTTTAAATACTAAGCTGGGAAAGTGAACCATGTTTACTCAACGATGAGCAAAAGAAAAGAAAAAGGTTACCACCCTGTTTTATCATTCTTCCCTTTCCTCGCATCCTTCTTGTAAGTATATTAAGTAAAGCAGTTAATATATGGAAGATTATTAGATTTGTTTATTCCAAAGCATCACCTAAGGGGTTAAATTCTCTCATTTCATTGTTTTGTAGGATCTCTAGGGAGCGTGGGCTTGTGTTCACAAGTGAATGCCGTCTGGAGTACTCACTATCACTGGTCTGTTCTGCACTTGCTTCCCTGCCTGCCTGCCTGCATGCTGCCTTTCTCCCAGCCAAGTTGTTGGAGTAGCAGACAAGTAGTTTTTCACTGTTGCATGTGGTATGTAACCCAACTGTTTGGACATCTGTGTGAGCCTAAAATTCTACAGCAAGGAAACAGAAAACATAATTTTTATTTTTATAAAAAAACCCACAACTTTCTCATATTACTTGAAGATGTTTGTAAGGGCTTAAAAACAAGCAGAATTAGACCTGTAGTGGGAGCATGGTCTAATGAATGCTTGGACTGGCAGTATTGTATTTAGTGTTAGCCCTCATTTTGTATAATCAGGCATGTTAATTTACTGCTTTTTTACTCAGTAAGGTGGAATACACCATAGGCTTAATGAGCTTTAACAGTATTGCTTTAGTGTTTAAACATGATTTTGGTTTTGAAATGTTATTACACTAGTGATAGAAACTAGATACAATTTGCAGCCATTGACTGTGGCTGGAGAAAGGTCTGCAGTCCTCTAGGTATGTGGCAGCTTTGCCAAGATATTACCAGAAAGCTGGAGTTGTGCCTGACCTAAAAAATTAACTGCTTCTGAATCCATTTGTTTTGTTTGATTAATGAATCTGAGTTTTTCTGGTTACTATGAAGTCAAACATGCTTATACCACATGACTTACAGAGAGGTATACTGAAAGAATAAGCGTTTCATTTTTTTTCTCAGCCTGTATTTGTTCCAGTGCACTGAATTAAATTTGTATGATGTATGATGTTGTTCTTTTAATGTCTTTTCAAACAATGTTTCTTTCACTCACACATGACCCTTTCTTTAATTCAATACATGAGTTGCCAGTTCATAAATTTTCCAGCTCTTATATCTAAATATCATTGAAGTTGGCTCTTAGTCAAAGAATCTGCTTACTATTTGCATTGTAATACTGACTAGAACTCTCAGTCTAATCCATGTACTGTTAACTGAGATCACATTCAACAAATTTGGTTTGGTTTTCTTGCCACTTAATTTCAGTGTCTCTAGTCACTCTTATTTACCTTGCAAACTTATTGATTTTGTACAACAAGCATTTCCTGGTGCTTCAGTACCTGCTGGTATACTTAGTTTGCTTATCTGGGTGTCTGCCCTCTGTAAACATTTCGTTGAGAAGTGAAGCTGGTTTTTCTTGCTCCTGCATATGGCATTCTGCAAGCAGTATGCTTAAGTTAAAACCGGAAGAGAGACAAGTTGGCCATTATATTCTCAACATGCTAAGCTTTACATTTATCAAAGGTTCTTGATATGAAAATAACCTTTGTATGTCTTTCTGTCATTTTATTAGTCAATGTTAGCAGTCCTTCCCTTCCTTCCCTCATCATAGGTCTGCATACACCTGTGGTCCTCAGTAACTGTGAACACGGACTATGTTTTGGTGGTTACCTAGTGATGCCATCTCAGTTTTGAATTTCATTTCAGACCCCCATGTGAATGAATTCAGGGTGACAGGATTTTTGAGTGTTAAGCAGCATGTATATGAAATGTGGCTCTTTTCCTCTGAGTGTCAAAGCTGGGTGTGTTGGATCTGGATTCAGCACGCTGTGATACGTAGTGCCAGCACTGAGTTGGGAGGTGGGAACTGTGGCCTTCTGAAGCATGTGTAAAAGACTGCAGTGCCACCAATCCTGCTCCTGCTGATTCCAGCTTGGCCTTTTGCCTCATGCAGCTTTGGTTAGAGCAGTGGCTGGTGCCTTTTCAGGAGATGATATTATTCCAGCTTCTCATGTACCAAAAGTCAATTACAATCTACCACACCATGTTGCATTTGGCTACCATTAGAAATTTCTTTACCGGTATGGAAATGCTGTTTGTACCCATCCCAGATACACCCTTGCTAGTAAATACATGTAGTGCAGACCACATTTCTCTGCTGGCAAGGAATTTACCACCAGCAGTAGGTGAAGGCTCTGGGGCTCAAGCAACGTGAAGTGATGAGGTGTTTCCCATACCACTGCAGTCAGTGCACGTGGAAAATGCTGCCTCTGCTGCTGAGTCATTAATTGTTTCACATTCTGGTTTCTGGCTAAGTAAATATAATGGCTCGGTAGTGGGAGTAATTTCTTGCATCAAGCAATTTGATAATGGTGGCATTGAAGAGAAGAGGGTAATTTCTCTCCCTTCATCTCACTTCTTTTCAGCTCTGTCTCTTGGGAGCAGGATGCTTCTCTTTCCTGATGATCTGGGGGAGATACAAGGGGAAAGCATTTTGGGGGGCAGATGAAGTTGTTGATTTGCTGAGTTTCGGAAGATACATGCGGCAGAGAGAGTAGTAGTCACTGCACCTGTGGTAAGTACAAATGTCTGTGATTGCAGTGGATTCACTGTGCTTCCTGTAGCTCTTAACTAACATCCCCCACAAAGATTATTTTGAAGGTGTTGTGCTGTATTTCTAATTGCCACACCTGCTGTGCTAGCAGTTAGCAAAAATAAACAGCACACTCTTCCCAATGTAATGCTTTTTCTCCTGTAAACGCTATTTTTTATTTTATTTTTTTTCTTTGGTTGGTTGGTTTGTAAGTAGTTTTGCCTTAATTAATTCTTTTGTCTTGGGAGGGTGACCAAACGCTCTCTGGATAGACAAAGTATCTGTACAGTGGATGCAGGTAGACTGCAAGGTAAACTGCAGTTTATTATTTATGTCTAATTTTGCTGTTATGTGTTAGTAAAAGTCTATAATTTCTACTTTATCTTCCCTCAATAGTACTTTTGGAGAGGAAGACTATTTTAGAAAACCCTTTCCACAGGGATAAGAGAAGTGAGGGAAAACACATGCCAATTAGCAGTTCTACCCCTTTTCATGAGACAAGAGAAAACAACCACATACTCAAGTGGCTCATTTCCATGCTGTCTTGTGATTGTGTCCCTTCATTCATTCCTCTTTTGTTACTGTTTCCTTTGCAAGTCCAATAGTAGATCACTGCTTTACTCTGACTAGATTAGAACTCAGCCCGCTTTTTTAGGATGCTTTTCATTTTATGATGAGTCCTAATTTGAATTTTAGCACTCCTCAAATGCTCTATTGTGTGAAATCTTCACTCAATTTAGGATGAAAACTACATTTCCTAACCAGCCTCAGGGCTGCTTAATAAAACATCAAAGGTCTGTTAAAAGGAGCACTGTCACTTTCTAAAAGCTGGCTGGCTCATTTTGTTTTTAAACGCTAGGTTGGTTCATAATTTAGCTTTTGTCAGTTAATTTATTCTGGACTCTTTTAGAGTGACAGCAAAAAACAGGGCAGGAAAGGGAAAGAGGAAATTTTCCTGTTAAATCTTAATGTGATATACAGGCCTCTCTAATCATGTGTTGTCTAAAACAGGGAAGTCTTAAGTGATAACTTGTTAAAAACAGTGTCTTGTTACTTGTTGGTCTCCTTTTCTATAGAGCAAATGTTCCTGCTGGTTTTATTATGACCAGCAGGAACTGCTTTAACAGCTGCATGTATAAAGGAAATGCCCACCACTTACCACAAAAGGTACAAGAGCTAAACCAGATGGTCTTCTGCTTGGAGGTAGGGGATGTTTAGGTGCCTCTTGTCCCAGCATGTGTCAGAACAAAAGCAGTGTTACTGGAATTTCAACACATAATTTGTTTAATCAGGCAGGAGTGAAGTAGGGTGCAGGGACAAGGGACTAGATCTGCCTCAGGTAGGGTAAAGGTAAACTGCACTATCTTCAGTCTTAAAAGATAGCCTTGCACAGGTAACATTATCTAAGAGTTGAGAAAATGTGGCTTATGCAAAGTTAACTACTGCTTGTGCTTCAGCAGGCTTGGGGTAGAGCATATCACCTAGGCAGGGGTCACAGGCGTAATGTGTTTAGAAGGAATCCTGTCTGAACAAATACAAGCTTCTCTTGAGGTATTTGCTAAGCTTCAGCTGCTAGTCAGTGTCTGGTTAGGATATCTATTATGTTGGGTAGCAGTTTCGTAGTGCAGAAGACATTCTGGAAGGTGAGATGGGTCCAAATCTTGATACAAATTACCTGGCTGCTACACATAAGTTGGGTAGCTGGTGGACAGAAAAACTGGGCTATTTCAGCATCAGCTATGTTGCTGCATCGCTGAACACAAAAATTGTATGCCAGGGTGCTTGGCGTTGTGCTGGAGACTGTGTTCCTCCATCAAAACAGTAAGGGAAATTTTGAGGATGGTAGGTTTTATGTCTTGCTAATACTGAGGATGGGATCACTTAATAGGCTGCCATCTCAGCTCCACAGGAGAATATTTTTGCTAATTCACAAAATATTTTAGCCTACATGGAGTTGGTTGAACACATAAGTAGGTAAAATTATTGATGTATTTTCTGACAGTTGCCAATCTCATTGTTATGTTATAAAATCCACAAGATTTTTGTCATAAATGTGACTGAAGGATCTATTTCAAGGTATGTTTAGTAAAAAATAAGTCAATAAACCCCATTGTGAACACTGCAAAACTTTAGTTGATTATAGTCTTTCTGTAAAAACAGATTTTACTACAAGCATCTTAAAGATGATCTTAAAATGAATGTAATTTGGGTCTATTTGGTAAACAGTATTCTGCATTATTATCTATATTGTAAAATCTAATGTAGTTTCTGTTGTCTTTGCAAACAAGACTATAATAATTTTTATTTAAGATTCACGTAGTTCACCTGAAAGCTCAGCTATCAGCATGAGATGCCAGAATTTTGTTGACTAGATCACTGTCCAGTGCATCTGCTCTGGTGTTTCTAAGCCAGTCGCATCTGGTGTAGAGGGCAGTGGCAACTCGGAGATCAGTTCAGTGTCAGGTTATGCCTGTGGGCAGTAAGAATAATTCTTCATTCTTTCCTTTGTTAACCTCTTCTTGGGTGCTTCACTCTTCATGCCTTCAAACCTGTTGCTACCACCTCTGGTGCTGGCCTATAAATCCAGCCTCTTCCCAACCTATTCCTGAGCATAGCCATGGGTTGATGTGACTGCCTGTTGATCTGTGGTTCAGAAGGATCTTCATTCATGTGGGATTTAGATCCTACCTGCTTTCTGCCTGCAGGTGTTGCCTCTGCTGCCACTGGTGCATGTTCTTTGGTTTAGGATTTATTCACTGGTGAAAGCTGTAAGAAACTTAATGGAATATTCTTTCAGCTGGTTTACATTTGGCACAGGGGTTTGTGGCACTCTCTTCAATTTTAAGTCCATCTAATCAGTCAGTTTGTGACCTTATTCCCTAACTAGTGCTTAATTCTGCCCTGAAGTCTACATATTTGACCCTATGCTCCAGGTGGCAAATGAAATAACTGGATTCCCAATTATGGTATGTCATATTAGTATTCTTGAATTTCATGTGTGCCTCCCTGTATTGAGAGGAAAAATCTTCCAGGACATCGAAGCATAGGGGGTATGCTTAGGCAAAGGGAAGTTTCATGGCTTGCAGATATTCTGGCAGGAGTAATAACCTCTTTAGAGTTTAAAGAAAAAGCTCAGAAAATATGGCCAGATGTCAAGTTAATCCTTTGAAATGATATTTCTCTTCCCTGAATTCCCAATACCAGAACATGTCTTAAAAGGTAGAGTAGTATTCTTGTCAGCCCCCTTGTTGTACCACTGTGATGGCTTTGTGCAAGAACCCTAGTTACCTGCAGTGCATCATCAGGACAATAAAGGTGCAGAGATCATTTTTACTCAGTTAAAAAATAAACGCCTGTCAGAATAATGCTGTGTGTCACCTACACTACCTCTGCAAGGAAATCTTGTGAACAGAAACTCAGTGAGCCTTGACCAGCCAAGCAACTTAGCTTATTCTCTGAGAGCTGAACTTGGGTCTGTGAATTTTATGCGAAGCCTCATGATCCGTAGTCCACTGATGTTAGGTTCTGGGGTTGAAAGTACTGTTTTCACCAGGCATTTTGCTAGGCAGTGTGAGAAAGCCAGCCTTCTTGATAGTAACAAAGTATAATTCACATCTTGGATTTCTTCATTTTGCTTTGCCAGTAATAAATACCTTTGGCCTTAAGGTATTAATAGCAATACTGTTTTCAAGAATGTAAGAATAAACGTAATGGTTGAGTCTTCTTTTTGTTTTTCTCTTGTGGGTGTTTTGGTTTCGGGGTTTGTTTGTTTTGGGGCTTTTTTTTCCTATTAATATAAATGCAAATAATCAAAGTATTTTTTTTCCAAGTGTATCTTTATTACTTGGCTTTTATATGTTTAAGATAGCAATCTAGCCAGAAGTAGTAGTCTGTGGTTTGTTTCCCAATTTTCAATTATAGTAAGCTTATAACTGGCAATCCTGACCTGTATTTCCGCCTTGCATTGACTACTTGTGTGTTTTCAGTTTGTGTGTGACTTTTCTGTACTATTTTCTTACCTGATGAGAGTGACACTGATAGTTGGATCTCTGTTGCAGAAACATTAAGATTTATATTGTGTTTTCTTATGGGGAAAAAAGAAAAAATAACTGAAAAAACCTTGTATGTAAGTTGTGTATATTTTGTGATTTTTTTAAAATTAATTTGAAATTTTTAATGATTAATTGAAACAGGTGTCATGGTTTAAGCTCAGTTGTAAATCAGCCATGCAGTCCTGGCTCACTCCCCCTCCTTTCCTCTCCCCACTCCCGGAGCGGATGGGAAGGACAATCAAAAGAATGTAACTCCCACGGGTTGAGATAAGAACACTCCAGTAACTAAGGTATAATATAAAACTACGGCTACCACCAATGATAATAATGATAAGGGAAATAACAAGGGAAGAGAATACAACCGCTCACCACCTGCTGACCAATACCCTATCCAACCCGATCCGAGCATAGATATAGCCCTTCTGGGTAACTCTCCATTTACCCCCTGGGCATGACGTGCTGTGGTATGGAATACCTCTTTGGTCAGTTTGGGTCAGGTATCCTGTCTCTGCTTCCTCCTGGCTTCCCCTCCTCCCTGGCAGAGCATGAGGCTCACAAAGTCCTTGGTCAGAGTAAACAGTACTGAGCAGCAACTAAAAACATCGGTGTGATCAGTGCTGTTCCCAGGCTGAAAGTCAAAACCACAGCACTGCACCAGCTACTAAGAAGGAGAAAAATGACTGCTACTGCTGAGCCCAGGACAACAGGTTACAAAATATCAGAAGAAATTCCCATGCTCATGTAAAACTAATAAGAGGGAAATCTCCTATGAACTTAAGTTGTGACATTTGTATCCTTTCTAATAAATAGTCAGATAACTGGGAGAATGGCGTGTTTCAAAACTCATATTCTGAAGTACCTGGTGAAAAGCAACACAAGAATCTCATCTAATGCCACTGCCAACAGTATTTGCTTCTTCAGTCATTGTTAGGAAGGGAAACTGAAGGATAATTTGTCTTATAGTTGTCTTAGACTGCGAATACTACTCCTTCAATTCTCAATGCTATTATCTTTGTCAATTCTTCCCAAACTGTCAAAAGCTAGGATGCAAGGGCTGCTTAAAAAAAAAATAAAGTCTTAAATGCTGTTTTAGTTCTTCCAGCATACATCGTATAAATCTGCATTCTTTTATGACATATGTGCGCTTATGTATGCACACATGTATTTGCTTATGTACGATGATGTGGAAGCATTTTTTTGTGTATGTATGTGTTTGTGTTTATTGTGTATGTATTATTTACATGCTTCAAAGTAAAATGTGCATCTGTACACATAGCTTGTTTTGTTTGTTTTTGTTAAGGCAAAGTGTCTCGTGTTTTTTTTTGGCATGTTATGTTTATTTACAAGAGACTGTCCTCTTGTAGCTGCCTGGATATTCTAACCAGTTAACTACAAGTTTAGCTCCAGTATGGGCTAGGATGTCTCTTCTGGTTTTGTTTGAAAGTTGTTCTCTGTTTAGAGATGGAAAAAACAACAACAAAAAACCACCAAACAAACAAAATCACCAAGGTCAAACAAAACAAACACACCTTCCCCCCACAAAACAAACAAACCAACCCAAATCAAAAACCAAGAAGACAACCCAAACAAAAACCCCCATGAAACTCAAAAAAAAAAGAAAAAAAAGAAGATACTTTTCTTACTTCTGGGTGGTTACATGTTATTAAGTCACTCCAAATTCTGGCTGTATTTACCGGAAGGGAACGGGCATTTCTAGAATGTGTCATCCAAAATTCAATGTCTGCAGTAAGTGGATAAATCACTCATTGAAAGTTCCTATTTCTCTGACTTGACTATGAATGCTGGGATGAAGGTGTATACTTCTTTTGAGGTGAGCCTTAGATCCAGTGCTGTCTTCTGAAGCCTTTCCAGTCATTAATTTTACTTCTCCCTTAATCTCAGGGAAATTAATAGAATCATTCCTTCCACCAGACCCATGCTTATTACTGTTAGGATGAAAAATATTACAAGGTGAATATAGTCATTTAAGCATATTGCAGTAGGAAGATAATTGCAGAGCCCTTATGGGAGCATAATAACTAAACATGAGCAAGTAAATAAATGACAAGATAGAAAACATGACATATAAGTAGCTCCTAAGCCAACCTGATAGTCTGCAAGCTGTTCTTTGGCAGCTTTCAAACCATTACTAGATTAAGCCTTTCTCAAATCAGACTGTGATGGTAATGTCAAAATCACCTACACCTATTTTGTTTGCTTGCTTTGCCTTTCAGGTTGTTTGAAATAAATATACCCAGCTGTTTTGTGGCTCCAAACTATGGTTATGCCAGGAAGCTGATTCTGTAGCTGTTTGTGAAAACAGGCTGAAGGCTTGCAGTGTGCCAGTGAGCAGAAGGGCATTCAATAACTAGGAAAATGACTGGCTTTCTTGGGGAAGAAACAAAGAAGAAACCTTGATTTCTTGCATAGCTGGGAGGCAAAGAAATACAATCTTGACCCCTGGTTAACTTCAGAAGCATTTTTCAAAATATCTCTTTACTGTGTGGATCTTGTAACGCTGACACAAACGTGCCTTTGGACTCGTGCAAGCAAAACGTTGGAGAAATTGACTGGACAAAGCAGTCATTGAAAGAGTGGCTGTTGAAGAACCATGACAAAGCACCTGGAGATCATCAATTTGTCATTTTTGTTGGAACATGAACGGGAAACAATATTGGGAGTTTTGAAGAGAGATGAGTATCTGAAAAAGATTGAAGATAAAAGGATAAGGTAATCCTTTCTATTACTGTTCTTAAAAATATGGGCCCTATGATAGATATTTTTGTGGTAACCAGTGGGAATTTTCTAGATGCTTCAGAAGAAGGATGAATGTTGGGAGGTGGCACAGTTAATTATAAGTGAAAGTAAAGTGTTCTAAAAAGAAAATTGCTTGCTAGTGTGGTCACCTGTAAACAAAAGATTTTGTCCATTGCTTCAAGGGAAAAGTCTAAGAAAAATCACAAGTGCAGAAATACACAACAGGGTTTTTAAATTTCAGGTTCTGTGGACTTTGCCCACTTTGGCTGAATTTCTCCACCTGTGCAAGGAAGGCTTTAGTGATGTTCTT
The DNA here is from genome assembly GCF_033783945.1 of Neopsephotus bourkii. NCBI lineage: Eukaryota > Metazoa > Chordata > Aves > Psittaciformes > Psittacidae > Neopsephotus > Neopsephotus bourkii. The sequence continues at coordinate 553,260 of NW_026902237.1, forward strand.
GATCTTTATTCCTCTGAGAGGCGCTGTATGCTTTGTGCCTTCAGAGCTGACTGTGCGAAGGGAAGCTTGGAAGGCGCACAAGGAGAAAGTAGGCATCTGCCTCTCTACAGGAGGCAATACAATATGGAGCAAATGCAAGACTTTGACCTTCTTCTTTCTGTTGCAGTACTTAAAGAATAGGTAGGAGAAGGGGCACTTCATTTTTAATTACTTGGTTTTACTTACTAATACAAAAGTAAAACTGAAAATCTCAGGTATGGATCCCAAACTCATTCAAAGGGGAAATAGAGACTCAGGGTATTAATAGAGTCCATGTGTTCTTTTCTGAGGAAAAAAAAAGTAAAAAGCAAAGTTCAGAGAACAATGTGTAGAGGCAGGCTGAGAGCTATTTTAGATGACTCAAATTGAGGTATTCCAGCTAAGTATCTGCTCTGCAAAGGTTCATATGTTTTCCTAGCGTGTTGCTGATGCTTCCTCTTGCTTCTCACTGCCCTTTTAAACTTTTATACAGTGCTGGTTGTGAGAAATAGGCTTAGCATGGATGTATGCAGCACTTGGTGAGGCTGCTGAGTGTAATGGTTGACAAAGGGAAGATTTCAAGCCTTTGCTGGTTTCTGTCTGTGTATTCCAGGGCCAGGATGCACTGTTCTTCCCTTTGATTTGCTAAAAAGAATTTTAGACATTGTGCATTGCAAAGATGTGTGTTCAGCACCTGCTGAGGCTTCTTTTGTATAAAAACTATTATTTGGAAATCCATGCAGAGTTAGCCATTGGGTTTGGAAGTCTTTCTACCTTGAGAGAGCGAAGTCTAAATGCAATGTTCCTGTTGGTGTGCAGCCCATTTAACGGGGGAAACATAGTGTTTTTCATGATTTGTCAGATGTTTTTTTTGATGATTTGTCATGTGAAGAAGAAAACAGAACACAAGAAAACAGATGGAACGCCATTTGTTCCAGACATTGTGCTCTAATTTGTAATAGGATAAGCATTTCAAAGTAAGTATTTCAGTTTTTTGAAAGCGGTGGCCTCGAAAGTATGTGATGAGCCAGTAGTCATTGATCAAAGGCATTGGTATAAATTGCAGCAGTGTTATCAGATAACTAGCTTCCCAAGGCCCCCAGAAACTTACTTTGTCTGGCACTGTCATTTCCCAATCTAAACTGGAAACTCTAGGTTTTGTGGTGGGTTTTTGTTTGTTTGTTCATTTGTTTGTTTGTTTTGGTGGTTTTGTGGTTTGTTTTGTTTGCTTTGTGTTGGTTGGTTTGCTTGCTTTGGTTGGTTTCATGGGGAGTTTTTTGTGTGGGCTTGGATTTTTTTGGTTTTTTGGTTTTGTTTTTTTTTTAATATGGTGTCTTAAAACACCTGATTTCTTTCTTTTTTTGGCACTACTGCAAGTCACTGTCAAAACCGGTTGAGTCTAAGAAGCCAAGGCACCTCTGTAGGATGTAGTTTATTAAAGTGGCAGGGGGTATTGGTTGATGTGTGTTTTGATATAAATGGAAAAGCAAAGGCTGGAAATTAAGTTAACCTGAAATATAATGCTAATTATGGTAACAGTGCAACATGATGTTTCTGCGTGCTTCTAGCCACCTATATATGAGCCAGTGGGTTATAGATTCAGAGTGTACTTGGAGAATTTTCATTAGACCATACTCTGCAAGTAATGGGGCAATGTAGTCTTATATAAAGACATCCAAGATATAGAAACGATAAAGAACTGGGTAGGTAATGGCTTCCTATGAGACTTCATATTTTTTCTTTTTGAATACAGCTTGGCAAGGATATCTTTAATCATGGCTTACAAGTATACTTCAGAGAAACATTTGTTCTCTTTGGAATTCCATTTGGTGCAATCTGTTATATATTTTATTGAAGTACATCACAGAAGAACAAGTCCCTTTGTATTTATTTTCAAAGCATTTGTCATTCTGGCAAGATGTTTACTTGTATATTGTTCTGAAAAATTTCTAGTCTGCTGCATTTTTTCTGAATCTATCTTGATTGTTTTTTTCTGTTCCTACTTGTCTTCAAAAGCCACCATAACTTGAAAGCATCTTTCTGTTTAACATGAGAGCAAAAGTGAATGTAGGAGGATGTCCTAATAATTAAATTGTTAAGAATTATCATAGAATCATAGAATGATTAGGATGGATAGGACCTTAAGATCATCTAGTTCCAAGCCCCCTGCCATGGGCAGGCACACCTCCCACTAGAACATGTTGCCCAAGTCTCTGTCTAACCTGGCCTTGAAGAGTGCAGGGGATGGAACATTCACAGCTTCCTTGGGCAGCCTTCCCGTGCCTCACCACCCCACAGTAAACATTATTTTCACTATTGCTGCTTATATTTGTGCTCTGGAATGCAGGTGGCTGTTCTTATTTTTTTTTCTGTTGTACAGACATTTCACCTGCATGCAAGAGCAACACAGAAGGCATCAAGTACTCTTTATGCGGTTTTTGATACGTCTAGTTTTGATGATACAAATAAGCAGCCTGCTTAATATTAGGGTTTATGTGAATCGTATGCGAGTGGAAATTTTCTTTGAATATTGTTTCAAAGCTGTTAGTAGTTTACTTGTACAAATAGCTACAGTGTTCTAAACGTTTCTCTACAATGCTTTTGATGTCTGTTGAATGACCATCATGATTGTTCGCAAATGCTAAGATTGAGTGAAATCGTTAAATTATATAGATTTAAAAATAGTGAACGTGACTATACTGAAGGTGAAAAAGTAGGGTTTTTTAACATGCGAGTTGCTGTGAGAAACTTTCATCCAGGTAATGCCAGAACATTCTAAACTAGATGCTTTGGACTGAAACGTGTATCTCTTCTTATTCCCCATCCTTTTATTACCTTAAACAGTTTTGTTCTTTTAAGACCCCATTTATGAAAACCCATGTTACTTTTAATGCATTGTGTTACAAATAATGAAATCAATACTAACTCAAAATAATGTATTTGCTGAAAGAAGGGGACAGGTAGGGGGTGGACCATGTGCTCAGGGTGTTTGATCTAACTGTTATTGGGTTGTTTCTGTTCCAACAGCAGCCCCACTGCATCCTCCCCCACCATGGTGTTACACAGGGAACTGGGTCTGATGGTCACAGCATTTTGCCTTTGGAGCTAGCTCTTCATCTCAATATTATTATGCTATTACAGAGCAAATATATATGGCAAACTTACTGCTAATGTACATTGCTTTCTTACCTTGACTATTTTCCTAGGCAGCATTTAAAATAGAAAGTTTCTTACCTTATGAATCAAAGCTGTCAATACCAGGCTTTTAGAAGAGACCAGCCTAATAATTGCTGAACTGATAAAATGAGAAGCATGTCAATTTCTTCCAAGGATGAGGCTTTATTAGATTATTACTTGAATCACTCCCTTAGCACTTACGTTGCCAGAAGTTGTGGAAGAATTACACCAGACCCAGATCTGTATTGACAAGGAAAGACAACATTCCTGTCTTTTCAGTTAACTATAATGGCATCTCTTTATCAGTCCAAACAGATCAAGAGAAGCAACAGGGTATTAAACTTCATTACAATATAGGAGAAACTGTTAGCATGGATACCACCATGTGGTAACTACAGGCAAGTACTTTAGGGGAAAAAAAGTGAGTCTGAGTAAGGGAAATGAGAATTGATTTAACTGCTAAGTATATGTTTTGACTTGTTTATAAGCAACATAGTACACAGTATGATATATGGTTTGTGTTTTTGCAAAGCTTTGAAGGAAAGAGTCCTTATGTTTATGCATATTGCTCATTCATACATGTATGGGAAGTTTAGGATGTTGATTGTCTGGCAGCCATCTCATTTGTCAAGTGAATTTAACACATAGTTATTTTTTGAACCAGAGACTCTAAGTAACCACTATTGCCAGTACTCTAAGGGTAGAAATGCCTGTTTTGCTTTTCATTGTTCTTCAAGAATGAAGATCATCCATTGGTGAAAGAATTTCTGATGGAGACTAATTCTCATGCTTTAGGAACAATTTATTTGATGAAAGACTAGTAAGAAGCCAACAAAAAATTTGCATTATATCTTTTATTATTATTTTTGTACCAATTTTTAGATGAGAGGATGAGGGAGCTACTCAGAAATGTTTATCTGTGGAAGTTTGTCATCATTACAGTATTCAATATTATTTCAGTTCCCATGCCTCCTTTCCTTCTCTTCACTGGGCTCTGTTCAACCATTCATTACACCAGTTCTCAAGTTCTTTTCTTTGCAAATTCATTCTTCACCTCTCCCTGGTTCCTTTCTTGTCACCAGTATACCCCTATACTCTGATACTCTTCAGGTATTTGTTATCACACAGATCTTTCACGTAAGCAAAATGTGAAAAATCTGTGCTTATAAAATAAGAACCTAAAAAGCTTCTGGTACTCAAATGTCTAGATTTTACAATTCAAAGGAAATCACAATGGAAACTGGTAATAGCACATCCTTTGCTGAATTGTCAATAATATTTACTATTACTTTCCACACGTTCTTTCAGAGAGTGGAGCAAATTTGGTTGAATTTGGAGGAGGTACTGGGAATCAGTCTGGGGAGGAAATTTCCTTTATCCATCGGCTGCAGAAGTATGTTGATACCAGTTTGTACACAGAAAAATTCTCTAGTATCTATCTAAGTTAACAGCTGTGCAGCTTCAAAAGGAGGATGTGTCAACTCATCTGTGCAGGAAGCAGAACTGTGTTAAGAACAGGTGCAAGACTGCACCAGTTTTGTATATCTAATATTTCTTTTCCTAATGAAATATTTAATTAGAGTTGATTGAGAACAGGATTTATTTATTTACTTATTTTCTGCAATTTTTTATGACTCTCTGAACTCTGGAGATTTAGAATGCCAAATGAAGTTAGGAGTACTTGGATTCTACTGCTCTACATCTTAAGATAAAAAAGTCATTTGAAATGGGGAGAAGGAAGTTGCAGGACAAATTTGAAAATCAAATTGAGGAACCAGGTATGCCATTGTATTCAACACTATTTTTTACCAAAAGGGAGATGAGATGAGGTCGAATTTATTTTTCAGAATGAAAAGGCTTCTAAAACCCTACTGAAATGAAAAAGAAAAAAAATAAAAATCAATCAGATTGGTATTTTAAAGAAAAAGTTACCTGACTGAAAGCAAGTGGATTGTGCTCAGAAAGTTAGAGGGCATGATAATGTTCAAGTGAATAGCTTGAGCAGCAAGTGTCGTGCCTCTTGCAGCAACATACCTATTCTGCTTTTCTGTATCTGGGGAATAAACATTCTCTAAAGTAAAGCATACTATTAAGAAAAAACAGATCTGTTAAAGCTTCTCATTATTTTTTTCCTCTTTGAAGGATTATAAGGCTTTGGGAGTATTCTATTTCTGAAGGCTGCATTTGTGGATGAATGAGTGCCTTTGACTGCCTTGTGAGTTTTAGTATAGTAATAAAGAGTCAGAATCTTTCAGGGCCTCTTGTTAGGTAGTGGGCAGCTGTGCTGAGAGCTATGACTGCTTGCTGCTCCTTAATTTGATTTTTGTAAAACTGTGGTCCTTGATGCCTGCATTCTTTTCCTCATCTTTTCAAGGCATCAGGTTTTCAGATTCACTCGTTGGATGAACGTAATCTAGGATTTGACTAGATTTCACTAGTTTGGTGTTGGCTAAGTCTGTGTTTGTCTCTTGCTTTGGTATTTTATGGGAGCCACTTTGGAAAGGCTTAGATTAAGTCATTCAGTGTTGCCTGGAATTCTAGTTACAACAGAACTCTTCTCCAGTACACTTAACATATTTTCTCCACAGTTAGAGGAATGGCTAAATATTTTGCTGTCCTTGGTAGTAACAAACTTATTTTTAATAGCTATCTTTTATCAAATATCTGTTGCAGTAGATAGATGGTTTAGAAACTTGAGTGTATGATAAGATTCTTTTTTATCAGCAGCTAATTAAATTGGCTTCTGCTGAGTTTATTTTCTCTTTCATATTACTAGGAGAGAATTGATAAAGATTAATTCTTGTTTAGTATTTGAGATTAAAAATATCTAACTGCATGGCTAATTGGGTTCCTTTAAAATTTACGAAAGCTCAAATGTTGAATGGCAAAAGAACATTGTGTGTTTATACACAGCTGGCTCCTGTTTTGGCTGATGGAGAGTAGCGGTAAGTCAGACCAGCTACATGCTGCACTTGCTATCCCTTTTCAATATTGTGTAGGTAGTGCAGCTAGACTGTGGCTGTTTAGAGGGTGTTATGATGATGGATTTTTTCAGATGGCTCACCCACCTCCTCCTACTCTTCCTGGCCCTTGAGACATTTCATTCTTTATTTTCTTAAGATCTGAACATATTTGCTACATTGAATCAATAGTTCAATTCAACAGATAATATAGGGAACTCCAAAAGAAAGTTCATATCCAGTATATCTGTCCATACATTGTTTGCTTGCTTTTTAAATTTTCATTGTTTATTTGTTTGATTAAGTGAGCAGAGAAGCTGTGGGTTGATTTATCTCCATTCCCAGAAAGTCATCAAAGGCAGCTCTGTATTAAAAAACAAAACAAGAGCAAACACTATTTGGAATTCATACTGTTAGCTGATCAACTATCATCTGATAAGAATTAAAGATTTTGTATGGCATAAGCAGTGGAAAATACTGTTGCAGTCACTACTACTGGATAGTAGGAATAATGCCTTTTTAATGTCAAAAGAATATTGCTAAGTTTTTCAGTATGTTTATCTCTAAGCAAGCTTTTGCTTAAAAATGCACTGTGTGTTGTCTTCAGCTGATAGAGATTTCCTTATTTTACATTGGAACTATTTAAAACACAGACTTTGTGCCCAATGATGCTTCTAATTAAGCACACAACAAGGCCTGAACATTGTAGGGGGGAAGTAGAAGGGTGGAATGGACAGAGGTCAGTGAAGGTTTTGTTTCAACATTAGAAATCTAGATGCAGTCTATAGGACACAGACAATTACCAAAAAGATGGTGAAACATGAAATCAGACTCTACAACTCGGAGTTATAAACAGGTATGTTTATTACAGCGCTGGGTGCAAGGGGGATCACTCCTCCTAACTCACACACCGAGGGGTTAAGCAAGCAGATATTTATTACACACCAACATGCATATTCATTAGGTTCCCAAGAGTTAGGTGGGGATATTACAATTAGTTTAGGTACTCATTATCATAAATCTCCTCCCTTTTGGCACTTGCGCACTGCCCTCCAATGGTCGTGGGCAGGGGTCTTCAAGATGAAGTAAGCAGTCTTCCTCACGGTGCACTTTTCACCTTTGGCACACTTGGATGCCCCAGTAATCACAGATTAGCTGAAACCAACAGTATCTGCAAGTTTCTGATAGCTGGCAAAGATTTAGAACAGTGTGATCTTTGTACAAAATTTATTGCCTCCCAAGCTAGCAGATATTTGGGAGTCACTGTCTCTAAACTAACTGATAATTAGAAGGATGGTAAGAAATACTTTACTCATTAGAAGGATGAAAGGAAACAATTCACTCTTGTTAGTAAGGCTACTAAATTCTGTTATCACACCACAGACTTACAACACAAACATTGTTCTCCATCTTAGACCTAAGTTAAGTTAAAAGTATTTTAACCCTATGTTTTCCAGGCACTTGCTTTCCTTATATCAATGGCATCCTACTGCTTGTGGAGTTCCGGAAATGCAATGGACCACTTTGATTTTATTTTTTAACTAAAAATGAGCCACTGTAAATAAATCGTATGAAAAATGAGCCTTTGCTAGTGCTTAGTATTCTGACCCTTTTTAGATCTGATGGTTAACAATGTTCACCTTCTGAATGAAGATGTGGGCCTGCAAAACAGAGGACCTAGTGAGAAAGCATGTGGAAAAGGCAAAGGTGCACAATGCCTTCTTCACCTCTGTTTTACTGGTAAGACGAGTCTTCAGGAATCCTAGCCCCCTGAGATCATTGTGAAAGTTCAGGACAAGGTAAATTTGCCTTCAGTAGAAGAGAATCAGGCTAGGGAATATTTAAACAATCTGGACAGACTGGACTGCACTGGACTGTGATGGGATGTACACATGAGTGCAGAGGGAGTTGGTCAACATCATTGCAAGGCTACTGTCAATAATCTTTGAATGATTGTGGTGACTGGGAGAGGTGTCTGAGGGCTGGAGGAAAGCAGATGTCATTCCTACCTTCAAAAAGGACAAGAAGGAAGACCCAGGGAATTATAGGCTGTTATGACGATGGCGTCGCCTTGATTCCTGGAAATGCCTTCCAGGCACTTGAGGAACAAGGTCAGCAGGAATAATCAGGATGGATTCACCAAGGGGAAGTCATGCTTGACCAACTTGATCACCTGTAGAGAAATGACTGATTTAGTAGATGAGGGGAGAGCAGTGGATGTTGATTATTTTGACTTTGGCAAGGCTTTTGACACCACGAGTTTGTCACTGAGGATGTTATTAAAGTACAGACTGTAAATAGACAGTGGGGCAGCCTGAACTTGCTGAGCTTCTGGGTTGAGAGTGTTATGATCAGTGACAAATTCTGGAGGACAGCCAGCAGCAGTGTACCCTAGGGGTACTTGTGAATGAGTGGAAGGAAGAGGAAAGCCTGTCCTTTGTGGTTGTAAAGAGAAGCTCAAACATACCCAGGGGACCAGATACAGATTTTTAAGTTTTGAGTATCATTTTAGTGTGGAATCAATCATGTGACTCTGAGGGGAGAGGATTTTGAAGGCATTCAAAAATTCCAAGGTTTTCAGTTGCCTAAGTTGCCATTATTGTGGATTGGTGAGCAGATGAAACTCTGGTAAGTGGTGGGTAAACAATAAGAGAACGTTTTCTGTGCAGTGTTCTGATTTGCCCTCTTCTTCCCCAGAAATAAAGGTGTCTCCCTAGTACTAGTAAGCTGTTTTTCCTGCTGAAGGAGGCTCAGAACGAACAAGTAGACAGGAAGGGGGAAAGGAGTCTGTGGTGAATTGATCTTGGCTGGCTGCTATACACCCACCAAGACACATTCTCTCTCCTTCCCTGACCAGGACAGGCAGAGAAAATGGGATGAAAAAAGCTCGTGGATTAAGATAATGGCAGGGAGATCGTGTACCATGGGCAAAATGGACATGACTTGAGGAAAATTAATTTCATTTGTCAATTTAATAAAATTAAAAAAAAAAAAAAATTAGGATACAGAGAAACAAGGACAAAACTGAAAACACCTTTCCCTGAAACCCCACATTCCTCCCAGGCTCAGCTTCAGTCCTTGTTCCTGACTCTTCGATCTTCACCCCTGTCAGAAGTGGTGCAGGGGGATAAGGAATGAGGGTTGGGGTCAGCTCATAATGCTTTTTCTCTGCCACTCCTTCCCCCGCACACTTTCCCCCCTTTTCCCCTGTTCCAGCATAGGTCCTTTTGAGAGGGGTATAATCCTTCAGGGGCAGACTGCCCTTGTGTGTGTCCTGGGACTCAGTTCTTGCCAGGAGCTTGCTCCAGCAGGCACTCTCTGTGGGCTGCAGCTTCCTTCAGGGCATGTCCACCTGCTCCAGCATGGGGTCTGCCACAAGCTGCAGGGTGTATGTCTGCTCCAGCATACTACTCCATGGGCTGTAGGGAGACAACCTGCTTCTTCTCCGTGGGCTGTAGGGGACAGTACATCATCAGGCATTTTGTATTTAGTGAAATGCAAGTGACCATAGCCTTGATGATAATTAGATGTCTTCACAAGCAATGAAAGCTCTATTTGTTACTCGGCTGGGTAAATATGTTTTATCTTTTAAAATGGTGTCGATTGGGAGAATTTAGTCACAGGGGTGGTGTTTGGTTGTTGGCGGGAGGGGGGCGGGTGGGCTGTTTTTGTTTTTTTCCTCTTAGTTTTTGGTCCAGAATAAGGAGATAGATCGACTTTTGTTGTTCGAAGGCAGCTTGTCTAGGAAGTGGATCCAAGGAGGGGGCGGTAAAAGTAGTGATCATCTGCCTTCCCTCTGCACAATGGCAATATTGGAACACAGCTGGCAGTTGCTGGAGTGCAGATCGTCCGTCTGCATTTGGAATGGGCTGACTGACAGAAGAAGAAAATGGATGTGTACCTATAACTGCATGTATCTCTGCAGGAAGTAGGTAGATGTAAGGTGCAATTGGTAAACTGCAAGAACAGTTCGCAAAGTACCAAGAAAGCTCATGAAGCTTGGACAGATTTTTGAAGGCTATGGAATGAAAGAAAGACTCTTCAGGTTGAATGTGGGAGAAGGGTCCAAAGTAGAATGAAGAAAAGATTTTTTTCTACTTTTCAGTAGAGGCCAGCAGAGCAAAAGACTTGACAGAATTTTTAGTCGCTGCCTGAAGAGACTGCACATGCTCTTCATGCTCTTTTTCCAAAAGCTGTCAGAGGTTGAGCATCTGCAGGCCAGGTGGCTGCAGTGCAGCTGTAGTTCATGGGATCCCATGGGAAGGAAAATGCTAGCCAACCTTTTAGCAAGGCAGTGTATCCACAGATAACCTAATTCTGTCAGAGCTTAGTCCCTGGGGTTTTTGCCTGTTAGAAATATAGTAGTTACATCTCACAGTTATTTTGTTGTTAAGGACCCACGTCGTACCCCACTGGAACTGCAGCCTTCAGGGTTAGGCCTTAAACAGCAACAGTTTTTTATCCTGCAGAGTCAGTGGCAAAACTGATAATTAGCAAGCCACATTATTTAAACTGACATTCCTTTTTTTTTTTTTTTAACTTATTTATTTATTTATTGTAACATCACAGCGTAATGCCACTATCTACTTAGATGTTTTTGTTTGGGTATTTTTTAGGCTTTGAATAGCCAGTGCATATGCATTCCTAGCTAAATTTACACTGGTGTAGTATTACATGCACGGTAATTACATGAAAGATTCTCTTTTCCTTGTGTTGGATACATAGAGTAGTCCCAGTTTTGAGATGCTGTCAACCAGGGCTCAGCATGACTTGAATTATTGATGAGAGACAAGCAAAGATGGCTTACCAATTGTCCAGAAATGCTCAGCTGTTTAGAGTTACTAATACTGAGCTAGCACAAGATTTTCCTCTTGACTGCATGTCTGAAGGGTAGAGGACACATTTATTCTTGTTTCAGATGTGTGTCAAAAAATACAGCAAATATTTAAAAAAAAAAAAGTATTGTACTTATTTGTGTCTTGTAGTTTTTAGTGCTATATCTTAATCTGTTAAAAAGTCCTTGAAGATCATTGAGTCCTGTCTCCAAATTAAAATGTTTTATTTGCTTAATTCTAGGAAATTGAAAAATGAGCTTCTGGAAGTGAGAAGGAAAGGTGGAAACCGTCACTGTCAACAGGACAACAGCAGGGTCTGTGTTCGCTGTCAGAAAAGCTTGGGCTTAATCTTTAACAGGGGAGATGTGTGCCAAACCTGCAAGCTCCGAGTTTGCAATAAGTGTCGTGTTGTGGGAACTGATGGGCAGTGGAAGTGTTCTGTGTGTGCCAAGATTGCGTAAGTAATTTTGTGCTCGTGTTACTGCTTTACATCTCCTTACCACAAAAGCATGTGCATAGCAAATACGCAAGGGAGGAGGCTTATTTTGCAGTATCTTTTTTTTCCCAGTTCTTAGCCAGTTTCAACCAGCTTGCTTGCTAAAGAAAGCTGCAAACATCACAGATGTTGAGCTGTTGGTGGGATGCTCTGAAAAATGACAGAAAATTAGTTACAAGGCAGTGACAGTCTGTTCACATTATGAAAACATGAATGTGAGCATTCAGTACTTCAAAATTAACAGAATTAAGAACAAGTGAGGTCTGTATGTTCTGACTGACATGGTAGGTGGATTTGTGAGGAAAGAAATGTAAAAATTATGAGTCCAGACACTTCAGTTCATGTTTCTATCTGTGCTTTTTTTTCTTTTTCTTCCCCTCCTGTGTTCGTAGTAACTGTACATCTCTGCATCAAGAGAGAGGGCTGTGTTTATGTCTCTGTTAGTGAGCATTCTAAAGTAAATTCTGCTATGGTGGGAGGTAAAACAAAAGGGGATATCACACATCCCACGGTTGGAATATTGAGCATGGGGAATGAAGGAGGGTTAGCAGATCACAGTGCTGAAAAAGAAATCAGTATTCTAACACAGAGTATCAGGTGAATAAGGAAAAAGATGTTATATGTTCAAAGATACTTATTTGGTGTATATTGGAAGAACGACTTACTTGATTGGTATGGTGATGTGGGATTTTGTAGCTTGACGCAGTAAAATAGCTATGAAGGAAAGGAGAAATGTGTTAGACAACAAAACTCAGTTATGTATCCTGATGTAAGAACTGGGTGGTATAAGAAAAAGACAGGATAAAGCAATCATGTTAAAGGGGGAAAGAATCAGAGTCATTTCAGAGGGTTGTTTGGTTAATTCTTTTTTTTTTTTGGTGTTTTTTTGTTTTGTTTTGTTGGGGCTTCTTTGTTGGTGCTTCCTTGTTTGTAGCGTTTTTGGTTGTTTTGGTTTGTTTTTTCTTTTTACATATTATCAAACTGAAGAGGTCAGGAAGATAAAGATTTTGGTAAATTTTATTAGAGAATGAACTTAAATTGCTAGTTAGATCAGCTACCTGAACAGTTAGTGAAAAATTAATACATCAGAATATGGTTATGATTTGTGCCTTCTGACTTTAGCTTTAGAAGGTTAACATCTGTTTTTAGCTAGATGTCTTAACTTTCTCTGCAGCCGGTGGGCACATCCAGAGGATGGTGTCTCACCTCTGAAGATGAAACATGCTCAAGTGTTTGATTTTGTGAAATGATTTTAAATGGGATGGGGCCTGGCTGAGCTCCTTCAGTCAGTTCCTGAGATGATCTCAGTGCTATGCCTTTCAGAAATGATGGGGTGCAGATGAGATGACAGAGAGGAGAATGGCAAACACAATACTACTCTTTTAAAACGAAGAGAGAAAGAACAAAGAATTTGTTGACCCTGTCAAGTTGCCCTTAGTTTCTTAAATATTGAAACAAATGATTGCTGTGCTGTTTAAAAGCCAAGTGATCACAGGATGATGAGTAAGAGTTGGCTCAAGAAGGTATAATGTCAAAATCACTTTAATTTCCTCCTTTGATAGTGTGGCAGACCTTGTGAATAGAGAAGGATCTGTTGATGTCTTATAACTTGACTTAAGTTAACATTTTGATACTTTCTTCATGTCATATCTATAAGCTGATAAACAAGGGGAGTTATACCCTGGAATAAATTCTGTGAGTGTGACTGCAGAACTGCCTGCAGAATTATAAAGCTCCATTCTCAGAGTAGTTATGCATATTTCACTGCCATAACAAAAATAAATAAAAAGGCAGTGGAACAGAGCAGAAAATGTCCTGGCTTTTACTGCCAAATGCTTTAGTTAAGGACTTTGATGCAGCAGATGAGTTTGACAGTTACACCTGCAGGTGACATCAAATTAAGAGGTGCTACAGGCATGCTGAAGGACAAGATTACGATTCATAGTGATGCTTGCAATTTAGAGAAGTGGTTGGAAGGAAAGGCAAGCAGAGGCTCCCTACGGGCATGTAGAAGTATTACATCTGGGCAAAAATGCAGCTGCAGAATGAGAATAAAAATGGCTTATGCAGCTGTTCCTTAGGAAAGGATCTGGGTATTGTACTGAATGAAAAGCTGAACATGAATCAACAGTATTTTCCACTGTAGAAAATTCCAGCTTCACACAGGGATGTACAGGCAGAATTATGGCCTGTAAAACACATGATGTAATCCTGTTTTATGTAGTTACCTGACCTGTTTTGTGTAGCATGCTTTCTGTTGGCCAACTGGAGAAAGTTCAGCAGAAAATGATGATGAGCCTAGCACACAGTATGCCCAGAGTAATGGAAGGATTCAGAAGTGTTTGACCCAGGCAAGAGAAAACTGAAAATAACTGAGTTTTAAATCCACAGAAGGCAGCTGTGTTGAGGAGGCATACAGGCTATTCTACGTACTTGCTTCAGATAAGCAAAATAATATGGTACTGAAATTGCAGTGAAAGGATTTAGGCTAGGTGGTATGAATATTGATATAAACTTGGAGAGGTTGCAGAATCTTGTTTTAAAAACAGGTTGGATAAGCTTCCCTTGAGAATGATGATAGTAAAGATGTTTTGGGGCTGAATAGATGGATGATGTAACTTCTCAAAACATATGCAAACTCTGCTTCTAGTGATTGCGCTGCAATTCTGTATACCAAGCAGTGGTCTTAGCAATCATCTTGAAAAATAGTTCTGGTTGAAGACTGCCTTTGAGTTATTACAAACCAGTCTAATTTACCTTGCAAGTGCTAAAGTTATCTCTACATTGGGTATCTTTATTAAATAGAAATCTCTGTCCTTTCTTTTTTTTTTGTATCCAGTGTTTTTGTGAGACTGTAGTGACAGCTAATGATGTGTAAAATGCCTTTTACACTGCTGGGTGTAGGAAGAGACATTATCTTCTGTGTGGGCAGTATGAAATGAAAGTTTGAGATAGGTATTTTAGTTAAATCATTGTGCATAGTTCTAGTTTTAATTCTTTCGGTTCTTCTCTCTCACTTAAGTGAGAAATGCGAGGAAAATCAGAATTTTGAGGCTTTTTGAATTGTATTTAAAGGAGGAGCTAATTGTAAGTTGAAGTGAATAGGGCCTTTGGCAAGATTATAAAGCAAGAAAAAGAAAATAGGAATCCAGTGTTGAGAGGCAGTTATTCTGTATGAGTAGCAAACAAAAGGCAGGAGGAGAAGAAAGATCTTTTAGATCTGTAGCATTGATCTGCATACAGTGTTTGTGTCTCTGAGATTGGATTGCTTCACCATGCTAGGGGCTTTGCAAAAAGTGTTAAGAAAATAGGACTTTTTACCCTCTCTTTTTCTTTTGGCACCCGTGATGAAACATGTTCAAATGTTTGATTTTGTGAAATGATTTTAAACGGGTAGGGACATGGCTGAGCTCCTTGTAGTTTGCTCCAGGCAGTTCCTGAGATGATCTCAATGCTCATAACAACGCATTAATTGCATTCAAAAAAACCCTCACTTTCAGAAAAAGATTTAGTAACTTGGAGGAAATGAATTTAAATTTGAATAGTGAGATATGATCATTAGTATATAACTCTAAGATTTATATATAAATTTTTTTTCAATTTGCAGTTACTGAAAAAGGGTGTTCCCCTTGAATGGCCATAAAGAGATGAGTATTGTTTGCCTCCCCTTTGCCCTATAGTTTTTACAAGACAAAATTTGCAAGACAAAGCATTTAAAGGTCAAGAAGAGTTAGAGATTAGTCTTCTTCAAAATTCTTAGTTCTACAGTTACTGAGGGCAGAGAGCAAGACGGTATTTATTTCTGTGATTGTGTGTTTGATGGTCACATGGTTACAGTATTTAGTGAGGTAAATCAAGCCTGTATATACTAATGCACTTGAGGAGAAGCTTTCTGCTCCATTCCCTGCATACAAGGAACTGACATTATTAGGGGCTTTCAGACATAGGTGCTAAAAGAGAAACTTTCAATAAAGGTCACTCTTCCCCCTGCATCTTCTCAAAATGTGCTCATTTGCTTTTTAAATTTGGCATCTAAAATGATCAATAGGTTGAGGGAAATCAAGTTCTTTAAGCATCTGCTAACGAGCTGATACTGCATCTTGATGCTGTCCGTGTTTCCCATTACTAATATACTTAGATATCTGTGAACAATGCTTTTCTTTTGATTTGAGTTCTTCAGCAAGATAAAATACCTAAGTGGCCTAAGTTATTACAGCAGAACAAAGCAATAATGGGAAATTTATCTTCATCTTTGAAATAATTACGTTATCTTAAAGTGTCATGAAAATTCATCAGTATCTTAGTAACATTTATTCCCATTAGCAGCCTAAAAATAGAGGCATTTCAAATATTTTAGTAAGCAACTTATTTTCAGGCTTTTATTTTCATAATTTCTTTTCATCTTAGCTTCTAAGCAGGTTTACCTACTTTTTATAGTAAAAAATTCTATTTAATAGCCTCACAGCATATTAAAAATTACTCTGGAATTAATTTATTATATAAAAAATACACTGTGGAATTGAATATAGACAAAGATGAGTGTCTATGTTTTGGTATGCTCATGTATAAGCTGCATTTTATACAGCTTTTTGTCCTGCCATTTTTCATTTTTCCTTCCAAATTTTGCTCCCAAGGAAGAAGCAAAATAACTTGAGGAACAAGAGGGGAAAAGGAAGCTAGACTAAATTTCTCTCCTCTGCTGTGGGTGTGGGTTAGGCAGGATGTTCAAAAGCATAGTGAAGCTTTTTTACCACTGTGAGTTTTTTCAGCATACGTTGCACTCCTTGGAAAGCCCAAATCTAGACACTGTTTTGGTAGAACATATACATTTTTTTTTTTACTTTGTATGCTACATGCTAACTGACAAAGAAAAATAAGGAAAATACATGAATATACTGTAATTTACAGTCAGCATGGACCTTTGACCCATTTTAAAACAAACCCCAAACCTGCAAGCACTGATTTGATGTACTGTTGAGTAAATGTCCTTATTTCTTTCCTCACTGAAACAATCATCTATATGGGGATGGTTCATTTAAGTTCTGTGTCAGAAATAGAAGAAGGATAAACTATCTCAGTAGGAAAGACAGTCTCCCTTTTCCATAATGTGAAAATAACATTATTATATGACTGTTTAGATCTTGCTCTTCACTTCTGGATTCAGAATGTCAAATGCAATTATGAAATTCAAGCTGCGAGTCAGAGACTTAAGCAATCATTTAACCTGAATTGACTTCTACTTATGCGTAGAACAAAAATTGTTTTAATTGGTACTCCTGACATGTATGAATGATGAAGACAACATGAACACTAGTCTCCCTGTGAATTGTTCAGCATATGTGAAAAATACATCCAGGATCAGTGCCCTAGAAATTCAAAGATTCAAAGCTTAGGATTTTCCCTCATTTCATTACAATGGGGTATTTTTGTAGAATATGATCTGTTGGGTAAGAATACTTTTGGAAAAGAGGGCTGCCGGTTGAAGTCAGGATCTCAAGACTGACCCTAATATTGATGATAAGGATGAAGTTCTGAAATGAAGGTTGAGGCCTCTAGACTTGTTTCGTGTGACACTCGGCTGCTGATGGCTGCTGGTTTTTGCCTTTTTCTGTGGATAACAGGCTTGGCTGGAGAGGTGAAGAACTTGACTAAAACAAGGCAATGCTCCCTTTATTTGCTACGTTTTGAGCCACAGTTGAGGGGATTGTCTACGTTAGATCTGTCTGTCTTGTTGAAGTCAGAGCAGAATGGCTGTGGGCATCCTGAGAATCGCCCTACCAAGGAATTGGCACCTAAGCTTAAAATGTGGCTCTTATTACTGCTTAATAAGATCTGCGCAATGAAGAAGATGGGCAGTTCAGTTTAACGTTGTTAGCTGAACCAGCACACAGCTCAGCTCCATCGGTGTAGTGGTTGTCCCATTCCCTTGCCCATTCAAGCTTGCTTTGGTCCCAGAGGGAAGACTAGAGCCAAGTTGTTGCATGGGGTAGAGTGAGGATGGTGAGTAATAAAGTTGTGGGTGAGCCATACCACAGTGGAGTGGAGGAGGAGAGGAAGGCCTTCTCCCAGGGATGAATGCTGGGGGAAGACCTGCACCTTCTACCGCCACTGCTGATTCTTCCTTGTGCAGCCCAGCAGCCCTCCATCCTCATCTTTCCTTGCAGCTCCTTTGATCTCTCCAGCCCCCATGACCCTCCTTGAGTCCTTGGTCTTGCTACTTCAGGGTTGAATATCCACATCAGATTATAAAATTATCTACTGTCAAACAAGCAGATACACCAGTCTCAGCCACCATTCCACCCAGGGAGCAGTCCCCATGGTTATTCTGATGCAGGAGGCACCAGAGAGGTTTTCTTTACCTCATCACTGTTCACATTTGGCCAGAAAATGTAGGAGCTAGCTCTCCAAGGACCCTGTGACAGAGGGCTGGCCCTCCATGAACCACAGCAGCCCAGGCTGGTGGTACAATTCAGGGATGGGTATGGAAATAATTGCAAGTTTTTGCTTGTAAAAGCCCGTTGCTTTGTGTGGGGCAGCCTCCAATGCCACTGAAACCCTTGACATAGGTCACACCTTCATCATCAGATTGTCTTGAGCATGGAGAAGAGTAAAGGCTCTTGTCTTGATAAAGGCCTGATGAGTCCCCTGTTGTCCTTGACAGACGACATTTAAGCATTGCTGGAAAGATATTAGGGATGAATAAATTCTCTATCCAAGGGGAAAATAGCACTTGTGGAGTTTTATGGTCAAACTTGGGAGAAACTGATGAATAAAATGAAAAAACTGTAATTCATACTGTGGTGTGATATGTCATTTATATTGCAGTGGGATATGATGGCACAGTCAAACATCTGAAGGGTTTCTGGACTGATATAAAGCATCAAACTTGCTGTAAATCTTGGTATAAAAATAACAGCACAGAAAAATATGTGCTATAAATGAATTGTGAAAATATGCATTCAGAGAAAAACTGGTTTTTTTTTCGTACTAGCCATGCTGTGCATAGTTTCTAATGTAATGAATCCTTTCTACTGCTCACCTCTAACAAAAGTTAATTTAAAAATTCTGAGTGGAAATATAGGTTTTCTTTTATGCCTTGCATAATGACTGACTGTGATGGTGAATTATAGTGGGGTTTGTCGCCAGGAGTCTGCAACAAGAAGATA
This sequence comes from Neopsephotus bourkii, assembly GCF_033783945.1. NCBI lineage: Eukaryota > Metazoa > Chordata > Aves > Psittaciformes > Psittacidae > Neopsephotus > Neopsephotus bourkii. The sequence goes on from NW_026902237.1 coordinate 571,912, forward strand.
AGGCAGTAATCTTCTAGTTCTGTGCTTACGGGCACATATCTTGGGTTTTGTTTATTATTATTTTTTTTAACGACTCATGCAAAGGTGGGTGATTCATTAACAGCTTCGCAAGAGCTGATTATGTAAGGGTCTTGTTACCAATGGCAGGATCCTATTCTGTAATTTTAGTATTTTCTCAAGTAAGACTCTCCATTCAGGCATGACTCAGAAGTAATTTAATAGCAAAGATACTGATCAGTGCTCTAAATCCATCTGTAGCAATTTTCATGCCCAAGAGACTAGATGATTTCTTTTCTGTTACAGGCTTGAAAATAAGTTTTCTTATTGATCAGTAAGCAGGAACAAGTCTGGTTTTGTGGGGGTTTTTGTTTGTTTATTTGCCTTTTATTTGAGTATTCATGATTAGTAGCTTTTTGCTAGTAACTCTATGCAGGGAAGCAGTAGAAATAGTAATGTTTTATCATAATGAAACTCATTCAGCAAAAGGCTAACAATCAGCATAAAATTCACCTGCTGAAAACAGCAATGTGAGTACAGGAGTTCTTTGTTCCTAATATAGGTATGAGAATTTGAAACCGGAGAAAAATGCACTGTCCAGAACAGTAGCAAAGACAAAGGTTCGCTGCTCTGTTCAGACTCTGACCTCTGCAGTGACCTGGATATAACCAAGCTAGGTCCATGAACTGCTGATTTGTTTGACAGAAGCTTTGGTGGGGGGTCTTCTCCTTCCATTCACTGGAAGTTGCTTTGACACTCCTGTTATTTTGGAGATACTGATAACTGTGAGGTTGAGTAGTTCTCTCTCCAAAGGCCTATGTTATCTACGGAAATCTGGTAAAAGTGGTTATAACACTTTTTTTGCCAAGTAAATTTAAAGGTACTGAAAATTGCTTTTCGTTCACTAAGCAAGATATTATTCTGCTACATGTCCAGCTATCCCAAGCTTTGCAATCAACTTTTTGTTCCTTATTTTGACCTGTGCAAATATCCAGAGTGTGAGAGCATGAATGGATGATGACATAAGGGTTTAAGCAGTAACTTTGGTTGGGCAATTTTGTTAATGTGCATATGTTTCTGGTTTTTATAATTTCCCCCATATAGACAGCTACGGATAGTGACAGGGGAATGGTTTTTTGAAGAAAGAGCAAAGCGCTTCAAGCAATCAAATCTTGGGACTGACGTTGTCAGACAGTCTATCTTACGCAAGTTCCCAGGTAGGGATCACAGAGAAGTTTGTGCTGTTAATGAATTCAAACCTTGTTTCCAGAGTGTTTAACTTGTATTTTATTCTTCATTGTTGAAGGCATATATACATATATATGTGTGTGTGTAAAAAAAAATAATCATAATTTCATAGTTGGGTATTACTATGCAATGATTTGGGAATGATTAATACATAGAAAAAGTATAGTTGAATGAAGAAGTATCTGTGGAGATAGAGAGCTGCTTAAAATTTTACTGCTGAAACAGGTGGACGATATTATTCAGCTGCAAAGGCAGTAGCAGAGGTTCTAAAAGCTCATTCTCGGTTCCTGAAAAGAAGTTTGGCTATATACAGAGATCTAAACCCCAGCCTTTTTTTTTTTTTTTTTACATGGAATCTCTTGGAATCTCTTATTTGTGATGGTGGTGTGTAAGAATTATTGCATTTATCTTTTTCAACTTTGAACAAGATAGAAAGATATTAACTCCTGTGCTGTGTGCTATAGCACGAGCTACATCCAGACTGTTTGGTACTTCTCAGTTCTTGCTTGACTTTCTTTTTGCCTAGATATCTCCAGTAAATTGCATGTGCACTTTCAGGTGCAGTAAACAGCCTGGCTCTTTTGACCAAGCACAGCAAGTGTACCATGTCTGTGAGCTGCTGTGGTACCATGCATGGTAGCACAGGACCACTGGTTTAAAGAAAAACACTTTCCTGAATGCTGATGCCTCACTTAACTACTACACTCTACACACAAAACATTATTTAGATAGTCTTTTTAAAGACATAGCATTTACCACTTTCACCAAGAATGTGATGAGCATGGGCAGATTGCAGGGAGAGGGAGTAGTCTACTTCCATTGGAAAATGCCTGGTGCAAATATATTTGCCATTTTTGCTTGGTAAAATGCTGATCTTGCCAATATCAGCATGCTTCAGAAGCTATTATGAAGCTTGCCAAACTGGGTGTTTTGTGTTTTGTTACTTGATAGAAGTACTGAAAAATACGTTTAAGTCATTTTCCTCACACCTTACTCCTACTTGAACAAACATTTCAATTAGGAAAACATTCTTTCATTTACCACAGAGATTACTGTACACTGCAAAATTATATTTCAGGTCCTTTGGTTATTAAGTGCTGTCAGTGATGAATTCAGAAGCATAGATCAACACAAGCGTTGATAATGAGAAACATTTCAAGCTACTTAAAGTCTTATTTTCTTTTAGTAAAAGGAAAAGCTAAAGAACCCTCAGAGTTGTTTGTGGGGAGGGGGTTTAATGATATTTTATCATATGGTTTTATTTAGCATTGAAAAATTGTTTTTGTATGTTGTTTCATATGTACTGCCTTTTTTGTGCATTCACTTTTTATTTCTTTCCCCGTCCACTGAAGATACAGTTTCCAGTAAGGATGAGGGAAGAATATTTAAAGATCAACCCCAAGAGAATGAAGAAAAGAGGCCAGATGTATCAGTCTCCTCCACAAATGGGCATAAATCAGTCTTCAGTGGACCTAGAAAGATAGGGTAATGGCTTTTCTTTGGGAAATAGATAAATCAGATAACAGCTGTATATTGTTGAATGCATTTTCTTTTGAATTTCTTCAGCATTCTATATCTGCCTCAAACTTTCCAGGTTAGAAACAGCTTTCATTTAAAAGCATACTTACTATAATTAGACTGCTGTTTCCTAGGAAATGCAGCAGTAATTACTCTTCAACTATAAGTGTATCAGAAAAAAGGCAATTTTACTTCTGGATTTTTCTTGTCTATACTCTGAGATAACAGAGTGTCTTTAAAGGCAAGTTTGCTCAAGAAGCAGATGCAAAATGTAGTATTCAGAGGGGCCAGTTTTTATGTATATTGGTTGGTTCTGCTCACAAGTCAAGTTTTCCTTCTGCTTCCAGCTGTGCAAATGCAGCCTAATAGTCAAGCACTGCCCCTTTCTTGTGTGTGGGGCAGTAAAGAAATGGATAGGTTGCTGGTCATTTTGCATTCTCTGTGATGTGTGTGGTCCCAGTTTAGCTATGTCCTTAGAGGAGCACTTGGTTACTCTCAGGAGCTCTTGGTTACTACGGACATGGGCAGATGCACCAACTATACGATTAGAAGAGTGGTGTTTGGACATAACTTGAGCCTATTGGGTGAATTGGAATTAAAATAGGATGAAGAAATAGAAATAGATTTGATAACCAGGTTTGATGCTGTGTTTACTCTTATATGCAGAGCTGTCCATAGGTCAAATAAATGAAATTAACAAAGTGCACACATCACAGTATTCCAGTCAGGCTGTTGTTTCCTGGGAAAAACCTTACCACTTTTAAAATCTTTTATTCCCTGTTTTCATCAGGAAGCTAATTAGGGCAGTTACCAAAGGAGAAATTATAAATGCCAAAGATGAAGGTGAAAGGAATACAGGCTCAGAAGCTGAAACCCAGAGTCTGCCCAGTGGCAAGTCAACGCCTTGCTCTGAGAGGTGAGCAGCAGAAATCTGGTACATCTCACACTGAGATTAACTTAGTGGTGTGTGTAAGTCCTCTGTGTTGTATTGTGTCTTTGAATGCTTGTCATTAATATTGCCTAAGAAGCAGAACTTAAAAAAAAAAAACCACAACAACAGCAACAACAAAAAAACAAACAAACAAAAAAATCTTAAAAATTATCTCCATCTGTCTTCCTTTTCTTTCCTTGTGTTCAGCTGTGATTGGTGGCGGTACGTTGTTGGTTTGCTTTCTGGGTTTTAGTTGATGAGCTGTGTACATTTTGCAGAACTGAGGCCTTTTGTTCCAAAGTTTTTCTTTGGTAATGACATGGTAATTGATTATAATTTGTATTTTCTCTTTGCCCTTCTCTTTCCATGATTATTGTCTCAGTTATCTCTAACAGAATTCCATTTGTCATTCTTCTGGGCTTAAGGGATCTCTTATTATTTTTTCTGATAGCATTTTAAAAGGCCAGATGCAACATTCCTCTCATCTCCCACCTCCAAAACAAAGCCAAAAAATAGCTCATTTTTTTCTTGTGCAGTTGGATAGTCTATGCTGGATGTAGACCAACATTATTTGCTTAGGTGCACACACTTAGAAATCTTACAGTCTAGACTTAAAGTAACTTTCTGGGGTTTTGTTTTTTTTTTGTTTGTTTGTTTGGTTGGTTGGTTTTTTAAGTCTGTAAGATCATATTTTCTGCAAGATCCAATAAAAATTTCTGACTCTAAAACAGTGCTCTTGCAACACTCCAAATACATATACAGAAACAGAGGACATCAGGTAAAATGAACATCACAATGTTTAATTCACATGCAGATGAACCTTCTTTTTTAAGCAAGAGCTTGCTTCTCTGTTACCTGTGATTCAAAACCCTGATTGCTGGATGTTAGGCAACATGCCTAAAGTTGATGGTTCTAATCCTTTTGAAACTTTATAGTTTGATTTATTTTTTTCTTTTCACTGGATGCTGAAGCACTTACAAGCCAAATCAGCTTTAAAGCTAGTTTTCTTCCTTAATCCTTACACAGTTCACTGAGGGTTTTTTCATCAGAGATAATTAGGCTTTCTGTATCTAACCAGATTCATACCTGACTTTTATGAAAACGGTAGTATTTTTTGCTGGCTTTCTGGATTTGTTTTGCTTTTCATGGGTGAAAGTTCTAGGAGAAAAAACCCTGGAGATCCAGTGTCTGTGCTGCAGAGCTAACAACAAATACAGCTGACATGAAGCAAGATGACTTGGCTGGTATCAGCCCTTTTAGATTGTTTTTTAGCCCTGAGTGCATGTACAGGACAGGAATTTTCATCCTTCTGCTGAGAAATATAAGCTGCTCGTCAATCCTTCCACAAACTAATATTTAGAAAGTGCCATATCAAAAGTATTCCCTAGCAACACAGCTGGCTTACTACCTACTTTGACACAGGGCACTGATTTGGCCAGGTGAGGGTGAGATGAAAGGCAACTCAATACCCCTAACTTAATATCCAGCACCCTTGGCTGTGGGCAAAAGCTAGAAATTAATGCTTTATGTGAAAGAAGAGCAAGGCAATCAAACATAAAGGCTATTTTTTTAGACAACTTAATTCTATTTGTCCTTCTAAGAGTGTACACAGAGCTTACCTGAAATCTATCACCCCAAATAAAATTACTTTGCTGCATTTATGGTTAGCTGCACAAGAACTTTCTTGCAGTCTGGCACATCAAAGCAAGTAGCACAGATCTCCCACAAGCATCCTTGCCCTAATTCTGATGAACGCTTAGAGAAAGTTACTTAATATTGTGTAAACTTGGTTTAAAAGCAGCAGAACTGAGTAGTAATTGTTAAAAATAACAGCAAAGCTTCCCAGGCCACCATCCATAACTGTTTTCAGTTTCAAATTAAAAGAATATAACAACGTCTTATGACACTGTAGCTGTCCTAGATTTTCCTGCATGTTTCTGAGTTTAACTGCCCTTGTCTTTTTAGCTGCATTGCCAAAGTTGGTAGTAGTTCACCTAGCAGCAAGGAAACTGAGAATTTTCTTTCTTTCTAGAACTTTCTGTTTAAGAGAAGACAAACTGAGCTGAGAGCAGGGAGTCCCAGGCCATAAGTTTGTCTCTCCAACTGGTTTATTTTTAACTCCAGAAAAACTGTTTACTGATTTTGCAGCTAAGTGAACTGGGAGGCTGCATTAGGATACTTCTAGGAGAAACAGTATAGGAATTTCAAGCTTCGCTAAACAGGCACGCTACCTCATCGTACTGAGGTCTTGTATACTACCTGGGAATACTTGGCGTAGTTTTGTAATGTTTTTCTTTTTTCATCTACTTAAAATGCATACAAAATGTGTTGAACGTCTCTCTAAACCAGACTGAAATAAGGGTAAGTACAAGAGAGGTCTGTTTTAACAGGTTTGATGTGCAGGGGCTCAGTCTGACTGATGACTCCTGCAGAACCCTTTGTAACATGTTTTCAAATCTTTTATCCCAGCCTACTCTGACTTCTGAACACTCCTATTGATTTATATTAGTTTGCACAGTAGGGAAAAAATAATCAGTAACAACAATTTTTGTAACAGGAAGTCAAAAGTGGAGTGGCATGCAGCAAAAGTCAGGTTTTCAACATTCTGGCTACTTTCCATACACTGGTAGGCTTGGAAATTAAGGTGTGTGCATCTAAGTCCAACAGCTTTGCTAAAACACAGATGACAGCCAAGTAACCTTGATTCTATTTTGCAGCACTAAAACTGCATCTTTATGTAAACAGATAGGATTAAATTTCAGTCACAGCACATTTAGTCGGATTTACTCATCACTGTCTCATCAAATTAAAAAGTAGCAGGGCATGTATATATGCGAAGTGCACATGCAGAAGAGTGTGTTTGTTATGCATTATCTAACTGCTAAAATAGGATAGTAATTGTTAAAAAGTTACCATATGCTCACTAAAATACAAAATGATGGTTGCATAGCATCTGTAGACATCCCTGGTGTTTGAGATTTTCCTTATATTCCTTGTTTTCAATAACTCCACCAATGTGGATTCAGAGCCTATGCTTACTGCTTAATGTAGTGATTCAGAAGCTGTTGTGTTTCAGAGTGGCTCTTCTCAGTTCAACAACAGTTCTAATGACATTTTCCATTGTGATAAAGATTTTTACTGCAGTTGCTCTAAACACCATGACAGCCTAAACCAAGTGAGGGTGAAATTCAGCTGTTGTCCAGCACAGTGAAGATGCCCGCAAGTCTGAAATAATTATTAAGCATGCCTCTTTTGGCTGAAAATATACTGTAAGTTCAAAATATTTTCTTCAGTAAATTTGCACTACTATTCTCCTCTTACACTGTATGTTCCATATGAATAGGGTACAATTCCCCTATCAATTCCTATTTACCAGTTTGGGTTTATTTTGAAGTAGTAAGTAGAACTGTATGGAAAACTGTTACAGTCTGCAAGAATTTTTTACATTTCTGTGAATTGTGAAAAAAAAATTAAAAGCTTAAACTGATGTCTATAGAGGAAGAAGAGATTGATCGAGATCTTGTATGTTTAATGCAAATTTCAAATGTAAAGAAGACTTGAATTGGAAATGTATTTCAAAATACATTTAAAAATAATTTTCACTGTCAAGAAAATGCAGCAGCTTATCCTTTCTACACCTCCTCAATAGTCACATTGAGTCATTATTTTCTAATGGAAAATGTGCCATGGAAGAATTTCTGTTTGTTGTGGTATTGGACAGCAGCTGGGTTCTGGTATGCTGGTTACAGATGTGGGGTTTGTCACTTTTACTAACATGAAATCTGGCAAAAAGACTTGTATAGTTTTCCTAGCTTTCCAGGCTGGTTGAAACAGTTGACTTGGGTCAAGAGTCATTATTGCAATATAAACAAGACAGTGAACAAGTTGGTTTTTTAACGGAGAGGATGGAAAGCAGATAGCCAAGTATTTTAGACTTTCTGGAGACACTGCTGGCATTAACATTGGTTGCAGAAAGTGGCCAGAACTGTCATGTCACCATAGTTTTACTTTAAACCAAGGAAGTGTTACACAAGTCATCACATCTACTGTTGGGACGCAAATACATCCCAACAGTGCAAAATAAACATAGAAAAACATAATGGTTTGGGTTGGAAAGGACCATAAGGTCATCTAGTTCTAACACCACTGTCATGGGCAGGGATTCCTCTCGCAAGACCAGGTTGCTCAAGGCCCTGTCCAACCTGACCCTGAACACAGCTTCTGCAGCCTGGAGAAGAGCCACCCACTTGGGCTTTTTCAGTTATGGTAGAAGTGCTGAAAACTCTTGTATTACTTGTATGGATAAGGTAATTCACTTTCCCTATGTTTTTCTTTCCAGGTGACCATTTCCTTGCAGTCACACAGTTCATGTGGGGCAATGTTATTCTAGTAAACTGTTACCATGCTGTTTTATTGCAGTGGTATGCTAAATGGGTTGCTTTGGTTTGCTTAAAACAATAGCATTGTAATACCTTCTCTACATCACAGAGGGAGTACTCTTTCATTGAACAGCAGTGACGCAGAGGCCACTGCAGGCCATATGAAAGGGGCTGTGGGTCCCATGAGCAGAGGCAATGTTTCCATACCTTCACTTCCGAGGTCTCCAGCACTCGGCATGCGCAGCATGACTGTAGATTATAGCAGGGTAAGTACATTGATGCAGAGCTGATACCAAACTTGGCTGGTATCAGCCCTTTTAGCTTGATTTTTAGCCTGAAAAGAACAAGCCTTAGAGAGATTTTGTTTATTCTTAATTCTGCTTGGACCAGTGAAATTCTTCACTAGAACAAAATGTGTCATGTCATATCAGTGATGGGGTTTTTGGTTTGGCAGACATTTTTCTTTTGTTAATGTCCAGCATTACATAATGAGTTACAGATTCTGAACTGAGAAGCAAAAGGATGGGAGTAAGCATTTTGGCACTTCAGGGCCTTGAATAAGTCCTGTGGATGCTAAGGATGTGACTTTAAACATGCAGAGTCCAGCATGTTCCTGCTGACTTCTAAGGAAAACTTTGCAAGCTCAGTACTTGCAGAAGATGAAACCGTACTGACTTGAGGTTTGTCTGGCTTTGGGCACTGGGCTCTGCACAGTTTGTGGCATAACACAAAATGTGTGCTTAAAGCCTTATCAAAATGGAAGGTGGGATTCATCTTACCTGTTGTTAGGCCTCTTGGGATCTAGGTGAGCACGACTGAGCTAGCTGCCTTGGCTGTTTCATAATAAGCATCTAGCCAGAAGCCAGAAGCAGACACTCTCTTAGTTCCCAGACAGCCTGCCTCTTTGTCAAGCAGCTCCTCCACCTTGCTGTGCACTGAGACATCCATCTCATTTCCGTCATCCCCCCTAAGAAATCAGGATTAAACTAGCAAGTTATTCCAGTTATCATGACTTAAGTATAAAAGGAAAATGAAATTTGTAGTCAAAGTTTTTACCATTAAAATTTGGAAAAAAGTATGTAAGCATTTGATATCAGAGCCCTGTTGAATGCATAAATACTTTGTTTCCTAATTTCCAAATATGTGGTCTAATATATTGTTTTTCCTGATAAAAAGTTAGCATATATGAAGGGCAGTTTGGGGAGCTGTAAATAAATTAATAGTTGTTTTATTTATATGCTTGGTGGTCCACAGACTGACTTGATTTCAAGTGGCATTAGATTTGGTTGGAAAAGGCCAATCCATTTAATTTGGATGGAGTTACGTTGTTAAATATTCCTTTACAGGAAGGTAAAAAGCCGTAACGATATCAAGCATATCGGTTTTATTTAGGGGATTGCACTGGCATAATTTAATTAGTTCAAAAACATTTGCATTTACTCTGAATGAAATTATCATGCTGGTATAAAAAAATAATTAATTTTTATATTTTCTTGCCCTTTTAAAATTCTTTTTATTTCCAAGCTAAGTAAACTTTTAATAGATTGGGGTGTTTCATTTCCCTCCTTTCACTCCTAATGCATTGCTCTGATTCTTCAGTTGCAAGCTTAGAATGTAGGCATGAAGCATATCTATGTGCAAATTCTATGCATGATCTGTGCTAAGCAAAGCACATTAGATTGTAATCTAAATACATTCAGTAATAGACTGAATGCTAAAGGAGCTTTAGAGTTTTGTGGGCTGATGGAAATTATGCTTTTAAGCTGATAGTGAATAAGCCTGCTTTTTGTACTTACGGGATGTGCATTTTTATTATTGGTCAGGACATTGTCTTAGACAATGGCGTGATTATTCCAGCAATTGAAAGCATACCTGAAGATTTAGTAAAGAAGCGTGGTAGGAAAGCATCTGGAGCACCTTCCATTGCCGTTTCTAGGGTGTCTCTGTCATCGGGCAAGTATTATATCTTTTCCTTCTTTCCACCAGCCTGTATCATCAGGGGTTTATTAAATTTCATAAACTGCTTCATATTCATTCTGAAAATTCTTCCATTTTCAAAGCAAGTTTATACCACTTAACAAGTTTTATATTTGGAAATACACTAGTATTAATTCCAGTAATTTTGGCACAAAGTTAGTATTAAGTAAGTTATATGCTCTTAGAATTGTTACAAGACTTTATTCATAATTGGACATTGTTGAATCATTCTCTATGAGGTTGACTCTATGCAGGTACTACCTATCTGCCATTACATTTCACATCCACTTTTTCCACAAGCATATATGGAAAACAATGAGCTGTAAGAGAATAGTTCCCTAACAGACTTCATGTCCTTTTATTTTTATATGTGATGCACTTAGGCAGTCAGTTCCTCTGTAATTTACCCCATTTCATTGGAGGCTGTTAGGTAAATGAGGCTTGCATAGGAAGGTGCTGCAAGATCCACTTTGCAAGTGGGTGGATATCCTTCTTTGCCTATCTGAAATAGGAGGCAGGAAAGCCCTGAGCTTTTCTGCTCCTTCCAGGCACTCAGGCAACTTCTTACAGGGCTAACAGGGTGGATTCAGGCATACAAGTTTCTCTGCAAAACACAGCAGGGCTCACTTCATTTCACCTGAATTTAGCCCAAAGCAGAAACCTAGTGGTGTATCACATAGAGCTAATCAAAGGACATAATGCTCTTCACCTTAGATTTTAGAACTTGAAAGATTCAGAGTTTATTTGAGAATATTGTATGATGCAACTCCAGACAGAGAAGTTACAGACTATTACTTCTTCAGGAAGTGAAAATTCTCTTGTTTCTGCTACCTTATAAAATAAAGAATTTCCTAGTAGAAAAGAATTGGCCTCATGTTACCAAAGCAACTGGACATTGAGCAAAATCGCAGGCAACCTGGGATTCTTCATTGTTTCCTTGTTGGGGAATCTCAAAGGAAATTAAGCTCTGGAGATCTATAGCCCAGATAGAAGATTAACACTTAAAAACTTTCCAAATTCCTACCTTCAGGGTCGATCTTTCATTTACAGTATATTGAACTGTCACACAGAAGATTTATATGGAGAGGACTAAGGTCTTTCTCCAAGACATCTTACATGTTTTATGCCTATAGAATGGCTAAGAGACCTGTAGGACTTAAAATTTGTGCAGGTCTCAAGACTTGTTCGCTGCCCCTTCCCTTCTGCACAGGGAACAACAGTAATGGCAGAAACACTTTCTATGTCAATCCCTAGTTGCTTAATTCTGAAGCAGACACTGGGGATAGTTTGATGGTGGTGGAGATGTGATAATCACCATGAACACTTGGACTGTAAATTTGGCAATAGTCCAGGCAATATACCAGAGAAAGTAAAAATCTTAATCTGTCGTATCGTCCACAGGAGGCAATTACAACAGATATATAGGGCAGGAATAAAAACATCAGCCAGAAGGCTGAACAGCATCAGAAAAGCATATTTTTTGATTTATCATGGTGTTCAGTTGCCGTAGTTTATGACAGATACCTAAAATGTTTTGGTTTTTTTTAATTAAAAACCGGTTAGGTTTGTAGAAGATGGAACTGAATGTTTTTGTACAAATTATAGCAAGCATTTTAATTGTTTTTATTTTACAGATCGTAGCAGATCTGAGATAGATTTGAGTGAATCTTTCTCTGAAGGAAATGAGGATACTCTGAGCATAAGAAGCAGATCTGTACCTAGTGCCTTAGATCAGGAACTGGTGAGTTATAAATATGTAAATGTTTATCTGGTGGAAATCCTGTTTGTTCAGACTTATGACATCAGCACCGTGTGCATATATGTGTATCTATTTCAGGGATATGTGATGAGTTTTTAAATAGCTTCATTTTCTGAGTATGTTGGCTATAGAATGATTCCATCGAACAGTCATGGTTACAGGTTGTTACTGATTTGCTGGATTTTGAGTTCACAAGTGAAAGAAATCTTAGTGAAAGAAATTTTAGGCATATATTATACATGCTCTGGAGTTTTGTTAATTCATACTTTCTTAAATTTTAATTTTGATGCTGAGAACTTTAAAGGCTTTTATCTTTGGTTTTGATTTTTCCCTTATATATATATTTTATCAAATGAAGCCCACCCTTTTAGTTCTGCCACTGTTGCTTGGTGCTTCTTCCTGTTCACTATTCTCTGTCATACATCTACATGGCTTTTTTCTATGTATTCTAGGCTACTTTTCTTGATGTGATTCGTAATTTCCTTCTTTTCTTCTGCACATAGAATCATAGAATAGTTAGGGTTGGAAAGGATGTTAAGATCATCAAGTTCCAACACCCCTTCCCTGGGCAGCAACACCTCACACTGAACCATGTCACCCAAGGCTCTGTCCAACCTGGCCTTGAACACCACCTGGGATGGAGCATTTGCAACTTCCTTGCGCAACCCATTCCAGTGCCTCACCACCTTTACAGTAAATAACTTCTTCCTTATATCCAATTTGAACTTCCCCTGTTTAAGTTTTAACCCATTATCCCTTGTCCTATCACTACAGTCCTTAATGAAGAGTCCCTCCCCAGCCTCCCTATAGGCCCCCTTCAGATACTGGAAGGCTGCTATGAGGTCTCCACGCAGCCTTCTCTTCTCCAGGTTGAACAGTCCCAACTTTCTCAGCCTGTCTTCATACAGGAGGTGCTCCAGTCCCCTGATCATCCTCGTGACCCTCCTCTGGGCTTGTTCCAGGAGCTCCATGTCCTTCTTATGTTGAGAACACCAGAATTGTACACAGTACTCTAAGTGAGGTCTAACTTGTGGTATTCGACTAACTCTAAGCAGAGTTGCAGATGTGCATAATTGCTGTGAAAGAATTTCCAACCTTATTAAATATGCAGGGAGGGGAAGAACAGTTATTGACTAAGGGCTTCATCTAATTATACTCTTTTCTGAAGTTCCAGAAATTGTGCTTATAACTTAAGAAAACCCATAGTCCTCTGCATTATGGTTTATGCACTTTGTTGTTATAGTCCTTCCCTGACATCTGCTCTTTTCAGAAGAGCATTGGCCATGGGAGATGTCTCCCCTTTTTGTAGCCTCTGATACTTGTGGCTTGGTGGAAAACAACAATTTGGGATTTCCATCTGTTTCTTGGATTGTAAGTGCTCAGAGAATTTGCCTGCAGCATTGCTTTGATTGGGTTAATCTGTAAGGAAATAAAAAAAGCCATTCCTGTGTGTCAGATTTCTGTGGAAGAAAAACTTCAAAAGTAAGTGATTTATTTTTTAATTGCAACAGAGAAAAAGAATGTGTTCTTGGTTAAAAAGCTAGAAAATATTGCAGAAGAAAAGCATAAAATAAGAAAATAAAAACTTTAAATAACTTTTCATGATTTTTGCTGTAGTTGTAAATGGTGGGGTAGTTACAATTTAAGGATTTCTGAGACAAGTACCACAGATGCTAAATCCCGAGTGGATTTTTGTTCTTTGATTTTTGTCTTCCTCTTATTCTGAGGGATTATTTTTTTTCCTTTTCTTTTTCTTTCTTGCTCCCTGTGAATGAATTTTTGGCTTGCATTTCAGCAACTTTGTAGCTTCTTTGCTAACGTAGATCTCTCTTGTGGTATAACCTTGATTTAGTTGCTCCAGGGTCTATGAGAGTGCTAGTTCTTCTTTAATTCATAATGGGGTTCATAGATCTCTTATAATAATAAAAAATATATAATATATCATATTCTCACTTGCTGTGTCTTAGGAAATAAATTGATTACATTCATCAGCTTTAGTGTTACCATAATTTTAGGGTAGTTTGACTTACAGGAGTCCTTTAGAGTCTTGCTCTATATTCATTATGGATACAGGGTTTTGAGATAAAAGGTGCATTCCTGCTGGAGTTTAGTTTATTTAGGGCTCAACATAAGAGGCAAAAAATAAAAACAAACAAACAAACAGACAAATAAATAAATAAATATAAAATATAACCCCCACAGGAGACCATAAGATTAATGTCCTACTAGCGCTAACTTTAATAAGCTAATAACACTAACCAATTATGTAGTTGCATTTCTGTAACACCACTTAAGAAACAATCATTGTAGTGCAAAATGGATCAAGAGCATTGGTTAAACATTGACCATTCTTTTAGTTTCAGATATCTACTTGCAGACAAGAATTGGTAGTCAGCTAGCTGGCATCAGGAATCTTAATATTTGAGTGTCTTGACCTGAAACGCCCCAGTCCGAAGATGTTTATTTTTTGCCTTGTATTTAATTATTCAGCAGTAAAAATGTAGCAAGTCCACAAGAATGTATACAACAGTGCAAAAGAAGGAGTTTTGCATGTGTTGCAACAGGAAGAAGCAATTCTGTTACAGGCAAGAAAGAAAGGGGTATATTCGTGTGTCAAGTTTTAAACTTGAGTACACCACTTGAATTCTGAAGTCAGTGAGGAAAGAAGTGAAGGATGGGTTGGGATGTTTTGGTTTTGCTTTAGGGGTCTTATAGGTGTTATTTTGGGGGGTTCAGCTGTCTTCCTGAAACAGTTTGCTCTCTTGTGCCTGGGTCTCCATGGACTTTTTCTGTAGAGTATAAAATATATGTCACTTCTTTTTTCTTTGGGGTGGTAACAGTCCCCTGAATAGATAAAACAGAAGAAGAGGTCAGCAGAGAAAGCTCATTGTAAGAACATGAAGCTGAGAGGAATATTTGCTTTAATATGTAAATTTTGGTCCCAAATGGAATAGTAGCTAGTTTTGATTTCCCTGTGCTCGATATTAAATATGTAGTTACAGTGGGAAAGTAGTAATAGAAATTTTTGCATCACTTTCAGATGCTTTTATTTCAGTTCAGTCACTGGAGCAAAGAAGAGATGCAACAGCTAGTTTTATGTTTACTAATGAAAAATGCTCTGCAGATCTTGACATAAACTGTGACAGTTCAGCTCTCCAGCAGCATTTCCTCTTGCTCTGTTTTTCCTGATTAGCATAGAACTCTCCTGAGTTTGAATGCAGTACTTTGCTGTTTAGATCAAGAGAATGAGAGCTGCAAAGCAACAGAGTGAGGTAGCTTATCACATGAGATTTATAAGGTTTTAAAGCAGATGTAAGGCAGTTGAACATTTGACTTCCACTACAGCTATAAGCAGAGTCTTTCAAAATGCATTCCATAAGGTTTAAGGAAATGCTTGAAGTTTCCAAGCTACGCTTAATGGGATGATAATTGTGTGTTGGGTTTTTTTCCTGTAACTTTACTTAAGGTGAACAGCCCTATTAGGACCATCAGCTGCATTTTAACTTACTTTTTAGATTTTACCCTATTGATGTGTTTAAATATTTTTTTCTGTATATGAACTAAAGTTGTTACAGTTCTGTCTTGTTTATTAAAACTCAAGCCTACATATGAAGCTGTGCAATTATTGATTTCCCCACCTCTTTTTTTAGTTATTCAAGTAATACAAGGATTTAGTTATTTTTAAAATATGCACATCAACTGGATTTTTGTTTACACCTGAAGTATATTCAGTGTGTATGATGGCAGAGCAAGCTTTTTCCCATGTCATTTGACAATAACCCAGGGCTTTCAGCACTGCCTGTTAGAAAGTGGGTCTGTGTTAATGACAGTGTTCATGAAGCCAAAGAAAGCGTGAAAGGGTGCAAGCGTAATGACAATTGTATCCGGAAGAAACATATAACCTGGACTGTAACCAAGAAATTAATCATCTAGTGGCATCTGGCTACAAATGTCTTTAGGTAAACCAGTTTCAATGATCTCTGGGCCCCTGGTATTAGACCTTAATTCACTTATTTATTTTGTTAAGATTTGAAAAATTCTTACAGTTTCCCTCTAAGATTTCCAAACTTGAATTCCTGAATGCAAATAGTGAGTAGAATAAGGTATTTCCCATGGAATTGTTAGTAGGTATGGAAGTGGGTTTTGTTTATGTGCAGAATTGCTTGTTATGCAAAGGTATGCATCTCCAGAATAAGATACAAAATATGTATTTCAAGTTTTTCAGTTCCCAAGCAATTGAACCCTAAAACCAGAACAGCAACTTTTCCCCTTATGCTGTGTGGATATGCAAAGGTGTGAAAAATGTAATATGAAATTCCTCTAGAGATTAGAATTTTGAATGTATTCTGCACTGTCTTCCAAAAGTGGAAAACATATGAAACAAAATTAAGTGGCAGAGGCTGACCAAATACATAGCAGAACATGATGACTAAAATGCCTGTTTGTCATTTAGGATTATCTGGGTAAAACAGAAGAAGATACTGATGACATAGTGGCTTCTAGTTATTCAAGGGAACACGGACATTTGACAAGTGAATTATCACCAGTAAGATCTTGAGTAGACAACATATGCTTTTTCTTCCACAAATGACCACTGTTCCTCCAAAAAGGAGTTTAACTTCATACTACGTAGCAGCAGATCATCTTTCATCCTGCACTTGAGAAACATCCTTTAGTATGTAGATAGTTTTTCTATTATATTTTTAATGATGTTCTGTGCAGCACGTCAGAGGGGAAACAGCTTTGCATACTCATCAGCAAATTTCTTCACATACTTAAGTTACTACCAAGCTGACATTTTTGGAAAAGGAAAAACATAGGTGTTTGCAGTATGTGACTGCTAGCTTTGCAGAGGAGCACTTAATTTACTTGAAATGAAGAGAACAATGCTTGGTGGGATCTTGCTTCTCAAACCACCTTCTGGTTGTTTAGGATCTTGGGACACAAATACTTGTCTGTTTGCACACATATCACTTCTGTGGCATCATTGTCCATCCCTCAGCCCAGCTTCTCCTGTTCTTCATTACACGATTACTATGCCACCCACATCTGAAAAGTATTTTTCTGTATAATGTGGAAAGAGGTACTTGGGGATTTTGGTTGGTGATGACTTTTCTACCTTCTGCAATAATTGCAGTACTTTTCTGATACATCCTTTTGTTTCTTGTCAGTACCCACAGGCTATATGCTGTAAATCAGATGCCCAAGTCTTGCAATCGTCTAACTGTTGCAACTTAATGTTAGCTTTAAGAGGATGGGTACATTTTCAGGTTGCTTGAGATGCAGCAGAATGGATAGAACAAGCCTTATGCAGTTGATTAGGTAGTCCATTATTCATTGAGAAAGAAATCAGATTATAAAAGTAGCCATTAACTTGTCTAGTTTATGACTGTGTACAGCATTCTGGGGATCTGACACTTAGGATGTGAGCAACTGATAGCATCTTCAGGAGCGTCATGGAACCCTTTCTGGCCAGTCTTCTGCAAGACTTGTACCTAATAGCAGCTCTGGTCAGAATATAGAGTGTCAGAAAAACTCCATATAGAAGATGAAAGAGTTGAAGAGGATGAAGAGAGATGAGGAGCCTGTATGCTAAAAAGGAAAAGATGGCATGACAGTAACCAATGAGCTGTCTTTTCTAGACTGCATCCCCACTAGTCCCCATCCAAGCAGGGCCTGGGGAATGCCTACTTAAGTTCTCGATGCCAAAGAAATGGATTTGGCCAAACCCAAGCTTGGTTTACCTGGGTAGGAAAAAGGGCTGAGAAAACTGCTGATATAGTGTATTTTGGTAACTTAGATCTGGCCAGACCCTTTTCCCTTCTGGAACATGCAGTTCACAGAAACAAGACACAATAGACACATGTGGCACTTAACACCAAATCAAACTTGAGCAAATGTAGCCTCTTGGCACTGGTCTAATTAGGCCCATTTACCTAAGGTTGACTATGACTCTCTCATGTGACGCTGTCTCCAATGCTTGCTGGTCCCATGGATTTTATAGGTATAATTATTTTTATTTCCTCTGAATACTGGCATGAGGGTTGCAGGTACTTAAGTGCTTTCTCCATTTAGGCCACTAATTGAGGAACTGCATTTAGAGAGCCTTCCCTCTATGTGCTGTAGGCAGCATTCTGTCTGTGCATTCGGTCTTGTCCTTTGCTGGAGATTTCCCTTTGACCTTTTTCTTAAGCAGAGCACAGTTTTTCCAGTTCTGTAGGTCTGAGGTAATCTCACATCTCAGTGCACTCATTTCTCTGTGTTCACCATGACATGATTTTTAATGTCACTGCATGCTACATTAGTGGCAAAGTTGCGAATGGCAAAGCTGCTTCTCCCTGCAAGAGCAAGTGAATTTTACAGGTTCTTTTCTTGTTCCCCTTTAGTGTGTGTTGCTAGTTACTAATACTCCCCCTCTCTTATTCTTGCTTTTAGCCTGCTTCTTGTAAGCCTTTGAGCCTTCTGCACTGTATGGATTTCTTTAACATACTTATCTGTGAAATTACTTTGTACTATTAAGTCACACTGAAACAATGTTATTAATTAACAGTAGATTCTAACTGCATGTGGGTCTTCTCTGGGGTTTTTGGGTTTTGTTTCTTTTTGTTTGTTTTTTATTTTTTTAATATGAGAATTTAGAGTATAGTATGGGTACTCTGACATGAACATTTGAGGTAAAGGAAGAAATATCTTAAAGGGTAAAAGATATTTGAAATATGCCTGTAACATGAGGAAGCTAAAATGGAAATGGAAATTACATTGAACAGGAACTGTATCTCAGCATTGGGGTATTTTACTTTGTGTTTTCCAAAGCTAATACATGAACGGTGTATTTAATTTTCCCTGCATTCTTCTCTGATTCCTCTCCTAAACATATTAATGTGTTGCTGTCAAGACCTATCCTATCAGTAATACTGAGTTGTTCCAGTGTCTTGCTGCAGCAGTAAGATATGATGCAAAGCAAATATAAATCTTAGTCAAGTACTAAAATAAGGCTCCACATCATCCATATTTGGTGGTAGTTTACTACTTATGAAACTGGAAAATTAATAAATTTCATAAGAACATTATATTTATCATATATAATGTCCAGTGTAAATGCCACAGAAGAGACTCTGTGGTGGAAAAAGTGAAGGATATAAAATACTTCTACTAAATTTGTGTTATTTTGTTTGTGGTTTGAAAGCAACTCAGAAATTGTGTTTGCACAAATTTTAGGGTCAGAGGTCATGTATTTGTTTAGGAGTCTCTGGGTTTTGGTTGTTTGTTTTTCTTTTTCCAATCATTTATCCCTCATTGTCTGCTTACCTAAAGATCAAGAAAACGAGTATTTGGATTCAGTAGAGAAAAACTCGTTCACCTTCTCGTGTTGACATAACTTTTTCTGAAGGGGGCACACAAATTTTGCTTTTCTGTTGCAGGGATTGTTTAGGATAGTTTGGAGCACATACTGGGACTGTTAAATTCACCAACAGTTTCCAAATATACCCATTTTAATGTATGCTAGAGACAGAAATGCATAAATGGTAAAGGCAGGAATTTAGCTCAAAGTTTCAGGAATAGGAGGAAATATGACACATTTGTTGGTATGTGTTGCTAGTTCTCCAGTAATTTTAACCAGCCCTGATCATGGAATTTCAGCCAGTTATACCAAGGATTAAAAGGACAAGCTTTTTTCTTTTTATTTATTTATTTATTTTTTAAATTAAGGATGAAGAGGGCCAGCAGAAATACAAAAAAGACCAAAACCAAACAAAAAAATCCCACAAAAACAAAACAAAACAAAAGAAAAACAAAAAAAACCCACCCCAACAAACAAACGAAGAAAAACACCCCACAAAAAGAAAAAAAGGCAAAAAACCTGAAAGCCTAAACAAGACCAAAACCCACAAACCACAACATTTTTTTCCTGTTTTTTGTTCCTACATGGTGTATAAAATTAACTTTATGGGTAATGACGGCTTGTTCTGTTTTTCATGTCTGTGTCATATTGACACAGGCCTGCTTATCCCTCCAGCTTTCTGTGGTGCAGGGCCCTTAGGCAAAGTCCTGGGAGAACTGAGTTTTGCCACAGACCAATTCTTTTTGTGTGGTTTTTCACCTTGGCTGTGGTCTCCCTTCCTCTCAGCAGCTGATAAAGAATAAGGTAGATCAAGATGCAGTTTCCATTGAGGTCACTGGTGAGATTTCCAGATATTGCCCTAGCAAGCAGAGGGGGGGAAATTATTCCACCAGTATTCTTTTAATGAGTTTTTTTTTCCCCAAAGAGTGACTTGTTTCAGCATTTGTGTGCATTTTCCGTTTGTTCTTGCAAACTCCACAGAGAAACTGTAATTTCTCACAAGGGTGCCAATCGGCCAAATATATGAATGCTTAGCTTTTGACTAGCTTAAGAGAGGATTGACTTCATGCAGACATAAATGGGGACAAATCCAAATGCAATCCGGGACAAATCCAAATGCAGTCCAGTACAAATCCAAATCTGTAGGGTTGGTAAAGTAGAACTTGTTTTGATACAGCAGGTAATTAATTTCTATTTAATTAGCATATGCTTTAAATTTCTAGTTAAAGGCACGTGTCCTTTGATACTTGAAGTATAGGGAAAGCACTTAATACTTCTCTGATATGGTGATACTTTCTCCTTTCTCGCTACGGCTTTGCAATACAAACTTCATTTACCTGTCTGTATAGGTAAAGATTTATTACTGCAGTTATTCTTTCTTATTGCAGCTGTCTGATGCTTTTTTCTCTTGCTCTTTTGTACTGCCTTCATTAAAGAACTCCCCAGAAGGCTCTGACAGAAAATGGACATATTTAAATGTTCCTGAAACAGACGGTGATACTGTGAGTTCTCCTGAGTCCTCTGCTTAGCTTACTTTTAAGGTTTCTCTCTCTTTCCCCCCACCCCTTTTTTCCCCTTTCCTTTTTTTTTTTGAAGACTACACCTGTGTGTCTTGCGTGGTTCCTGTGTCTCAGGATTTAGGTAGTTACGTATATTTTTAAGCAGTTTTGCTCAATGGCTCAAAAGAAAACATGCACCAGATTTCTCAAATGCCTTTTGCCAGTGTGAATATTGTTCTGGTTTTCTTTAAAAATATTTAGGTCTTTCTTAATTGTAATCTTCAGGAAAGGGACATCCTCATAGCATGGTATGAGAGAAAAAAGAGATTGAGGGGTGATAATTACTTTGCAGTGGAAAAAATTGTGGGATTGTTGCTAAACATTTTGGCCTTAGGGCAGTTGCAGAAATGCTGCCTATTGAATTTTGCTCATTCTTGTAGGATTGCTAATGAGAAGTAAGTGTTGCTTTAGACAAACGTGGCTTTATACTGTCTCCATATATGGGAAGCTTCCTTAGGATTTTTTCTAGTGGTTCTGTCAGCAGATGTCTTACGAGACTCAGTAAAAATAAGGTGAACAGCTGAGCCAAAGAGGTAGAGTCTTTTTTCTGCTTGGAACTTATGTGAGCTTGCAATTTATGTAGCTGTCTGCTCTTCAGTTCATGCATGAATTACACGGGTGTACTTTAGATTTAGTCATGTTTATAAATAGGTTTGAGTCCTGCATGGAAAAACATCAGCTGTCTAGACACTTATTAATTCTAGTTCTTATTCCCTTTTACATCAAATGGTGAAATTTCTGTTCTGTGATATATCTGTTTTCACAGCAAGTCCTAACAAGTGTGATAATATTGCAAGGCTGCTGCTGTATGAAAAAAAGCAGGTTCTTGAAAAGAGTAATTTGTTTTAGCCTCTAAGTCCTTTTTCTGTCCCCTTCCAGACTAGCATTAACAGCATGCTGAGTGTATATAGTGAAACTGGTGACTATGGCAACGTGAAGGTCAGTGGTGAAATCCTTCTCAACATCAGTTACAGCTACAAAACAGGTGCCCTCAACATCCTGGTGAGAAGTTGCAGAAACCTGGCCATTGCAGATGAGAAGAAGCAAAGGACTGATCCGTAAGCACAGGGAAAAGTTTCCTTAAGCTCTGCTAGGACTGCTGCACACACTGTAGTCTGGTGTCATGATATGAGCCTGAGAGTTCATAGGATCCAGTTGCTACAAGCAGCATTCTGACGACAGATGGTTTGGGATTTCCTGTGGGAAATGCATTTTTAGTATGTTTCTTAAGGCAACGTGTGCCTATCCTGGAGAAACAATAAGATTACTTAGATTATTAACCTGTTTGATAGTAAAAGGACAAAAAATATGAAGGATTAGGGAGGCTGAATTGATTTCTTCTAGAATAAAAAATAATGTATATAAGAGGAATGGTGTTTTGGATGGAGGGAGGGATAGAGATAACTTTGGTTTCATGCACTCATAGATTCACTTTGCAAGGACCATTTTCTGAGTCTTTCATTATAGTTCTCAGTATGATATGTACATTTTCTCCTCAGAAAGTAATAACTAGTGTCTCTAATCCTGTAGTAAGCAAAGTATGAAATTTTTCATTCTCTTTTATTTTCAGTGTTGTCATATATAACCAGTCATTAATCATATACTACAACATGGAAAGTGTTAGAAAAGCTTTCTGTGTTTCTGATCATGAGTAAATTAATTTAGCTCTGTCTTCTGTTATTCTGATCCTATCTGACTAACATTGCTATGTTTTTGGATAAAGACCATATCTTTGCATGTTTCATACATTCTCTGTTACATGGGTACATTGTTTAGACTGCAAGAATTAATTTCCTTGTATGTGTTGCTGATGCAGCAGTGTCAGGCCTTTGCTCAAACTGCTTGTTTTGATTCCTACTTGATCTGTAGGTACGTCAAAGCATACCTTTTGCCTGATAAGTCCCGCCAAAGTAAACGCAAGACCAAAATTAAAAGTAACAGCACCAATCCAGAATTTAATGAAACGCTGAAGGTGAGAACACGGTCTTTCTCTCAAGCTGTGATGAATGTTCCACTTGTGCTTATAGGCATTTTCTATGTGCGTTCCAGTACGAGGATTAGAGTCTGGGAGAGATATCTCAAAAGGAAAGATATTTAAGCAAACACATCAAGTAACCCTGTGAGTTGTAATTCCTGGCTTTCAGCACTGAGGAAGTGTTTTTGTTGGTTCTCCCCTTTACAGGTGAAACTTCTATTAGTTTCCATATATCTTTTTCAAAACTGTTGATGTTCCCATGGAACCTGAGAGCAGTGTTGCTAAAAGCACTTGAAAGATTCTGTGCACCCTAAGTTAGCAACTGATGCTGAAGTAAAACTAGCTTAAAACTTCCCATCTAACTGGTTTTGAAGAGACAGCAAACTCAGTAAGATCTGAATTCCTCTGGAGGCTTGAATCTCTTTTTAAAGCAGAATTGATTTTAGTAAGAAAATTCCAACAATGACTTCACTGCCTGCCTTCCTAAAAAGCGGTGGTGAAGTTCCTTTTCTGTTGCAAAAGGCAATGACAGATTACTTCCTTGAGAACTGGAGGCACACAACACCCCAGGCTCTTTCCTTCCTTGCCTTTTACCTATGTCCTCTACAGAGGGAGAACTATTTTGAGCTCTTCACAAGTTGTTCATTCACCTCCTTGGCTCTGTGGTGCAGGTGGGAATGGCAGTTTCTGCTCAGGTCACTGCCTGTTCCCCTTTCCTGTCAATAGATGAGAGTTCTCTCAGCTGGCACTCATGAGGCCAGAAACTCTTTTTGGTTTCTACTGATCCCTGTCCTGTCCTGTGTCCCCACCCCTCCAATTTCAGTGATGTTTTAAATAAGTTTCTTAGATGCTTCCTGGCCAGTATACTTGGCTTAACCTGGCTACAAACCATTTTGCAGACACACACACTTGGTCTGGCCAGACTGCATGCCAAGGGAGAGTGTCTCGTACAGCCTCATTTTTAAATGGTTTATAGTAAAGTTCAGACTTGCCTGAACTGGGTAAAAAAAGTGTTAGATTCTATTTAGCAAAAAACATAGCCCTGAACATGTTTGCTGGTAGGAACTCGGTGAGGATAGGACCTAGCAGCTTGCTAAAAATGTGAATTGCAACAGAGGGCTTACTTGCATTGTGGGTAGGGAAGCAAGGGCTATGTCTGTACGTCCCAATTGTAACTACTGTTGAAAATAAAATAGAATTAAAATAATTAAATCCATCTGTATCTTCCCTCTTTGACTTGTATTCCTTTATTGCTGAATATGACACCTCTCACAGTGGAACTGTTGGCATTTAGTTTAAGCATTGTAGACATCTATGCATGGCTCGCCAACTGACTTGACTGTTTCAGCTTTTGGAGAATATGTGTCTGTGTCCATACGTTGTTCCTAATGCAGAAAGAAGACATCTGGGTCTCTTCAGCTAACACCAGGAGAAGGGTGAATTTCAGGGAATTAATATGCCTTTTGCTAAAAGCAGATTGTGCAGAGCTAGAATTCCAGATGTTTATAATTTTCTGTGTATTTGCTACAATATGATTTTTTTTCAGAGGAGTTTTTTTAATAGCTTTCAAAACCAATGATGGTTACAAAGACTGATATGCTTGCTGTATGCAATTTTAGTTGGTTTTGGAACAATTTCTCATCTTGCAGTTGAAAAGGAGAGGATGCCATTTCTAGAAACTTGTATACAACAAACTGTCTTTGTAGATATGAAAGAATCAGTGGGGTTTCTTATAAACTAAACTTTGATATTGATCTACTGTTTTTACATAAACTTACCAGGAAATAACAGCATCATACTTATAAGCATCATCATTTTCTTTATAATAATAAATACCCAGTAAATAATACAGAAAAATCCCCCACAGTCATGATAGTAACATTAATGACCATAGGATGCATACTGCAAAGAAAAAGGATTTAACATTTGCATTATGAGCTTTCTGGCTCCATCAATTTTGTTTGCAAAGAAAACAAATCTCTCTTTCATGCTTCGTTTGTTAGCTGCTGTCGGCTTCATGAAACTGAGCTAGAGTTCTAAAAGGCTCCATGGAAACTATTATTTCTGCTTATTCTGAGAGTTTCTTTTTCTCTTGGTAGTATGTCATCAGTCACACACAGCTAGAAACCAGGACCCTGCAGCTTTCTGTCTGGCACTATGACAGATTTGGACGCAACAGCTTCCTTGGGGAGGTGGAAATTCCATTTGATTCCTGGAACTTTGAAAATCAGGGCGACGAGTGGTTTGTGCTCCAGCCCAAGGTAAGGGTTTCCAGTGGCCAGTGAAAGTGTTGCAAAGCAAATTTAGCAAGTCTTCGTTATTTTTTCTTTGGAATGTGTTTATAGAATTGGACATTATGTGTGCCTAATATGGCAATAAAAGTATTATCTTTGTTCTTTATTCAACCAAAACATACTGGTTTTAAAGTCTGCATGAAATCTTCACACGACTGGCTCTTTAAAAGGTGGGGATTTTGTTTTATAACTAAACTGTAAGTTCTTCTTGTAACAAACCACAGCAGATAAATGACCCAGCAAAGAAATTAATTTTTTAAAATAGCATATAAATCAGAGGACTTTTATACTACTCCCTGCTATCCAACCCTTAACAGTTTATCAAAGAAACAGACCTTTTTTTGTTTCTCTTCAAGCTGCTTTACACCTTTCAGCTGTGACAAAAAAAGACTTCCCTATCATCTTAACTAGGAAGGTACAAGATAAAGCTTATCAAAAGACAAATCAATAGGATGACTTCTGTGTCTAGGGCACTCCCTGCTTTGGCAAAGGTGTGGTCTCCTCTTTGAAAACTTACACAGCTTGGACTTTAAAAGCGGCAAAGATAATTCTCAGTTTTCTAGTTCAGCTTTGTTAGTAAGGGTGACCACCAGCTCTTCCTTTGTGGTCCAGAAAAGCTGAGACCAGGAAGAGAAAGTGAATAATGATGGCAGGCGTTTCAGTCAGCACTGTGTTGTCAGTATTTGTTTTGCTTGCAGTAAATACGCAATGTTGGTCTGAAATTGAGCTTTTTACCGTGGAGTAATCTCTATCATCTTATTTCAATCTCTGGGGCTTTTTGTGTGTATGGGTGGTTTCTTTTAATCCTAACAGAGGGAAAAAAAAGGCAGTCATGAAGGTTTCCTGGTCAGGAAAAAAATGAGGTGCTAAACATTTCAGCCATTCCAGCTGGAAGGTGTTGTCTGGTTACTTCCAAACAGGATTTTAAGATTAGTCCTTTTTTTACTGAAGAAAACAAACACAGAGTTGGTCTTGTCTGTCTCCTAAGTTAATGTTTCTAAACTTAAAACACTGCTAAGATTTTTGATCAGCAAAGATAATATTTTAAAAAAATATAAATTATTGTGTTTTGAATTAACAAAAAAAAACAAAACACAGGTTAATACACATGCACGTTACATGGTGTTCCCCCTTATGAACTGCCTGATGGAGACGGGAATGGCAGTCAAACATTTTCCATGTTATATTACAGTACATGAATCATTTAGCTGGTTTAATGAAAAGGTTGGAGATATTAAGACCTATTTCTTCTATGAGCATTGGATGTCTGTTTTGAAGAGACGTGGTTAAATTGGAAAAAGAAGAGAAAAATTATTGTGTGGTTAAAAAGGGGGCAGAGCCATGTGTGTTTGGGATGCGGGGGGAGAGGATGACTGATTGTTACTGATGTAAGAACTTACACCATCGTTTGTCCACAAGTAGACCAGAAGAAAATAATACTTGCTGTCTTTATGGGAAATCTGATCCTAAACTTGCTCAGTTTAGACCATAAGTGATCTGCCTGACTGGCAAGATTTAGGTATGGTGGAAATTGTTCCACAGCCATTTACTACAGGTTTTCTTTTGTCCTCTGTTGTAGCAACTGGCATCAGACATCGGTGGGAAGAGGGCAGTTTTTCTCAGTTGGCACAGGAATGCCTGTTGCTGTAAAAGTGCTTCAAAATCACAAAAGAGTAATGTTGTTATTACTAAAATGCTTTGTTTCCTCTCCCGTGTTTGTGTACAGGCTTAGCCCCACTAAACATGGGTAGTGCCTTAGCCTGGAATCTATGGCATGAAGGCAGTGCCAACTCTACATATGTACCATATGTATTTCTGGTACAGGCATTTTTTTTTGTGTTTTTTTTTTCTTGGTAAGAGAATTTAGCCCTTCCTAGGGAGTCAGGAAACAAGCTGAATGCATCTTGGAGACAGATCAGACATTTGTCTATAAGCATACTTTAAAGGCTTGTATGGTGCCTTGGCACGTATCCCAAGGGTCCTCTCCCTCTATACATGCGCTTTGTCCCTGTTAAGATATCAAGAAGATTTGTTTATTTATACCCAAACCCAAGCACTGAAGCATGTACAGAAATGCAAGCAACAGAGTAGTCCCATGTCCATTAGTGGGCATCACTGAGCAAGTTTAGGGTATGCTGGAGTTCTTCATGGACCGGATTGTTAATGCAAGTATGCAAGACTCCTATTTTTCATTGCAATTGATTTTTCTAGAAGTCAGTTTGAACTGGAATAACATGTTATCCCTGTGTTGCATCTATTTATAAAATGTAGTTTCACACTTCTTACAATGGGAATAGAAATTCAGCATATGTCAGTGAAGGCCTAATGTTTTTATAACAAAGATGCCTTGAAGAGCACTGAATGCATTCTTTCTGGGTGAGTTTCAAATACTTACAAAACAAAATGATGCAGAGATAGCAGTTGTGTAGAAAAGGACACTGGGAATAACAGTTTTCAGAAAGTTCTCTTTCAGAGCTGAACTCTGCTTTCTTCCCTCACCTTCATTCCCCACACCTCTATTCCAACAGTGACTCGGGAGTGACTCATCTAAAATACAAGAAACAAATTACAGTTTACAGTTTTGATTGAGGAAGATAGAGCTGAATGTCACCTTAAACTAGCTACAGTTTATATGTCCAGACATAAGCTTTAGGGTTTTTTCTGTTTGTTTGCTTCACTTATTCATGCTAGATACCTCTCCCCTCTGTATGTTCACTGAACAGTGTGTAATGCCACATGGCTTTGTTCTTCTGAGAGTTTGTACTCCCTCGCTGGAAAAGTTTTCTCAAATATGATTGCATTCAATCTGGAGTGCTTAATTATCTGAAAATGGGCTGGCATGTCCTGATATGTCTGAGAAGGG
This sequence comes from Neopsephotus bourkii, assembly GCF_033783945.1. NCBI lineage: Eukaryota > Metazoa > Chordata > Aves > Psittaciformes > Psittacidae > Neopsephotus > Neopsephotus bourkii. The sequence continues at coordinate 599,754 of NW_026902237.1, forward strand.
ATTTAAACACTAAATTGGTACAACAAAATGAAAATCAAAAGAAGGTGAATGATTGACCTTAGCTGGATTTCTGGTTGGTTTGTTTGTTTTTTCTCTTCTCAGATGGAGGTTGTGACAGATGTTGGGCTTCAATATAAAGGAGAACTGACAGTTGTTCTACGTTACATTCCCCCAGACAGAAATCTAATGCTACCTCTAGGGCAGTTTCAAGGTAAAACAAACATCAGTGGCAGCATGATTACACTCCTCCATGTATTAAAAATCCACACCTAGGGTGAAGTAATGGTACTAGTGAAGATTGAAATCATACTTAGATATGCTAGTTGTCTTAATCTGTGGAAATTCTGAACCATATGTTTTTCCTGCTCCATGCTCTTCTCTTACATTGCACTTAGAGAAGGGGAGTGTGCAGTCAAGTGTTAGTGCATGGCTGTGACCTAATTAAAAGAAAAGGATACATTAGATAACAAGATCGAAGGCAGTCACATAGAAATAAGTTATCTACGTCATAGTCTGTACGTTCTTTGTTCAACTGGTTATACAATGTGTATAACTGATCAAAGTAATAGACTTCACACTTCATGCTGAATTGTCTTTAAGGTTACCTGTCTTCACTTTTTTTTATACCCATCTTCCCTTTTTTCACACTGCTTTACCTCTGCTCAGCGTTACTGTATTACTGCTGCAATTCAGTCCTGTGAAATATTATTTGAACTCTTTGGGGTAAGCCATTTTTATCAGCAATGAATAGGGGAAAATAGTTACTAACACTATTGTTAGTAACTGAGTGTACGTGGATATAACAGACATGGGTGTATCGCTGTCTTAATGACAGTACCGCTTCTTAGGATTTGACAGATACATTAGATTTCTTTCTTTTTCTTTTTCTTTTTATTTATTTTTTTTCTTGAGAGATGACATTCCCTCTGCTATCAGTAATTCCAGGCTTTTCTCTCGGAAAAGCTGATTGCTGTCTAAAAAAACCAAACCAGTTATACGCTATCTGCATTTCTTAAAATCAGTGCATTTTGCAGGGTTCTGTACCTGGGTCCGGGCAACCCCCACTATCAGTATAGGCTGGGGGATGAAGGGATTGAGAGTATCCCTGAGGAGAAGGATTTGGGGGTATTGGTGGATGAAAGGTTGGACATGAGCTGGCAGTGTGTGCCTGCAGCCCAGGAGGCCAATCATGTCTTGAACTGCATCCAAAGGAGTGCATGGCCAGCAGGTTGAGGGACCTGATTCTCCACCTGTCTGGTGATACCCCCCCTGGAGTACTGCATCCATCTCTGGGGTCCTCAGTACAGGAAAGACATGGGTCATTTACACTTCTAAGTCAGTCTTGCAGTGTATGTATAATTTCTGATGATAATGTTTCAACTCTATTCTATATATAGGAAAGAAGAGCTTTAAAAAAGGAAAAAAGGGAGACTCTCACATGCCATCTGGAGGCATATTAGAAGTCCTCATCAAAGAAGCAAAGAATTTAACTGCAGTGAAATCAGGAGGCACATCTGACACTTTCGTGAAAGGGTCTGTGGGGTTTTTTGTCTCTGTTTTTTTTTTTAATGGCTGCACTGGATTATATTTTGTCCGACCCCGTTTTTTTTCAGTGTATCTGTGTATGGAGTGTCAGTCCTGAAGAGCAACTGGCACCTTGAAATGGTATGCTGAAGAGAAGGATACTATAGAGAAGGACAGAGAGGTACAAATTGTCCCAGTGGTTAAGTACATTGGTATTTAAATACCACTCAGTCAAGAAACAAAACAATTCATACATAAATACCCAGTGTGCTGATGTGCATGCTGTTACAGAATGCAACGTTTGGTAAAAGGGAGCACTTCCATGGAGCTGGCAGAGAGAGGTAGGCTCCTCACTCCTAGAGGCAAGAAGTTATAAATTAGGGCTCTCACGCTTGAAATGATACCTGATCTGATGGTGACATTTACATTTTCAGAAAATTGAAACAGTACATATTTTATACTAAGAGGAATGGGCAAACTATGTCCTGAATATGAAACTTATTTTCAGGAAGATATAAGTCTGTTTGGCTTTCTTGTAAAACTGCAGATAGCACCTATAAAATATCTGGCATGCTCCATCAAGCTGAGATTCTTTCTAATGGGTGTCACCTGAAACACAGTGAAAGAGAAAATTCATTATGAGTGAGGAAATCCTGTTTTGATTCAAGTAAATACACTGTCTTATACTGTAAATAGTTTTGGGTTTGTTTGTTGGTTTTTTTAATATAGTGCTTAATTGAGAAAGCTCTTGGGCATGTAGTACTGTATCAAAGAGCACATTTAAAGTCTATCACTGACTTCAAATGTAGTATTTTAAACCTGTGTCTCATTAACATTTAATGTTCCTTGACAAAAGATGCTTAAAAATTCTGCCCTGCTGACTTCCAGGTTTCATTTTAAAGATAAGTAATTTTGGAAAAATTTAAGGTCTGTGCCATTTATATGCCTGTATGTATGTGGATGCATTTAAAAAAAATACATAGTTATCTGTTAAAAACGTTAGATTTAGGATGGCTTAAAATGTTTTTCTTTGCCAGTTTTTGGTCTCAGTGCTAGCTTTCCAAATTGCTGATTTTTAAATATGTTCTTGTTCATTAGGAATGGTTTGAGTGTTATTATTTAAATGGGGAATATAGAAAACATCTTGGCTTTAATTTCTTGGTGGAACAGGGAATTTATTGTGCTCTTGTAGCATGCTTCAAACTATCACTAAGCTCATACACTCCATGTAGAAAAAGTTTGACCTATTCTTCCTATGTATTTGTTCTTCCATGCCGTCCTCTTTTCTTGATATTTGTGAAGACATTTACTGAAAATAGACTGTCTGATCCCATTATTTCCACCTGGAGCTTGCAACAAAATTCAGGGGAAAATGTTGTCAAAGCCTTTTTACATTAGCAGTAGCAATGTGTGTCCAGTAATTCTCTAGACTGTCTTTAGTTAGTGATGTCTGCTATTGCTGACATGGATTATTCAGTAGAGTGGAACAGAAGCCTGTTTTCCTCAGACTATTGTTCTGTTATGTGTCATAGCCAAATGCGTAATCAAGTTACCGTGAGCCAGTTGAGGTGCTGTGTTCTAATCTGCGCTGTCAGTTTGAGGTAATATGACATAGATTAGCCCATAGTTATCCCACTACTGTAAACTAGCCCATGTTTATTGGCAAGGAAAAGCTTGCACAGGAATCCTGATTGAGGTCTAGTGATATAATTTGCTTGTATGTCTTTCCCTTTAGTGTTTATGTGCAACCACATTGTTATTTGTTAACTTTGCTGAAGGAGGAAGAGGTACAGACTATAGAAATTTGTAGAGAACTCTGATTTTCAACTAGAGTATTAAGTTCTTTTAGTTTCACTAAAGAAATTGTCCACTGAAAGTAAAATGTGAAGAGATTGTCAGACTTTACAGCATTTGTGGCTTTGCACCCAATAGGGCTGTAGGCAACAAAAAATAATGATGCTGGACTGGTGAAGTTCCTTCCTTGGTAGTTGTTTCTCTTTCTGTGTGGAGTACCTCTTGTCCTCCTCTGAGAGGGATACTGGACAAGGTGACCCCAGAGGCCCCTTCTAGACAATGTTTTTATGATTCTGTCTATATGTAGCCTCACTGAAATAGTAAAATTATTGTGGTTAAGGCCCAAGACATGGGGCAAGGAGACCTAATTCCAGTTTCTGCTGGCGATAACTGACGTTGTAACTATAAGAACGAATGGAGCACAAATGTAAAATATGCGCTTCAGGTGCTTAATTTATGCCTAATGTAATAACAGTGGGAGATGGGGTTCTGATCCCATTTGAGCCTCTTCATGATTGTAATCCCTTGTGAATGTTATGTGACAGCCTGTCAACATACTCAGATTTCCTTTTCTGTATCTCCCAGATACCTGCTTCCAGATGACAGCAAAGCTACAAAACACAAAACTCCCATAATAAAAAAGAGTGTGAACCCCCAGTGGAATCATACCTTTGCTTTCAGTGGCTTGAATTCAAGGGATATACGTAATGTCTGCTTAGAATTGACTGTGTGGGACAAGGAGTCGCTGTCCAGTAATATTTTTCTGGGAGGTGTCCGTTTAAGCACTGGAAATGGTAAGGTCCTATCTGACTCATGATTGCTTTTCTTATTCTGCTCTCCGTTCTCACCCATGTGATTCACATATATTAAGGATGGAAATGCTGCCATACGTATGGAAAGGATATGGGAACTTGGGGAAATTGAAAAGGGAGTGAAGGCAGCATGTAATCTGTAGATGATTTAGTTCTTTCCTTCATTGAGAGAGAGATGCAAAGATTTGGTGCTGGTTGTACTTCTGTGCAGTCAAGAAGAACTAAGAATACTTTGGAAGTGTTTCTTAGCATCCTAGTGAGAAAGAGACTACTTTTGTCTGGCAGCAGCCTTTTTTCTGAGAGTGGTGTGATCTGGAAGTGGTGTGAATCCATTCCTCCTCTGTATAGGAGGATGTTGCTTGTGGTGCAGAGTGAGGCGGTTTATGTGCATCTGTCCATGCACCACAAAGGAGTTGAATGACAAAGTGGTGCTCTCCAGGAGCTACCTGTTTCCAGTATAACTCCATGTAAGGTGGTAAAGTGTTTACAGTGTAAAGCGCTTGTCATCTTTCTCACATGCTGTTGGAGCAAATGAGCAAGGCTATTAAATACTTACTAATATGGCAAAATGCCTTGTGTTTTTATAATTGCCAGGTGTAAGTAATGGCAAGGAGGTTGATTGGATGGACTCTCAAGGGGAAGAGCAGCACCTCTGGCAGAAGATGATTGACAGTCCAGGAGCTGCTGTGGAGGGAATATTAATGCTAAGATCCAGCATGGGAAAACGCAGACTCAAAGACTTGAACTACTGAGGGGTACCACAGGTACTCCCATCTTCAGGCTCTTGTCACTTTGCCCATTTGAAAGTGAAGAAGGGTTGTACTCTTTGCCTTGGATATTAAGGCTCCAAGATTTTAATGCATTCTGCACTTTCATGTGCATGTTTTTAATCCAGGCTTCTTGTATGGATTATGTTTCTCATGAAGCCAGTGAGAATTTGACCTTGTACATAGATCAGACCGGCTTTCTCTATCCCTTCTGGTGACTGGTGTGCAGTGCATGAACACCTCTGCCTGTGAGGGTCATAGTGTAAGCAAATTCTCTAATGCGTCATTTAGCAAGTAATGCCTGGTTTACATAACTCTTTCTAGGTCAAAGATGGCCTAGAAGATAGCAGTGATACAGTACAAGCAGATTCAGAGTGAGTCTGTGTTTTGGTATTTGAAAGATAAGAAGCCATAATGTTATGAAGCATAACAACAGTTCTTTATGTTTGCTTGCTGGGCTGTGCAGTGCTCAGGATGGCAGGCTTGGAACCAATCAGCCTACCAAGGCAGGCCAATGCACTGTGTTGCACGCTAGAAACAGGCAGTAGGTGAGCTGGTGTACAGTGCTGGTGTTTAGTTATTGTCTGGGTTATTTTAATGAACTGTATAAAAGGCAGACTTGGTTCAACATAATCAAAGAATCTCTAATGAAAATAAACCATATATAACCCCTAGTTTTCAGAACTACATGGTATCACTGCATTTCATTCAGTTAACAGCTCTAGCTAAGATCTTCTAATGCCATTGAACAGAAAGAATATGTTCACGTGCCTGTCCTCATCTGATACGTTGATGAGATGAGACACATACTGAACTTGGATATAAATAGCTAAGACCTTGATTCAACATATTGTGTAGTAAAGTGTCATGATTAAAAGCACATGCCAGACTGATTTGGAATGTGGAATTTTCCTGAATGGGCTGGGATCCCATTCAGGCATGGCTATGCATGCTAATTACTAACCAGAGTAGGACTTCTTTTCTCCTGAACATTCCCTATGAGTTAACAGTGGATTTAATGATAAGAGCAGGTTTTGGCCAAATCAGTCGTTAATCTTATTAACTGTGACAACTGCTCAACAATAATTTTGCCATTTGGTTTGGTAAAGTCACTTTACACCTAGTTAGATACCTCTGAAGAGCCTGATGTTTTGAATAGTTGTTGTGGGCTACTCCTACCATAATGAAATAGGATTATAAGATTTTTCCAAGGACAGCACATCTCTGATTGCAAGATTGGGTAATAATGTAATTGCATGGCATGGCATGGCCCAGGGTATAAAACAAAGGAAGATCAGTAAACTGAGTGAACAATATTTCTTCTGAGCTTTCCAGAATTAGAACACAGCTTCTTATTTGAACTGCTAAATTAAACTATAGCAATTCTTACCTTTTTAATTTTATTTTGTTTTTTCCCCAAAATCTTATTTTTGGAAGAAATGTAGTATAGTAATAACGAAACAAACTGAAACATATGGGAACATAATCCTTACATAAATGACTGGAAAAAAACCCAAGCTTTCAAAGAATTTATTATTCCCTGTAGATTGAAACAGCAGTATCCAAATATCCAAACATCAAACCAGTTAGACCATAAGATCTAACTGGTTTGAGAGGTACCTCTGTTGTACTTCACAGTCCAGGAATTGCAAGTAATAGAGATTGAACAACAGAATATGAACTGATAGCTAAGTAACTGCAGCTGGAAATTTTGACATCTATAGCTGTCCTTGCATATAATTATGTACATGTATTTAGAGCTGAATCCAAAACTTTAACATTTCATGTCCATTCCTTTTTTCTTTTTTAATTTTTTTCCTTTGGATTTTTTGTAGTGGTTTTGGTTTGAGTGGCTTGAAGCTGCAGGGAGTTTACAAGCAGTCTTTTAAAAATCCTAATATTATTATATTAAAAAAAATAGTTAAAACTAGTATCTTAGTTTTATTAATTTGTTTCATTATGAATATTTTCTGTTACAATTCTGATACGACTTTAAAAAGTCATATATGCTGAGTTTGAGACCCATGATTTTCAGAAATTACCGAGTCATCTTGGAAAATAGAATTTGCTTACAGTATCTCAGTTTGGCAACCAAAAGTCAGTAGTTGGTCAAAAAAACTGACTTCAGTTTAATTCTTAATCTGTTCTTCAGTTTCTTCTGAAGCCCTGGTCAAACTGGTCAGTGGAGCAAGTCTAGTCTTCTTGTAGCTGTCTTTTCATTTTATGCCGCTGATGCTGTGAGCTGATAAATTAAAGCACATATATCAAGCACATACATTTTATGACCTTTTTCTTATTATAATAGCCTGTCTCTAAGTATTTTGGTGGGGGTTTTTTGTTTCCCTTTTTTATTCTTTTATTTTTTTATTTTTTTAAATCAGCATCCCCCGAAGTGAAACCAAACCTAACTTTTGATACGCAAACTACCTCTCTAACAGAACCAGTCTGAGCTATCTTGGCTGTTTGTACTGCAAACCTGCATTTATTTTGGGAGTAATAACATTATATTGACATAGAGATACAAGCTTGATTTTTTTTTTTCACTTGTTGGAAGTTGATTCAAAAAGATAAATCATGTAAGTTTGTTAAATCTAAAGAAAAGAATTCTTCATGATAAAATTCCAGTAGGGTTGTAGAGGAACACTGGGCAGTTGCATTGTTTGTTTCATTTTGATGGTGAAACAGGGAAAAATAATAAGAACACAAAATAATCTCCAAGTTGGACCCCAAAATGATCACCTTTTTTCCTATGCCAAAATCAAAACCTTAAAACTTTGAAATGAACTAAAGCTTTTACATGGAGTACAAGAGCTTCTCTAGTTTTTGAATGGTATTTTCTAAGCATGAACATTTTCACTAAATCAAGTCTTCCTTTGAAAGAAAAAAGGCCTGTGCTTTACTACTTCAAATTCTGCCCATTTTGGTCCTATGGTAGAGTTAGTGATGAATGGACTCATTTTGGAAGCCTCACTCAGCTCATTTGCAGGCTTTAAATTCTGCATTTTTCCTTCCAAAGGGCCAACATTTCACCCTGAGCCTGCACCTGAAATTATAGGCTGAGCTACAAATAGACTATATAGGTGTCAACTGCAGTTCAACATACAAGAGGAATCATTTCACCTGGGAAGTAATTTTGGCCAAGCCATTGGTGGTTGCCATAGATGGGATTTAGAGTAGTGCAGTGAAATTACCTCCTAGGTTAGTAGCGACAATTTTGCATTATGGTAGAGAGATGATGAGCATTATATAAACACAAGAGCAATTTGGAAAGCTTCGTTTTTCTGTGATGTTATTGGCACATTTGTAGGAAGCGTTTGATTTGTGGAAAATGTCACATTTAATGATATCTCTCATATCTTTGTTCTCATCCCTTACAAAAATGATTTATGGTTTGGAAAAAGCACAAGATGATTAACTGCAGATGTGATTTCTTGTTTCCCAGATATTTGAATTAATTGCCTATAATTGTGAGTCATCATGTACTGTGTGTTACCAGGCTGAACAAAAAGACACAAAACCAGGAATTAAGCTAAAGCCTTCCTTTTGTATGTATGTTTATGGTATTGAATGTGGATGAATGGTTTATTCAAGACTAACTTTTAGGAGAAAATAGTCACAATTTTAACACTGATTCATAAACTCCTTCCCTAAGTGAATACATGGAGCAGAGCTGATGTTTCTAAAGTATTTTTCCACACAGACTTGAGTAACTGAAGATGTGTCAGTGGAGAAGGAATCTTCCCTACAGTGGTTTTGCAAGCGTGTTACGCAATGCATTTTACTCTGATACGTGTTTTTCTAGCAAGGTAACTCCAGGGTTTTTATCACTATCTTTTCCCCTGGTGACCTGATTTTGAGGGTTTGAGGCATTAGAGTAGAATAAAAGTGCAACTTATGCTGTAAGAAGTTAAGTGGGGTCAGTAAATACATCTTTAAGCAGTGTGGTTATGGCCAGTATCCATCAAAACCAGCTGATGCTGAGGGCTCTCCAAGCCCTGCCATCAAACTTTGGTATCCAGCCCTGTGCTCCAGATGTTACTCTGCTGATATTATCAGCTTTATGGGGACTTCAGGCTTCTAAATGTTGATGCTCTTGTTTGCATGCTTAGATGCCAAAAGCAGGCTCAAATAGGTTTGAAATGTCCTCCCCATTTCTTCCACCTCCATCATGTTATGTTTGAATGAGAGTGGGAGGAAAGCTAAGAAGACTGAGGGACACTTGCCATCTTCCTCTGCTTATCCAAGTGCCATTGCCTTCTTTGGATGCCTTTTATATGCCACATTTTGATCTTTCTTTCCCAGCTGGATGCTTTAGCAGATGTTTTAAGAGCAAAGACATTAGGATGGTGAGTATATTTTGATCATGGTACATGAGACTAGAAGCTTATTCTTCTGTGCCTCTTCCAATGCAGATTATGCAAAGGTAGCATCAAATAAACATTTCTATGTATTCATTTTTAGTTTTCCTGTCTAGTTAGGTCCTGCCAAGTGCAATTATTATAAGTTGTATTCTGCAAAATATCACCTAAACTATTACAGCAGAACAGGCATTGAGCATCCACTGGTGCTAATTGATACGAAAAGGTAAAAGGAGGGTTGCATTTAGACTGGGATAATTTTGGCTTCTTGAGTATGCATGTTGCCCAGCTTCAGGCATGTAAATTTTGCAGTTTGTGAAGTCAGTGAAGAGAAAGGTTGCTTGGATCTCTTCACCTTTGGAAAAGAGCTGAAAGTCCTGTTTCCACAGCTGTCTTGTTTGTGGATATAAGATAGGAAGGGTTGTACCTAAATCTTTGCAAGGGTGTCTCTCTTCCCTTCAGTTCAGCAACCCTCATCAGAATGTTCTACCTGAACGATAAGCTCCAGTCTTTGGAAAGAGGCAGCATGCAGCAGTTCAGTAATAGATCCACTTACTTTCATCCATACAAGGTGAAACCTGAAATTTTACTTGCCTAATGTAGAGTATTGATTTTCAGCACTTTGCAGCAATGACAAAAATAGCCATCTCCTGAGAGCTGGCCATGCACTTTTGTGAACTGTTTTAATTTTATTTGCTTTTAATGTATATATATAATTATTATTTATTTATTTTTTTCACACAAAAATATTAGCATTTGAGAATCCTAGTGAAATGGTGGTGGAACATGTGGTGGATTCCAGAATAGGATGCAGACTTCTATTTGCAGTGATGTCTTTAACCATAAATCATCAGGCAATGCTGAGAAGCACATTAGCAGAACCTTACCACTGTGTCCCATGAATTTCCTGCCTGGTGATTTCATGTTTGCAAATGCTGTGTGATAACTTGTAATAATACAGTGTTAATTATACTGTGTATATTGACACTGACACTGGGAAGTGAATCTCACCTTGCTTTTATGTGTGTGTTTAAGGTAGCTTTCAAAACTCACCCTTGCAGCATCTTGGCCCTTAGATTAGTTATTTCAGCAATTCCACTTTGTGGCAATAATATATATGTGGCTGCTCCTGACAGCTCGGTGTGTACTTTTGAGGATAGTTCTAATTGTTGAAGTTTGTCTAAAGCCAAATGTAATCATTTGTTACAGCAATTAGAAAATGTCATGTATCCCTCATTCTGCCTTTGTTCTGTATGAAATCTGTTGCTAGCTATTTGTTTAATTATTCTGCTGGATGCAAACTGTAGTAGCAGTAAATGGCGTTGCGGTACATTAGGTTCCTCCCATATTTAGGCGAAACCAAATGTTCCCTGCCCAGAACATTTTGTACTGTGTGCTGTATGTTCAGTTTTGTGGACAAAGATGGCTGGTAATACATTTGCAGCTGTTGTCAAGATTACTGTTCTAGCTTTTAAATTAAAATACTGAAACGTTGCTGTGTTCTTGTCTCTCATAAAACGTACAACAGCAAGATATAAGCATGTTTCCTAGGAATATCCATATTATCTCATTGCTTCATTTGTATCTGATAAATAATACAAGAGGCCTGGCATGTCTTCAGAGGTGGGACTTGATTTGACAGTGTCTCTGCTTTTTTAATTTGTCTTGATTACTACACTGTGTTTTTAAGCTGTTTATTTCATAAGCATTAAACCTGTTTAAGTTTTAATATGCAACTCTAAGAATAAGGGAAACACAGTGTTTTCTTCCTCCTTGATAGAGAATTATTTTATATGTGCCTTAATCCTGCATGTTCAGTGGGTCCTCCCCTCCATCTCAGAATCTCCTGTCTCTTCCCTAGATCAAGGTCCTGCTCATCTGAAAATACAGGTATGCTCAAAGGGTAACTTCTCTGTAATTATTGGTCCTCATATATATATATGTGTGTGTGTGTGTGTATGTGTGCGTATTTAAGAAAAGACAAAAGCATTTGATCACTCAGTTTACACTTTCTACTGAGTCACCTTCAACTTGCCTCTTGGAGCTGAAAGCTCATTTGTATCTTCTTTTGGCTCTCCAGTTTCCTGGGGTTTTGTGTCTTGCTGTCCCTTCCTGACTGCTGAGAAACTAGGAGGCAAAAAATGCTTCTGGGTTCTGGAGCTGTGCTTGCCTCTGCTCTCTTTGCAGTAGTCTGAAACTGTGGCATGGTGCATTTGAGTTCCTGTGCCCAGGTTAAAGGGAGACCACCTCAGCAGGGCTCACTGGTCTATTGGTGTGACTTAGGCATAGGCAGCTGGCTTTTGCCCTTCCTTCTCACACCATTCCTGTCTAGCTTGTCTCCACGTGGATTTTGGGATGTCAAAAACCCACAAACTGGAAGGCAGCTGCAGGTGGGAAAGAGCCCTCCTGCCATTTCTCTGCTCCTTGTGCTTTTGCTTGCAACCGTACTTAAGGATTTGCTCAGGGGCTTGGAGGCTTTTCAGTACAGTTGAAATGCAGTCTCTCCTCCCCTTCTTTTTGAGGTGATAGGTGCCAAGTTATTGTAAATTTAAGGTATGGGCCAATCTAATTACTGAAATTTGGGTCTTTGTTACTTTACGGGTGGGAGATAGATAGGTAGGTAACTAGATATGCACTAGCACATTCTGCATGGACACTGGTTTTTGTCATGTTTCCCTTGCATTTTACAGAGCATGCAGCAGCTGGATCACCACTTTAAAGAGGGCAGAGAGATGCATGTACTATCCACAACTGCCAATGGCTCCTCTAGCCCAAGCAGCCTTGCTGCTCCCTGCCTTCCAGTGTCTACAAACGCTTCCACACTCTTCACTTAACCACCATAAAAAAACCCTCTAGCCACAAATGGGGAGAGAGAAATGTGCTGCAGCTACACAGCCAAGAGGAGCTGTGCCATTTCCTGATAGTGTGAAGCACTCACTCCTCTTCCTTCTGTGGATGTACAGCACTAACAGAGACTGAGGTGAGTGGCCAGAAGCGACCTAGCACCAAAATTGCACAGGCTAAGCTCAATTATTTATTTCACCAGGGCAATTTAAAAAGTAGGTTGTGATAGTAAAAGCATTTAAATGTACTTCAGGTTGCATTTTAGCCTCTGCATATTTATTCATTATGTGATGCAGTCTGACTCACACTCTTATGCAAGTCATTTTGTGCAGAGCTGTAAGGGTCACTGTGTTTTCATTAAAACAAAACGCTTCCTGTCCCAGAGGGGATGGTCTGAATTTCAAGAATAGGGATGTGCAGCTTCAAATTGGTTTCTCCTCTGTGTGTGTTAGGAGCTGTGTGACAGCAGGGTTTGTTCTCATCAAATTAGGTTAATTCTTGGGTAGGATCTGGCTGTTTACAAAATTGGTTTGTGCTTATGAGAAATTGCTGCCTCCTACAGCTTATCCCAGTAGTGTTGTTCGCAAATGATGATGTATGGCAGAAACATGAAAACATTTTAGAAAATAAAAGAATTAAGTTTTTTGTTTAATATTCAGATTTGAAAAGTATCTCCAGATGCAGGAACCTCCAGCCCATGGCTGTGCCCGCACACTGTGATCTGTCACATCTCCTGCCATGAATAGCCTAGAGGTGGGGCTGAAAAGGACAAGACTCATTCATGGCAGGTCGTGCTTCTTGGAAGCTACCTTTAACCCTCCCAGCTAAAATTCATGTTTTAGACAGTATTTGCACTTTGGAGCAGAGCAGGATTAGAGCTATGGCAAGAAGAGCCATGTTGGTAGTATGAGAAAGACTCCAACCTGTATCACTTTGAGGGAGGTGAATTTTCTGTTAAATACTTAGAAAAAGAAAAAAGCGCACTAGTGTAAATACTGCACCTTATTTATGCAGTGTTATTTTTCTGGGACCAAAAGTCTACAGGATAAATTACTGGAATATATTTGAGTATTTGGGGTTTATTTGCATGTATAAATGCTTGGTTAAAGCCAGAAATACCAAGTCCTTTTTTCAAACACTCCTTTCCCAAAAGGCCAATCTGCCTCATTTCTGCATACAATACATGCAGGCTGATTTGACTCCAAAACAGAGATGGCCCATGATGTTTTTCACTGTTGCTCACAAAAATGTACAACAGACAATAGCAGAAACCTCTTGTTACTAATCAAGAACAGCTTTTCTTAATCACAAGATTTTAATAGCTGTTCTGTGTAGAACTATAACTAGTGATCCAATCACTCGTGCACTCTCCTCCACTTAATTCTATTTCATGTAACAGCCTAGTGATTGCAATGGCTTTCCTGATTGCAGCAATTGCAAAGCCCCGCTCCTGTTCACCCAGCCATGAAAGATGACTGGATGCACTGATTCTCTACTGAAAGCAAAAAGGAGCAGCAGCAGATTGAAATTGCAGCAATACAGTAGAAAAAATCAGACCCATCAGAGCTTTTTTATTTCATTTTCTTCCTCTCTCTTTCTTCCTTCCTTTCCTTTCTTTCTCTTCCTTTCCTTCGCTTTCTTGAGGAGAACCAAGGATTGCTTTAAAGATGTTGATAAACTGATGCTCTGCTTACATCAGAGTGTAAAAAGATTTTTTTAACTCTACCTTACTGTCGAAGACAAGCATTTGGCTAAAACAAAACAAGGCTGTGCTTTTGATTGGGAAAACTGTTGGCTATCATAAAACAATAGAAAACCCTTTTCCTTTTTTGGTTGCCTCCTAACTCTTTTCATTAAGCGGGGAACTTTTTTATAAGTGATGACTTACAAACAAGTATTTTCACAGATCTGAAAATGATAAATCCTTGATGAAGTTTCTCTGAGAGTATTGTTTCCCTGCCATCAAATCAACAGCCTGGTCTCTCCAATATGAAGAGGGAATGAAATCTGCTACTCTAAGTCCACTGGACATGAAAAGCTAGAAGCATACCAGGTAAGAGGGTATTTTTCTATCAGGCATTATACTACATGGCCTTTCTTAATTACTGCCCATCTTCTACACTGCTTACTGTTCCTTTATCATACTCCTCTTGGTAATGGCTTCCATACTCCTGCTACCAGCTGTCTTCTCCTCTCTGCTCCTGAAAGCAGGTACTTGGTGTTGGCTTCAGCTGACGCTTTGTGTCTGTGATCATCCATATTATTAGTGGCACTGAAAGACACTGCTGGGTTGCTTTTACATATTCAGTCTGAGGCTAATGTCTCTGTTGTAATGGTTTGCGCTGAGGAATTTAATCACAGAATTATTAATCAGCTTTAGTCGGCAAGAGGAATTTTAGAAAACTATGTGTTTGCAAAACAATATTTTATTAATAAAAAGACTTACAAACAGTAAGAAAGAAACCCTAATTTTACACTGGATGAAAAATCCAAAATAAACTCCCAGAACAGTGCCTCAGTTCTTCACTCTCTGTACAAGAAATTCCAATGATAGCAATCCTACGTACACATTTATCTCAAGATGGCTGAAAGTACAAAAAAAGCACCATGAAAGCACCATGTATATTTCTGTGCAGAGTAGCTACACAGCCAGACCGACTTAACACACACAAAAAATCATTACGTCAGTGATTAAAAAGCCATGCTTTGTGTAGCACCAAAAGGAGAATTATGTGGGCTTAAAAAAAAAGGTTCACTGAAAACTGCAAGCCCTACAACCCTGAATTAGGGACACGACTGGCCAATTTCTGCTTGCAGCTTCATCTCTTCTTTTCTCAGAGGAAAATTGTCAATAAGTGCAAATAGCTCAGCTGGGGTTGCTGGGAAAGGATAGCGTTCCTTGTCCATTCCGTGCTTGTCCATCACTACAATGCTGAAACTGTAATGGGGGATCCTTAACAGCAGCCTGCAAAATAAGGAACTTGTTAAAGCCCATCATTTACTTCCTGGGCACTTCGAACTAGAAAGTGGCAGAACAAGCCTGTTTGAACTCAGCAGAAGGTGGCAGGGATGGTCAACAGGGGCTATACAGGCTCTGCTTTGTTCAGCTGTAAGGAGTCAGCTAGAGCGGGTTCCTGCACATGCTGCATGCTGAACCTCTGCAGTAGGGAAGGGTCAAGGGAACTGCAGTCAGCTCTGTTTTTTTCTCAGACCTGACTGTCACTATAGCACACGCCATTACCTATTGCTCTCACAAGAGGAAATAAAATCCAAAACCAAACCATAAGACAAAAAAGGTGCTATATGCACTGCCCAAAGAAAACCATTGTGTTGCAGCTAGTCACAAGTAGGTTATTCCCGTTCTTGGCTGCCACATGGTGTAAAACCACAGTGAGATAAAGCAGGACAAAATTACTGAAATCGGTTATCTGGTTGTAACTCCAGTTTAGGAGAACAAAAGCCACTGCTAAGCGTGGCAGAGCTCTTTCCTTCTACAGGGTGATTTGAGCTCCTCTGGAGTGTGACAGTAACAAAAAAAAGCAGCACTTCCATGTTTTGTTTGAGGGGTTAATGAACTAGGAGAGCCTTAGACATGTGGTCAGTCAATGGCACTGGTATGGGGAAAATAAATTCAGCCAGCTGTGAAAGAACGGTTTCAGGACAGGGAAAAGAGGGGGTGTTGGTGAGGCGCAAAGTATCAAAATTTACCTTCCTTTGCTTTCTAACATGTTTGAGTGCTTTCTGTGACATCTTCTTACAATTAGGAAACTCGGCTATTAAATTCAAACTAAAATGAAATTTGAAGCTAACCTACGGTGACAGGAAACTACATTCCTCTTGTGCCTCATCCCACTTAAAAATATTACCCTTTATAAATCTTAATGCTAATGTTCCAAGGTACCAAGTTTTAACTAGGGTACCTGTGTTCATTAGTTTACTGAATGCAAATTCTGGACAGCATCTTTATTCAAGATGTTTAAGCATGTGTTTCATTTTGATTTAAGTGCCTTCCAGAACTAGAATGCTGCAATTCACACATTGCAGTAACAGAGGAAAAAAATATCAAATTGAGATCTAACTTTCACTGAGTGCAGGGCAGGTCATTCTATACTTGTTTCTGAAATGTAGTTCCATTAAAGGTTGTGGGAGATAAGGAATGAGGTATTACCAGAGCTTATTATTTTCTACAGAGGCACAAGAAAGCCATTTCAACTTTAGTTAGTGGATGAAGCAGCTTGTCAACTCTGGGAATATAAAGACAGTCTCTCTTCCTCCCTTATCTCAGCTGTGGAGAAACAAAGACTGCTTTCCGCCTGTAAGACCTGCAATCCAACACCACCTTTCCTGTGCTGAAAAGGCTTTTATGACAGATGGGATAGAGTTAATTTTCTTCCTAGGAGCTGGTACAGTGCTGTTTTTTTTGATTTAGTGTGAGAACAGGGTTGATAGCACACCAGGTTTTTTTGTTGTTGCTAGGTAGTGCTTACTTTAATCAAAGACTTTTCAGTCTCATGCTCTGCCAGTAAGGAGGGAGCACAGCCAGGACTGCTGACCTGAACTAGCCAGAGGGATATCCCATACCACAGAACACCTTGCTCAGTTTAGAAACTGCGGGGTGTTGGCTGAGAGCCACCAATCACTGTTTGAGGATGGGCTCAGCATCAGTGAGCGGGTAGTAAACAAACTGCACATCACTTGAGTTTCTTGGGTTTTATTCCTCTGTTATCATTATTATATTTTACCTTATGTCAATTATTAACCTGTTCTTATCTCAACCCCATGGGTTTTACCTTTCTCTGATTCTCCTTCCCATCACACTTCGGGTGTGGGGGTGAGTGAACAAATAACTGCTGTGGGGTACTTAGGTGCTGGCTGGGGTTAAACCATTTAACTTTCTTGAATAAAAAAAAAAGCTCTTTGTGCTCTCTTTTTCCTTTTATAGAGAAAAAATAGTTGTGGTTTTTGTTGTTGGTTTTTTTTTTTTTTTTTTTGCAATCCAAGAAATAGTCTGATTTGGAGTGGGTTTTAATTGGGGACAGTAAAAAATGCAGACATTTCTTCAGGCATATCACAACAGATGTTGCCTAAAATACCCCTGCCCTTTTTTCCCTAAACAACTACCTTTTTCCCTGCCAATGAGGCTTTCACTTTTGGCTCTGGTCGTTCTCCTGGCTCTCGGAAATGCTGGCTGGCACTTGAATCCTTGCCTTTCAAGTGAAAATCAACCCCCTGCAGTCTAAAACCAAGTCAAAACAGTTTAGGCACCTCAGTAAAACTGCTGATGTTGTAGTCAGGCTGAGAAGGCTGAGATAATTTCCCCTTTGAAATATTTCCTATATAATTTCTACTTGTAGGACTTCAAAGAGCAACCACTGCTTTCCCTTCTGGCCTGGCCACAACCCCCAGCAGCACTGCAGAGATGATGGGCTGTCACTGCTATTTGGGGCTGCACTGGCAGCTGTGCCAAGGCTGTCCTTGCATAGTGATTGTAGCCAGTCAGGACTACATCAGACCAACTCCAGCACAAATACAGACACAGTTGAACTTCAGTGGCAGCACCCAAAAATTATAAACCTCTAACATGATCACAGGGATTCACAGGGAGTTAACATAATTCAGAAATCCACTCTGAGCAAACAAGAAAGGAGGACATGGCATTTGAAAGAGTGGCATAGACATCAGTTTGTTTCATGTTTAAATGGCTGTGACCCATTTAAATGTGAAACATGCTGACATCTATGCTCTTAATTTCATAAATACCAAATGCTCATGAGTTTACAGTAGCTGTTACATAGAGAGCAAATTAATCCTAAAACTTACTCATCAATATCTACCTTCCAGTGTCTAGCTACGTACATTAGAGGATAATATGTATATTTAGAAAGCAAGATGCAGAGAATCAAAGCCAATACATCTCACATGCTAAGGTGCAAACACAATGGTAGTGAGAGCTTACTGTACCTGAGTTGCAGGGCAAGTGATGGGGGCAGCAGCTTTACACCTATTCTTCCTATCTGTGCTGGGAAGATACCAACCAATTCAACTACAGTAACATGGCGGAGGTCTAACCCACACTGTGCCGGCTGGAAGGGTTAAAAGAAGAAAGAGTTGTCAGTTATCAGTGAGAGAACAGGGGGTTTCTTTTGAGCCTGACTTTGAAAAGTCTCTGATTCACACTGTAAAGAAGTAGAGCCGTGTGACTCCCGGTGATGTTAAATAACAGATTCTTCACTACTCTTAGAAACATAAATTTGTCTTTGTAATCACATGACAAGATGCCAGGGTATTAAGCATTGAGCCAGTAATCTGGCAAACAAAGCAAGGTATGTGAAATTGAAGTTGACTGTAAAAGTTTTCTTTCCGGCCGACTTGTTTGACCACTGTCAAGCAGTGGGCAAAGTACTATAGCCAATAAATATAGTATCTTAAACTGTTTCGTTTTGATCAATATATTGAATTTTCTTGACAAGTTAACCCAGCACTCTGAATTATTTCTGTTCTAAGTCTCCGCTCCTTTGTTTGCTGGTGCACTGCTTATTTCTGAAGCTATTCACACTTCCTTGCATTGTAGTTACGAAGTCTGTAAGCTTAGTTTGCATGAACTGCAACCACTGAAGTGCTCGATGGTTTGGGTTCTTTTCGACTTCTTTAGGACCCGAGTTAGGGTATGATTATTGAGCATAAATTAATATTAAATTAATCTGGGGAGGATAGATGAGGGACAGAACTGCCTGGGATTCAGCAACTGGTCAGAGGCAGCACAATCTAGTAGAGAGCTGTATTAGAGGCTGGAGAGATGGTTCAACTCAAACCCACGAAACATGGCTCTGAATTAATTCTTACTGCTTCAGCCAGATCCTGTAGTGGCTACACTATCATAGCTGACTTTTGTGGGTTCATATCAAACAGCAGAGCTTGTCTTTTGCCTTTCTTTAGAAAATAAAAATACTTGCAGTCCCACCCCTGAAATCTGTTTTACCTGCAGCATTCCCAACTGCAACCTGTAGAAGAAGTTGGCTGCAGTAGGAGTTGAAATAATTAGCAGTCTTCGCTTCTCATAAAATTGATCGAGAAGTGCTGCTGCTGTCCTCACATTCACATTAAGATTCATGGCTAGAATGGAAATTAAAAGTTACACAGCATACTGAAAACAGGTCTGCTTCTAAAAGCACGTTTATATAGCCGAAGCACAAAACCCAAGAAATAATAATAAAGACGATATGAGTGAAATACTGGCCTCATTAAGGCCAATAATTTTATCTTAAGCTGTCCTGGTTTGCAAGATGGATTGACTCCAGAATGTGAAGTTTTGAAGACAGCTTTGATCTAAAACACACTATCAGTTCTGAGTTATCATCATCATCCTAGGGAAGAGCAGCCAATGGCGGCAAAGGTTTCAGCTGTAAGTGCAAATTGGCAGAGGAGATAAAGATCTTTAAGTTTCTTACCTCCAAGGCAATAAAGTTTGCAGCTGCATTGCACCCCACACCCCCTTCACAAATTCTCACTGCCAGAAAGAACCATTGCTCTGGTTAAATAGTAGAATACTCACGTGCACAGCTTGGCTCCACTCCTGACCACCCCAAATTGTACTGGCATACTCTAGCTGGGCTTCCTTGTAGCTCATAGCCACCAATGCAGGAGAACTCACATGTAGCACCATAGTTATTTCCATCACCTGAACACTTGATGTAGCCATTGTCTGGGGCATTTAATTTCACACAGCGCCTGACTTCAAGCAAGAGGACAAAGAAAACACAAGGGGACAAGGCATGAATCACCCTGTTTGTTACTAGGGTAGCATGGCCAGTGGAATACCAATATAGGAGATATTTTTCTGTTTGCTTTCTATGTTATTAGTCATGTACTTAAAAACTCCAAACAAACAAACAACCTCATCTTAGCTTACATGTAAACTAAAATGATACAGATGCATAGGTGATTGTGGTATCATGATGACAAAAGGTCATGGAGCACAAAGAGAGCTGAAGCTGAAACCTACAGGTTTCACCTCTGAATATTCACCTGCAGGTTTGAAGATCTGGACTTGTGGAAGGGCAGCCCTGCTTGATGAATGTGAGTCACAGCTGAAAAAACTCCTTTGCATACTTGTTTCAGCAGCTCACAAGCTAAATATCAGGAGGGAAGGGGTGCAGAGCTGGAGGCAGGACAGATCAATGAAGCTCTTCTCTGATGTGTGGAGTGCAGGCTGTCCACCCTGCTGCAGGCCTGGCCCCCAGGGTCTTGAGCAAGATGGAATTCACCCTTTCAGCATCAACATAGTTTATATACACATACATTTGCAGACAAATAGAGAAATAAGGACATTTCTTAAATTGCCTACTAAGCCAGATGCAACTCAGTGATTGTGTTTATAGGGTAAAACATCATTCTTACCTCTGACTTTAACAAGAAATTTGCAAGTGCCTTTATTTTCAGCTCTGTCAAACACAGTATATTGGATTTTGTGGTCGCCTTCTGGAAAATGGGACCCTGGTGGCAAGCCTTTCAATATAACACTAAAACAGGAGATAAAACAGGAGAGATGTTTATAAAATAGTTGGTATTTTCTTACTGACAGTGGTGTAAAGATTGGCTGGCTGTGCTGTATGACTGAAGACTGACAGTAAGCAAAGGACAAACCTTTAATTTTGCTACCAACAGCCCACCCTGAAGTCACATGCCAAAGTCCCACCCTGCAGAGTGGGCTCACTTCCTGTACAACAATTCATAAGGTAGCCAAACATCTCACCATTCCCAAAGGAACTCAAGCTTCCTTTTCCTTAATTAAGGAAAAGGTTGGTCCTCCCATGTTTTGTATCATGAACAATCCACTGTCGGGGCTGCAGTATAACTCAGAGCTGGCAGAATGTAAGTAAATTTCCAGCCTCTTATAATAGGGATATGCCCTATCTGGCTGCTCCTTGTGACTCCTCTTATGTACACAAATGGAATACAAAGTGAGATTTACTGTCACAGCAGAAAGGCATGGGAATGCACAGCAACATTTTCACCTGGATCTTGTTCCTATTCTGCAAACACAGCAGGAGAATTCAAACACGTTAAACGTATCCTCAGTATTGAAGCATAAGGTTGAGCAGTGTTCCATGTAATGGAAAAGGTCATGTACTCATAGGACTGCAGGACCCAGTAATTTAAGGGAAGCACTGCATACTCTGTAAACATCACAGTTCAGCAAATTTTGGATGTGATTTATGGAAAAGCTTCGACAGGTTCAATAGCTGGCCTCTTTTGGGCTGGGAACAGTTACTCATATGACAAAAACCTATGTGGAATAACCACCTTTTTTTTGTTTTCTGTCTGCCAGATATTACATCAAAAAGACTTTAGAATTTCTTTCTTCTGACACTTTTCAAAGTTTTTATTTTATCAGGCTTTTTTTTTTTAATACTTTTAATTGCCATAGAATTCTAACATCAGACCTTAACAGCAATCTTGTTTTTAACTGTGCAATGAAATCCTCTTTCTGATATTATTAAATTATAGCAATAAAAAGGCAATGTCACTGTGTCTTTCAACAGGTTTATTACACTCACATAGAACTGTAAGCATCTTTAAGCTTAAAACTTTGAGCTTTTAGGCTTAACTAGTCCACTACTGCACTGTTAAAGACGTATCTTGCTTACTGTATAGACTTTCTATACACTTACCATTGCAATAATTGAAATAAACTGACATAAATCCTGCATGATAATGACAGGAAAATTAGACAGTGAACCTTCACAAGTACACCTTGCTCTTCTGGAAAAGGGGATTGTGAAACCATAAACATTATCAAGGAAATTCTGAAGAAAGTGTTAAGTTTAAATCCAATGTTTGAAGCTACTGGAGTTTCAAACAAGAAGCATTACTTTAAAGGTAACTGCAGTTTGCTGGGACAGCAGTAACCAGTACTACCTCAGGAGGAAGCCTAAAGATTATTGCAGATACTGTTTTGTGACACAATTCACCTTTGTTTTATAAGACAGTCAAAATGGCTTCTGCTGCCATTTCTTTTCATCCTTATGTATAAAAGGTAACTTGCTGTAAGAAAACGTTTTGTTTATAAGACCCACAAAGCACCCTGGAAAATTTCACAGGTGCAGCCAAAATGCTGTAGTTGTTTATTTCATCAGCTCTAAAGCAACCACAATAATCTTCTACCCTTCACATAGAAGCCAGTGCCTGAACGATTCACCTCCAAGCTGTCAGCTTTTTCAGTTAAACATGCAATTCTTTACAGGCCACTGACATGTGACAGTTATAAGAGAGCATCTTGGGTGAATCAATGGAAAGGACACCTGCAACCCTCATCAGCTGAATTGCTGACCAGGACCCCAGCGATAAAAAGGGAAAAATACAAACATCTACAGAGTTGCACCTACTCTGTCAAAATCCCATCAGCAGTGTCCCGTCCCTCGGGGGTGTCCCAGAACACTCTGGCTGTCAACTTGTTGGGCTCTGCAGTTTTTTCCTTCACACTTGGGCACTGGATTCTTGGAGGTTCAGTATCTGTTGAAATACAAGGCACAGAAATGGGTACTTGTGAATCTGTCACACCTATGCATTTTCTTCACAGCCCTTGACCTGCTGTCAGAGTAAACAAAGACCACCTTCATCTGGCCTCCTCAAATCTTGAGCTGTCCCAGCTAAGGCATACGGAGCCTGTACTTCTCACTTCATAAGAGTAAGAAATGACAATAAGCAATGCCTTGCAACGTAGAAAACTAAGTAGTTATTGTAAATTTCTTTACACAGTCCCCAGCTTCGAACTAAGGAGGGATGCCCAGCATTGTACACAAGGAGCCTGGATGTTCTGCTTTTCCTCTTTGTTCATCTGTGTGGTAGATCTTTTAGGTATAACTCCCATGGAGTCACATACCAGCTTTAAAAATGAGCAGAGACAGGACTAGTCTTTACTTGCAGATAGAAAGCAATAGAAAACCCTTACACACATGCTAATTTTTGTGAGATTTCTTTTGGTATATAAGCAGTGAAAAAGTACATATCTTTTCCTGTAGTACTGGGAGGATAACCACTGATTTCTTCATAGATCCTCCTGGAAGGTGAAGCTAGCAAGAGTGAGTTCCTACTGCAGGGAGTGGAGCAATAAAAAACCACAGCAGAATCCTCTAAGCAGCATTTAAAGCTTCCTGTACTTTACAACATCCTTCACTAAAGATACATAAGGCATTTAGTTCTTCCTTATGTATTCTATATCACTCAGTTTATTCACTCCTTCCTTTATCTGCTATGGTATGTGAATGGACAGGATTTTAAAGCATCCACTTTGTCTCCTTTCCTCATATGTCTTATTCACTCCCTTATATTTACGGTACCTTCCCATTATGTGTGAAAACCTCCTCACACTAGCCAGTGAGTGCTGTGCCCTACTCTACAAGACTACATCGGTCTCAATACCTCCTTGGTGTAGCTGAATTAGGATGAGAAATAACCCAGTCTCTCAAAGGTTGCTTCTGGCTCTGGTTAGTTTACTGTGGCAACAGCTCACTACTGTGCTATGGACAGTATATATTAAGTAAACTTAATGCTGGAATAAAAGACAGAACAGCATTTAAGGGCCCAGTGTTTTAAACAATCAGAAAGCTCATTACACTATTTAGTGCAGCAAAAGCCAGTTGGTATAAACCAGCTTGGACTTGCACATCATAGAGACAAACAATACAGTTACTGTGGGAACCTACTCACCAAGCACCCAGTGGCCAGGCAGCCTTTTGAGCTGGACTTAAAAATTCCTGGAAAGGATATTCTCTTCGGTCATTTCAACTGCCTCTGCCCATTCAACAGGCACTAAATGAACCCCACCAGAATAACTGCTTTGAAATGGACCAAGAGAAAGCAGCTGTCTACCAAAAAGGCTCTTTATCTGCAATGGCCACTGGGATGCGTTAAACCAAACAGCACTCCTGTCTTTTCGCTTGTGCCTTGTACAAAGTTGCAGCTGATCTATAGCACATTAAGCCCTGTGGCCACAGCTTGGCAGAAGAAAGGCAGGTCTAAACAAAAAACGACCCATATAAATGGCGACAACCACAGAACATGCAAGCAAATACACAAGTGACAAAATTTAAACAATCCCCCCCCAAACCCTTCAGTAAAAGGTATGATGTGAGCAAAGTACCTACCTGCAGGTTAGAAACCTAAACAAAACAAACCCTGGCAGAAGAACCCACAAGACTGCTGACTGCTGGGGAGGCTTTATCAGGATGAAGAAATCATCCTGTAAGTGACAGACCGTCAGATTTTCCCACTTAATAACTATTTCTGGCCAAAGTTGGAGCCAGGACACACTGCACGGTATCTGATCCTGTACAGCTAGTCTTACTACAGTGTCACTGCTGAAAGACCAATGAAAAGCCAGGCAGATTTAGTTAAGCTGTTTAGCAGGGCTACAAATTACACACATGAAATTTCACCTGCAAGGTTTAATTCATGGACAGGGAAATTGAGTTTTCATAAACAATGTGGTGCTGTTCAGCCATATTCTTGTAAGCTGTCACTTTTCTTGGCTACTCAGCAACAGCAAATGGTACTCTGCCTCCTCATAGGAAAGTGTCATCGCAGACATGGAATCAGGAGGCTAGCACTGGAATACTGAAGTTTAAAGCAGCCTTTTGAACCTTGTGGGCAAAAATGCTATGTTTTCAAATGGGTTTTAAATTTAGATTTTTTTTAATCATACTTCCAGGACTGGCCATATTTACTATTTCCATAAAATTTAAAGAGCTTGTTAACTGGTTTTCTCATGGTTTGTGAATTTGGGAAGACAAGAAGAAAGAAATAGAGATGTACTGAATGCCCCCTGTTTGCTTATTCAGAAGTCCTATGGGATAGGTGAATGGTTTGCTGCTACATAAACATGCTGTTATTACTTATTGCTGATGACATTAAACAATGGTTGGGAGTTAATTCTAAACATTAGTCTATGTCAAAAGCATAAAGAGATGAAGAGACTGGAAATCATAAAAGGCAGAATGAAAAACATTTTCCTGCTCTCCCCACCACACTCCACAAGGCATTGCTCTGTATTTCAAAACATCCATTATCAGGGCCTGTACAATTAATGACTCAGAGTGCAAAGCTTGTTTCAGACATCCATAGTTAAAAGCTGTTACTTAACTACCTATCAATACAGTCTTAGGATGTGACAAAAGGATGACTTAGCATGGTGACAACCATTTACCACAATCTGTATCATACAATCAGCAGGACTATGAAACCTTCATAGAAGAAAAGAAGGTGACATTTTTCAATCTTCTAGACAAAAATATCAATTTCTATGTTACAGTGCGTTAAGGTTATAATGGAAATATTATTCAAATGAGTATTGGCATTTTTAGCTTACTGATAAAAAGCAGTTTTGATCTTTTTTACACAAAGATACATTACATTGATCTTTTTTTAAACAAAGTTATTTCGGCAACATGAAGGATATCATTCCTCTTATAGGAGGGGGACAGGGGACATACGGTCTGCTTTGTTAGGACAGAACACTCACTGTCTGTAAGAGCTTCCATAAAGTGACTGCTAAAACATACCTTATTTAATAAAAAAAAAATTAATTACATATTTACCCCCTTTTAATGAATACCTCACTCAGCAACGATGTTTGCCTTATGCCTTTTGTATACGGATCTTCACCATTGCACTGTGAACCCTCCAGTCTTGTGAAAAATACTAAGCAGTGCAACTGTAGTACAAAATGGTAGAGGAAAGCACCTTGTTTATAAGAAGGTTATAAATTCAGGTCTGCAGTAATTTTTCCATACTTGATGCCAATAGCTGTGCTGTCCTCAGGCTACTTCCCTACCTATGTCATGAACTTTACGAGCCCGTGCCTGTAATTACACCTAACATCCCTACTGTGCAACTAATTGCTTATATGCTAAAGTAAGAAATAAATTCTTTGTATTTCACCTTAATTTTACTTGTCAGCTGGAAGTGAGCTGTTCAGCCAGTTGTCCCCTGGCTACTAGTAAGCTTTCATAGGCTGCAGTTCACTGATGAGTTTTCTATAACTACAAATTACATACAGTAAGGGACATGTATTCAACTGGAAACTGCACTGATAACCTTATTAAACAGTTTGCTAACTGTGTAACTCACTATTTGCATAAAGATACTGTGTGCATCCAAGGTTATAAGGTGTCTTCACCATCCTATGTGGTATTACCAGAACTTAAATAAAAGAATTACTTTTACTGGGTTACTTGGGACTTGCAATCATACTCTGTGCAACAGCTATCCAACATTTTTGGAATCAAAAAGATGTTGTAGCATTAACTTAACCTCTTTTATTTAATTTTTTTTTTGCTCAAGACATACTTGCTTACTCTACTCTGCAAGAAAATATCCTCTGTAATAAGCACCCTGTTGCTGCAAACAGATGAGATTCTGGAAGTGCCAGGAAATACAGAGGACAACATTTTATCATTCCCAAATTTAAAAGGGTTTGTTTTTCTTCCTCTGCCCACACCACTGAGAAGGACAAGGTTTGTTTTTGTAAATAAGAAACACGAGCCCACACAAACACTTTAGACCTAAGCAGCAGGCTCATTTCTACATTTGTACAACACCAAGTAACTGGGAAACTGAAAAAATTCTATGAACATCAGGCCACAGTGGAGAGAGTCCACAGCCATTTGCTAACGTAGACTGAGCCACAGGCATTCTGAGGAAAACCAAGTTATCATGCACCAAAAACACTGAGCACAAATACTCAACCACCCACAAGCTTAAATTACTGGAAGCCAATTCAGATAGCCAAAACCCACCTTCCTTTGTGGGTGGCTGCTGCAGCTTTTATCAGAGACTCCTAGAAACAAGAGCAGAAGCTGAGACTTCACTGTCTATCTGTTGAAATCTCATTAGTAGTAAGGACAGTTAAATCTCAGTATTTGTTTATCTATCTTGCTTTTCATTTATGTATATAAAAACAATTATTCCAGCCAGGGCTCCCAGGAGGCAGCTTACTATGCAATGAAAATTGCCGATGTAACTAATGTGAACTAGGCTGAAATTTAGTTCAGCTCACTATAATCATGCTGGTAGCCAGAATCCATTCGTATTCCCTGGATATATTTGGGGACCATGATCCCAAGAAAGAAAAGCAACACATCAGACAAAGGGTTTAGCTTCAAACCTGTTTTATCATTAAGCTACAGAAAGCATGACAGGCTCCAGCACAGAGAACATACTAGAAGAGCAGCAGAGCAATTACAGATTCCCAACCCAGAAGTCACCCAGGAGATCAGTGAAAGTCAGTGAAAGCTGTTACAAGCATTGTAAGGCACTGACTGTTTACACCAGCCTCATCTTTGTTAAAGTGATAATGCTTAGAGCTGACAGCTTGTGTATAAGGAAGTCAGTCTGTCACTTGGGACTGAAAGTAGTAAGTAGCAGACAGTATGCTGTATCCCTTGGAAAACTTTCCTCTGCTTCCTCAAAAGCAAGAGTTTCTTTTTCTCCCCAGGAGCTGGATGAAAAAAAAGCATTTTGGAATTTATTTGGAGGACTTTGGCACCAGCAGGACCCTCAAGATGCTGACTTTTGGGGATGAAATCCCATCATTCTACTTACCAACACAGGATGCTGGCCGGCCACTCCATACTTTGTTGTCCATGCACGTTACTATACGGTCACCTTTCAGCTGGTATCCTGGTGAACAGTAGTACTCACACCTCGAGTCAAAGTAGGCACCATCTAAGCACTTGAAGCCCCCATTGGTGGGCATGGACAGAGTGGGGCAGCGCTTTTCTGAAATAGAAAACAAGGACTGCTAGAAACCTGTTATCCCCTCTTTAGTGTAATGTGAATGTGGGATATTACATCGAAATAAAGACACGGCTAGTAAATGTCACATGGGAGAATGTAATTTGCCACATGAGGTTTTTCAGACTGTTCTTATTAGCTGCATTTCAAATTTAACTTTACGTACACATTAGTGGCTAATATAATACAATATTTATACAAGAAAAAGATGACAAGTACCTATTCTTCTCTGAAAATGTTTTACTTAGACAGCCCATTTAGACAGCCAATACAAATCATGGCAATTTACAAAATCCAAAATGGGCGGTATTTTAAAGCAGCTTAATGGCTCTGTCATAAAACACACAAATCAAAATCCCACACTCATAAAACACTCCCTGCCTGCCAAGACTATTTGTACCACTCATGATACCATGCAATGTACCACAGTAAGATCCTCCACAGCGACCCAATATACATAACCAAGTATACTATCAATGTTTAAAATACCAGTAACAATCTGAAGATCACAGTTTCAAAGGCAAATAGAGGTTATTTTCCTTTGCCCGCACTGCAAGCATCACATGCAGATTTCATAGCTACTTACGTTTGCACAGCACTTTCCCAGACCAGCGTTTGCTTGATTGACAAATAAGCTGCTGAGGGCCATGCAGTTCATAGCCTTTTTGACAACGAATATCACATCTTGTCCCCAATACATTCTTATAATATTCCCCTTGAGGTGTCCTGCAGTTTGCATAACCATGTTTCACTTTAATGGGGGAGCACCATGGTGTTTCTGGCACAGAGAAAAACCACACATAGTATTTTACAACATGCAAAAGGTCATACATGAACACAAAATCACTTTCTTTACTAAAGAAGAAAGAAATGGGGAAAAAAATCATATTTAAAAAGCCACCAATCCTCACCGTGGAGAAGTAACACAGCAGCAAGGTGTGCTAAGCCTTATGTATCAGAAGGTCAGCCCTTCAACATCTGGGAGCTCTAAATATTACAAACATTAAAGATTGTAGCCTTTAACCTTGGTGGGGTGTGGTGACCTATCTTGTTTTGTCCATGGAGAAGAGATTCAGAGCAGCCCTGGGGAGAAGGACTTGGGAGTGTTGGTCAATGAGAAAATGAACATGAAGTGGCTTCAGTGTGTGCTCCCAGCCCAGAAAGCCAACTGTATCCTGGGCTGCATCAAAAGGAGTGTGACCAGCAGGTCAAAGGAGGTGATCCTGCCCCTCTACTCTGCTCTTCTGAGACATCACTGGAGTACTGTGTGCAGTTCTGGTGTCCTCAACATAAGAAGTACATGGACCTGTTGCAGCAAGTCCAGAGGAGGGCCATATGGATAAGGGGGCAGGAGCACCTCCTAAATGAAGACAGGATAAGGAAATCGGGATTGTTCAGCCTGGAGAAGGCTGCGTGGAGACCTCATAGCAGCCTTCCAGTATCTGAAGGGGGAGCCTACAAGGATACTAGAGAGGGACTCTTCACTAGGACTGCAGTGATAGGACAAGGGGTAACAGGTTAAACAGAGGAAGTTTAGATTGGGTATAAGGAAGAAGTTCTTTACTGTAAGGGTGGTGAGGCACTGGAATGGGTTCCCCAGGGAAGTTGTGAATGCTCCATCCGTGGCAGTATTCAAGGCAGGGTTGGACAGAGCCTTGGGTGACATGGTTTAGTGCAAGGTATCCCTGCCTATGGCAGGGGGGTTGGAACATGATGATCTTAAGGTCCTTTCCAACCATAACTAGGCTGAGATTCGATGATTCTATGGAGTAAGTGTGCCACCATGTGGACAGTTTCATGACAACTAGACCTCTTTCCCGTTGCTTTTCAATGGATGCATCTAATTTCTACTTGGTAACCAAAGTTTGCATTAGGAGCACCTTTGGTCTAGTTGTAGTTGTCATTTTTACAACATCTAGCTCTCTTACTGCTCATTAAAAAAAAAAATATTCCATAATAGCGTGTGCAGTAAAGGATATTGCTTTTGCTGAATATGTTATTTCAAGCTCTCCCACAGTTAGAAGTGACTTGCATATTACCAATGACATGTCTACACATGCCCTCCGTGTGTCGGAACCATTCAGGGTTTAAGTACAGCTTCAGTTTTGGAAAGTTACTTTCCAAGTTAACACCCAGGATTAAGCCTGAACTGTAATTTGGAACTGGGTACAAACAGCAGCTCCGTCACTGTTCTCAGCAGTTCTGAGGTTCCACATTGAAACATTCAGGTACTCTTCATAATGCCAACAAAACAGCCTTCTATCACCAAATGAGCACAATGCCATTGCCATGATTAAACCGGTAGGCAAGCGTCCAACAGACTAAGTGAGGAGCCTTTGAGAAAGATCTGATCTTATTCCTCTCCCTTTGATAGCTATTTGCAGCCTCCAAGGGCAACGTGCATGCTGGCACGATACGCAAACCCTTGCTCTTCCTACTGCAAAATCCTTCATAAAGTGCTGATGTTCATTTAAAAGCACACTATATACTTTGCCTATATTCAGAAAAGCTCATGAATATGAGCTTTACCAAGCTCCAGAATCTTAAATTCAGCTCTAATGTCCTCAACAGTCTGGACTTCATGTGTTGAACTTTTTACCTCAAAAGATGGGTGGCAGACTATCTTTCTCTAATATCACGGAAATTGAGCCTGAAATACAAGAACCATCTTCTAGTTGCCCCTGGATGCAGGACAGTTACATGGATGAATCTGCCAAGTCAGAGGAAAGCTGGAATTTGGCTGGAATTACATGGCTAATGTTCCTACTAAACTCGTGGGGAAAAAGGGAAACATGTACATAAAACTGAAACTTTAACTGGCTGTCAGGGCTACACTTTAAAACACTCAGGACACGGATATCATCTTGTGAGGCTTTAACACCATACGGATACTGACAGGTGCAGTATCAGAGACTTACTAGCCAAAGCTTAAAAAATATTTCTTGAGCTCTGACCACGGGGTGCATCCTGAAATCTCTGCTTCTTCTGCAGCTTCTAAGTAGGAGTTTCCTACACAAGGAGCAAGGAAGCCTGCCCCTTATCAACTCCAAGATTTGAAAAGGGCACACTGACAGGGAGAGGGGGAGGGATTGCAGAATAAAAAGAGCAAGATGACAGGTCCTGGAATCCTGTGTGACTACATGTGACATGCAGCAGGTACACGACAAAAGGTTCCAAGCCTGCAAGAAAAATGGAAAAAAAACAACAAACCAACAAACAAGTATCTTGCATTTTACAAAGTCACAGGAGAGATTCAAACTTAATTTCTGGATTGTTGGAAGATGATCACTTCTAGCTCTTAATTCCTATAGTTATATACATTTTTCCTCACAATTTGGATCAGCTCCACACATAAATACACCAAAAAAAAAATCAATACAGCCTATTTTAGACTAATCCCTTTTGGAAGCAGTCTTATTGTACTGCAACATGCTTACTGTATTTCACCAATACATGAAAACCTTTTACAATGATGTGAAAGTGGCTTCTAGTTGCCCCCAGATGCAGGACAGTCACATGGCCCTTCCTGTAGTATTGTTGCAGCTATGGTGGTCTATAGTGAAAAACAAAGCAAGGCTCCTAGAGAGGGGTAAAACATCTTTTACTGGACCAAAATGAGAAAGAAAAAGCAAAATCAGACATTCTTTTGGATGCAGATAACTTAAAGGGCTTAGGAAGAACATCTGTTTGACCTAAAACATTATTATGCTTCCTCTGGAACTGAATGTGATTAAAAGAGTGGGTGAGGCAGGGTTTATAAAGGGGTAAGTATCTGGGCTTAGAGCAAGTGATATCACTGAAAAAAAACAACCAAAAAAACAAAACCAAACCCAAGTAACTTGAAAAGCTTTCGTGCCTGAAAGCACATCAAACGATACAACAAAGTTTTAGATCAAAGCTTGTTTATTCTGAAGTGAAGGCACATACTGGTTTTCAAAGGCTAAGGGGATACATGGAGTATTTATGGAATATTAGAGCTGGGTGGGGCTCTGAGAGGTCACACAAACCATTCCCTGCCTCAAGACAAGATCACCTGTATTCCTGAAGGCATTGGGAATAAGTAAAGCTACAGGTTTCCCAGGCACCGCCTCTGGGGCTTCACCATCTGTGTTTGGCTCTGTTCACTTAACTGAAATTTCAGTTTTTAGGTACCAGGACCTACACAGTTAGCTTTTATTGAAAGTTTGCACTGTTCCTCACCTATACAACAGCCTGACTCAATCCTGTGTTTGAAAACACCAGAAACCAACCTCCCAACAGCCAGGGACCCCATCCACTAGACCAGGTTTCTCAGAGTCCCATCCAGGCTGGCCTTCAATGCTTCCCAATATGGGGCAGCCAAAACTTCCCTAGGAAGCTTGTTCCAGTGCCTCACCACATTCATAGTACAGAATTTCTTCCTAATATCTAATGTAAATCTGCCCTGATTAAACTGAAAGTTTAAAACCATTCCCCCTTGTCCTATCACTAATTGCTCTTACAAAAAGTTTCTCCAGATTTCTTGTAGGCCCCTTTTAGGTACGGGAAGGTTGTTGTAAGCAAAGCACTTCCTCATCGAATGTGGTCTGATACAGCCATGCAAAGTAGGTGGAAAGAAAGCATTTTCTAGAGCATCATTTCCCCCAGCCAATCTGCTATCTTTAAACACCAGCCTCTGCCGAGCGGTTCCTTAATGTAGCATGGCAAGTGCCTGGCTATACTGTTGCTTGCTCATACACCAGCCAACAGAGCTGAGGGCTCACCAGCGAGGAAGGAAAAAGCTTAAAAAGTGCTGTGGGCACAGAAAGTCTCAGCAATGTTTCTCTGGAAAGCAGAGCAAGTTGAAAAACATCCACATGAAGACAAAAGGGTTTGGTGGGAGGTCTATTCCTCCACCCCCATAAACTGCGATGTTTTGTTTGCAGATGCCAAAGAGGATGAATTTGTGTTCTCACTTGCACTGTTCAGTGACTACGTGTGCAAAAAAAAACCAATGCTGCTTACATACATAAGCATCAGTTAAAAAACATTAAGTAATTTGTTACTGGGAAGTTTTATTTGCTAAGCAATGGGCCATATCCAAAATGCTGGAGTGCTCATATAAGGAGAAGTTCTGAACATAGCTACTTTTTCTTTGTTTTGTCTCTTTCTGCCTCCTTCCCCCCCAGTACCAGTTTAAATAAGTATGCTAATGAAGAGAGAGCCTTTTCTGCTCCAATGCTTTATACTCATAGATTCACATTGTCTGATCTTCAACATTTGGCAGTAGAGCTTCCAAACTTAGGGCAGTTTTTAATATCTGCTTGAATGAGTCATTATGTTTCACTTAACCCTGGTGACATTTTGGCTGACATGAGTATAATCCAGTTTGTATCACCATATAAAGGGAATTAATACCGAATCTGCATTTTAACTACTTGCCTGCCCTGGCATGAATTGGCATTGATTTACCTTTGTGATCTCTGGAATTCTTTTTGTATGTGTTTGCAGAGGGTTAGATATTAAAAGGCAACAAGAAATGAGCTCACCTAAATAAAGCTTTAGACAAATATTTCTGCATATGTTTGAAAGCAAAATTTTACACTGAAGTATTTTACTGGGAGGAAAATAAGGCACTTAATGAAAACAGCAACATAACCATAACAGCTGTGCTTTCCTCTTTGTTGTTCATAAATGTCTGAATTACTTTACGACTTACCTCTCGTAAGGCCCATTGATTCTTTTCAGAGAGTTAACAACATACAAGACACCAATGCCCAGTATTTTCAATTACTCAAAATTATTACATTACAATTTTAGCATGTCCACAGCTTAATTTACTAAAAAGAAACACTGTTACCATTTAAAGTGACAAATTAAATGCTAAATTTATTTATTGTCCAGGCTCCTGAGGGACTGTGGCAGAGAAAAGTACATAATAATGAAAATAAAAGACAAGATTAAGACAAAATTAGATGTTTTAAGGAAGCAGACATAGTAGATGGAAGATTTACTGGTAGTGGCAAAAAACCCACCCAACCAAACAACAAAACTAACCAACTTTTCAATCTTGCTGAACTGCAAAATCTTACAGATTAGGGAATAAAACCTGAATTTGCTTTATAAACACACCAGTCCACTCACTCATTCATCCAGCTATATAATTTGGTTTTTGGAAGGTACACTTTCATTCATTAAACACATTTCACTTGGCATTTCAGGTAGCAGGCTAACCTGAAATGCAAACAGCTTTATGGGCAAAAATAAAACGTCATGAAAATCAAGTTCTCTTGTACTTCTATACATTACCATCAGTAAGCCCAGGTTTTAAGTCAGCTTATCATTGATGGTTTTGTTAGGATTTATGAAGAAGAAAGAGAAACTCTTCCCAGATTTTCATGATTTAACAACCTGATCTCCTAAGAGCAAAGGCAGTGCAAAAGTTACTTACTCAGATAAATGAGTGCTGATCAGTACTTGATCTAATTTCCATTGTTAAAAAAATAAAATAAAAAAATAAATAAATCATGGTGCTGGATCAGGATTTTATAATCCATGAAAAAAAAAAAAAAAAGGAAGCTTTCAGCAATCAGCTAATCCTCTTTAGCACATAAGCAAAGCATTCACCTTTATATCTACTGCGTGCATACACATCTTCATCATCTTCAAGGGGTGAATATCCCGATCCTAAAATACAAAATAGAGAAAAAAATGCAGCAAGAAAGGAAATATAAATTAAGAATGAAAGAAAGCTTTGCAAAAAGGCATGCAAGATTAGGATGCAATATTCTATGCAATGCCATCAGCATGGGCTTCTCTGAAGCTCAGATTCATAGCAAAACCAATTTATAGTGAATTCGGAAGGAGCAAATTGATTTGATAATCAAGTGAAATAGTAAATCTCTCTCACTGCTCCTGGAGCAATATTGTGCAATGCCATGTTGCGCATGTCATGTCACAGTTCCCCTGTTAGGAAACACCACCTACCATAAAGTTGATCTATTGAGCAGAGAGACAGAGGTGCAGGTGAAGGAGCACATCAAAGATTTCACTATAAAGTGGTTCCATAGTGTCAGTGACTGTCAACAGCCATCAGGCCAAACAGCAGAAGTAAAATGTGTGTAAGTCAAGAGCCCTCTTTTATAACCTGTATGATCTTCATACTAAGAACAAAACACTGAGGTACATTACCTGCAAACACCAGTTACACTCAAAAAAAAAAAAAAAAACCCACAGTTTGGTATCAAGCAGTTTTCTGGGTGTTCAAAACAAAGAGATAGTATAGTTCTGTACTTTTAAACTCCTGTGCAACAGTTAAATGCTTCAAATAAAGGTAGAAACTTCTTTGTAAGAAACAGAAATAATTTGGAGCACCACCATTGAAGTAATTCATCAGTAAAACACAGCAGTCATCAAGAAATATCTTTATTTAACATATTTATTTAAAACATTTATTTAAACAACATTTATTTAAAATCAGCAGCTTCAGAGTGTAAAGTCCATTCTAACTTCTAGATGCCTTCTCCAAGAAGAAAGACTCATAGAAGGTGAGAGTATTTATACTCCGATAAATCTTTCCAAAAGCCTTGCATACAATAGGCAGGTACTGAGGTGGTTCAGCACTGTGCTACACGAGATTCTCTCTTACAGCATCTTAAGTTACAAATACAGGGATATTTCATCACCATTTGTTAGGGTCTGAGACCACAGCCTATACAAGCTGTTGCTTAAAGTTAGGCTAAATTAAATAACTCACGTTCCTCAATAAGCTAGTAATTATAATTTGATGTGCAAAACATACATTTTCTGCTGAAATTAAACCTTAGAGCTCTTAACGGCTGGATGATTTAGCATAAGGATAAAAGAGCTACCAAAACAATGTTTGTACCCTCAAAATTTACTGTCAGCATTCATCAACAGATTCCACTTACAAAAACCAAAATAAATGCTCAGAAACCAATGAAACTTGTTATTCTACCAACCTCAGGAAAACCCTGGAGAGAAACCCAGCCCATGGACTGTTCCACTCAAGTGGCTTTCATGCATAAGGCTTGTCTATAGAAGAGCAATGCTCTCCATAGCATCAGTTGCAGAACTGCTTGTGAGGGTTCAGACCACTTGGAGACACTTTGCATCTCCTGCGACCCTGCTTGCTGCCTTAGCTGCTCATTGGGCACCAGTGCCCAGGACCCGTGACTGTCCTGCAGCCCTCAGCAGCTCCTCTGGGAACTGCAGGGAAGCAGCACATACATGGTCTCCACATCATACCAAATTCTTTCACCAATACTGCAGCTATGTGAACCCTTCAGGCTCCTGCATGTGAAAAAAAAACAACAATGGAGAGAGTTGTGTTCACATGTACCAAAGTTGCAAAACCCCACAATCCACCTTGGACCCAATTCAAAGCTTTCTTACATGATTGGGAATCCTTCCACCACTTTTCAGAGGGATTCGAGCTGGGAACTGATGAACTGAACTTTCAAAACAGCTTCTCCCCTGAAACTGAGGGCTTCACATACAGCACAGACTTCCTATTACTTAAGAGCCATTTCTCTGGGCTTTTTGTATTTATTGTTGTGGTTGAATTTTTGACGCCTAAACACAGATCTGAGAAACCTCTCAACATAAGGACACTGAACTGTGTTGCACTTGGGCTCTGATTATAAAAGAGCGAGCAATCTGTAATCCCCAATGGCTTTGTGAAGACCTTGATATGCAAATAAACGCCTCTCTAAGCATCAATTATTTTGTCAGAAACTGGGACACTCTTAGCTAATTAGTTTGAAAGTTATATTGCTAGCTCAGTGTTATCGCTCTTAATTGTCCACATTTTAGTGTGCAGTGACTTTAGCATTTAAAAATCAGAAAAGGAGGCTCAGGGGAGACCTTACCACTCTCTACAACTACCTGAAAGAAGGATGAAGTGAGGTGGGTGTTGCTGTCTGCTCCCAAGTAACAAGTGATAGCACAAGAGGAAATGGCCTCAAGTTGTGCCAGGTGAAGTTTAGATTGGATGTCAAGAAAAATTTCTTAATTGAAAGGGTTGCCAACTATTGGAACAGGCTGCTCAGGGAAGTGGTGCAGCCACCATCCCTGGAGGTATTTAAAAGGCGTGTAGATGTGGCACTTAGGGACATGGTTTAGTGATTGACTTGGCAGTGCTAGGTTAATGGTTTGACTTGATGATTTCAAGGGTATTTTCTAGCATAAACGGCTCTATGATTCTATTAATTTACTTGAATGTGTGTTTCAGAAAAGATCACTGCATTTCTACTTTTTGAACATTCCTGGGGAATGGAAAAAAAGCAAAAAAAACAAAAAACCCAACCTTAAGAATACAGGTATAATTTCTGATTTCAGCTGCATGGCAAATACCATAGATTAACCAAAAGGAAGGAAAACAAAGTGGGGGCAAAAAAAGAAATATACAAACCCAAGATGTAATAACACTGTATGTTGTGCACAGGGAAACAATGGGAGTTAAATGAGCTTAGATGGCATCTCCTCTGGACTGCACAGGCCACTTTTGATACTGGAAGGAAAGGAAAGGCTCATTCCACATGTACTCTACCCTTCAAAACTGAGGAGAGCACTTGGGAATTCCTTCAGTATTCAAACAGCTGATCAATTTAAGCATGTGTAAGAAGAGGATAACCAGTTTCCACCGATAAGTCTGTAACATCTGGATTTAGTTCTTCAAATGTTTTGCATCAGAGTTTTACATTTCAGAGTACCTGAAGTCATATCAAATATATGCATTTCAAAACCTGGCTTTACTTGCAGCAGGTTGTAGGGCTTCTCGCAGAACAGCAGGGCTAGGTTATACAATACCTCAGAAGTCAGGAAGATGTATGTGAGGAGGCTGTAAAGGCACCAAAAATGGTCACGACCTCATTAGAAGGTTTTCTTTTGTGTGTAAAAATACTTGCACTCGTTTTATGATGGTAGCAAAAATGGAAAACCAGGTTTTTCATCTCATTCTTCACTGGGTGAACATTATGCATCAGTTCTGCAAAGTTAATGCTCAAATGCCATTGGTTTCAGTGACATTTCAGTATTTGTTTGAAAACTGCCTGCACACTCAGCTGTTTTACTGCATCTGGTTTGTAAAGCCGGCACCAAAAGGCAGCAAAAAATTTTTTTTTAATTGCCAGTTACCGATTTATTTTGACCCTTCCTACAAATGATGTGAAATAGAAATGCAACTGTTATTAACAAACATGTTTAAACATAGCAAATATAATGGCAACTGCTTATATTAAGCAGTCTTCAACATGCGTAGTAACTCAGAAGATACCATCTGCCCTCCTTTTTCCTCAAAGGATATGTTACACTGGCCACACCACTTGGCAGTCCCTTGCCTGACTCAGTCAGTAGTTCCAACTGTCTTTGCAATGCACAGGAAAGCATGTTAAAGCACAGACACTTGACAATCCTTTATTCAGCAAGAGTTGTGCTGAACT
Source organism: Neopsephotus bourkii (assembly GCF_033783945.1). Classification (NCBI taxonomy): domain Eukaryota; kingdom Metazoa; phylum Chordata; class Aves; order Psittaciformes; family Psittacidae; genus Neopsephotus; species Neopsephotus bourkii. Next base: position 638,066 of record NW_026902237.1, read on the forward strand.
GAGAAGTAGAGGGTATCATGACAGTCCCTGCACGTTCCTGAATCCACATGCAGCTCACCCGTCCAGACCAAGTTAATAATGCTATGTGCAGCTGAGTAGGCCAGATGATTAACTTCCCAAAATGGTTAAAAATTTCTTTGTCTGTATTTCACAGAATCAGGGTTAGTTTGAAAGGGACCTTAAAGTTAATTTAGTTTCAACCTTCCCATCATGGACCTTCAGGTTGCTTTATGCCTCATCCAGCCTGGCCTTGAATACTGCCAGGGATGGGGCAGCCACAACTTCTCTGGGCAACCTGGGGCAATGCATTACTAGGAAATTTACTCACAGTATTTATAGAAATACACACATGAACAGCACAGATTTGATCTTCCATACACATCCACAAGCTCCACACCACTGTTGTGCTTCTAATCCTTGCAGGTGTAAGGTCTTTCAGGCACAGAAAGTAATCCCGTACCAAGTAGATCACCTCAGGGCTATATACAGATTAATTCACTGTGCCTCAGTATTGATTAAGACGCATACACCTTGTTTTAAATCACATGTTTTAACTTGCTTCAAGAGAGCTGCCTCATACAAGATTCCATCAAAGCACAATTCTTTCAAAGTTGTCATAATCAAAGCAGCACTGAAATCCAGACCAGAAAGCTTCAGAATCAGCAAGCTCAAGAGAGGTCAGAGGTGACTGAAGTTTGCATGCCAGCAGTAGCTTATGCTTTGTGAAATAAAACTGTCCAATTACATCTAATTACACAGAAATCAAGAATCTGATTAGGAAAATGTGGGCCCAGGCTCTTTTTCCAAAAGTTAATCTCTTCCCTTCTCTGGCATCAAGCCATGAAGGTGCTTTGGAACAGATTAATTACCCATGTTGGGAAAACGATTCCTTTACACAGAAGTCAGCTATTAAACCAAAACTCCTTTCATGTGCTAGCAAATACTGTGTGACAAAGAAAGCATTACCCCTAGAATAAAGCATACTATTCACTTCAATAACATTGCATACCCAGAAGGAGACACAGTAAACTGCATGAGTGTGGCTGCCAAAAATCAATGGTGGGATGGAAACTGCATGGACACATAAAGTTATTATTTAGTCCTGGAAATCTCTGTAAAGTACAATTCAAATCTGCTTGCTTTTATGTACACATATAGATGTCTTAGATACAGAAAATTCAAAGCAAAACACTTTCTGCCATGGATCTCGGTTTATTTTTCCCTTCTCCAGACCAGCAATAAAAGTGGAATTTGTTCAAGTGGCTCTGACTCAACCCGGGCAGAAGTCCTGTAACACAGCAGCAGGCAAGGCAAAAACTGGCAGACTTAACGAGAGGCTATAAACCACCTTTGCCAACACACACGTACAGTCCAGGAACCTCAGTGCAGCTGTAGGCTGCTCCCAGATACCTCTCTCTATTGCAAATGCTTTTCCTATACTTGTGTGTTTAGTGTAAAGATGAGCAGTGTGTCCAAATATCGTTTGCACCATACACACATAAAATGACCAAAGGCTCTGGGTAATTGTTTTTAAGTACAAGTTACTTGAAGCTGTGAAAGATAATATCTTTCATGAAAATTGTGTCCTTATATTCAATGAAAATGAGGCATTTTCAGAATCCTAATTCTGGAAATTCTAGTTTGCTCTAGATTGCTCTTGTGATGCAACATTTTGAGGGATTCAATGGGAAGTAAGAATTTAATCAAATTTTGCTTAAAATGCAATTTCAGAGTTGCAAAATATATATATATGTAGCTGGTTTTCAACAGAAAACTCATTTAAAAGGTAAGGACAAAGTGAAACATATGGACAAAATGCCCCTGTTCTTGAAATAAAGTGTTGATTTCTGTAGGGAAAAAAAACCACCAAAACTCAACAGGCTAATGAAGATACACTTAGGAGCTGACACAGGTATATCTCCAAAAGAAACGTCAATCAGAGCCTATGTTGTTCTTTGTTTCCCACACAAGCCACATTCCCTTGATTGCTGAACAACCCACAAGGTACCCCAATGATTCATCAAGTAGATGGGCTATCGAGGTCAAGCTGAGAGGCTGGCTCAAAGGAAAAATCTGAGCAGTGCTGTCAGGAAATGCTGATTTTCAGCATGACTCCCCATTTCAGTGTGCGTTTCTAGGTTGTTGGTGTGGTGGTTTTTTTTTGGGGGGGTGGGGGGTGGATGGGTGTGTCATTGCCAGATTTACCATTCAAATAACTAGGTGCAGAAAAAGAGGAAGAAGTTAGCTTCTGTGATTTTTCTTAAACTGGCAGGAAAAGGTCCAAGATCATCTGCCCTCCCTTTTAAGGGCTCCACTTGGTAAGGATCTCACAGTAAACAAATCCAGCAAAACAAAATTAAAACCCCAAAAAGACAGATGAACAAAGGAAGTCCTGGAGTATTTGGAATGCAGCTAGTTATGCCAGCAGGAGACAAACAGGGAGGAGGTTGGAGAAAAATGCTTCCTTTGTTCAAGCCATGAGGAACAAAAAGTTTGATTTGTGCTTAAGGAACTCTTCAATAAATAATACTAAAACCCCCTAATGGCATCATCTCTGTGATCAGGAACAATCACAGTATCACAGATTGTTACCAAAGGAAGGATGAAGAGTGTCACGAGCACTAAAATGCACATAGCTACCAACAGATTTAAGGAGGATAAACACACTGCATTATGTCTACCTGAAGCACAGCTACAACAGCTGCATACTGCATAATATATTTGCTATTCTGAGCATACACATGGTCTAAGCCAGAGGTTAAGCGTATCAGGCAAGCAGAGTCTTCATTATTTACAGCATCTGTGCAGTGAAAATGTTGACAGCTCTTGATATAGAAGAATTTGTGCTCTATGCCCGACAAATAACAAGAGGCTCCTCAAAGGCTGTCCACATACTGCCCATGGTCTGGACAACTGTAAGCCTTACTGGTTTCTTCGCTACTCTCATAAAGCATTGTTCACCAGGAATACTTGCCTAAACTAAACCTGATGCTTCCCATCCTGTCAGACACCAGCTCATCTCAATTAGTCACAGCCTTGTCACCAGTTAAACTAACTACAGTAGCCTAATCTACCTAATCATAAAAATCATACAAAAGTTAGGGTTGGAAAGGACCTTAAGATCATTTAGTTCCAATCCTTTTCCATGGGCGGGGATACCTCACACTAAACCATGTCACCCAAGACTGTCCAGCCTGGCCTTGTACATTGCCAGGGTTGGAGCATTCACCACTTCCATAGGCAACCCATTCCAGTGCCTCAACATCTTCACAATAAAGAACTTGTTTCGTATATCTAACCTGAACTTCCCCTGTTTAAGTTTGAACCTCTTGCCCCTTGTCCTACCACTATAGTCCCTAATGAAGAGTCCCTCTCTAGTATCCTTGTAGGCCCTCCTTCAGGTACTGGAAGGCTGCTATGAGGTCTCCACGCAGCCTTCTCTTCTCCAGGCTGAACAGTCCCAACTTTCTCAGCCTATCCAGGCAGTTAAAGAAATTCCAGCTATTTTACAACCTCACAGCACATCTCCACCCACCTTCCATTTTCTGGACTAGCATCTCACAGCGCTTCTACTGCTCGCATATGTTTGGCCCTTTTCTCCACAGTAGTTTAGCAGCCCAAGCTAAGGATTGCCCACCTGCATCCTGCTAGCAACCCCTTCTTTTTTGCCAGGATATTGAAGACTGTGACCCCCTGGAGATAAGTATGACCAGTGCCTAAAGGCACTCTATTTCCAAAGCTGCTTTGCTGATGGATCATACTTACACTTCCTAAAAGTCAAACTGATACAGGAATTTGGAGTCATGATGAAGTGATGGGCTGGCAGGGACCTTGACAGCTTTCACCTAGTCAAAAGAAAGCAACACAGGTCTGTTGACAGCATCATTATGCTGTGCATAGCTAGTCTCATCAGAGTTTCTTAACAGCTGGGATGGCTGGAGCCCTCCAGGAAAACAGATAAGTAGTACATCAGTGAAGTTAACAGCCACCCTCATGCAACAGCCACACTAAGTATACTGCCTACAGGCTACCTGAAAGAGTGGAAGACTACCTCGGGCACTGGGATGAAACCCTGTTAGATAAACACATCTTGATGCTATAATGGTTTCCAGCCCTGATGGCAAGGCACACCTCCATCAGGCCAGTAGGTCCTGAGGACAAGCCCCCACCTGTGGCACAAACTCTTCTAGCACCAAGGGCTCTCACAGGCCATCGCTACTTTGTACACTAAACAGAAATCACTGGGGGTTTTCAGATTTTTCTCATGAAATTTATGAAACTTTATATAACAAATCGAGCTTGAATCACAGGTAAAGCTCTACACAAACGAGACGGTTCAGAAGCTTCTTCAATGGAAAAGTATGAGAGGACAGGGTACATTATGGGCAGGAGTACTATTAGATGCATTAGAAGTCCGCAAGATGGAAAAGCAAACTGGGACTCTGAAGAGGAAACAAATACTACCACTTACAGATAAGACTGTTATCTTTTAAGATCCAGAGAAATAATTCCTGTGACCATGCTTCAATATGCTCCCCCCTCCCCCCCCCCAATTAAGATATTTTAGGGTCTTTAATATAGGCCTACACTTTAGGAACAGATTGAAAAGGCAGCAAAAAGGAAGGCCAATATAGGACTGAAAAGAGGTATTACCACTGGTAACTGTGAAGAGGCAGAACGACTGTAACTGGTTAATTAAGTAAAGAACATTTGATCTGGAAGTCTCCTTAATGGCAAGTTTTAGTGGGATAACTTTCCAAAGGAAGAGACTGAAAACTAATCCTGATCTGTGCTGAATTGGTGACAGATGGAAGAATTTTTCTAATTTATCTTTTTTCCCTTTTTTTTAGATGCTGACACTGGAAACTGGCACATTTTAGTATCTAACTTTTAATACTACAGCACCAGATGCGCTGCTCTCCCCTCTTTATCCTTGACTCACACAGTATTTCTGAAGCTCATCCACTTAAAAAAATATTGTTCAGTTTTTATGACAAGACTGAAAGAAAGTGTCCTCAGGAAAGAAAAAAAAAATAAAACCCCTGCTTTATGTATCAGACAACCAACACTTGAAAACAGCATCAGGAACTCCCCATAATCTATAGGAAACTCTCCAACAAATTGCTAGAAAACAGAAGGGGAGTGGGAAAATGTGAAGTTACTGAGTGTGATCTCCTCTCGCTTTCTAGTAAATGGAGTCACACAGAGTCAGAAGCAACACAGAACTACTGTAAACCTTATACTGGCAGTGAGCTCCACTGAGGACTTCTCCCCTGCGCAACTCTTCTTGACTTCTCTGCTTCATTCACCACTTAAAAAGATCAAATTCCTCTTTGTGGCTCATTATCCCCCAGTGGCTCCAGCAGGACTTCTCCCCAGGTCAGCTTCAACTTGTCAGCTGGCATTTTCTCACTAGCTATTTTCTTATGAATAAGTACAACTGCCATCCAGAGGCCTGTCACAGCATATTTCACATCTCACTTCTATGTGAGCAGCTTCCTTTTAGAGAAACCAGAAACATAAACACTAGTTTGAAAAGTCCCAACTCTACAAAATTTGTTATTTTATCCATGACACCTGCAAAAGGATGAGGGCATTAAGGGCTGTTGGTATTAATACTGGAGGCCATTCCTCGAAGTCAGCTGGAGACTTCTAAGGACCCCAGGACTACTCATGCTTTACCAGTGCTCTGCAAGTGTACCATAAAGGAGAAAAAGCAGGCATTACACTAGGGAGAAAGAGCTGAAGCAACAACTCAGGGCCACGTAAGGCAGTCAGCAGGTCAAAAACTAAGCAGAGATAACAGGAAAACAGGTGGAACTTGAGAACAGAAAAAAACAGATGAGACAAGACAAAGAGGTGCAGAGGAACTTGAAATTTAATAGCAAACTAATCAATCAGAGGAAAAAGTAAACACCTGCTGTCAAGACTCAAGAGATAGGAATTTAATTTCTGAAAACTAGTATTATAAACAGCCTCAAACCAAACAGAATTTAATATAGAGTTCACAGCCCAAAGCACAGAAGTTGCATAAACCAACTGATGAGAACTGGCTTGCTCATTTTGTTTAGAATAATACATGTTAATCATATCCTATGGTAGATTCAAAATGTCTTTTAATAGAGCCAGCATAAAATAATGCCAATTAGATTTTAAAGGAACACTTGAGACACTACCTCCAAACTCTTGCTCATTTTTCATTAACATTCATCAGTGGCAACTCCCAGTCAGAAGGATATTCTTACTTCCATCAGAAACAAGAGGGTGAACTTCTGAAAGAGTGGGTACCAGGGACATTTGTAGGGATATTGGCGTAGATGCTTCAGTTTCACTAATGGTACATGTGCATCACAAAGTTCACAAAAGTATTCCAAAAAATACACTGTATTGATGGCTTTTGATACAATAGGCTTTGAGCTTTTGATGATTCTTTTAAATTATATCTGCTGAAATTACATGATTTGTGAGAAGAATTACCTTTATATTAAAAAGCCATTTAACACCATACTGCCAAAGACAATGCACAGAAACTTCAAATACCCCAAACTACTAAGTAAATAAAAAGAAATGAACACAAAACTGAATTCCCTCAGTCTCTGGAATCCTAACTGCTGGTTTAAGGCAAACAGAAACCTGTCAATACCAATGTAATAACTTAAACAAAATTAATACTCAAACACATTGAAGCCACATTTCTAGAATTTCACCCTGCTCCTTCAGGAGAGGGAAAATGGTGCTGATAATCCACTGCCATTACCAGAAATTGCAGAGGTGAATGAAGCACCTAAAATAGGACCTTAAAATAAACTTTTTTGCAAATAAGAGGATCACATACATGGCCAACCTGCAGGTTTTTCAGAAGCTACAAGGTTGAAGATAGTATGGAAACAATTTTCCTAGTCCTTGCTGTAAATACTGTGTGCTTCTCCTTCTCCTTTGACAGCCTGGTGCCAGCTCCACCCCACTGCTCAGCCAGGTAGTAAGCGATACAGGGAGGCAGGAATCAGAACTGCATCCCCAGCTAGTTCAGGGCAACAAATATGGTAAGCAGAGATCCCTACCCCCTCCTCCTCCAACCTGCCCCAAATCATTACAAAACATCCAGCAGCACCCCTTTTTTTCCTTCCTACCCCTCCTCCCATCCCATGAGGCCAAGAGCAGATACTGAGAGTCTGGGGCCAGCACCATGGTCCTTAGCAAGAAGGACAATGCCTTGTCTCCTTCAGCTCCTGGAAATGCAGCAGCAGGTCAAGCCCCAGCCTCCTGACATCAACAGTGTGCTGGGGGGAAGCAGCAGGGCTAAGTAGGGAAATAGGAAGTCATGAAATATTCAGTGCAGCTGTTACTTGGATTTTCTTCTTTAAAATGAGGCCGATGCCTAGCACTGATTAACAATATCTGGCAGGAATGACCAGCTCCAGCAAGCAAGCTGGTAGACAGCTTCAAGTTACTGACTTAACATAATTAGGATATAATCCTTTAATAGCCAGTTCTGTGCATTTTAGTTTTCCACAAAGGCAGTTTAGTATTGAAAAATTGCTCAAGTTTCATAAACGTCCTGAGGATGGCAACTAGAGGCTCTCAGAAAAAGCAAGCCAAACTTAATGATTTGTGTGACCCAGACACAAACACAAAATCAAATGCTCAGGTTCCTTGATTCGGTGCTCTCAACTTCCATTTCCAAATATGGTCCCATGTCATTGAAAATAGTGAAAGATTTGACACGAATTTCCACTGCAGATAAACCAAATAGTAGCCAAAGGGTCCACACACTTGCCTATCTAAAAACCTGGTTGAGTTTTGCTGATTTCTTTTCATGATTTAAAGTTTCCCTCCTTTCTTATGAAATTTTGCTAATATGCAAAATTAGAAACACACAGTGCAGTCAGTTCAACAGTATGGTGTGTCTTGTGTGTAAAAGATAATCAATATAACTCCCCCTCTGTTTATATATATATATATAGTCTCATACTGGCCTTCTTACACCAAAGAAAATGGGATGCTACATTGAGCACAAACTCCTAACAGAAGGCAAAGGGCTACAGAACCTGTACATGGCAGCTACCCAGTCATACAACTCTGTCCCTGTGCAGCAGACAGGCTCTTCAGCGTCTCTTATTTGCAAAGGCACCAGTTCAGTAGCAGCTCAAGACAAGTCAACATTTGCCAGTAAGAAATGAGGCCAAGGGCAATCTCCAGCAAGACCTGACAGTAAGCTCCCTGGTTCCAACTCCGTCACCCAGCTTGCTCCAAGAACAGAAATGCTTTTCTGGGAAAAAGTAGTTTTATTACAGGTTATTTCAACCATCCCTTCACAATCTGCTGCCCTGGCAAGAAGCTGTTAGCAGGTCCAGTCCATCAGCCATCTCCCTGATGTGAAGCTCGCCCCAGCCTTCAGAAACTTTCAGGAACTTGTTACAAGATTTGAGCACTCTCATCACAGGTGGCTGACAACTAAAAGCCCAAGAGAGATGCAACTGTCTATGAACTTGTAAGCTGCTGTATACTGTGGAGCCTACTAAGCCTTCCTCCTCCCCTGCTCACACACACATAGTATCTCACTGCAATGGCAGAAATTTCTCACTG